>NC_085140.1:69026249-70226249 GCF_024139115.2 Armigeres subalbatus
ATATGAAAGGCAAATGAAAATATGTTTACAAATCAAAACACAGTCATCCCATCAGGAGATGATTCTCTTTCGATTACACGTAAGCGAAGCATATGGTTATTTTTGTCATATGATAACCAGTGGAGGCCTTCTAGAGATAGCTAGGGTGACAAATCTTTCATTGCGAGGATGATGATTGGGTTCAGTGTACCAATACCGTATTCTCTTCTTCTTCTCCTTATTGGCATTACACTGGGACATTGCCGCCTCGCAGCTGTTCGTTAAGCACTTCCACAGTTATTAACTACAAGGTTTCTAAGAAAATTATCATTTTTGCATGTGGTGGGGCCAAACCAGCCTCTCTTCCGTTCCCAATTTCAGTTGCTATTGGCCTCCACTGAAGAAGCTCAGCTGGAGCACGTGACCGATAAAATTGAATATTTCTAGGAACTTTTTTTCAAATGGGCCTAATTGATTCTGACCTTGATTTTTGAAATGGCGATTGTGCTCTTAATGTAAAGGATTTTGGTCAACTAATGTACCTAACAAAAAAATAGATTGCGATCTATTTGGTAGTAACGTCTGTTGAACCAAATAGCTGGATAGAGACAGTATGAGCCGTTTCAAATTTCAAGGTTAAATACAGTTACGCCTATTTGAAAAAAGTTCCTAGATTTATCTTTAAATTCGATTATATACGCCAAAATCGTTCCGTAAAAAATGTCCGCGTATTTTGATAGTCATCGAAGAGGCTTCCGAAAAAAATCCTGGAGTATTTACGAAGGCATCATTTACTTTGAACAGTAATTCATACACTTTTCTCGATAGTTAACTCCTGGAGAAATTTCCGAATGGATTCTATATGGAATTCCCGAAGGAAAACCTGAATTTGTGAAGGATTTTCGCAAAAGAAATTTTCGAAAGAATCCCCGAAAGACTACCGAATAGATTTTCCAAAGGAATTCCTAGAGGAATTTTCTAAGGAATTTCTAAAGGTTTTCTTGAATGAATTCCTGGAAGAATTTTCAATTAATTCCTCAAAGGGATTCTAAAATGAATTCACGAATAAATTAGTAGAGCTAAAATAGCTCGGCGAGATAATGATACACAATTCTCCAAACTACTTTTTCAGCCGCATCAAATAAGGGCTAATTTGTGCCCACCCACGAAATACAGCGCAATTTTATGAAAGAAGAGTATGCTGCTTCCATCAGTGGTGTTGGATTGCGCGGGTGCGCTCAAATAAGCCGACCAGCAACGTGAGAAGCTCTTGTTTATAAAACCAGTTTTGCCCTTTTGAAATGTTGGTGCCGATATTGTCTAACCAAAGTAACATAAAATCAAAATGATATTTTGCCTAATAGTCGTGTACCTTCATCCGTATTTGTTACCAACTTGACTATGAGGGTAGTGTGATAGTTCTCTTTCAATATGGAGCTGATAAAGCTAACTAGGTATTTCGACCATCGCAATGGCAGTCGACTATGCGCAATGTTTTCAGCTAGCTATTGAACTACTTCAATCGATAACAATAATTCCGTAGCTTCCGGCAATAAGAAAGAGCATGCTGAGAGGGGATTGGTTCGAATGAGAGCGTTATTCCTAGACATAAGAGAATTAATGATATATGGATGCATAAATAATACACCCGATTCTTTTTTTACACGAGGGATGCGTGGGATGCATTTTTAGTTCAAATTTGAAAATCCGTGTAAAAAAAGTTTTATGCTTTCTCGACGAATCATGCAAAATGGAGCAACTTTGCAAACATTTTGTATGGGATTTTTTTTACACGGCCGTGTGTAATTCGGTTTAGAAACCTCCTAAAATGTACAAAAATCTACGATGCGCCACCAATGTCCCAGGTGTGGGATGCGATACTACTGAAGAAGAAGATTCGATAACGCATACATGGTCTTATCTGTAGGCTCGTATTGCTAGTTGTTATCTATATACTAAATTACCTGCTTTGAACAACCTGGTGATGACTAATGTCGAATTGTTAATTTCAATTCAAATGGTGAACCGCGTGAAAATATCAAAACTGAGGACAAGGCATTTTTAGATTGTTTCATACGAGTCTACTATAAGCATAAAATATATAAAAAAAGATTGAATCCAAACTTTTAAACTTTATTTACAACGATAAAAATAAAATAATCAAATTTACGATCATAATGCAAATCTATGTTGAAAGTGATCAGATCCGAATCTGCTAAGATGAAGATTTCGTTTTCCTGAGACTCCATGTGTCAAAACAACAGCTGAAACAATCGATCGCTTGACCTTGATTTAGCACACGGTTTCCTCTGGGTGAGCAAATGTGAACCAACACGTTGTAAAGCACTTTGCCTTGTACTCAAGAAGCTGAAAATTACACTCCACAGACACCATTCCGTTTTTTTCCACTTGGAAGATCAACGCGTTTATGTTGGCATTCGGTCCTAGCAAATCAGATCGTCGTCATATCCCCAGCAACAATTGTGAGAAACCACAGAAGCGAGTGGCAGTAGGTATACGCTACCTAGTTGTTGCAGTTAAAAAATAAGAACTGCGTTCATCAAGTAAAGCATTTCGCCACTGTAGTTTTGTAGATGACCGATCGTTTGCAAAGTTTCAAAACCTATTTTATAATATGAATAGGTGTCTTTACAAAGCGTCGGTTAGACTTATTCGATTTTTTATTCTATTTCCTTAACTTTTACCTTAGTTTTAGTAATTTTCTTAACCGGTGTCAAGATATCCGATCAGCAATGCAGAACAATTTACATTTTTATCGAATTATCTAATTATAATACACGTTATTTTAAATAACAACCATTGATAGAATTGAGTTATAATTTTTTTTATGCATTACTGATCGGGTTATGGATGGAAATTCGTCGTTGTAATTGTGTTACGGCTAGAGAGATTATATATTTTTTGTTATTTTAACAACTAAGCAGCCAAATTTATAACACATTTTGTTACAACATTTTTCTGAAATAAATAACTCCCCTTGATATAATTTTGTTATACATTATTGAATGGGAAGGCAATAATCATCAATAATACCAAGTAAGCTTTAAACTTATGCTTTTAAAACGGATCAATTAGGCCGTTACAAATATTTAATTTACTTTTTGTGCTACTTGTGTCCGAAAGGTCAAGGGTGAAAAAAATAAAAAAACTCCTCGGATTTGTTAAAGAATGTTTTGAAAATCCTCAAAATTATCCGAATTTTATTTTGTTACCCCCTCTAAATATTATTTTTTGGCAAAAGGGTAGACAAAATAGATTTTAAATATTTGTATCGGCCTTATCATTGATTCAGAAAGTTAAGCATATTATTATCGAGCAATCTAAAACAGCATACATCTAATCTATGATTCTACATTCTTTTCTTCGTTTCAGTTACTCGCGCCACGTCGCCAATTATCAGTAGCACACAATGTAAAAAGTGAAAACCAAGAAGATTTTTTATTCCCACCATTCATAACCGTCGCGCAATCAAGACGAGTACCGCAAGCTACACCAGACTCCAGTCTGCAGTTTGTTATCATAACAAATATATAACAACGGCTGGGGTGATCTGGTTTTCCACGGGTGATTGTGTGATCTTTTTCATTTAGGTATTTCAGTTTTCAGGTTTTGTAACAGTGGAAACTGGTGCAGAAGAAGAAAGTGAATTAGTGAAAGTGTGTTGAGAAAATATTGCAAAAAGGCACCTTCGCAATAGTTCGTTCTAAATGTAGGTCACCAAAGTGCAACTGGTTTTCGAAAAAAATTGGGAAATATTAGAATTATCAAGCACCGTGTGTTAGTTTTTAACGTTCATAACGGCGAAAAGGATCTAATATAATTCGGGGACGCACTGTACTGCATCCCGGTTGCTTAGCGGTGGCACAGGCGTATACAGAACCCGAGTAGTATCATGAGCAGTACCGAACATCCGCCGGGAGATCTGCTCAATGGCAGTACGGTCACTTCAAAGCCGACCATTGTCGTACGCTCCACGGAAGCGGCATCGGCGGCGGCGTTAGGAATCGATCCACTCATCAGTCACGTTGGAGACGGTATCTTTCTACAGACGAAGACAGCCCAAGGATTGGCTGGTATATTCGTATGGATTGCTCTGTTCATCACGTGTCAACAGGTTGGTCTATATTGTTGTCATTATAAAATAAATTAAGGTAAAATTTTAAATTAAAGTCAGTTCAAAACATATTTCGTTAGGTCTTTTTCAACCTAGCGGTAAAACAAAACCATACTGGATCAACTAATTTGGCACATTAAAAAAAAATTATTCAGAATGCAATTGTTCGTTATTTTGACATTATTATTAGATTACTTATTTGAATATATTAGATGAAGATCTACTTTCGACTATTGTACTGGGCTATTTCGATGTTATGTTGCAGTTCAGTATTGAATAAAATAAATTAAATTCTGTCTGTGTAATGCTGGTTGTTTGTGATTCATTGATGATTAAGCATAGAAGATGATTATTTCATAACCATTACCAAAAAATCAAGGAATCATAATTATTACAAGAAAATAAAGAAAACAAGCGTATTGTATTCTAATGCAAATATCAATCCAAAAGGCAAAACGTTCCATTCTTTTATAGTTTTTGTTGGCACAGCTGAATGCTATCATTCATGTATCATTCTGTGCAGGATGCCTCCAACGAAACCTACATATCGTGAGACGTTTTGGTAAAATCTCAAAAGCTTTTGTTCAAGTACTAACTTTTATGGTTAAAGCTCATTTTTAATGTGTGAGAAACAAATTAAGGAAAAAGCACCCAAAATGATGAGCAATGAGCATCACTGCTTTATACGAACAATGTATTATTTTTATCTCACAATTACTAATTTGTAGTCTTTATAATGATGGTATGGAATAGAGGGCTTGGCCATAAAAAAGTGAAGAAAGGATCAATTAAAAATTTAATATTAATAATATAAAAAGTTGCGTAGAATTTGCTCTAGAACAAGCCTGAAAGATAAACGAAAATTGTGCCTACTTGATGAAATTTATTTTTCGTTTCATCATTCTTACGTCTTACTCATTTTTCGCAAAAAAATTCAGTTTGCATTTATAAAAAAATATTCGGGATTCGAACCCAGAACACCAAAAAAATGGCACTGGTGGCTAGAACACACCACCCCATAAACTGCTTATCGGGGATAGAATATTTGTTCCATTAAAGATACTCTTGTTTGCATTGGTTTAGTTACTAAAAAGATGAAAGAAATGAGAAAACGAGCTAATCAACTTTTCGCGGCACTGACAGTGAGGGGGAAATAGTTATCTCTCATCAGGCCTTTTTTCTTTCCCGCAAAATGATTTCTCGGTAAAAATCTGCATGGGTAAGCATTAGAGTGGGGTGCAGTTGTATGGGAAAACGCAAACTTCGTCCAATCAAGTGAGATCAAGGTTTTCTGAAGCGTTCTGGGACCCCAATGTGCAAAATATGGGCTTGACTGATTGCGTCCTGACTGACTTTCCGCATCGTGTTTTAAATTTAGGGAAGATCCATAAAGTACGTCACGCAAAATTTGGCGATTTTCAACCCTCCCTCCCCCCTTCGTCACACTTTTTGCAATAAACTTGCAAAATTTTTGTATGAGTCGTCACGCTGCTCGGAACCCCCCCCTCCCCCCTAGGAGCGTGACGTACTTTGTGGATGGCCCCTTATATGGAAATAAGTATGAGAAAAGGTACTTTTTGCATTTTTGCTCTTAGCGGCTTCAATCCTACGCCTTCGCTTGAATGGCTACTTGAAACCCAAGTATGAAATAATACTCAGTTAAATTATTGGTTCACGTAGTTCGGCAATGCTGGCAAGATAAACGATTGTTTGCATATGATTTGAACAACCAATCTTCCAAACCTTATAACTTTTTTCGTGGACTTGTGCCACTTGGAATGTGCCACTTGGTTTACGATGAACTAAAACCTCAAAAAGTACCAATGAACTTCATAGAATTTCTAATATTGAGACATTGCAACAAATGTCCAACAAAATAATTTCCAATTTTAGACAAAAATCGTTGCAATCTTCTATTGCAACGATTAGCTCCTTGTACCCTTAGTATAAATTAGGTTAAGTTTAGTTTAAGTAGAAAACATTGTAATTCCTACATGGTTTAATTCAACCAGAGGAAATATCGTAACTGCCAGAGGCAATTGAAATGTATTCATAATATCTAAAAGCGTAACATAGCAAATAAGGATGATAGTGTTAAGAAAACACGGAACACCTAGTCTAAGAGATAAATGCATGTATTAGATAATTAGCAAATAAAATTAGTCAAAAAAAAAAAAAAAAAAAAAAAAAAAAAAAAAAAAAAAAAAAAACCTCAAAAAGTAAAAATGCAAAAATATACGTTTTTCCATACAACCTTCAAACACGATGCGGTAAGCAAAGATGCAACCAATCGCGCCCAAATTCTGCACAGTTGTTTGGGACCCAGAATGGTTTCGAAAAACCATTGACCAATGACCAATAACCATGACGTTCCACTCTAGTGAGCATCTTCTGCTCGTGAGATGAGGGAACATTACGATCCCTGTGTGTATGACCATCTTGATTCTTCAGCTTTCTCATAAATGGATTTTAAAGACGTTGGAAGTCATTGCTAAAAATCATACATATTTTTTTTTAAGATCTGCCATCCAGCATGGCCCACGGATTTTTGACGGGGTTGTGATCCGGCGATTGAGCTGTTCTTTCAATCACAATAGTCTTTTTAGAGTGGAAATTGTTTGTTGACTTTGAAAGTGTGATGGAAATGGAAATGCGTCAGTTTTGGAGTTCTGGTAAAAAAGTATCCGTTTGATCGTTGACTGTAAATTCTCCTTCAGCAGTCGAAGGTAGAACTGGAAATGGTATGGAAAGTCCATTTCTAGAGAAAGATACAGAGTAGAAGAAATGAAGGGACCTGGTATTGAACCCACGACATCCTGCGTATGAGGCAGAACCGGTAGCCATATGACTACCACTACCATGCCCGTTTAGCCCGCGTCTTACCGCACGGCTAAGGAGGACCTGTGTTGTTCACTTTGTTTTTATTTCCAACCCTTCTATACTATCACAGAAACATGTCGATTACTCAAGAACAAAATTAGGTAGACTACACATTAGTAGCTATAAGATGAAGATAATACAATGTTTTTATAAAGGAATGCTCAAGAATGTTTAACACTTGTAAAATCTACCATTTGACTTTGACTTTGTTCACTTTTTGATTTCCAACACTTTTAAAAAAGTACGTTTTATCTGCCAAAATCACATAAATTCCATTTGTTCCAATATATCTCGTGAATTTGCATTTCCAAATGATGTTATCGACGGTAAACGATCGTATCGAAATTAAATGCCAGTGAAAAAATATATGTTACTTCATGTGGTCGGGTGGTGGGGGTAAATTGGACACTCTAAGAACTACTGCTGTTTAGCAAGTGGCTATCAAGAAATTGCATTGTTCAATGTAGGTGTGCCAAAGCTTATCTTATTGGTTGTCAAAGTTAGTTTGGAAAAAAAATATTCAAATATGTTACACTCAACCCTCTTTTTACGGCACTTGACGTTAAAAGAATTTAAAACATTATTGACATCCAAAAGTAAGCCTATAAGAAGACACTTGCCGTGGTATCAGCTCAATTATGTTTTCAGAGTATTTGTCTTTCACTTGCGTTCCAAATCCAGGCATATAAGTTGTTGTAAGATCTCCAAATTGTCCTGGAGTTTGAATCAAATGGTCTACCGAATCAACCAAGGCTTCTATGATGTCAACGGCCGCGGTATCAACCCAATTATGTTCTCCGAGTATCTGTCTTTCACTTGCGTCTTCAACTGGGCATCGTAATTGACTCGACTAAATATGTGCATGAGCTCGGCGTACATGATTGGGTACATACCTTCGCTGGGGACATAGTTCCAGACGAGGTTGATTTGGTAGACTACTTGATTCACACTGCAGGACAATTTGGAGGACCTAGAGCATCGCATCTTCTTGTACAAAACATGTGCATGGGCTCTGAGGACGCGGACTAGAGGACTGAGGACTATTTGTATTCACTCCAGGTAAATTTTGAGGTCCCAGAATATCGCATCTCACGTTCAAAAAATGTGCTTGGAGGACGCAATTGGGTGCATACCTGTGCTGGGTACATAGTGCAGTTTGGAGAACCTGGATTATGTCATATTCATGAATAAAATATGTGCATAAGCTCGGATGAGATAATTGGGAACCGTGGTAAGCCAGCCTCGGGCTGAAAGTCTTGCTAATAAAGATAAAAAAAATTGGGAGCACACCTTCTTTGGGGACATAGTTCCAGGCGAGGATCACAAGTAAACTATAAATACTAGGAGAACACGATTGGGTTTATACCGTTGCTAAGGACATCATGCAAGTCGTTGTTCACTTGGTAAGTAATCTAAATACACTTAGTGGACATAATGGCGTTGATATCGTGGATGGGGACATAATGGAAGTTGGAAATTGGTTGATTCGGTAGACCATTTGATTCAATCTCTAGAACACATTGGGAGATCTTATAACATCTTTCATGCCAGAATTTGAGACACAATTCGCAAGCTATCCAAACTCCAGAACAACTTTGAGATCTTACAACACCTCATATACCTTGATTTGAGACAAGTGAAAGACAAATACACGGAAAATATAATTGAGTTGATACCGCGACTGAAGACATCATGATGGTTGATTCGATAGACCATTTGATTGAAACTCCAGGACAATTTGGAGTTATTGAAAGACCAATACTCAGAAGCAGTGGCGTTTCCCTAACCTCAATCTACCTGTGCATTGGATTGAATTTCAAGGAAATTTTGTGCGAAAAGGTATAGAATGACTAGATTTTGATTAGTTTAAACGATTCTGATAATTTTATTTTCCATATTTGCTGTAGAAATATCAAAATTATCATTTTTCGTGTCAGTGCACAAGTAAAAAGTGAGGTTACGCGACACCACTGCTCAGAAGACAAGATTGGGTTGACACCGCGGCTGGGGACATCGTGGAAGCCTTGGTTGATTCGTTAGACCATTTGATTCAAACTCCACGACAAATTGGAGATCTTAAAACATCTCATATATCTGGACTTGTACTTAGAAGAAACGCCGCCTGGAAGAAGCGGAGTGCAAGGAGATGGAACAGCTGTGCCGTTCTCAAGATACACGCAAGTTCTATCAGAAGCTCAACGCATCCCGCAAAGGCTTCGTGCCGCGAGCCGAAATGTGCCGGGATAAGGATGGGAGCATCTTGACGGACGAACGTGTGGTGATCGAAAGGTGGAAGCAGCACTACAAGGAACATTTGAATGGCGCTGAGAGTACAGGCAGTGAAAGTCAAGGCAGCGGAGGAGATGACTACGTCAGTTCAGCGGACGATGGAAGCCAACCAGCCCCCACCTTGAGGGAAGTTAAGGATGCCATTCAACAGCTAAAGACCAATAAAGCAGCTGGTAAGGATGGTATCGGAGCTGAGCTCATCAAGATGGCCCCGAAAAAACTGGCCACTTGCCTGCACAAACTGATAGTCAGAATCTGGGAAACCGAACAGCTACCGGAGGAGTGGAAGGAAGGGGTTATATGCCCCATCTACAAGAAAGGCGACAAGCTGGAGTGTGAGAACTTTCGAGCGATCACCATCCTTAATGCCGCCTACAAAGTGATATCCCAGATCATCTTCCGTCGTCTGTCACCATTAGTGAACGAGTTCGTGGGAAGTTATCAAGCCAGCTTCGTTGACGGCCGCTCGACAACGGACTAGATATTTACTGTACGGCAAATCCTTCAAAAATGCCGTGAATACCAGGTCCCAATGCACCATCTGTTTATAGATTTCAAGGCGGCATTCGATATTATAGACTGCGCAAAGCTATGGAAAATCATGGACGAGAACAGCTTCCCTGGGAAGCTTACCAGACTGATCAAAGCAACGGTGGATGGTGTGCAAAACTGTGTGAAGTTTTCGGGCGAACACTCCAGTTCGTTCGAATCGCGCCGGCGACTAAGACAAGGTGATGGACTTTCGTGCCTGTTGTTCAACATTGCGCTAGAAGGTGTCATGCGGAGAGCCGGGTGTAACAGCCGGGGTACGATTTTCAACAGATCCAGTCAATTTATTTGCTTCGCGGATGACATGGACATTGTCGGCCGAACATTTGCAAAGGTGGCAGAACTGTACACCCGCCTGAAACGTGAAGCAACAAAAGTTGGACTGGTGGTGAATGAGTCAAAGACAAAGTACATGCTTGTGGGCGGAACCGAGCGCGACAGGGCCCGCCTGGGAAGCAGTGTTACGATAGACGGGGATACCTTCGAGGTGGTCGAGGAATTCGTCTACCTCGGATCCCTGCTAACGGCTGACAACAACGTTAGTCGTGAAATACGAAGGCGCATCATCTGTGGAAGTCGGGCCTACTACGGGCTCCAGAAGAAACTGTGTGTCATGTACAAGACGCTAACAAGACCGGTTGTCCTCTACGGACATGAAACATGGACAATGCTCGAGGAGGACTTGCAAGCCCTCGGAGTATTCTAGAGACGGGTGCTTAGGACCATCTTTGGAGGTGTGCAAGAAGACGGTGTGTGGCGGCGAAGAATGAACCATGAGCTCGCCCAACTCTACGGCGAACCCAATATCCAGAAGGTAGCTAAATCCGGAAGGGTACGATGGGCAGGACATGTTGCAAGAATGCCGGACAGCAACCCTGCAAAGATGGTGTTCGCTTCCGATCCGGCAGGTACGAGACGGCGTGGAGCGCAGCGAGCGAGATGGGCAGACCAGGTGCAAAACGACTTGGCGAGCGTGGGGCGTATCCGAGGATGGAGAGATGCGGCCTCGAACCGTGTATTGTGGCGTCAAATTGTTGATTCAGTGTTATCTGTTTAGATGTATGTAAACTAAATAAATGAAATAAATATCTGGACTTGAGACGCAAGTGAAAGACAAATACTCGGATGGCATAATTGGGATGATACCGCTGCTGAGGACATCATGCAACCCTCAGTAGATTCGATAAACCATTTGATTCAAACTCCAGGACAATTTTAAGATCTTACAACTTCATGAATGCAAGAATTAAAGACGCAAGTAAAAGACAAATAATCGGAGGACAAAATTGAGTTGACACCGAGGCTGGGGACATCATAAAGGGCTTTGTTGATTCGGTAGACCATTTGATTCAAACTCCAGGACAATTTGGAAATCTTATAACATCTCATATGCCTGGATTTGGAGAAATCTTGACGCAAGTGAATGTACTTAAAAGTATTCAACGATCAATAAATTAAGTGAAATATTAGAAATTTTAACAAAAATTCTTTTTATGTCACATTCGGTTTACGTCCCCCCAATAAGTGACGTAAAAATAGGGTTGAGTGTATTTTGATCATTTAAAATTAGTCCAAAATAATTCAATTTTGTTTTGGGCTGGGTAAAATGGTCAGACGCTGGGGTAACGTGAACAATCTTGTAAATAAAGAAATAAGTCGGTGAAAATATGTTTAACTAAATACATATTCTTGATAAAATATATAAAATGTTACCTGACAGGTATGAACACAACGTTTTAACACAGACAAGCAGACGTACCGGGGTTGGACAGAATGATAGACCTGGAAAGTTTTTTTATAATTTAATTGACAATTACTCAGTAAAATATCAACCGATTCCTTTGGGTTTCTCATGGTTCGCAGGAAATTCATCTAGTTTTGAAAAACTGATTCAAAACCATGTTCTGACCGCAGAAGAAATTTCGGTTTATTTGAGGGCATAGGTTTTTGCGCCTATATTAATTACATGGGTTAAATATTGGCCCTTTGTTTTATTTTTACTGAAACTCAGTGGCGTCGCTTAACCTCACTTTTTACCTGTGTACTGACACAAAAAGTGAAAATGTTGATATTTTGACAGCCCAAATGGAAAAGAAAATTATCTGAGTCGTTTATACTAATCAAAATCTAGTTATTCTAGCCATTTCCGCACATCAATTCCTTAAATTTAAACTCTGTGCACAAGTAGATTGAGGTTACGGAAACCCCACTGCTGAAATTAGAGCTGAATTTTTTGATATATTGATATTACAGATTGGATGAGACACATCTGATATACGGCCGTTTCCGTGAACGTTGGATCGAAATATTCGCTCAGAAATGCAAAAATTGTACGAAAATGTATATGGAGCGTAAATGACCAAATCCTCCTTCTCTTCACCCCCTTCTACCCAGTCTCAATCTGATTTATAAATGATCCCACTACCATCCCAAGAGATTTAAGTAGAAGTTTGAGGTAGTTTATTTCCAATTCTCTCTTAGAACATCCCGAGCAGGAGAAATTACCTCATTAATACCTCATTCTGTTATTGATACCATACTCTGTTAAGAACTAGCCTTGCATAAGAGGCTACCAAAAATTAATATACACAATACTTCAGGCATAACATACTCTGTTATTACAATAACAAACGCATCACAAATTATTATTCGTTTGATTTTGAAATACCTAACCATGTTATGCCTAAAGTATTTTGCATATAACTTTTGGTATTATTGTTTGGTATTTTACCTCTTATACAAGGCCTAGTTCATACCAATTCTGTTATCGAGGTCGTCGCTCCTGCTCGGGATTGCTCACTTTACGCCCAAGTGACATGACCTTTACCCCTGTTCACTTTACCACCGCTACCTCTTCATGTTTCAATAATACTATTACTCACATTAGAAACTGTCCGTTTTACTCTATTTTGATTATCGTCTTGAAAATGGAATTTTGAGATAAATCATTGAATAGACTAAGGTTGAAATCCCTGGATAACACAGCATAATTTCGATAATTTCTGTATTGAAGGCAACTGTACATAAAAAATTACATCGATGAGATGTTTCTGTCATAGTTTTAAGGCACTCTATTTATGTGTATAGAGAAGCTTTCATTATTCAAACCGTTTGAGTATAACATACTCATAATTTGAAAAACAATTCTGGACTCAATCAAGTTCAATCATCTTTCTCTTTCAAGCGCACATCATAGGATCTGTTTTCATCGGAAAATGCTCGGGAAGCTTTTTCCGATGAAAACAAATTCTTTCTTTAGTGTGACTTTGAAGACGGCCTAACTGTTTAGGTCCAAACACAACACGTATCTGTAAATATTACATTATTAACTATTACATTACATCTGTAAATATTACAAAAAAATATTTTGATGTTTTATACAATTTATATGAAACAAAAAAATATTGAAAAACTTTGTAGCGCTTTTCTCAGCATAGTCACAACTAGGGGACCGTACACTAATTACGTATTTTTGCAAGCTTGGTGCTCTTTGGAAGTATCGCTTCATGTGCCGCAAGCCACGAAGCAGAAGACAAAGAAGAGTCCCATGGAACTATGTTATTCGTGGCAAATCGTGACGACCATCAGTCACTTTTTATTGTTGTTTTTTTTAATGCATTGTTCAGGTTTTGTTGGTTGCCACACTGATTTTATTTGTTCGAAATGCAGTTCATTATTTGATGTGAATTATAATATATTCAAGGGCTTCATCATCCTAATTGATTATCTTTTTGATGGAAATTGTATATAGGATGTCTATTCTATTATCGGGGGCCACTGATATATTCTATTATAGTGCTATATACAAACAAATTATTCTGGTTCAATATTTCTTGTTGTTAGGACTGTCACTATTGAAAATAAAACAAAAAAAAATCGAATTGTTTTGCATTCCTAGATTCCATAGGAGGAATATAAGAGCTATGAAATTTCATCTAATATTTTTATGTCCTTCAAAGAGACCACAGTGTACAAGCCCTTGTTTTCAAGTTCTATCGAAGCGCTGGTAGTACAAGTTAGGTTCGAGTTGTTAGATATTTTATTTGTGCGACATTTGAGCTGAACAATCTTATAAAAGATGACAAGCTAAGAAGGCCGGGGTTTTGAGAATGTTTACGATTCTTTACAGGATAACAAATAACAATACAGTAATTTTGTAACATGTACCTGACAACAAATTAATATCATTAACATGTTGCTTGTATGCTAACTGAACTTCATGTTTGTAACTATGTGTAGATTTAAATATGATCATTGTTTATTCATGTTACTTTGAGACATAAATAGTAATGAGACGATGTTTTTTTTCTACCATAACACTCACACAAACATTCATACATAAGCACATTAATACACAAACAAACGACAAAGTAAGGTGGTTGAAATAAGTGTAGCATGTTGTAAACAGATCAAAACATCCACAATGAACGGTAACCGTGGTGAAACATAGTGCAGAGTGGTCAACATAACTGGCGACGCAAAGCAACATTGGCGAATTATTATTATTTATCTCCTACTCTACCTAGATGGTGATGGAAGTAGGTGTTATTGCTACGGTGATTTTTGTCTACAAAAACAAAACTATATCCTCTGTTATAGTGAGTACTTAGTTAATATTATCTCATTCAATTCCGCCACATCTCAACAGTATGGCTATCTTTAGTTTCTCGTACTTGACTCGACGAATTGAGCCTGAACAATTAGGCTGTTAAGGACCACGACTACCCATGAAAGACCCCTGGAATAACAACAGTTAAACATAGCGTATTTTGTTTCCCTTTACGAGTTTCGGGATCTAAGTTGGTTACACAATTCGTAGAAGGCGTTATTCGCAGCAACAATGAGGAACCATTTACAAATTAGGATACTCTGTAAGGGGAGGGGGAGAGTAAGTTCAAGCGTCAAGGTTTGTTCAAATTAAATGAACCATCCATACAAAATATATTCCAAGAGGTTGTGTGCTCGATATTGACCAGTTTTGATTACACAGCTTGTGAATTGTCTCTACACGGTGTCTCTATGGAGAATCACACCACACCCACCACACGAAAGCATATAGGATTGTTTTTATTTTTTCGGTATTTTCAGTAGAAATCTCGAATGATAGTCGATTTGACTATTGAGTCGTATGGAAAAATCAATTCCAAGTTTTTAAAACGACTTATCTGCTTCTTTAAACAAAGATTCAAACGCCAAAAATTCAAATAAAAAATAGCACTCCCACGCTAATCAACACCATCAAAAGGTAGCAGAAGCCTTCGCTGGTAAAAATCTTTGTTTACAAAAGCAGTCGTTTTGAATATATGGTATTGAAATGACCCCCGACAGATAATTTTATAAATGCACTTCAGTGTCTCATACTCGGTCTCATGACAAATAAACAATTCCACTAAAAGCTCGAAATAATTTTCTTATCAAAATGATTTTTGCCTTTCTTGTACAACAAAGTTGTACCGAAAGGCTATCATTCCACTCCAAAACCGAACCTTTTATAAAAGTCTCGGAGACCCATGATGTTATATACCAATCGACTCAGCTCGTCGTACTGAACAAATGTCTGTCAGTCCGTGTGCCTTTCTCGTATACACCCCCGACATTCGCTCATTTTCGTACAAAATGATCATGTTTGAGGATCAAAATCTCGATTTCGAACGAAAAACAACAATGTGTATTCTAAATGCTAATTCGCACTGTAACACGGTAGATCGCTGTGACGTAGTTTGTTCGGTGTAAGATCTACCAAGCAGAGCCCTAGCCTAATCCATTTTTTGAGCTAAGTAAAAAGTTGTGGCAATTAAGGATTTATCGTATTTAGTCCAACAGCATTGTTTGAAGTATGTATAACAACATTAACTTCCTAACTTTTTACCGTTTGAGCCTAAACTGTATGCAGCGGAACCAAATTAGTTGTTAGCAATACCTCGGTGCTCATCCTAGGCTGAACTGATCGCTGGAAAAAATCAAGTTAGGTGTTTAAATACATACTAACTCTTCATTGACAATGGTAGAGAGAGGAACACACGGAAATTACTTACTGAACAAATTCATTAGCTAGAAATGGTTTTTCAGATGAATCTCGGGTTTGTAGCTTTACTGGTGATGTTCTAGAACCAAGAACAGTTAAAATGCTATTCAAGGGGCGTATTGTTTATATCGGCCAAAACTATTGCCGTCATCACACTTTCTCAGTTAGTTCAGCGGGTAAGGGTTATGACTACTACAACATTGGATGGCAAGACCAGCGAGACGAATCCCGTTCTTATAGAATAATAAAACAGAGTGTCTCTTTAAATACTAAAATATAATATGAAATACCGTCGTCGGAGATGACAATGGGTCTGGGGGTGAGAATGGTTCAGCGCTCTCACCGACAATTTAGATATCGAATAGCTAAATTGGTACATTCAAAGTTAATTGCCTATATGCCGGGTATTAAGCCACCCGGAGTGGAAATTAATTACTATGTCTGAAACTTGATTATGCATATGTACAACATGTGATAGATTTAGTTCGGAAAAGGTATTGGAAGGGTAACCGCCCCTTCGGTGGGTTTTGATCCCACGCCCCCAGTTCACATGACAGGTGCTTTCCCTACTAAGCTACGAAGGACCTCCGTCGTCCACCGCAGCTTAGCGGGTACTGATGAAACCAAATTCCCAGCACCAGGTACCAGCCGATCTCTCGCAATACATTTTCAGAACTAACTCTCTCAAATGTATTTTTGTACACAATGTCAACCAAGTAGGATGAGTATTTAATATTGTCCGGCTCCTACACACTTGCTTCATCAGCAACGGCGCTCAATGAAGTAGGGTTGTGTGAGGTTGTGCCAGTTTGGTCGTCAGATCCCAACACGACCACACAAGCGAAGAGAGATCGCCACTCGAGATCACTACATTCAAAGTTAATTGCCTATATGCCGGGTATTAAGCCACCCGAGTGGAATTATGTCTGAAATCTTTTGATGTTCCTGCGATATTGATGACATTCAGTATTTAATTTCATCAATTGATGAACTGGTCCTACACACCTTCATTGAGCGCCGTTGCTGATGAAGCAAGTGTGTAGGAGCCGGACAATATTAAATACTCATCCTACTTGGTTGACATTGTGTACAAAAATACATTTGAGAGAGTTAGTTCTGAAAATGTATTGCGAGAGATCGGCTGGTACCTGGTGCTGGGAATTTGGTTTCATCAGTACCCGCTAAGCTGCGGTGGACGACGGAGGTCCTTCGTAGCTTAGTAGGGAAAGCACCTGTCATGCGAACTGGGGTCGTGGGATCAAACCCCACCGAAGGGGCGGTTACCCTCCAATACCTTTTCCGAACTAAATCTATAACATGTTGTACATATGCATAATCAAGTTTCAGACATAGTAATTAGCTAAATTGTTCAAAAAGGTCTCTTGTGATTTAGTTTTCTAACCCAAAGATCAGGGATTGCAGAAATCGTGCTTAATAGATAATGAACAACGATAAAAGAAAGGCCCGAATCAAAACAAGCCATGCTAACAAATTTATCAAACTTGTATACAAGTGCGAAAAGACAGAATCGTATAGGAAGCCCGCACAGAGATGTGATGATTTTCGCTCATTTTGTGTTGGGAATCGCACAGCTGTGTAGAACAAGATGAAATGCATCATCAGAACCAGTGCTCCCCGCGTGTGGAGCTTTTTAAAGGAAATTTATCTAGGGGTATAGGCCTCCGATTCAAAGCTTTATCATGACAACTTGCGAAAAAAAATCCCTCGCGGTATGCTACATATCGTATATGTATACAGAGATGGGAGGTTAGAGACTTTTTTATTCTCTTTTGAATTCAATCTCTGTCAAAGATACATTAAATCTATTCTACAAGCATTTTATGTAGTTGAAACAGTGACCCATTCTCACCCCCATTTGACCCATTGTCACCCAAAATGATGGTAGTATAAAAAATGTAAGCAAGAATAATACAACAAGAAAGTAATAAACTTTTCTTTTGTTTTTAAAAATCAAGTGGGTTGAAGCACTTAAGTAGCCGTATATGGGACCAAAACCAGCATTAAAACAGTTTTCATACCGACATTTAATGGGTTGGCGAAGGTGCATATAGTGCTATTTAAATGCTATATTTAGTGCTTGCTGGTTACCCGGGTCGCTCATTTCATTTATTTAGTTAACATCTAAACAGATAACACTGAATCAACAATTTGACGCCACAATGCACGGTTCGAGGCTGCATCTCTCCATCCTCGGATACGCCCCACGCTCGCCAAGTCGTTTTGCACCTGGTCTGCCCATCTCGCTCGCTGCGCTCCACGCCGTCTCGTACCTGCCGGATCGAAAGCGAACACCATCTTTGCAGGGTTGCTGTCCGGCATTCTTGCAACATGTCCTGCCCATCGTACCCTTCCGGCTTTAGCTACCTTCTGGATACTGGGTTCGCCGTAGAGTTGGGCGAGCTCATGGTTCATTCTTCGCCGCCACACACCGTCTTCTTGCACACCGCCAAAGATGGTCCTAAGTACCCGTCTCTCGAATACTCTGAGTGCTTGCAAGTCCTCCTCGAGCATTGTCCATGTTTCATGTCCGTAGAGGACAACCGGTCTTATAAGCGTCTTGTACATGACACATTTGGTGCGGTGGCGAATCTTTTTCGACCGCAGTTTCTTCTGGAGCCCGTAGTAGGCCCGACTTCCACAGATGATGCGCCTTCGTATTTCACGACTAACGTTGTTGTCAGCCGTTAGCAAGGATCCGAGGTAGACGAATTCCTCGACCACCTCGAAGGTATCCCCGTCTATCGTAACACTGCTTCCCAGGCGGGCCCTGTCGCGCTCGGTTCCGCCCACAAGCATGTACTTTGTCTTTGACGCATTCACCACCAGTCCAACTTTTGTTGCTTCACGTTTCAGGCGGGTGTACAGTTCTGCCACCTTTGCAAATGTTCGGCCGACAATGTCCATGTCATCCGCGAAGCAAATAAATTGACAGGATCTGTTGAAAGTCGTACCCCTGCTGTTACATCCGGCTCTCCGCATGACACCTTCTAGCGCAATGTTGAACAACAGGCACGAAAGTCCATCACCTTGTCTTAGTCCTCGGCGCGATTCGAACGAACTGGAGTGTTCGCCCGAAATCTTTACACAGTTTTGCACACCATCCACCGTTGCTTTGATCAGTCTGGTAAGCTTCCCAGGGAAGCTGTTCTCGTCCATTATTTTCCATAGCTCTACGCGGTCTATACTGTCGTATGCCGCCTTGAAATCAACGAACAGATGGTGTGTTGGGACCTGGTATTCACGGCATTTTTGAAGGATTTGCCGTACAGTAAAGATCTGGTCCGTTGTCGAGCGGCCGTCAACGAAGCCGGCTTGATAACTGCCCACGAACTCATTCACTAATGGTGACAGACGCAGGCCTGGCAGCGGGTCACTTTTTAGTGACTTGGTAACTTTTTTTGGGCAAGTCACTAAAAAGTCTCTTTTTTCGACCTCAAGTCACTAAAGCCACTTTTTCTCGCCAAAAGTTACTATTTTCAACTATATTGAAACTATTAACTAAGATTTTTTAAACTTAGCTTTATGTATCCGTCTGATGATGCTTTGTTCATGGCGGAAATGAAATTACGGTCCCGCTATTTAGACCCTTCACAGAGAGCAATCTCATTGAAGGCGCGCCCCTTATCAAATCTTTCCTTGAGAAAACAGAACAGTAATACTGTTAATTGGCCATGCATCGGAGCCCTAGCCACATCCTTGTCTGGGCCCGTTCACAAATTACATAACGCTTTAGGGGGTGGGAGGGTACCTGCCAGAGCGTTACGGCTCATACAATTTTCAAAACCCTTTCATACAAAAAACGTTACGAGGGGGTGGGTGGGGGCTGAAAATGGCCAAATTTTGCGTTATGTAATTTGTGAATGAACCCTTGCTTCTAGAATATCACCGATAAAGCTACAACCCCGGGATTTGGGTCTATCTACAAGACCATTTCAATCTAGAGAAGTTGTTCAGTAACAAGAAGTTCCGTGTGTTCCTCGAACTACCATTGTTTACCAGTTCATGAAGAGTTAGTACATCCATAGAACCCTAACTCGAACTTTTTCCAGCAGTTAGTTCAGCCTAGGTCGATGGGCCCTGGTTTTATAACTAATTAAATAAAATATATAGTGAGTATAGAAAGAAGATCAAGTATCCCCAATTTTGAAGATTGCATGCGCTGTTGAATTCCAATCGTTCATGAATGCGCACAGCAAGTCCGGCATTATAAGCAATTCAATCCCAGGCTTGTTGTACAATCTTCATAATGTTTTATTTGTTTTCTACCAAAACGAATCCTTTCACATTAAAGATTCCAAATACTTCCGTGAAAAGATATTTTAGTTACCAGATAAAGATTGTCGCTTCGGTTCCCTCGTTCTGCTGTCCGAAACATGTGTGGTACTTAACTGTCAAATCGTATGTATTTTTCCTTCATTGACATTTAGATCCACTATCCTCGCCAGCAAAAGATGTTCCGGACAACGACGACAGCGACATCTTTCTTAAGTAGGTGTTCAGCTAATCCAGTGATCTTTATTTTAACTCATTCTCTTTCACGCAGATTTTTGCCGAGAAATCATTTTTCGGGGAAGAAAAACAGGTCTTATAAGTAATAACCATGTTTCGCTCACTTCCAGTTACGTTAAAAATTTGATTTGCAATAGAGGGCAATTCAATTTTACTTAGTCACTGAGTAGATAAAAGTTAGCGTGTACGATTTTTGATTCTCTTCTAAGTTCGTTCTAAGAGAAAAGAGTGGCAAGTGAAAGATGTTTTCCGTCACAAATAATTTGTAAAAAAGATTCTTCTTCGATCCAAAAACGCTTGATTCGTCTCATCGAACTTGCAACTGAAACTGAAAGTCACTATTTGGTCACTTTTTCTGTAACTGAAAGTCACTATTTGGTCCTTTTTTTCGTCATCTTTGGTCACTAAAGTCACTATTTTGAGCGGCATCGGTCGCTACCAGCCTTGGACGACGGAAGATGATCTGGGATATCACTTTGTAGGCGGCATTAAGGATGGTGATCGCTCGAAAGTTCTCACACTCCAGTTTGTCGCCTTTCTTGTAGATGGGGCATATAACCCCTTCCTTCCACTCCTCCGGTAGCTGTTCGTTTTCCCAGATTCTGACTATCAGTTTGTGCAGGCAAGTGGCCAGCTTTTCCGGGCCCATCTTGATGAGCTCAGCTCCGATACCATCCTTACCAGCTGCTTTATTGGTCTTTAGCTGTTGAATGGCATCCTTAACTTCCCTCAAGGTGGGGGCTGGTTGGCTTCCATCGTCCGCTGAACTGACGTAGTCATCTCCTCCGCTGCCTTGACTTTCACTGCCTGTACTCTCAGCGCCATTCAGATGTTCCTCGTAGTGCTGCTTCCACCTTTCGATCACCACACGTTCGTCCGTCAAGATGCTCCCATCCTTATCCCGGCACATTTCGGCTCGCGGCACGAAGCCTTTGCGGGATGCGTTGAGCTTCTGATAGAACTTGCGTGTATCTTGAGAACGGCACAGCTGTTCCATCTCCTCGCACTCCGCTTCTTCCAGGCGGCGTTTCTTCTCCTGAAAAAGGCGGGTCTGCTGTCTCCGCTTCCGTCTATAACGTTCCACGTTCTGCCGGGTACCTTGCTGCAGCGCGACCGCCCCACTATAGGATTTCGGGCGGTCATTAATCGAAAATGTCATGTCTTCCGAATTATTTTAAAATATTTTCTCTCCATTGTCAATACTCTAATTAAGAGAAATTCTGAATTTGAAGTCTCTAGGTGCACTAGTTCCAAAGATATAAGGTGTCAAAGTCAGAAATGGGTAAAAAAGTTAACAAATTTCCTGAAAAAATATTTTACTTTCAACTATTTATTGAAATATTTTCTTAATGTTTTTTCTTTAATGTTAATACATCATTACAAAGGTAATTGTATAAGCTTTAAAATGGTATGCAAAAACTAATGGTTACATTGTGAAAAAAAAATGAAAAAAATGCGGAAACAATATTTTTTTCCAAAAACGACGCTATTTTCAACTTTGATAGTGAAGAACTTTTTTTTCCTCAGAAATCCCCGGGTTCTTTTATGATGCACATCAAGGACGAAGCTTCGACTAAAATTTCCCGAAATAATTTCTTGCCAGTATTTGCAATTAACAGAGTTAAATCACTTTGATTTTTTTTCATTTATTTTTTTTACTGTGTTTTGCCTCTCTCGTACTCCAAGGTTAATGCTCATTCCAAAAACGAATGTTTGATAGAAGGCCCGGAGATCCGTAGTGGTATATATCAACTAACTCAGCTCGAAGAATTGAGGTGATGTCTGTATGTGTGTGCATGCGCGTCTGTATGTATGTGCGCAAATCGCCATTTAGACGCTTATTTGTGTACGATTTTCTCGCAACAAGTTTCATTCGACGGGAAATCTAGTCCCATCGTTTCCTATTGAAAATGGGCCAGACTGAACTATGGGCTCAAAGGGTATGGTCAAAATACATGTATTGGTAATAACTTCGACTTTATTTATAACAATTTTTTTAACTTTTAAAAGGAGTGAATGAATAAAACCCCCAATACAATGCAGCACAACGGTAACGGTAACGGAATTTATATATTTCCTGTCAAATTTTACTGGTTCCGTCGCCATTCCGCTGAATTGCGTTTGGGGCTTGAGTGGTTTGAGTCATTTCCCTAAACCTATTTTTCTGAGCTATTCATTAGCTACTGATGGAGAACTAAATATGAGGTTTCATAGTATGTAAATATTTATAAATCTCATGGAATCAATAATTCCCGACATGTTTATTGCAAAAGTAAAGACGAACAATATCTTAGTTAGTACGGAGAGTATGAAATTCTTGCTAGTGTTCATGAATGTCTGGCTAAAGGTAGGGAAATATTTATTCACTCATCTACACTTTGAGGTTCACTGGCTGAACAACCAGCGGAAAGTCAATATAAAAAAGAAGAAATTTAGAACTCATAATGCAAGAAAATGATCAAGAGAGGCAAATGTTGACATTTTTCTTCGTGCCTTACATGAATCAGATCTATTTTAAGCTCGATTTGGATAACGAGGAGACATTGGAAAAAAAATTCACTTAGTTATTCTTATGCCATGCGTAATTTTGTAATATTTGAAGATTTTTAAAAGTTCTTTATCCTCTGATACTTTAGATGAATTCATGTCATCTTCCATCGTTGATGGAATTGAAGAAAATATCATTAAAGATTTAAACCTTCACACAGAAAAAGAATGATGCTATATATAACTTGTAGAAATCATGAAAACAAATCAAAAATAATTTAAATAGTGTTGTTATTCAAATTGAAAGAAATTTGCTTTTCGGAACAATGGAGCATTGTGGAATGAATGAATGTTCACATTTTTGAGAATATATTATTCTCATTTATTTTTTGAATAACTTGTACAAATGTCATGGGATTGCGATTTCTAATTTGCTAATACCCTTTTTCAAAAGTTATTTCCAATTCTGATTCTTTAAGAAAATTGTTTAACTATTTTTTAGTGGAATGTTTTCACTGTCATAAGACGAGTTTAGTAAAATTCCATTTTATTCCACCAACTCGTATTAGTTCTACATATACGTATTTCGACCTGTTAGGACGTCTTCAGTGTCTCGTACTTTACTCGTTCTTGACTTCTGATTCTTTGATTAACATTTAATGCTTTAGGATCCTTCAGAACCTAGTACTTTGTCAAACAGATTGTTCTAAATACAAATTGTGAGGCATGAGAGTAAGAACAAAAAAAATATCACCGAATGTCATGAAATTAATGTCTTTTAACATTAATTCGGTTCTCTCGCCGCCAACTTCAGATTTAGAGCAATGAAAAGTTATTAGATTTATTGGTAGGGGGAGGCGTTTTGTTACTTTCTTCCCACAAAAAATGATTACCTTCCGCAAAAAATATACAAAAATATATAGACGACAGTCCACAAATGAGGATGGAGAAGGGGGGGGGAGGGTTCATGATGTCCATAAATTGCTGTACTTAGTTTTTGTACAACCCCCTTCCTTCTCCTCAAGAAAACATATAAAATTAAACTTCCTAAATTGGATTGCTTTGTCACGTTAATCGAATTTATGAAAAAAAATATTACGTAATTCATAGACGATCCCTAAAGGGGGGGGGGGTGTTAGAAATTATATATTCATGCTATTTCGACCATACACAGCTAAAGCAAAGTGGAAAATCACTTGAAAAGTCCAATTTTATTTTTGACCGCTCGCTTGTATGGGGATCCCCCATAGTGCGCGCCCGCGCTGCGCCCTGCTCCTCCAGAATCTGTCTGCACTCTTCGTCGAACCAATCGTTCCGTCGACTTCGACCCATATACCCGACGTTGTTCTCCGCTGCGTCGTTAATGGCTGCTTTGACTGTATTCCAGCAGTCCTCAAGAGGGGCCCCATCGAGCTCACCCTCTTCCGGCAACGCTGCCTCGAGATGCTGCGCGTATGCAGTGGCGACATCAGGTTGCTTCAGTCGCTCTAGGCCGTACCGCGGCGGTCGTCGGTACCGAACATTGTTGATGACGGATAGTTTTGGGCGCAGTTTAACCATCACCAGATAGTGGTCAGAGTCGATGTTAGCGCCACGATATGTCCTGACGTCGATAATGTCGGAGAAGTGCCGTCCATCAATCAGAACGTGGTCGATTTGTGATTCTGTCTGCAGTGGTGATCTCCAGGTGTACCAATACGGGAGGCTGTGTTGGAAGTAGGTGCTGCGAATGGCCATATTCTTGGAGGCGGCGAAATCAATTAGTCGTAGGCCGTTTTCGTTCGTCAGCCGGTGAGCGCTGAACTTTCCAATAGTCGGTCTAAACTCCTCCTCTTGGCCAACCTGAGCGTTCAAATCCCCTATGATGATTTTGCTGCGTGTAGAATGCGTCCTTATCATCATCAGTGCTTCCGGAGTGTGGGCTATGGACGTTGATTATGCTGAAGTTGAAGAACCGGCCTTTGATCCTCAAACTGCACATTCTTTCATTGATCGGCCACCACCCGACCACACGCCTTTGCATATCGCCCATCACTATGAAAGCTGTTCCCAGCTCGTGTGTGTTGCCGCAGCTCTGGTAGATGGTATGATTACCTCTAAACTTTCGCACCATTGATCCCTTCCAACAAACCTTCTGCAGCGCTACGATGCCGAATCCACGGTCCTTGAGCACATCGGCGAGTATGCGTGTGCTCCCGATGAAGTTGAGAGATTTGCAGTTCCACGAACCGAGTTTCCAATCGCTAGTCCCTTTTCGTCGCAGTGGTCTTCGCCGATGGTTCCGGTCCGTACTCTCTTGTTGATTGTTCATTGCTTATAATTTTTTTTATAGGCTGGCTTGCAGGGCCTGACACCAAACCCCCTCAATTTCCGGAGGACCATTCCTCCTTATTTCCGGTGGACCATGGTGCACAGTTTCACTTAGAGTCCCTCGCTGGAACTCGGACGATGATCAGCCGCCCCTAACATGGAGAACAGACGATGTTGTGAGCCGATCCTGACATGGAGAACAGACGCTCAATAAGATTTGCACCTCCGGAGAGGAGCAAACCCCCCCTTCCCTGTCAGCATACGACCATAGTTCCCACCGGGGTTGGTTACCCGATCTTCCCTAAGGTTGCTCGTATCCCGGCCAGCACCGCGGGGAGGTAGGGAGTTGCTGGGTAAGAGGCTAAGGACCGCGAGATGGGTTCTATTTTATTCCTTCAGGTACGCGAAGTACCAATGGTACGCTTTACCCAGCATTTGCCGTGCCACCCGGGTCGCTATCATAATGTTTTTTTTAATGTCAATGTTTCGATTCGCTCTGTGTGCGTTATGTTATGTGATTATGTAATTGGAATTTTGTAAATCAAACAAGTGGATAATCAAATTAATTTAGTAGTCACAATTTGCTTGTTCGTTTCTGTATAAATCATCTAAAAATACGAAAAAAAATGACCTCGACCCGAAAAATTGCTGAAATTCATCTTACCGTAACAAAAAGTCGTAATCGTGCATAAAACGTATTTTACAATTCATTAGCGCACAGATGTTGATTAAATTATAATCAATAAATTTGCGTCTAATTTTCGAAACGGCACATATCGTTTATACCTCTCCGCTAACTATAAACTTCCCGTTAACATTGGTAAACGAACATCGCATTTCGATCTGTCACCAATACTTGGCTATTATGTATGGTATACAATGAACACTTAACCTTCGCGTTTTAACCTGACATTTTTTGGCTGAAATGGAGTGATTCATAAATGACTCAAATAATCAACGGAAGTTGTTCGTAACTCATCCTTAACTAATGTGTTACCTGCTTTACAGGGACCTGTTAGTTTTTGCCGTTATGGAAAATTTGAAAAAATAATAATTTAAAAGCAGAATGGTGAACAAGGTGGAGAAAAGTAACATTACTGTTCGATTGTTTTGGTTATGGCAAATAAGCAACCCTTCTCTAATTTGTAATATATAAGCATTAGCATCAGCCGATTGGCATTTATTCGTACGTAGTACAATCACACTATTGTATGAGCTTCGCGAGATCTCTCATGGCCACGTTCGTGCGAATGCTGATGACATTCCACGACCTCTTGCTTGTAAGGCAAAAGTGGTAGTCCCTACACCCAAAACAATATTTCGTAACATTCTTTGCATTAACCGTTTTGTATCAAATCTCGCATGCCTATTCGATAACCAATGCATCTATAGTATTCATTGAGAATTAAATAAATCCATTTCCTATATGCAGGTTCATTTCGACTTGTGCAAACATCCTTACTGTCAATGTCAATTGGAATTTATTAAATCAAATATAATGAATATATTCAGCAAATGAGAGTGACAATGTTTAACATACATCTTTTTCCAAATAAGATCTTCATGCAGTAGATCACGGCATTTTTTAAAGCACGGCAAAAACTTATTTACCTACAGTTGTTCATGTTATATTGAATATTTCAAGTAAGTCCTGTTGATCATATAGATTTATATGTCCAGAAGATAAGTTTGCGCCATACAAATAAGATTTTCAAGCTAAAGTACTGAAAATTCTCGGCTGATAACAATGTCAGTCGTGAAATACGAAGGCGCATCATCTGCGGTAGTCGGGCCTACTACGGGCTCCAGAAGAAACTGCGGTCAATAAAGATTCGCCACCGCACCAAATGTGTCATGTACAAGACGCTTATAAGACCGGTTCTCCTCTACGGACATGAAACATGGACAATGCTCGAGGAGGACTAGCAAGCACTCGGAGTATTCGAGAGACGGGTGCTTAGGACCATCTTTGGCGGTGTGCAAGAAGACGGTGTGTGGCGGCGAAGAATAAACCATCAGCCCGCCCAGCTCTACGGCGAACCCAGCTACCCAGAAGGTAGCTAAAGCCGGAAGGGTACGATGGGCAGGGCATGTTGCAAGAATGCCGGACAGCATCCCTGCAAAGATGGTGTTCGTTTCTGATCCGGCAGGTACGAGACGACGTGGAGTGCAGCAAGCGAGATGGGCAGACCAGGTGCAGAACGAGCGTGGGGCGTATTCGAGGATGGAGAGATGCGGCCTCGAACCGTGTATTGTGGCGTCAAATTGTTGATTCAGTGTTATCTGTTTAGATGTAGACTAAATAAATGAATGTTAGTAGTAAGAAAAGCATTTTTACCAGCGTTTGATTGTCACGTCATATACCTACATTACAAATGAAAATTGGCTATATCGGACTATGGGCTCGGAAGTTATGGCCAAAATACCACCTTTTTTATAAAAAAAATTGAGTAAAAAAAGGTCACTCATTTTTCAGGCACTTATCCTTAACCGATTTACTCGCAACAAGTTGCATTCGACGCAGAATATTCTTCCATTATTTCCTATTGAAAATTGGCCAGGTCGGACTATGGGCTCATGAGTAATAACAAAAATACTATTTTTATAATGCACGAGAAAGGCACCATCACCGCTAGGTGGATTAATCAGGGTTTTATGGAAAATAATTTGAATACATTCCACAAATCGGTTATGTTTACGAGAAAATGTGATAGCCGCAATACTACAGGAGAAAAACGTATGTTATGGTAATAATAAGATTAGCACATAGTTTGTAAGAAAAATGCTGTAAAATCTGCATGCATTCGTCATATTTGCGACGCCTGCACAGAAGCCACCCGCAATGTTGCAAAAATTTGCTTCGACTTTAGCGTAGCCTGCTATATATCATCGTTTCGACATAGTCTATCATAGTGGCGAAATGCTCACACAACAACTCTATTTCCGTCACATTCTTCGTCATACACCGTATTATAGATCCGTTATGATGACCGCAGACCTATGCAGAGACTATGTCTGCATAGTATATTCAGGGTATGGTTTCTGCAAGTGAAGAAAACCGAGAACAAATCATAAGCAATTTGCCGCCTTTTTTCCACATATCTATGTATATACCTTGAGGAATAGCTCTAATAAGCATCATATCCATTCTTAAAAAATATGATTTTTGATCTTGATCTTTTAAAAAATTAAAAAAGTGATGTCTATATTTTTTAGATTGTTGTTAAATGTTTTCATTTTTTAAATTAATAATTTATTTAACTTGTAAAAAACAATTTTGAATTAAGTACTTGAATAGTAGAAACAGTTATACTCTCCAGCTAAAACACATCGATAGTGCCTACATGTTACGGATAAATGACGCAAAGAGAAGACGCTCGCTCGAGGCCGGCAGAGCATATTACATCATTTGCCCATCCAGGCAGGAAGATCCACTACTCGCATACGGACATACACAATCGGGCACACGTAATTTGGATACGGAATATCGACTACTGCCGTGCTCTGGGTCTCTGTGTAGTGGAAAGGCGACGCTAACCTACATAAAATTGCGCAAAGTAAACATATTTTCCGGTAGTTTATATCGATTCATTCACATCGTGATCGTACGTGGTTTGCGCGCATTCCGTGACGGATGACTAAACTGATACAGTTCCTGCTTTCGCATGGTTTGTGGGTACTAGGGAGTAATTCTGCTAACATATGGAACCACCACGCCTTTCATAATCTCAAGGATCGTAATGAGCTGTGGTGTAATATTTTGATTAGTTAATTTGATCAAGAAGGTGACCTGTGTAATATCATTTGTATGTCTTCTATTTTTCTTTTTCTCATACTTAGAATTGTAATTGCAGAATTAAAATCTAAATTGGTAATTTAATTTTTACAATCTTCAAACTTTTTCGATGATTTTTTTCTTTTTATTCATATAAACATATCTGATGATGAATGATCGAATGAATGATGATGAATCGATTAGTGAGAAAATCTTGCAAATCGGTAAATCCGTTCGTGAGTTATATTGCCTCAAAGGAAATGCAAACTCATTTTTATATATCGAGATTTAATTGTGGTTAAACAATGACTGTCTTTAGAGTGATTTGATGAATTTGTATTTTTGATCAAGGACACAGCTAAATACGACTTCAGTCATTGCTTCAAAAACATATAATGCTACAGTTACTTGCCGGTCCAAATAACTTTTCAAGCAGTCTTATTTCTGTACGTGATTATTGCGTGCACGATGACAAACATTTATTTGTAGTGAACTTTGCCTTATGGTCTAAGTTGCACAGTGCAAACGAAACGAAAAGGCCGGATAGTTCCCACACATTTGTTAAAGTGCCATATCAAATGTGGTACACCTACATGGAGCCCATTGAGCTGGCAACTCGTACTTTTAAAATTGCCAAAGTTCAGTCGCTGTGCCATCGTAGAGCCCAGAGCTGTTCTGTACTCACGTCTTTATGTACGGTGGAAAGTTTCGTAATTCGATTTGATGCATTTATCAAGATGATACTGGTTAGGTGGTCGACGACCAGACCAGAATCAACTTAAAAGTTGTCCCAATCCCATACGGAGGTGCATTGCTCCATCATGCAATCAGCGACTGCGACTGCCGGATATCTAATTGCGATACAACCTAATTGCTTTTTTCGGGATTGCACAACAGTAACCTTATAGATGAAAGCTTCTTTGGATTAGTTTAAACTGAAAGTATGATACACCAGGCTGGTATGAAATGAACAGAGATGTAACAATGCAATTTAAGTGTTAACGGAACCGGAACGGGTGCTCGATTTGTGTTGGCTATGAATCAAGTATGAGTGAACAACAAATGGGTGAAACTTGTTTGTATGTAGGCAGATTATTTGCCTGTTCGCATAGTTAATGCTTTCTAATTATTGTTTTCTTGAACAGTTTGAGATCTGTTATCTCTAACACCGTGATTTCGCTTAGTCTTGAGATTAGCCCTTCTAAGAAAAGACAGACCATAACTTAATTGTGATTACTTATATCAAAATCCTTCACAGAAAAAAAATGTGAAATCATATAAAAACTGTACTTGCAAATTGAACACACCCAATATTTTTTTACACGGTTGGTATTCATTAATATCCCGGTTAACCTGATTTTTCACAGCCTTATACCACCTGAATTTTCTTTGATTGTTTGTGATGTTTTTCATGGAGTTAACTCATAGTTTCATTAACGCTAAAGGTCGTAATCAACTAAAATCCACCAGTGTAAAAAAAGAGCTGGGTGTATCATCATCATCATCATCATCATCATCATCATCATCATCATCATCATCATCAATAGTGAAATTATGGATTAGGGAAACATAATGCTTAGAGCTTCTACTGAAAATTGGTCGGCCTCTCAACTCGATGTTTATTAGCTTTCATGAATTACTATGGTGTAAAGGAAAGTAGAATAGGTTCAGAAATCGAGAATTCGGATATATTTTTAAGCATCCTGCTATTTTTTTAAAAACCGATCAGATTGGATGTTTTCAATTCTAGTTGAACTCCCTGGTTTTTTGAGGAAACCAATGAATAAGTAATTGCTCAAATGCTTATTAGTGCATATCTAAAACAAACATTCTCCTTAGTTTGCTTTCATTTTTTAACAACAAATATTTTTGATTCAAATATTTAATCGATTTGTAACACAAATATATCTGATTTTGAATCAAAATGATAAACTTTGTATCCCTGTATGATACATCAAAGGAATTTAGGGTCAGTACATTACTTACGAGAAATCCGTAGTGAAAATAAGATAACAAAGAGAACAAAGAGGTCCCCAATCCTCCCGGCATCCGCTTCAAAAATGTATGCTGATGATGATTTTAATATATGAAACTGCATAAACTTTGGAGATTCCTATTAAAAAACATCGCGAATCGTTATTACAATTCTATGTCTATAGGAATTAATTAGAATTATGTCATATAGCAATTAATTAGATAATTTTCTATCATAAGAAGTGCCAATTTCAGTCTTACCAATGACTTTAAACTCACATTATATATTATTTTCATAATGCTATAGATCTTTGCAGCAAGATGGTAGAATAGTAGTTTAAATAACAAACATAATTTAGTGTAATAACTTGTAATACATTATCTAGTTATTAATTTTATCCAAAAGTCACTATTAAGTCACTTTTTCTACAACCGAAAGTCTTTATTTGGTCTCTATTTCGTCAGTGTTGGTCACTAAAGTCACTATTTTGAACGGCAGTGGTCGCTATCAGCCCTGGGGTGTAGTAACTTTGGAGTTGTTCTCGAGTGTCATATCATACAATATAAAGCTTTACATCAATATGAGATCATAGTATGTAATTATCATTGTAAATTAATATTGGAAAACAAGTTATGATATCAATATTTGTTTTTTATTTGCTGTCATTACCATGTCAGTCCGAGTGGCATATAAGAAAAAACCCAGATTAATCCACCTAGCGGTGATGATGCCTTTCTCGCTCATTATAAAATGTGTCATGCTCACCAAATTATTTTATTTATTGCGTGACACAGAGAATACACCTTAACTTCTGAGCCCATAGACCGATCCAGCCAATTTTCAATAGGAAACAATGGGACAAGATTCTGCGTCGAATTCATTTTGTTGCGAGCAAATCGGTTACGGGTAAGTGCCTAGACTTTCCCACTCCTTGTTGTCTAAAAAAAAGTATTTTGACCATAACTTCTGAGCCCATAGTCCGATCCGGCCAATTTTCAATAGGAAACAATGGAACAAGAGTCTGCGTTGAATGCAACTTGTTGCGAGCAAATCGGTTAAGGGTAAGTGCCTAAAAATGAGCTAGACTTTTCCACTCGTTGTTGTCTGAAAAAAAAAATATTTTGACCATAACTTCTGAGCCCATAGTCCGATCTGGCCAATTTTCAATAGGAAACAATGGGACAGGATTCTGCGTTGAATGCAACTTGTTGCGAGCAAATCGGTTAAGGGTAAGTACCTGAAAAGTGGGCTAGACTTTTTGCGCACATACACACACATACACACACAGACATCACCTCGATTCGTCGAGCTGAGTCGATCGGTATATAACACTATGGGTCTCCGAGCCTCCTATAAAAAGTTTGTTTTTGGAGCGAACATATAGCCTCTACGTATACTTTTTATACGAGAAAGGCAAAAAGTTTGATAAATAACTCTTAAAGTAGTCAAAATTATATCACATTTCTTCTTCTTCTTCTTATTGGCATTACATCCCCATACTGGGACAGAGCCGCCTCGTAGCTTAATGTTCATTAAGCACTTCCACAGTTATTAACTGAGAGGTTTCTAAGCCAAGTTACCATTTCTGCATTCGTATATCATGAGGCTAACACGATGATACTTTTATGCCCAGGGAAGTCGAGACAATTTCCAATCCGAAAATTGCCTTGACCGACATCCGGAATCGAACCCAGCCAACCTCAGCATGGTCTTGCTTTGTAGCCGCGCGTCCCCATTATATCACATATTGATTTTAAATCGAAGTAATTTACAACCCTCATAAGAAAACGTGTGTCGTTCTTACGTTAGCACGAACCACAAAAATGCTTGTAATTTACAACCCTTTGGAATCTTTAAGATTTTACTATCTTTAGACAACAGAACAGGGGACAACAGGGGTCCTCCTTAGCCGTGCGGTAAGACGCAAGACCATGCTGAGGGTGGCTGGGTTCGATTCCCGGTGCCGGTCTAGGCAATTTTCGGATTGGAAATTGTCTCGACTTCCCTGGGCATAAAAGTATCATCGTGTTAGCCTCATGATATACGAATGCAAAAATGGTAACCTGGCTTAGAAACCTTGCAGTTAATAACTGTGGAAAAGCTTAATGAACACTAAGCTGCGAGGCGGCTTTGTCCCAGTGTGGGGATGTAATGCCAATAAGAAGAAGAAGAAGAAGAAGAAGACAACAGAAATCGAAAAAACGTAAAATCATACATTGAAGAATATTATGTTACAATTGAAGGAACTAACACAAAACCATGATGTTTTGATAATATAGAAGGTTATGCTATACCTGACTTGAATAGAGATCTAACAATTACGTGCCAACTATGTCAACATAAACTCAGTCAAACGCGTCATGATGATACTTTTAGTAGGCAAATTTATTCAAATTTCTATTAACATTCTTAAAAATCTGGTGCAGTTCTGGAAGAGAAGAGAGAGGAAGTTGTTTTATTTTAAAATTTATTACCCTTATCTAGCGCTGTAGGATAGTGCCTTCCAACTGAACAGTTTTTAGCACGCACAGCTATAAATTTACGTTCTTTTAGATTAGTTTGCCTGAACAGTTCTATCAATTAGACAAACGGAGACATCCCCATCATAGACTAGACGAGAAGGAAGAAAACGTAATTAGAGTAAATGTACCACGGCAGAATCGACTTCTAGCGTTCACATTTTTACTACAATAATGTAAAGATTGTTCTTCCTTGGCAAACACAAGTTCGTAACCCATTAAACCTAACAAGGTAAGATTTCAATCACCTCAAAGATAATAACGTTGACTGCCGTTTAATTTACAATCCGATACGACAAATACAAATTATTTCCAGCGTTCTAGCAGTACGCATCCACAAGCAAGATAAACATTTCCGCGGAACAGACTGTTTCGCAGTGAATATGTATCAGTGCGTGGAATCTAGATTTACGCTCTTGGTATATTAGTATTCAAAATAGAAAATCGCGAAGCATCGGTGTTTGCCTGCGGGTTGTTTGTAGCTTAATCGATAATATCGATCCCATGTACTTAATTGAAGTTTAAAGACAAGAGCCGTTCCAGTTGGCTTGTCCGAGCATCATTCATCTAGTCGGTTACATAGCCAGATGCTGTACAAGCTGTGAAAAAAAAAAAACATTAAATCACTTAGTAGAGAAACAAGGAGCCAATCTTGACTTTTTCGGTTACTTGGTAAATCATAACAATAATAAATAAAATTTTCATAACTGAATTTGTTGATTACAGGAGGGGATGGGTCTGTAATTATTACTTTATAATCCGTGTGAAAAAATCTTCCAATTGGGGGAGGGGAGTCGAAAATTCCAGTAAAATTAATTACGTAATTAGTGTATAAGCTCTGTATATCTGTAGATTCTGTGACTTACAAAAAAAATAGTTATTTGGTTGAAAATACCTGATTGATCCACCTAGCAGTAATAATAGTGCCTTCCTCGTGCGTTATCCGGCCAATTTTCATTAGGAGACAATGGGATAGTTTTCTCTGTCGAATGCAACTTTTGCGAGTGAATCGGTTAAAGATAATAAGTGCCTTAAAATAAGAGGGTGTTTTGCGCACATACATATACAAACTCACATAAACACAGTCACATACACACTCAGCTAGACATCACCTCTATTCATCGAGCTGAGTCGATTGGTATATAACACAATGGAGAGTCTCCATTGGAGACTATGGGCCTTCTATCAAAAATTCGTTATTTGAATGAACGCTACACCTTTTCTGTACGTGAAAGGCAAAAAGACCAGGAACAAAAAAGGGCATACTGGAAAGTAGATCTTCTTCCTTGTATTTAAAGCATTCGATTTTTACATGAAAAATCGCTTTCAAAAAGTTTGATGAGTTGCGAAGAAAACATTAAGAGTTCTTTGGCATTACATCTCCGATAAGGATATGGTACACTGGGGGAAGTGGAATAGGAAAAATCGATAGTGCATGTTTGAATCAGTGTAAAACCAGTTTAAATGATCTAAAAGCATTCAATCAAAATGAGCTATCAAAAACAGTCAATTTTGTATCAACTGTGCGGTAAGTCATACCATTTTGAATACTTGAAATTTATGCCCCAGTGGGATGGGGTAAGTGGAAAACTCATGTTACCTTGACCTTAAATTGTAATGAGTAGTTACATATAACTAAAATCAAAACGATAATTGCTTTGAGTATCTTTTGATGAATAATTTCAATGGCTTGGAGAATACGTCCCCAAAGAATTCTCGTAATTGCTAGTGGTGGGCTGATTTTTCCTTCTCGAACACTATGTGTACGTAAAATCTATATGTTCGCCCCAAAGATGAAATTTTTATAGGAAAATTGGACTTACAGTGTTATAAACTAATCGATTCAGTTTCACGAATTGAGATGATGTCTGTATGTGCGTGTTTGTGTGTATGTGTGTGCAAAACACATACCAAATTATCACCTATTTTTAAGCACTTGTTATGAATATAAATGAATGTGAATTATGGAATATATTTACCTAACAGTGCTATTTTTATCTTTCTTATACATTTTTTCATATGTAAAACATGTGAAAGGCATCAATACCGATAGGTGGGTTAATCAGGCGTTTGCTCATGTATATTAGTTCAATCATCACTTGAATCACAATGATATTAAAGAAGTAACATATTAAGATTCACAGCTGTCAAAATAAACCCTGGAGGGAAGGAAAAAATTGCGTAAGCAGAACATTATCCACTTCCCCCGCAGTATTTGATACCAGGGGTAAGTGTAAAATCTTTAAATTATTTTCTTTCATGGTACAAATTACTACAAATTGAATGTGATTAGTTGAATAGTATTGTAATAGTTACCTGTAGCTCAAATTCACCGGAAAAAGGTACAATGTGTGCAAATAAGAATTGATTTTATGAAATCAAAAATTAACTTCTCTTCTTCTTTTTCTTATTGGCATTACATCCCCACACTGAGACAGAGCCGCCTCGCAGCTTAGTGATCATTAAGCAGGATACCATTTTTGCATTCGTATATCATGAGGCTAGCACGATGATACTTTTATGCCCAGGAAAGTCAAGACAATTTCCAATCCGAAAATTGCCTAGACCATCATCGGGAATCGAACCCATCCTCAGCATGGTCTTGCTTTGTAGCCGCGCGTCTTACCGCACGGCTAAAAAGGGCACATATAAAAGCAAAAAGGCATGAAAGCAAAAATTAATTTCTCACGAAACCTAAAATGACAGTTCACGCGTTAACCGTGTTAGTGTTTGTATTATACAAATTTTAACATAGTATTAGTGTGAGCATCACAGTATATTCTTGCACAATGTTATGGTGTGGTAGAAACTGTAAAGTAGGTAAGTACAATTTCAATTTTTAAGTCGATTTTTACACTTACTCCCTTTTCCCACTTCCCTCAGTGTACCTTACATCTCCCATTGAGATATTGCCATCTCGCAGCTTAGTGTTATTTAAGCACTTGCACAGTTATGAACTGCGAGGATGCTTGGCACTTATGGAATCGTATTATGAGGCTCAGAGTAGTCGATACAATCACAAACCAAAAATGGTCTAGACCGAACCAGCAATCGCATCCAGCCTCCTAAATGCTAGGATAAAGATGGCTTAACATACGCATTTGAAATCAGACCAATCGTGTACAACAAAATTTAAATATTGTTCAATCTACATAATCCATCCAGCAATGTGTTGTTTGAATAAGCTATGGATTCTAGAACTCTATATTTCTTGTAGCCAAATAAAAATAAATTGTTTGGAATACGACAAGCATGATCGCACAAAAATTGTCCACAAAGCAATGCTTAGCTTTTTATTAAAAACGAACAATTCGTCAAGCAATTCCTAGCACGGTCCAAATGAGTTAATAATAGTTTCAAATATATTAAATTTTATTATTATAAGTGTTACGTAATTCATGAACGCGGTTAAAGCAAAAGCAATCCTCTCGCAATTATTCTGTTTTACCAGTTCTAAGACAGGTCCCGAATCGCTCGACGAGTTAGTATGTCGTTGACCACCGATGCTATGCATGAGTAATTTCTAGCGCCACTATTACACGGTTGGAACTGAATGACTTATAATGGTATAATTTTCCCACCACGACTACAACCAGTGTTGTAAAATGTCATTTGCATTCGTTTGTATAATTTTCCCAGAACTTTTTCCAGAAGGTAGCTATCAATTCATGTTGTATGACGAACTTATAGCGGTTAAATGGGCCTACAACTTTGTCTAACGAGACTTTGCTGTAAATATGTAATCTGGGGCGTGGGAGGCAAAATGTCATTCAAATGACATTATGTCAAATGACACGTGACATTTTGGAGAGTTTTCACTCTCCAGCCTTTGATGTTATACTTAGAGCAATGTACCCTTGGACAAAAATATAACCCTACTCAAGCGTTATGAGTACATTCAAAATTATGGAAGAAATTTTGCTTCTAAAGAAAGTTATGAACAAATTAGTCAAATGACATGCAGATGACATTTTACAAGCCTGACTACAACCCACAGACAGCTTGTGTATCTAAGTCGATAGGTTACGATACAGGTTGTGTCTTGCACCTACAACTTATTCATTCACATGCGCACCACGAGGCACACGAATTAATTGTGTGTTTTGTTTACATATATTGCAAATTTGTTAAAGAACGAACATCTGTTGCTGAAGATTGTAAGGAAGGCAACAGAGGAACTGAAATGAAATATGTTTTATTTATATCAGTTTACAAACGAAATACATCAAAAGCAAATGAGAAACATTTATAATATGTTTAGGTTAGTACAATGGATACATCGATGAAATCGAGAAAATCTTTCTCACTCGAAAACATCCTCGACAGGGACCGACTATCGGACTCATCCTATTTATTTGCTTGCTAAGGTAACTGGAAGGCATTTAGGGCCCTTGATTGATAACCGTGGGCATGATCTCAATAACAAGGCAGACGAAATTTCCGTGAGAACGTAAAGCCTTAAAGAAGATGAAAAACTTTAGCATATGAAGAGAAAATTTTGAAAACAATACATTCAGAAACCTAATTGGAATTCGAATCTAGCTGTCATCATCAGTATGGTCATTTAGACGATCCCCACCGATGTGTATCCAAATGAGTGTCTAGTATAGGAACGAAATGCGTTCATATTTTATTTATGCACTTGTTCTCGCACCGGTTGTTTCTATCAAGGTTGTTGAAGTGCAACCATGCTTCGCACCGGTGGTGAATATCCGGTTGCTATTGGGGCAAACACGGAAATAAATAAAATCAGGAAAAAAATATTATTTATTTTCAAATCTTTCAGAACGCGCTCCAACTTTTGTAATATAAATATGTGCGTAATGCATTTTGTGATTATCAGATTAGCTAGACACACATCTGCTAGGTGGCGCTAGCTTATATGCAATAATTTAGTGAGGTGGATATCTCGAGATCTATAAGACTTAGAAAGATTTTATCTTCTATAAAGTTGTTCGGGTAGCCATAACATTCATGATGGAGACTAGTTTAGTTTGGAATTCAACTAACTTCAACTAACGAACAACTTTGTAGAAGGCGGCAATATTCTAAAAATTACATATTTTGAGATACCTGACGTTTCAGGTTATTTCCAATACACTAGCGCCGCCAAGCGGTCGTATTATTAACTAAACTTGCTTTCGTCATGATGGTTTTAATCATCCGAACAATTTTGTAGAAGACGGCAATATTCTTAAGATTTCAACTATCGAAATATCTAACCTTTTAGGTTATTTCCAATTCACTAGCGCCGCCAAGCGGTTGTATTTCAAATTAAACTTGTCTTCGTCATGATGGTTTTGACCACCCGAACAACTTTGTAGAAGACGCCAATATTCTAAAAATTCCAGATTTCGAGATATCTAACCTATCAGGTTATTTCATATGCACTAGCGCCACCAATCAGTTGAAATCCAAACTAAACTGACCTCCATCACAATGGTTTTGATGATGAGTACCCGAACAATTTTTCAGCAGACGGCAGATTTTTTATTTATGGGTTACTTGTTATTTATGGGTTACGTATGGGCCGTATTTGTGAACGGCTCTAACTAAGTTTTTACAAATTTGATCCAGACTATCTTTTGAAAAAATTTTTTTTATTGATTTTTTCAAATGGATACAATCAAAAAACGACGCATCATACAAAAAAATGTTATATGGGTGACTATCGCAAAATCAGTCAAAGTTTCTAATAAAGATATCGGAAACAATTCAAATTGAGCCCTACACTGAAAAAAATCAGTTTCAAAAATTAAAACTCGATTTGCGAAAAAACGCTTTTTTTTATTTGTATGAAATTGTGTCTCAAGATAGATGATTATGTTCCCTACCAACCGTCCATACATCGCAAACTGGGCACTTTGAAGGAAAAAAAGTTTTTCTAACAAAAACTTTTTCTTGACGAAATTATTTTCAGTGTATTTTTATCCGTTGCGATTAGTTACGACCTCAATATTGTACTCTGCTTGACTGTACAGGAATATTTCAATATATGTATGTATATGTTAAATCCACCGACACTCCTAGACACTGAAAAAAAAAATCAATTCCAACAAGAAAAATTTTTGATGTATGGACGGTTGGTAGGGAACATAATCACCTATCTTGAGACACAATTTCATACAAATCAAAAAAAGCGTTTTTTCGCAAATCGAGTTTTAATTTTTAAAACTTATTTTTTTCAGTGTAGGGCTCAATTTGAATTGTTTCCGATATCTTTATTAGAAACTTTGACTGATTTTGCGATAGTCACCCATACAACATTGTTTTGTAGGATGCGTCGTTTTTTAATTTTTTTCCATTTGAAAAAATCAATAAAAAAAATTTGGCCTTTTTCAAAAGATAGTCTGGATCAAATTTGGAAAAACTATGTATGTACTTTTCTTTTAACAGCACCTCTTGAAATGTTGCACAAAAAGTCAATATAAACAATAAGAACACTTAAATGTTCCCAAAAGTTCTATTTTGGCTTCATGCATTTCATTTCACAGCAAAAATCCATTAATTCCGCTAAGTGGATTACTCCATTGCTGTCGAGCATTGATTTCGAACCAAACACCGCATAGGTCAAGTGATCATCACGATAGTCAAGACTCAAGATGACATGGATATGACAACCACAACATCAGGAAAGTTTTCCTATCATTCATGCTGGTGATCACAGGCAGAAGAAGTGAAGACATGGTGAGTGACCAAGCGCTAGTTGCTAAAATGTCACTTTCATGGTGATCGTTACACCAAGCATGTGAGATCCACATTGAGCATCACAATTGAGTACTTGACACATGACCTGGATTTTGTTATTGTCGCGCTTTGCGTGACTTGTACGGTGACACTTTGCAGCACTGGTCGCGCGTTGCTAAATCGTCTGGAAAAGTATTCGCACGTCTCTTAATATAGGATCCCTAATCCATAGCTAAGGAAGGTCATTATTACTATTAGGTGAATGATTTTTTTTCTCGGGAATACGTTACTTCTTCATCGCGTGATTAACGCGGCACCTATCATAATTGCAACTGGCATACAAGTAATGGTATGAATGACAGAGGCAAAAACAACCTCCACGGCAAACGTAACTTTTTTTTATCGCTGTGTAGTTATCCAGGATTGAAGATTTCGGCACGTACCGTTGAATGCACATGAATGTAGGAAGTTTTATATACGGGTAATTATGGTTAATTTGTGGTTATGAGATAGCAGAACTATGAGAAACTTAAAGCGCCAATGTTATGGTCGATTTGTCTGCGATGCAAATGATTAGTCTGATTTTTTTCAGTTCCAAATAAATGGTGAGAGATTCCTAAATTTTAGATCTTTATATGCTTACAATTGAACTGTATAGTGGCCCGTCCTTAGCCTAGCGGTAAGATGCGCGGCTATAAAGCAAGAGTGGAGGTCGGGTTCGATTAGGCAATTTTTGATTTGGAAATTGTCCCGACTTCCCTGGGCATAAAAGTATCATCGTGTTAACCTCATGATACGAATGAAAAATTGGGAACCTCGCGTCTAATAACTGTGGATGTTCTGAATGACTGGCAGACGCAGACTCCAACATACTGGAGACAGTGAAATTCATAGGGTTCAAGTCCTGTAAATTCGCTGGCCGCTCTGAGCACGCAATGAACCCTGAACACCCTTTAGTTGGGTTTTCTTCACTTTTTGAACCAGGGTGTAACCCTGTCGTAAACCCCAACCCCTGGTACTAAAATAACGACGTGCCCTCAGTTTGACGACGTTTGTAGAATTTTTTACTATTTTTACTCACAAATGTAGCAGTTCAATTTCCGGACCCAGAACTTTCTAGACTGCTTTGCAGATTATTCATGTTCTAAGATTTCATCTTTCACAATGTTTCGAGGTTTTGCTCTACAAGTTTTGCAGTTTTTAAACGGGCTTGGTGGTCATATAACTACCGCTTCTGCAATACGTAGCAGGTCGTGGATTCAATCCCAGGCCAATTCCTTTTTGTATTTTATTCCATATTTTTTATGTTCCAGCAATCGCTAAATCTAAGGTCATAAACGAGGTTGACACTTCCTCTGCAAACCAAATACTTGATTTCGAGCCATCCAGCGTTGCACGCAGGGCCGGATTTAGCCGGAAGGGGGCCCCGGGGCCAACAGCTTGTGGGGGCCCCAAAATGTACAAAGAAAGGTTGGTTTTGGTACATAAGATTTGTGGGGGTCCTGAGTGTTTTGTTAAACGGTTCATTAATTCATACATTAAACAAATAAAAATTTTCAACTTCTGTTGTCTGTGATTTTTTTCATCCAATGCTGTGTCCGGTTGTCCAAGGTTGTCACTGGTTTTGTTTTCTGCATCTGATAAATAGTAAAAAAGAATTGAAGTGTCAATTTATTTTTTGTAAGAATTTCCCCGCGTGCTGCGTCTGGTTGGCTAGTCACCGGACAGACAAACAGGGCATCCAACCAGTTCATCCTCCCATATTTTTTGGATTGACGTCGCCAGATCCGGTGGCATCTCCTATCCGCTCGTCCAGCTTCTGGTGGTACTGTTCAGCAACTCCTTCAACTGACAAGCGTTGGATATTGAAACGCATCGTTCTGTTGTTTCTTGAATTCGTGACGCTGGAAAGTCGCGCCCGATTTTTTGCAACTACAAGGTAGTGATCCGAGTCAATGTTCGGACCTCTGAAGGACCTTACATCTATAATATGCGAGAAATGTCCTCCGACGATCAGCACGTGTTCTATCTGTGAGCAAATGTAACCTATAAGACGCATCAAAATTGACTTTAAGTATGTCAATTGCTGACTATTTTTAGTGTATTTATATTTGCCGGAATAGTCCTTATTGCGTTAGTAAGAAGTATGTAAGGCCGTAATCTGGAAGAGTAAAGTTTTTTGAAAAGTATGATGAAAACTACTCGTTAACATCAATATGACCAAACTGGAGATTACATCGCATTTCCAAAAATCTCCTAAATAGAGGAGAAAAAAGGCTACGGTTTCTTTGTGGTATCTACGTCCTATCTTTGTGGTAGCTTTTCATATTCTTACGTCTCCCATTAAAATAAGAGTAATTAAGCAAGTGTGTCGTATCCTCGTGAAAATAGGAATATTTCGCATACTAGATAATATACCATATATGTAATAGGGGGAATGACGGCTTTGGCAGGTTTTGTTCTATTATTGTCAGGGGGGGTTTTTATGACTGATTATGCTCAAATTTGGCCTAAACATTCTTTGCATATCAAAGAATATTGTGGCCGAATTTCATAAAATTTGGTCGACAAAAACCCCCCTGCCAATAATAGAACAAAACCTGCCAAAGCCGTCTTTTCCCCTACTGCAATTGATATTAATCATATTCCTTTGATTTTAATTTAATTTTCCAACCAACGCTTTGTGATGATGGTTCGCCACAATAATGAGTCGTGTTATCCGATACAGACGTAGCGGTAAAGTCAGTCACCATTAACGCAACGGTCTGTAGTAGAAGCCATTGGAATTCAGACGGTCCAGATAAATTAATGTTGATTGAAAAGCGAAGTCGTGTTTAACACACGTGCTGCCGAACGTAACAAGTTCTGATATGGGCTTCCAGTTTGTTGTATGTTAGTGGCTCGACTTTAAACGGCAATGACTTTTAGGTTATTAGTAACCACGATGGGGGCCCTCCTTAGCCGTGCGGTAAGACGCGCGGCTACAAAGCAAGACCATGCTGAGGGTGGCTGGGTTCGATTCCCGGTGCCGGTCTAGGCAATTTTCGGATTGGAAATTGTCTCGACTTCCCTGGGCATAAAAGTATCATCGTGCTAGCCTCATGATATACGAATGCAAAAATGGTAACTTGGCTTAGAAACCTCGCAGTTAATAACTGTGGAAGTGCTTAATGAACACTAAGCTGCGAGGCGGCTCTGTCCCAGTGTAGGGATGTAAAGCCAGAAGAAGAAGAAGTAACCACGATGGTTTAAATTATTGCTTCTATTCTGTATAACATTATTGTAGCATTGAAAATTACTCAAAAGATCGTTACAATTATTAAAAAAAATGTCCTTGTATTTTTTGTGTGTTTTAATAATCGCTTATATTGACGTTATGACCAGAGGCCGGGGAAGATATGAATAAAACGAATATAGGGGAACTGTTCCGTTTTTCATCTCCACTGAAAATATATTCATCTCACCGCTAAACAAACAAGTGCATGGAAACTATGAGATGAAATGCCTAACAGTTCCCCTATATCATTGGTCTAATTTGATTGAAAATTATCTGGAAAAACAGGCTGATAAGTAAACGCACCACACGGTGCCTGGGGAAATATTATTTTTCAAAAAACATACCTCTGAAACACCCACCACGCGAAAGTATATAATCTCCTCTTTCATATCGCAGGTAAACTAAAATATTCTATCGGGGGACCTAGAACAATTTTTATTTTCTACACTATTTTTGATGCATACAAATAGAAATCTCAAATGATAGCTGATTTATGGACAAATTACCCCCGATAGAACATTTTAAAAATGCACCTACGTGATAGAGGAAAGCCTATACTTTCGTGTAGTGGGTGTTTTAGAGATACTGATTTTTTGAAAATAAGCCTCTTCGGACAAAGATACCGTGACCAATAATTTTTAACTCTAACGCTTTCCCTAACTTGGAAAAATCGCGTATCAGATGGGGATGGTGAGCAACATTAAACTCGAGCAAAACCGCTTGGCCAACTGATGATTATTTAAATTGCCCAGTAAATCATAATGCATAGTATGCACTGCATACAAAAAAATCTCGAGTGTAATGCCTGCTGTTCGTCTGTAACTTCAGGAAGGTGACTTTTAGGTTGTAATCGCATAATGCACAAAAGACACACCGGCATCACATGTGTCACAGCTTTCGCAAAATACTCTAGGGTTATTCTAAAGTGCTCCGTCTGTTAGTACCCCATCCACTGGAACCAAACGACCAAGGCAGTGTTTGAGTTTTACTGACCGTTAGCTTGATGACAATGGGCATGCTACAATCTAATACACTACTGCCGAGATAGACCATTTGAACCATGGGAACACTGTTGCTAATGACCACGACCTTCTATCGCTATCCTGCTCAGGGTAGAAATATTTCACAGTCAATTCGCTTTGACGCAGCCGCGCTGTTGCCATCTAGCGGCGACGGACGTGTGCGTGAAATCACTGTTTTTCAACATGGTGAAGTATAGGGAGTATATTTTAAAATGCTTTTAAAATGTTATTGACAGTGATATGTTGAAAACTTTTAAATACGTAGGGTTAGAATTTTGAAAAACTACATGTTAGGCTCCTTATCAACACATGTTTTTTTAATCAAAATAATTCAACTTTCGTGTTACCTATATGAAAGTAAATTAAATTTCTAACCCAAAAAAGTGAACAAGTTTAGGCTAAAATTTGTTTTAATGCTTTAATAAGCATTTTAAAATTAACGTCCTATATCCCTTGATGGGTGAAATAAAAAAGCATCAGTCGGCCCCCATTTTGTTTTCTCGCTTTCGTCAGGGCCAATGCAGTGAAAAACATGGATCTCAGTATAATCTGCAGTCGCCTTCATCGCCGCCGTGGTGAGTGCGACTGGGTGCAGCCGAAAAATCATTTCCAACACCGATTGTTCAATTTCGCATTCAGCCACTCACACGTCGCTCTGACAGGCTGCTCAGTTCGCGCCTTACCGTATGACTGTGAGTGGCCCATTTAAACGCGTGGTGAATTTTTTCAATTTGCTTGGTGAATGTGTATATTTTGCTGTGGTAAATTTCATCTTCGTGGCGCAGTGGGTGATGTGAGTTCTGTTGTTTACTTTTCTGCCTCTCCGGGAATGTGAGGTTGATTTCAAAGCAGGAAGAAAATAAAAACATAATATAAAAAAACATCACCTTCATCCAGTGCTGCCGAAAATTTACAACCCTGATCCTGCTATAGATGGGACGCTCCTTATGCACCACATCCACAACACTGCCACCCTGCCGCTGAATCAGCTTTCTGTGGAAACTGTGGAGATGGAAACCACACCCTCAGTATACGACTTGAAAATTTGTTTCACACACTAGGGGGCTGTACACTAATTACGTAAGCAAATTTCAACCCTCCCTCCCCCCATGTAAGATTTTACCCATACAAATCATTTTTTATTTATATGGAGAGTAAAAAAATGACAGACCCCCCCTCCCCCAATAATAGCTTACGTAAATCCTTGGCACGGATCGCTTGACACCTTGGGGTTTTCAAAATTGATTCATGTGACAAATCGACACTGTTGGTTCAAAAGGGCGAAAGTCGCAAACGTAAACATTGACTTCTTCTGCTGATTTCAGGGATTTTAGAGACTTCTGGCGATATTTTCCACTTCCGTTCGACAGAAGCCACCAGTCCAAGTGGTTGTTAGCTGGGAGCGGTCCTAGTTGTTGAGGTATTTGCAGGAAAAGGCATTGTTTACGTTTGCGACATTGGCCATTATGAAAACAGGGTCTAAATATGGCGATATGTGACAAAGAAACCCTTGACTCATGTTTACACCCCAAGACGTATACAATCACCTATGCGATGCTATATGCTATGCTATCAGTAGATACAAAATTGCCATCGCCGGAACGTCATCAATAATTCAATGTGATTTTCAATGGAATGGGTAACTTAGAGGAGACGTTTAATGGGTGTATTGTAATACTGTATTTACAGATACGTATTTCGACCTCAACTGTGAGGCCGTCTTCAATGTCTCGTACTTGACTCGACTAAGTCGAGTAAAGATAACAAAACGTATAGGAATTAAATGGAAAGTACTAAACTCATCTTAGACAGTTGAAGACATTCAACTAAAAGAGTTCAAATATTTTTTCTAATCTCGTATGTTTTATTGCATCATAATTTACCACTTATCGGCTCTGTATTTTCTAATTTTATTCCAGATCTACCAACACCTACGATGGTACACGAACCCCCAGGAGCAGCGATGGATCGTGAGGATATTGTTCATTGTTCCCATCTATGCCACCTACTCGTGGATTAGTTTGCTATTTTTCAATTCTGAAAGTGTCTACGTGTATTTCTTCACAGTGCGAGACTGCTACGAGGGTAAACAACAAGCTCAATGTTTATATGTTCTAAACCAATTATGAAACGAAATGTTCTCCTCCAATCGACAGCGTTCGTAATCTATAACTTCCTTTCCTTGTGCTATGAATACCTCGGCGGTGAGGGCAACATCATGTCCGAAATCCGTGGTAAACCAATCAAATCGTCCTGCCTCTACGGAACATGCTGTCTCACCGGGAAAACGTACACCATTGGATTCCTCCGGTTTTGTAAACAGGCCACTTTGCAGTTCTGTCTGGTCAAACCGCTGATGGCGTTCATTATCATCTTTCTACAGGCCTTTGGGCACTATCACGATGGAGATTGGAGGTAAAGTTCATTCGTGGTTATTGGTATAAAATAAATGGATGGTCACACAAATTTAATTAATTTTTGATATGATATGGTATGACAAATGGATGATACGGAGTTATGATTAATAAAACGCTGCTTTCGTGTTCCATATTAAGTCCCAAAAACTATTTATGTAGTTAAATTTAGTGTTCAAACCGTGGCAGCTTTTCGGCTTACAACTGTGAAGATTTTACTTGAACAAAAAATATATTAATTAATCTTGTAATGAATGTAGATTATGGATTTCTGGAGATTACGAAAATAAGGGGTTTCCTTGCTTAATATGTTGATACACAACACACACAACACGTTTTTCAACTTTCCATTCAATTCCAGTGCCGATGGTGGCTATATCTACATAACCGTTATATACAACATATCGGTTTCATTGGCCCTGTACGGACTGTACCTTTTCTATTTCGCCACGAGGGATCTGCTGACGCCGTTCGATCCGGTGCTCAAATTCTGCACAGTGAAATCTGTGATTTTCCTTTCATTCTGGCAGGGTAAGTAAAACCAATAACTGCTAGCCATTGGAGGCGTCAACAAATTCGAATTCGATTCTATCCCACACAGGTGTCGGGCTGGCCATCCTGGAAAAGGCTGAAGTAATCTCACCAATCGTGGATGCCGGTGGTTCCACCACATCGGCTGGTACTGTATCTGCCGGTTATCAGAATTTCTTCATTTGCATCGAAATGTTATTTGCGGCCATTGCCCTGCGGTATGCGTTCCCGTACCAGGTTTGTTCAATCATTCAATTATCTGCGGTTTCGCATGATGAAGTTACAGAACACATTCATTTCCGCTTTTCCTTTTCTTCAGGTGTACGCCCAAAGCTGTATGACTGACGCGCACGGTAGATCCGTGACGATGCAATCAATTTCTAGCAGTTTAAAGGTCTGCATGTACTTTCTCGTGTAACTTAAAAGCAATAATAAACTGCCTTTATTTCATCTTTTTAGGAAACGATGAATCCGAAGGATATTATGACGGACGCGATACACAATTTCCATCCGCAGTACCAACAGTACACGCAATACAGTTCAGGTAAGTGGCAGCACAAAAACTGTGTCAAATCGAAACGAAATTGGCCATAATGAGGCTTCGACTGTATAACGTATGCTATAAATTCCACCAGAAAACACCATTCTCATTTTTTTTGCTAAACATTCATCATTTGCACGCTAAGTAATTTAAATTTTGATGTTCCACATAATTTACTAGTTCCTATTTATTTGCTGCAGTAGCAGAAAGAAAACAAAACATACCGCTGAAGTTTGGCAACCTTCAATTATCCTTTCTTTTATTTGATGTTGAGCTTGTTGTTGTTGTTAGATGTAATCAAGCTGTTTCGGTGTTTTATTTAGCATTTGATTCCTATTCTTGCGCATACATAACTACCTCGTTCATTATTAGTATTGTGCATTTTAATCATTGTTTTATTCTTTTTATGTTCCGTTACAAATTTAAAGTTACTGATCTGCATGGTGGTCTTTTTTTTCTTTGCATGAAGCACCAAATATTACGAAAAGCCCTTCAAAGTCTATATAGAGCCGGTAATGAATATTGAAAATAGCAATTCTTGTATTGATCAACTTGGTTCGTCAAACGGCTTCACATATGGTCAAACATTGCATTAACTTGCTTTTTCCGAGTGTATGAGGGGTTACGATGTACACTCCCAGCGAAAAGTTTGGGTTCAACCTCGAAAAATATAGGTAAAAGTTTTTGGCCGTATTTTTGCCGTCTTAGAACCGATTTCGGGTATTGTTAGCTCACGACATAGATTATGAGTAGATCTTGCATGTTGATGTTTGAAACGAAGAATTTTTAATTCTTAATCTACACCCAAAAAAAAACAAATCTGACAATTATTGTATAAAATCTGGGCATATACAATTCTGCAAGCTTTTTATGCAAATATTGTATTAAAATAATACAAATCTGTATTATTTCAATCCAACAATTGTATTAAAATCTTCAGAAATTGTATATGCCCAATTATTATACAGTTTCTGTGAGGTTCTTATGCAGAACTGTATTAAAATCTGCCATCCGCTGGTTGGGTGTACTAAAATATTACTTTAAGATACACATCTAAACTCGGTAGAAAATTGAAAGCAACTTAACAAATGGCCTGTGCAGTGCATAGAAGTCTTCTCCATTCATCTCGGTCCATGGCCAACCACACAGTCTTCAGAGGGTCCGCAAATCGTCCTCCACCTGCTCGCTGTGCACCTCGCCTTCTTGTTCCGTCGGATCGTTATCGAGAACCATTTTCACCGGATTACCGTCCGACATTCTGGCTACGTGCCCGGCCCACTACAGTCTTCCGATTTTCGCGGTATGAACGATGGATGGTTCTTCCAACAACAACATAGATGGTACGCAGCACTTTCCTTTCGAAAACTCCCGTGTCCGCAGAGAACTAACTACCGGTCGTTTTGTAGATAGTCAGTTTGGTACGGCGGCGAACTCTATTCGATCGGATCGTTTTGCGGAGTGTAAAGTACGTACGATTTACTGCCATGATGCGTTTACGAATTTCTCTGCTGGTATCTGATATCGTTATCGGAGGTCACCAGTTAGCCCACGAATTCTTCAACCACCTCAATTTCGTCATCACCTATACAAACTCGTGGTGGGTGGCTTACATTGTCCTCTCTTTAACCTCTTCATATCATGTACTTCGTCATCGACGTGTTGATGACTAGTCCAATCCTTTTAGCTTCGCTTTTCAGTCTGATGTAGGCTTCCTCCATCCTCTCAAAGTTACGTGCCATAATATCAATGTCGTCGGTGAAACCAAAACTGGACGCACTTTGTGAAAATCGTACCGCTTGTGTTAATCCCTACCCTTCGTATTACTCCCTCCAAAGCGATATTGAAGAGCAGACACGAATGATCATCACCTTGCCGTAACCCTCTGCGCGTTTCGAAGGGACTTTAGAATGCCCCTGAAACTCGAACTACGCACATCACCCGATCCATCGTCGCCTTGGTCAACCGTATCAGTTTATCCGGAAATCCGTTTTCGTAATTAGCTACTATAGCTGGTCCCGACCGATTAAATCATATGCGGCTTTGAAGTCGATAATTAGATGATGTGTGGGCACGTTGTATTCGCGGTGCATGGTATGCATCGGCCAAAAGTTTGGGTTCACCCACTATATGGTGAAGCGGTCATAAGCTTGGGGTCATTTTCCTGATATGCATTTCAATTCAGTTTTAGTCGAATACTGTCTGTAGTACAGTTCTTGATCTGTTGTTTGGAAACACACTTAATATGTATTTTGCCTGTCTTTGAAATGTTCACTTCAAAGATTAACCTTCCTGTAGCGCCCCACAAAAACTTACACTTAGGAGTTCGGGGCATATCGACCCGGATTTGTATTTCAGCCCAATTGGTCAACCAGGTCAGCTATGTCCGGAACAAAATCGATAGTAAACCATTATGTCCATTAGGGTGGCTCAGAAAACACTTTCTCAAATTTTTTGATGGGCCGTCCTCTTATTCGGTTCTATTTGATGCCCTGATGCTCTGGACAAAATTTCAGCCAAATCGGTCAACGTTTGGGCAGTGCTAAACTCGTTGAGTTTATATGAAAAATGTATGCAGAAACATCCAAAACAATGATTTGCAGTTGGACGGCACAATTTACGATCAAGAACCATGATACTCATTCAGTTCTTGTAAAATAAAATACATAATGTTATGCTGAAAACCGCGAGAAGATTAGAGTTTATTACGCAAAGATATTAGCATTTTACTGGAGTGTTGTAGGGGTGAATTTATTTCTTTTCAAAGGTAAAAGAAACGAAATTTGCTCAAACCCCACTGCAGAGAAATGCTAATAACTTAGCCGGGCAAACTCGAATCGTCTCGCGGTTTTCTGCATAACATTCTGTATTAAATTCTCCAAGATCTGAATGAGTATCATAGTTCTTCATCGTAAGATGTGTAGTCCAGCTGCAATTTACTGTTTTTGGATGTTTCTGCATACATTTTTCCATATAAACTTCCAACGAGTTTAGCACTGGCCAAACGTTGACCGATTTGGCTGAAATTTTGTCCAGAGCATCAGGGCATCAAAGAGAACCGAATAAGAGGGCGGCCCATCACAAAAATTGAACAAAGTTTTTCCCATACTAATTTGAGCCACCCTAATGCCCATACAAGCTATCAAAGGCCATGCGTATGATTTTTGATTTAGAAATGAAATGATTAAATCAAATGTCGGCATTATTGTATATCAAGTCCCTTAAATAGCAACGCATCATGTCCATATAGGCCGCTCGAAGTCATGCTTATGATTTTTGATTTAGACATGGTCAAATACGATGAACTAAGCCCTTCACATCGTTCTGGACTTCGAGCTAATTGTTCTACCAGGTCATCTAAACTCGGTAGAAAATTAAAAGCAACTTAACAATTCCATAAGAAATTCTTCAGAATAGCTAAGGGATATTCGTCGAAATCACCAATTCAAATATGCAAGGGATTTTTTTTAAAGAATTCGCAAGGGGAATTCTTCGAAATTTCCGAGGAAAAATCCGCGGCGAATTCTAAGGAAGATACATCAAAAATTCTTAGACATTTCTGCAGGTATTTTTCGGAATGTCCGTGATAAATTCTTTGAAATTTCCATTCCGAAAATCATTCAGAATTTCCCAAGAAAATCTTTAAAAAAATTCCCGGAAGTTTTCATAAATAAAAATCTCCGAAAATAATTCAAAATTTTCACGAGAAATACACCGAAATTTTCACTAGAAATTCCTCAGATTTTTTTTCATTAAATTAGCCAGTGGAGACATATCAGCTTTCACACTGATATTCTTCCCTCCCCCTTCATACGGGAGTTTGGCAGAGGGAAGGTCGTGCGATATGTGCCATCACAAATATTGTCCTCCGCTCGCTTTCAAATCGACTTCTATAAAAACATTTTTCATGAGCAGAAAAATATATTAGCTCTTTTAGTGGAATGTATTCAACCGTCTAAGACGAATTAAGTACTCTCCATTTAATTCCACCAGTTTCATGCCTGCCGTATCCTAACGGAACTATCAATTCTATACTTTCGCCTCTAATTCTATCATGAACATGTACGTCTAAGTTTGGAAGATGATATTAGCATTTCCATATCATAAAATTATTCTTGGTAATTTCCTCAGAAAATTACTCAAGATTTGCTAGAGATTTTTTTTAAATCCATTGGAATTTATTCTAAAATTCCACGGGAAATATTTTGGAATATCCGCTAAAATTCTGAAACTATCTTACCTTGATATTCACGTGTTTGCTCCCTGACTGAATATAAATCATAAGAAGATATTTTTTCTAAGCATTTGTACTGGCTTTCAGTAAAATTCAATTTTGAAAAAAAATCATCGAAAATCATGTCTTTGGAATAACATTTGTATGAAGGCGCATGAATGTTTCTGTCCATTGCTGATTAAAACACCTGCCAGACTCTGCCCTTTCACATAAACTACATATGTAAAACATACTATAAAATAGCTTTTTCCCCAATTAGGCGCCAGAAATCATTTTTTCTAACTGGATCGTGTATTTGATAATTATCGTTGATTTTGAATAATATTAAATACTAAAAGTGTTAATAAAGTACAATTACCGATCAAATTTTTTTAAATCTCTTCTCTAAATAAACAAATAAATCATCATAGTAGGCTCTGGAATTTCGAAATTTGCAGCAAGGTCCATCGCTACTAATTAATGACCGATTTGGCGTATGGGACTTTTATGCGCATATCGCAAAAAAATTGTAAATATTGACCAAAATGTCGGCATTATTGTATATTGAATGAAACTTCGCTGAAGACACCTATGGTCCATTTCATAATTTCAATGACTGAGAGGTTTTTTTTCATGATTGGACAAGAACTGCCCCAGTGTGTGACGTTCCGGTTGCATGGTAAATATTTTGCTGAAATCAATAATAGACGACATTTTCTGCCGAGCTAGAAAATGAAAATCCTTTTCCATTGTTACGCGATATTTGATTTGTACCGTATCCCTACCCTAAAATGTTGAACATTTCATTCTGCTGTAATATAACGTTCTGCCAGAACTTCTGCTTCAACTAAACAGTTGCTTCTCGAGCACATAGTAGAGTCGACTTGCACAGATGATGCGCCTTCGTATTTCACGACTAACATTATTATCAGCCGTTAGCATGGATCCAAGGTAGCCGAACTCCTCGACCACCTCGAAGGTATCTCCGACTATCGTAACACTGTTTCCCAGGCCTGCCCGGGCGGGCTCGGTTCCGCTCACTAGCATGTACTTTGTCTTCGAAGCATTCACCATCAGTCCAACTTTTTTTGCCTCACGTTTCAGGCGAGTGTACGTTTTTGCCACCTTTTCAAATATTCGGCTGTTACACCAGGCTCTCCGCATGACACCTTCTAGCGCAATATTGAACAACAGGCACGAAAGTCCAACACCTTGCCGTAGTCCCGGCGAGATTCGAAGGAGCTGGAGTGTTCGCCCGAAATCTTCACACAATTTTACACACCATCCACCGTTGCTTTGATTGATCTCGTAAGCTCCCCGGGGGGAAGGACCTGAGCGCGCTCAATGTTCAGGGCGACTGGAAACGATTGGCCCAGGATCGAATCCAGTGAAGAAGGATACTCCATTCAGCGTAGGTTCATCGAAGAGCTGTAGCCCATCAAAAAGATCTGGTCCGTTATCGAGCGGTCGTCTACGAAGCCGGCTTGATAAGTTCCCACGAACTTGTTCACTGGATATCACTTTGTAGGCGGCATTTAAGATGGTAATCGCTCGAAAGTTTTCAAACTTCGGCTTGTCACCTTGTAAGAACCTACCATCATTTTTATGTAACTTAATATATATAAAGTTTCTAGATACAGTATCCCCCGCTCATCCGACTCTTGCTATTCCGATGACTCGTTAGTCCGGATCTCGCTAATTCCGAATTTTCCGGATTAATAAGTATCAACACCCATTTAAGCATATACTGTCAGTTTCAAAATTATGCTGCCAGTTTATTTTGTTTCCTTTGTATGGATTTGACAGTCGGATTAACGAGAGAAATTTCGATAGTCCGGCCGTAAATTTGTCGGATTAGCAGGGGAATACTTTAATTTAACGAATATTGTACTCGGTATGAGGCCTTACAATTTTGCAAGCTACTCATACAATAGAAAAAGACACCGTCTTCGACCAGAGGTAGCATAAGGCAACAGACAGGATACTTACACAACTCCCAGTGAACGAGGGGAAAAGAAAAGTTTTCGTGTTTCTCAAAATTCTCCGAGGCGGGAATCGAACCCACACTCCATAGCACATGCGTTTAGACTATTAGCATCTCCAACCGTACGGCCACGAAGTCCACAATACCTGTATAAGTGCTTCATTTTTCATATAATTTAGCAATTGGGTCATTCAATTTAGCAATTGGTAAACATTCACGAAATTATGTTTGAAGTATATTTTATTTCATTTTTAATTTGTATATTTCAATAGCAAATTTTCAACACGACTTATCTGCTTTTGTAAACAAAACTTCAAACGTCGATTTGCTCAATCTGATATCACTCCCACGCAAACCAACACCATCAATACGTAGGGGAAGCCTTCGGCGACCTGTTGATGGTGTTAGTTTGCGTGGGAGTGCTATCAGATGCGTCAAATCGGCGTTTGAATATTTGTTTACAAAAGCAGATAAGTCGTTTTGAAAATTTGGTATTGATTTATAACAATAATGAGTCAGATTCGACGCAATTTTGAGTACGCCAGGCTTAGCGTGTCTCAAAGATACAGCCTTTCTATGTGCTTAGCTATGACACACACCTTTGAACACGAGCCTCTGCTTTCGCCATAACTGATTGAACGTCAACGTTGGACGACTGATCGGGCTTATCCTCGGCGGTGGTTCACCCTAGGCCGCGATACTGATTATATCTTGAGTACACTCTCAATGCATTTTGACGACGTCGTTCTCCTGGATAATATGGGTTGGAACGAATGTAGCCAGCGAAAAAAAGCATCACATCATATGTAGGACTATCTAAGAATCTAAAGTAGGAAAAAAAAAATATTATGCTAGCTTAAACAAGTATCGGATAATATGCTAAGTCTGTGTATCATCAAAACTGATAGTCATATTCTGATAATATTGAAAACGAAAATTTCAGACTGCCCTTCACCTATGAAAGTTGCGAAAAATTTAAATCCGCCCAGGAAATCGTATGCAGCTCAGTATCTTCAAAATTATTACCAACTACGTGAGGAAGAACTGTACACAACCAGCTATAATAGCACTAGCAACAACAACACCAGCATATCGAATATGGCGAATCAATTCTGAAGGCTTTCATCAAACTGCGTGTCAGCGTTTAGTTCAAGCACCTCGTCACATGACACATATTTCAACACAATTCATACTTTTGTTTACTTTCGATTCACGAACTCTGCTATCCTTATCTAAAGCCGAGGGAATTAGATACGTCGGGGAACACACATTGAAGTTTGCCTTTTTCAATTACATCATCACATTGCTACACGTTGACGAACAGCGGTAAATGCACTCATTATTGATCAAATTTTATCACATTATTCAAGTGCAGTTCAGACAGTCTTTTTTAAAATCTACTTTCAGTTCTTTATATTTTTGTTTAGTTATTATATGTTATTTGTTTATTATTTCTTTCTTCTTTCCTCTATCGATTCTTACCGTTCTTTACAATTCGCAGAAGTTGTATCCCAGCAGCCCTACGAGCGACTCTAATTGCGTAATCGGCTTAATAAGAAACTAATCGCAAACAAACAAAGCAAGTGCCTTCCGCATTCGGTGGGCAACGGGAGAGTGAAATCTTCAAACTCAACTGAAAAGAACTCTTTGGTGATCTACAATTGCTGCAACAAAAACCGTCAAAGTACATTTTATATTATTTTAATCCTATAGTAGTAGACTAAGAAAATTCACACCCCATGCTCCTTCTGTCCTAGATACAAAACAAGCAAGGAAGATACAATAAAATTTAAGCTTTTAAATATTTTATTCGTAAATCCGACTAAAACTGATCAAATTTTTAGAATAAATGGAGAAAATTCAATAGAATTCATTCGCTTAACTCTTAAGTAGTGGAATTTGTCGTATAGAAACTTATCATTTTTATTATTTTACGTAATTTCATGAAACTGAATCAAACATCATTACACTAAAAGCGAAACGAAGAAAAATGTGTACCATAATAAAGGGCTTCTGGTCTATTGCAAGCAAATATTTATCAGTGTTAATAAAACAAAATAAACTTTGTTCGACAAATTGTTGTACTTAGTCGTTTTTGTACCTTTACAAGAAAGGTTATTGACGACCTAACAAGCCCAGACTATGAACGTACTTATTTAGAAATCAAATTATTCCGTGGACATATTCAGCTATCCAGGAAAAAATAATCAATATTCGGCTTCTTTTATAATCATAGAAGTAATATTTGCACGCTTCATATCATTCCTCTATTCAATATGTTATCATTCGCTTCTGTCTTTTTAAAACTACTAGAACAAATTTCAACAACACCCAATTGATCTTAATACTGTTTATAAAAAAGTTGATTAATTGATTGCTTTTTAGTGTTGCAAATATTACTGCTTTGATTATTATTACCTGCTTGTTGCTTGGGCATCATTTTCATCGGACTGTGTTACTTCCTGTTAGATGTGTTTCGATGTACCTAATGTTTAACTTCGAACTAAATGTGATTGTGAAACATGGTAGCATCATACCAGTAGCTATTGGAATTCGTTTGGTAATATGAAGCAATTGAAGATTACAAAAAAAAATAAGGGGCGTGTGAGTGATGATGCACAGCAAAAATGTCTTAACTGTATAAGATTAAAAGGTAGAGTAAGACGATATCGCGATAGCTGAACTGTGAAATTCATTGTGAGCAGGAAAACAGACGGTAAGGAGCTATCAGTGCAACCCCTCCTTTAGCCCTCTTCCTGCATGTAAGTAAGTACCTTTTTAAAAGATTAAGTAAAAGTTCTTATATTTAAAATAGTGTTTGATGTTTGTATTTCATTTTTTTTGTATTTGAAAGAAATTTTCCTGTTATGCATGACTTTTCTTGACATATCTATCTTGCTTCATGTTCTTATTCCTCAGTGTATGCCATTCATCGAACGACAGTACCGACATCCATCCTTTCAATTACCATGGATGACATTCATATTCTGAAATACCTACCCTACCCATATATGTGTTTCTGGTTTAAATGATGTCTTGAATAACAGTGGCAAGCATATGCTTTGACGTGTACCAATGACGTGTACCAAATGTGCTAACAACTTCCAGTAAACGTACAGCTCGTATTTAGAAAAAAAATCTTGTAACTTGTAGCTTAAATATGCATATATTATATAGTCAGACAAATCAATCATTTAACCTAAACTTTACATATATTTATACTACATAACATACAACTTTCAAAGTAATTCATACAATAGGGCTGCCAAGAAATTAGAATACATCAAGGCCAGTAAATGTAATAAATTTATGAAGAACGAAAGAGAAAGAGATTCTTGCAGTGTCCTACATAATAATTAAACCACAGAGGATGTAGGATAAAAGGTCGAAGGATAGAAGGTCGAAGGTTAAAAGGTCGAAACAAAAAATCCGTCGAAAGGTCGAAGGAACGAAATATAAAAATTACGGTTGTAGGACAAAAGGTCGAAGGTCGAAGTGTCAAAAAATCGATGGGTCAAACGGCGAAAAGACAAAAGTTCGAAGGGTCAAGAAATGAGATGGGATAAAAGGTTGAAATTTCAAAAAAAAATAGGCAAAACGTCGAGTGCTAAACAACCATTCTATTGTGCATTTATATTTATTTGTGTTACCTGATAATATTTCATGGTTGATTTTTTCCTTCTTTGTTAATGATAGACCGTTATTTTGAGTTTCGGATACCTATATTTATTTGTGTTACACCTGATAATATTTCATTCTACAAATTTTGAACATGGGATATTCTTCAGAAAAAAATATCAAATCAATATTTCATTAAAGTATTGTTAGGCATTATTTACCTTAATTTTAATTCCGGAAACTTCGCTCATTTTCATCAAAATGATCATTCAAAATTTGGCCTATCATATCACATTCTAATGATAATAATTTAATTTTGTGTGCTCAAAAGGCGATACATTATAACGGGAATTTATTGTTTTGGGTTTTATTGTTAGAAATCGTTCACAAATTACGTAACGCAACCTTCAACCTTTCGACACAGATTCATGTTTCATTTTCCAAACTGAGACGTTCATTTTTTCGTTCAAAAATTCTTATATGGAAGTGAATTTTTTAAAGCGAGTGCCCGTCCTTCTGCCAAGAGTCCACTTGAAGAGGGAGGGTAGAGTTTTCAGTTGCTTATGGTGCCTATTATTCCACAAATACTACACGGTTAGAAAAAAGTACCTAATTTTAGGTACTTTTTTTCTCTTGCATCTCCCTCCCTCTTCCCTTTGTTGTCATAAAATGAAGAGCAAAACCACTCAACAAGGGCATTAAAGTGTGGGAACCCAACGTTGAGTAATCTCATGTTTACAAAAGTTGAGTGAAATTTACCTAACTTTTGGTTAGTTTCTATTTAAAATTAAGTATATTTTACTTAATATTAAGTGAATTTTACTTAATTTCAAGAAAAATTACTTAATTTTGGGTTCTTACACTGAACCCCCGATTTGAGTGAAAAGTACCTAATATTAGGTACTTTTTTCTAACCGTGTACTCCACTACACAAAATGTTCGAGAATGTCAGCAAAAGCAACTCCAGCGCTATTCTTTCTCTAAAAATTTGTGTATTTTACATCCGTTTCTGATGTGAAAATCAAAGAATTTCAAATAAAATAATGCTATGTCCACCTATGTCATTAAAACATGAGAACATTTTTTGGATAAACGGTAAGTTCAAATGCATGCCATTACTTGTTTACCTGTCGTTTCAGATGCGTCCAAAACACCTAAATACTAGACCAACATTTGAAAAGGGCGTAGCAGCCAAGATTTATTCCTTCTGATTCTTTGTCTACATTCATAGGTATATATGCGGACAAAGAATCAGAAGGAATAAATTTTGGCTGTTACGCCCTTTTCGAATGTTGGTCTGGAATACATATATAAAATTAACCTTTAAAATATGAAAGCATTCACTATAAGGGGTGCATTGTGGATTTGATTTGTTCTTGCAGGTGGGAAAAATTCTCGCGGTATACGAGTGTCATCATACGATCCGGACGATCCAAGCCATCAGCTAACACAGGGAGGGGGAAATGGCGGATCTGGCGGCACAAACCAAGGTAGCGGGACTAGAGGCAGTGGTGGCTACAGCACCGGTCACAACAGTTACATCGCCCCGCCAACGCTGGGCAGCCAGCGGAAATTTATGCCCGGAGGAGGTGGCGGCTCTCAAAAGGTAGCCACAATTAGCCAGAATTATAACGAGAAAACAATGCTGCTAAGTAGCGACGATGAGTACCAATAAAAAAAAGATGGTTGCCTATAGTCAAGACTTTCCGTTTCCTTTCCATTCCCAAGGTGGGTGGATAGAAGTTTTGAATTTCCACTAAAATATGGGAGAACAATGTTTATATAATTTTGTGTAAATTTTGAATGATTTCAATGGACTAATACATACACTCCCGGCCATAGGTTTGGGTTCACTACTTAAAAAAATTGACTAAGTGTTTTACACATATTTCTTTAGTCATATGTCCGATTTGTGACATTCACGACTCATGACTCACTCGAAAGATGAGTAGATCTTGAGCTTGAGATGTTTGATATACTTATTGGAAAGCATGTTGAAGTTTGAACCAAAGTTGCACTTTTTGTCCAAAATTAACATGACTTTTTAAACTTAAATTCTTCGAAAATAAGCCGATAAAATTGTATAGCAAGTGTGGGAACAGGACCCGAAATGTATAATCCTTCAATATCATTTTGAAAAATACGGCGAAAAAATCTTGATTAGTTTATGTTTACTAAAATAGTGAGGAACATGTATGACTCACTTCGGCCAAAAGTTTGGGTTCATCTCTTGAAATTAGAAAATGAATTTGTTCATTACTCATACATAAGCACAATAAGTTTAAATTTATTGCATGGTATGTGATGCAACACTTGTATCACAATGAATTTCTAAAATTTGATTAGAAGCTGAATAATAGTTTTTATACATATTTGGAGGAAAATGTCACTATATTGTGAAATATTTAATATAATTGGCTAAACTAATTTTACCTCTCATTAGTAAGTTAAACTCATTGGCTTCCATATGCTTCCCGTAGAGCTCAAAGCGTATAAGAAACGGCTGAGATAAAGTGGAAATACTATTTTTGGGGGGTGAACCCAAACTAAAGGCCGCAGCAAATCACGGGCATTATTTGTTTATCAGTTTTTCAGTAATTAGAAAAAATCCCCAAACATTCTAAAAATTGGTATTGAAAGTGCATAGATTTAGGGTCGTCTTCCCACACTTGCTTTTAAAATTTGTCGGCTCATTTTCGGAGGATTTAGGTTTTAAAATCTATGTTAATTTTGAACAAAAAGTACAAGTTTGGTCCAAATTTTACCATGCTTTCCAATAAGAATGCTTTCTGTCAAATATCTCAAGTTCAAGATCTACTCATTATCTTTTGAATGAGCCGTGAAGATCACGCATCGGACATTGAACTAAAGAAAAATGTGTAAAAAAAAAGTTTGTTTTGTAAGTTGAACCCAAACGTATGACCAGGACTGTACGCGTTTCATAATAAAGTATAAATTATCTATTTCAAAAATGACAATTTAAAATTAAAAAATAGGTTGGAATGTTTTTGAATATATCGAAAAACAATACAAAATGATGTCCAAGTAATGGCGGTTCTTGCAGGTTCAGTTTTATTTTTGTCAGGTTGTTAAACAATGTCACTCAAATTCTTTTGACAATAATAGATCAAAGTATGTCAAAACTGCTGTTTCCACTATTTTTTTTATTTTAGGAAAATAATAAAACGGTTTATTTCTTTTTTTTTCGAACCGAAAAATTTGTACTTTATTATAGCGCGTTCCATTTCAGTGTCAACACAGAAAGAATAAAAAAATACTTTTATTCAAACAGGATATAAAGTCTGTGTGGAAGTTTAGGGTAGGAAACTTATTTCAAGTAATCCAATGCAGATATAGGACGATGGCCAGGCAGTATATGGTATAGTTATTTATATAAAGTTATTAATGCCAGCATGAGTAAACGAATAAAAAAAATAATTTTAAAACAAAATGGCAGGTAAACTTTGAATATTGTAAAGTAATAAATACAAACCAAATAATTACAGAAGAGACGATGCAAGTTAATGTTTACAGTGGCGACAAATACTGAATATAATATTAGTATTTTTGTGTATACTACATTCAATTACAGAAGTGCAAAACTTTTGTATTTCCACTGCAGTAAAAACAGATTACTTATCATAACGCCGTCAAATTGTTGCATCAAAAAGGAAGATCCTTCAAGATGCTGCATTTACACTGAACATCTTAAATTTATTTTGGACACTAAAATTGCTAAATGTTGCTGAAAAGTACAATATTCCTGCCATTTTATGATACATTAATAGTAAGCGGAAAGGCACGACTATTCACAGAAAATGGTAGAAAATCCATTGAAATGCCAAACACCTCAATTGTATTTATTCTCGTAATTTGTTTTTTTCTTAATTCAATAGATTCAATCTAGGGACACGAAAGGTATTTCCGTCCATCGTCGCAAGGGCTAAAACCAACGAAAGCAACGTACATTTGCTAGAACTCCACTATAGCAAAACGTTTCTCCTGAGCTTATGATATGGTACGAATGAGTGTCTTTTTGATTGGTTGCGAGACTATGACGAAAAGACGAAAATATCTGCCGTGTCCCTATGTGATGGTAATGAACAGAGCCAGATCGCTTCCGGGCAAAATGAGAAATTGTTTTATTTTGCAATCGATATCTGTAAAGTGGTGCAATCAAATTGAATAGTACTCGTCTTATGCAAAGTGAGTGATAGGTTTTACGTAAAAGAAAGGAAAACAGTATTACCACGTCAAAATGAATGTTTGTTTGGATGCTATTATGCTACTTTTTGACAGGGCAAGTGAATTGAACAATTGAACAGATGAATTCAATTGACTTGCCAAAAGTTGAACATGTTCAACTTTCTTTCCATTCAAGTTAATTGAATTAAGGTGTTTACACGTTCCACGTTCGATTCAAGCGACTTGCTCAATTCACTTGCCTTGTCTAAACGTAGCATTAAGGTGCTCATTTTGTCCAGTCCCAAGATAGTCAAAAAGTACCAACATTGCATAAGTTAAATACGCATCCAATGTTACATTTATTCTCAAAACTTGAAGTTATTCGAACTGCTTTGAACAATGTTTAACAAATTTGGTGATTTCATTGTTTTTTCACGTTCGAATCAGGCACCTTACCTTGTTTTATCTAAACCTCATCACTTAAACGTTAGTGCTTCAACCGTTTGTAACACATTGTTGTTTCGGTGTGTTAAAACAATGCACTAGGCAAACTGACATATTGTGAAGAAATGTTTATCTAAATATACACATAGAGACGATGTTCCACATCGGAACTGTGCATGAAAAAGGAAGCAAATCATAGAAATCATAGGCTTTCTAAGAGTCAGCATAATTCCAAAGGATTACGTGAAATACATACACAAAGAAAACTGGTGTAATTTCTAAAATAGCATATATATAAATAAAATTATTTTAATTTATTTTTATTTTTTGGTATCAATTATATCACATCTCCTGTCCTCTTCATACAAACCCGTAAGGGAAACAAATGAGTCGTCCGATTTTCGCGCTGTGAGCAAGGGATGGTTCTCTCAACAGTGCAACTCGTGGTTCATTCGCCTCATCCACGTACTGTCTGCCATCTTAAATCTTTAAAAACAAGTCTTGAAAAGTAGTGGACGTCATATTTGAATCCCACATGCGGGAAGCACTGGCTCTGATGATGCATTTCTACTTGTTCTACACAGCTGTGGAGTAACCAATACGAAATGAGCAAAAACAAAGCGAGAACCACCATTTTTCTGTGGGGGCTGCCTATCCGATTCTGTTTTTTCGCACTTGTAGACAAGTTTGATAAATTTGTTATCATGGCTTGTTATGATTCGGAACAGTTTTTGACTCTCTTTTATCGTTGTTCGTTATCTATTGAGAGCGATTTATGCAAACCATGTATGTATGAGAAAACCTTGTCCTAAGCCGCTTAACTTTCCATTCAACACATCACTATCAGTCTTTGTCAACTCAACGTCCATCCCTCCTCCCGCGGCCGTTTGCAGTCCTACGATGGCTTTATAAGATCCATGGCATTGCGCTTCTAGGTTAGATACCAGCGTACGTATACTTATTACATAAGCATTTCTGGGTTTTTCGAAAATGGTATTCAAATTCGCTCCATAGCTTGGAACCAAGAGAATAGAAAAAAAAGCGTGAACATTCTGAGCGCTTTTGTCAAAAACAAATAAATTCAAATGAACAATAACCGGAACATGGTGGGGGATGTTCAATCAAAGTTAGCAGTGCATCGTTCATCCCCAAGATCTCATCATGTTGTATCCAACAGTCTTCTAAGAGCATTCTCTTTTGGGAATGATTCGCAAAAGCATGCGTCGGAAATATGATCTAGTAGCAGACCTGACGAACTTCGTTTCGTCTAAAATTGATTTATTCTCTGAGTAGATCTCAATTTATAAAGAAATTGGTGTTTCATTTAATTGCCCTTCCCCCCTTTCCAAAGCGGGGAGGGGTCTCGAACCATCTTAAAAACCTTCCCCGGCACCAAAAACCTCTGCATACAAATTTTCACGCTGATCGGTTCAGTAGTTTCCGAGTCTATAAGGTTCAGACAGACAGAAATTCATTTTTATGTACATACTAGCAGACCCGGTGAACTTCGTTTCGCCCAAAATTGATTTATTCTCTGATTAGTTCTCGAGTTATGCAGAGATGTATGCTTCATTTGTATGGGAGCCCCGCATTCTCAAAGGGGGGAGGGGTGTCAAACCATCTTGAGAACCTTCTCCGGCCCAAAAAACTTCTGCATACAAATTTTCCCGTTGATCTGTAAGGGTCAGACAGACAGAAATTTATCTTTATGTATATAGATATAGGGGAAACGGGGTAATATGCACCCCCGGGGCAAAACGACCCTTTGATGTTTTTGAAGACATTTTCGGCAATTTTTCGAGAGTATTTGCTACAGCGCATGTAGTTCGGATCTCGAACTACCAGTCCAGCTGTAAACATTCTTGAAAATAGGTCTGAAACATTGCCAAAAATGCCAAAAGGTCGTTTTGCCCCGGGGGTGCATTTTACCCTAGAAGATTGTTAGAGATGGGCGCTCCGCTCAGGAGCTGTTCCAAAGATTCGCTTCCTTACATTGAGCTGATGAGCCATGGATCTTTTTTTAAAGAAGCCCAGCTCAGCAGCTCACTTTAAATTGATGAAATCATTGTCAAACACGCGCCTAGAGAAACTCCCTCGAGCGTACGCACTCGAGTACGCGCGCTGTTGTATTTTGTAGAGCACAAACGGAAATACCACGCTCGCGGTACACAACACAAGCGAGCTTGTATGAGCATTCCAGTCCAGTACCGCGCACGTGCTGATCGTTTATTATTTGCACCTCAAGCAACATCAAGCCAAGCGACAGCACCATCTAGCCAAGCAACAGAAATCATTTCTGCTGCAGAGAGGAATAAGAAATACACAAGCAAAAATAATCTAGCTTGCCGTCTATTTCTTAACCCATACCCACATACTCGGCGCTACGAACGGACACACAAAAGATACCTAGTAGTGCGGTAGCGAACGAACGAACCGAACCGAAAATTATCAAGGCCAGAATGGTGGACCTCAAAAATAACGACTTCTCGAATAAGATCCGCACTCTCCCAGATTATGCTAAGCCGTTCTGGAAAATGACCAAAATTCTAAAATCCAAGCCTCGGCCCATTCCACCTTTGATCCCACTAGACAATAATGGCTCTAAGGATCGCTTGATAACTCCTGCAGAGAAGGTCGCTGAAATAGGTCGTCACTTCGTCAGCTCACACAATCTTGGGCAGAACATCGTCAGTCCACACGAAGCAGCCGTCAACGAGCATGCTAACAACATCCATTTGATTCCCAACGACTTCTCGGAGGAGTTGGAGATCTCAGCTGACGAATTGACGGCCTATATCAAATCGTCGAAGAACATGAAGGCCCCAGGCTTCGACCGCATCCTGAATCTAGAGCTCAAACACATGAGTGCTCCGTTCTTTGAGCACCTCTCGCTGATCTTTAATCAGTGTCTCCGGCTTAGCTACTTCCCATCGTCCTGGAAGTCAGCGAAAGTCATCCCCATCCGGAAGCCTGGGAAGGATCCTTCCTCCCCCAAAAGTTATCGACCCATCAGCCTTCTCTCAGGGTTATCCAAGCTATTCGAAAAAGCTATTCATCATCGGTTACTTGACTGCCGTCATACGCATACTTGTCCCATGTTTGCTGGGATTCCCTATATACATGGGACAGTAATGCGTATAACGGCAGTTGAGTCTGCCGAAAATCTCAACATCTTGCTCGAGGAACAGTTTGGTTTCCGACGCGGTCGGTCAACTGTACACCAACTGACCCGAGTTACCAACGTCCTCAGACGGAACAAGTTTGTCTCGAAAACATCCGCCATGGCCTTACTCGATGTCGAGAAGGCATTTGACAATGTATGGCATGATGGCCTGGTGTACAAACTACAACGCTACAATCTTCCCAGCTACCTGGTGAAAATCATCAACAATTACCTGTCGGCAAGGACATTCCGGGTCTCAATCAGCGGAGCGAGTTCAATGCACAATGGTCCCAGAGTCAAATCTAGCAAGACAAAAATGTTTGCGCCAAAACTATTAGTTTTAGATATATAGTGTCTTTGGGAAAAAATTTCATATTTTTTGACGATTTTTTTCCATGTAGCGAAATTAGGGTGGTACTTATATTTCAGAAGTTCATAATATCTACTTTTTAATTTTTCGGTAAAGACTTGTGCAATGTTCCACAAGTTGTAGAGCAATTAATTTTGAGCAACTTTGCCGAAGAAACTATTTTCTATCACTTATGGTTCACAAGCTATGAGCTTTTTAATAAATACGTTAGGGCGGTCCCTAAAATCGGTATTCTTCATAACTTTTTATACATTCTTTTCCCGCATAAACTTTGTTCCGAGCACTTTTAGGACTTTTTGAAGACGCACATTTTGTTAAAGAACCATGGATCTATCTCTTATAACAAAAAGTTATTCGAGTTTTTGTATGAAAAACATGTTTTTTTCATATGCGTATATTTCAAAATGGAGCAAACCGATTTCCAATCTATTGGTTCTATTCGAAAGCTCACACTTTTCTGCGTTTATGGTGGAAAAACTGAGAGAGCGTTTTTTGTTTAAAGCGTTTTATTTCATTTTGAAAATAATATGGTTTTAATCGATAAACGGTTATAACTTGATAAATAAACGAGATAGGTCCATGGGTCTTCAAAAAAAAAAAGATGTGTCTTTAGAAGTTCTAAATGTGGTCCATACAAAGTATCCCTCAACATAAAAATATATTTATAAAAAACGGTTTTCGTAAGGAAATAAACGTTAGTTAGATCAAAGTAGGCTGGTCGACAGAGCGTATGATTTTTTTTGACGTTATTGTGCCTTGCAACAAAAATTACAACTTTCGTGATAATTTTCCAAAGCTCTCATAGATGTGAAAAATTTCTCCGCAGTACAAATAGCACGTGCTATCCAAGCATTCACCGCTAGGATGCACCACGTGGCGGCTAAATGTGAAGATTTGATTTTAACGTAATAGTAATAAAAACATTTCAGTAGCTAACCACTGGTCATCTTCGCTTTCTCCCACTGGCGATACCGAAAAAAATCTAATCAAAACAAGATAGGCTTGTAACAAAGGCTATACTTCAAAAGTGACGTATTTTTAACGCTACATATCCAACAGAAAACCAAGCTACTACCAATAATATGCATAGTAGCCTGATTTTCAGTTTGATGTTTGGCATGGCACACAAAAGACATGGCAGTCTCAAGGCGTATGTAAACATTCAGTATGAATGAACCGGTGAACCGAGAAAATGCGCTCTCTAGTTCAGCCTACTTTGATCGATCTAACGTTTATTTCCTTACGAAAACCGTTTTTTCATATATATTTTTATGTATTGATTTTTGAGGGATACTGTGTATGGACCACATTTAGAACTTCTAAAGACACATCTTTTTGTTGAAGACCCATGGACCTATCTCGTTTATTTATCAAGTTATAGCCGTTTTTCAAATAAAAACATATTTTTTTCAAAATGAAATAAAATGCTTTAAACAAAAAACGCTCTCTTAGTTTTCCCACCATGAACGCAGAAAAGTGTGAGGTTTCGAATAGAACCAATAGATTGGAAATCGGTTTGCTCCATTTTGAAATATACGCATATGAAAAAAACATGTTTTTCATACAAAAACTCGAATAACTTTTTTGTTATAAGAGATAGATCCATGGTTCTTTAACAAAAATGTGCGTCTTCAAAAGTCCTAAAAGTGCTCGGAACAAAGTTTATGCGAGAAATGAATGTATAAAAAGTTATGCGAAGAATACCGATTTTTAGGGACCGCCCTAACGTATTTAATAAAAAGCTCATAGCTTGTGAACCATAAGTGATAGAAAAATGGTTTCTTCGGCAAAGTTGCTCAAAATGAATTGCTCTACAACTTTGTGGAACATTGCAGAAGTCTTTACCGAAAAATTAAAAAGTTGATATTATGAACTTCTGAAATATAGGTACCACCCTAATTTCACTACATGGAAAAAAATCGTCAAAAAATATGAATTTTTTTCCCAAAGACACTATATATCTAAAACTAATAGTTTTGGCGCAAACATTTTTGTCTTGCTAGATTCGACTCTGGGACCATTGTGCAATGCGCACAACATCGTCGCAGGCGTTCCCCAGGGCAGTATCCTCGGGCCCCTGCTTTTCAATCTGTTCACCTCCGACATGCCAGAACCTCCAGAAGGCGGCATTCTGTCTCTGTTCGCAGATGACACATCCATCGTCTACAACGGTAGAGTGATCAGAGCGCTAGTGGCAAAACTCCAACGAGGCCTGGATGCCCTGACAGAGTACCTCACCAGCTGGAAGATCTGTATCAACGCGGCGAAGACCCAGGTCATCATTTTCCCCCACTCCAAATCCCCTAAACATGTTCCGCCTGGGGACTGTAAAATCATCCTCAATAGCACGACTGTGGAATGGGCCAATGAGGCCGGCTACCTTGGCTTGACCCTCGACAGCAAGCTTATTTTCAGGCAACAGGTTGACAAAACGGTGACAAAGTGTAACGTCTTGTTGAAACTACTGTACCCTTTGATCAACCGCCGGTCGTCATTGTCCCTGAAAAATAAGCTTGCTGTCTACAAGCAAATCATCCTACCTGTGATCGAATATGGCATGCCGGTCTGGGAGAGCTGCGCTAAAACCCACCACCTCAAACTTCAACGGGTCCAAAACAAATTCCTGAGGATGATCCTCAACACCCCTCCCAGGACAAGAACATCCGAGGTCCACCGTCTGGCCGGAATAAAAACCTTACATGAACGCTTTGGTGAGTGTAAAGAAAAGTTTAGGTTCAGTTGCTTGCATTCGGATCAGGCTCCAATTCGGGCGCTAGTTCCAATCTAGGTTATCAAATTTTTATTGTAAATATTAGTGTACATAGTAGTTAGGTTATCAAATTTTAAAAAACACACCAGCGCCTCCTAAAGGTCGTCATGATACATTATAAATTAAGTAATAGCATAATAATAATAATAATAATAACAATAATTGAAATTGAAGTTGGAGGGCCAAGCCGGCCGATCACTGTACATGTATAAAATGATTGTAGAACAAAAAATGTTTTAAATAAAGAAGAATTTTACTACTATAACCGTACCAAGCAAAAGATCCGAAGATCCGAACAACTCTCAGTTCCGCTCATGTCGTCGTCCAGCTCGAAATTGCTGCGACATGGAAGCGAGCTGCGCCACCAGCTCAGATCAGTGCGACACGGATCTCGATCAGGATCAGTCGCGACCGATTCTAGCGAGCGAACCGTGTGGTTCAAACGAACCGAACTGGGAGCTGTGTCGTGCACGGAGCGGATCTTTACTTGGGACGGGTTTCCGCCAGCATACAGCATACTGCTACATGTGCACTCGGTTTGTTTGTAGCACCGTGCTCTGTATTTTTTTACTCTCTTGTTTTTATTTCTCTCGCATTTCGAGAAATGAATGGGCTCGCTTGTATGAAAATGTCAACTATGCATGGTTAGAAGGGTTAGAAGCGCGCGCAAATAAGGGATTGATTTACTGCACCCAGTATGAAGAGAAAACTTATGACACGTGATATGGTTCATATACATATCAGAGACTAGGGACTGAATTATTCAAATTAACGATTTAAGAAACGTTATCAACAAAATATAACTTATAATTATGAATAGAAAATAATGTTGAGTAAGTTTTTGTATAGAAATAAATGTGATGCTTCTAAATGAACTCCTAGACTTCAAAACTAGACGGTCAGAAAAAGCGTAATAAATGTTATTAGTTTAAAATTGTCGGTTTTTCAATAGAAATTATTACCTCTTGGTAGCTTAACATTTTAAAAATTTCAAAGTGAGGTAAACAGATGAATGATGAATGAATGAATAAATTAATGAATGACACAATTTTTTCAAATTTTTGAAAAAAAAATTAAAATAATAATATTAACAATTATGTTTTAATATATGTAGCATTAAAGAACTGAAGAGCTGATCCAAGGAGCTGACTCTTTTCAATGAGCTGAACGGATCAGATCCGCTCACTGCAATGAGCTGTTTTGCCCATCTCTAGATTGTACCACGCATAAAAAATCTACGGATCTGCCTGAAACTTTTACAGTAGCTTCTAGGAGCAACTTTATTTTCAGGGGGTATACATCTCGAAAACAATAATTTAGATTTTTTTCATATAAGTGTGGTTTACCCTAATGAGAGCCTTGAAAAATCATCACGAAAGTTGACATTTTGTTGCAAGGCCAATATATTGGGATACATTTGTATCCTCGATTTCAATTGCTCCTTTGCACACTTGATTGGAAATATCGCATCATTGATTCAAATCATTTCAGGTGGTACAGTTTCTCTACATCTCGATAACCTTACTATCTCGATATCTCGCGATATCTAGATTTTTAAAAAAAAACACCTTAATAAAGAATTTAAAAAAAAATCTCGATATCTCTCTATCTCGTGAATTCTGGTCATATTTTGTTCAAGATTCTCTCTCCCTGTGTCGATATATTCAAATTACTGGATTTAAAGAAAGGATTCAATTAAATGATGCAATACTTTCCAAAATGAAAGCTGCTCGATCAATAAATGCTCCGTAGGACTCTTCTCATCTCATCGTGGAAAATGAGAAAGCGTTATTTTTGGTTAAGATGTGCGTTTCTGAAAATGATATCCACGACTGGCAAATCACCTGCGATAAGTTTTTGTTTTAGAATCGGTCATCAGGAATGTTTGATCAGATGGCAACAGCTATGGAAAAATGAGGAAATCGATATTCTATTCGCCCGCAGGTTATGAAATGTCCATGGTTAGGAAAACTGAATAAGTTATTGTTTGAAAATTCTACGATGAAACATTGGGCTTCGGTACATTTTGAGCGCTTATATTGACAATAAGCATCTAAACTGACAAAATGATTTGACTCTGAAAATAAAATGACAAAATTGACTTTAAAATATTACGAAGTTAGTTAGCATTAGGAGCGGTTGACTATTTATGTACGTAATTCCCTCCGATTCAATTGCACCAGCGTCTTCTTAGACGACATGTTCCGTGTACGGCTGTTAGTATTAGATAAACATAGTATTACTGGTATTAGGGGTCTCCAGTAGCCTTGCGAACAAGGCGTATGTTTACCAATCCGGAGATGGCGAGTTCGATTCTCTATCCGATCTAGGATGTTTCCGGGTTGGAATGTAGATCCATTGAAAAAAAATGGTGGTACTGACACAGCTCTTAAAAACATTGACGAAACAATAAGCTAGGCGAACAAAGTGATTTAACGAACGCATATCCTACACCCCAGAACAAACACAATTAATTAGTCTTGATTCTGAATAAATAAAAGGTATAAAATAGATCAACAATACGCAATAAGCTTTTACATTTTCATCGTGGTCACATAAAGCTGACAAACTAAATAACTTAATATTATTGACTATATGACAGCTCCTTCCGAGTAAAAAAAGAAGACATTGCATTTTAAACATTTAATATTTGAAAACTAGAAAAATGTTGGAATAGAATTTTTGATATAATCATTTTAACCATATATCATTAACTATAGTTACATTCACTTACATTTTGCATTAGTGTCGAGTCGATTCCAAATCCAAGCCTCACTTGAAACCACCCTCATCCTATCCCATGGCGCTCAAGTGGTCTGCAAGGAACCTTCTGCCATAACCCTCTCTATTATCAGCCTTGGATTGACTTGCACCCCTCATTGCCCCACCAAACGCTGCAAAATAAAAATTAAATGAACCTTAAAACGCAATAGATAATCGTAATCAAATTCAATAGCGATTAACAGAGATTGTCACCTGTCGAATGCAAACTTTTTGCGAGAAAATCTGTTAATATAAGGGGTGAATTTTCTTAGCTTTAGTGCCACCCTGACATACAGGGGTTAGACAAAAAGGTTGAGATAGGTAAAAATAAGTCGAAATTCAAATCAGCATAACTTTGCGTATAATAATCCGATTTTGATAAAACCAGGACCATCAAAAGCGGACATTTTTCTAGTATACTGTCATTTTGCAAAACCTGAGATTGGTCCTTGGCCACCGGAAATGTCCCGGGTTTTCCGAGGGTGTGTTCAAGATGCATTTTTTCCACTGCTTGTCATTTTATGTGACGTTAACATTCATCATGTTTTATGCTTTCTCCGAAAACTAGAATCAATATGCCGGCCAAGGGTGGCTGTAGATCGAGAATCTATCTAAACTACACAGAGATACGGCCATTTCCGTAAAAACGGTACCGGAAACATGATGAAATGATAACAGATCGGAATAATGGAAATATGAGTATCTGACTTCATGGATTCGCGGGACGATGATTACAGAAACATTTCCAGAATGATAGTGTCCACTGCCACCCTTATAGCAGGTTCCATGGGCGTTCCAGGAGGTGCCGGTTTTGGCACCATCTGGAACCATGCTTTCCCAAGACGATAAATATAGGATCTTTATTAGAGATATATTTTGAGGACTGTAAGACTCTTTGGCCAATTTGTAACAGGTTCCGGAAGTTCTGCGAAAGTGACATTTGTTCAGGGTGTATGGCCAATCCCGTATCGTTTTCACGAAAATGGCCATATCTCTGCGTATACCTAACGGATTTTCGATCTGCAGCCAGCATTGGTCAGCATATTAGTTCTAGTTTCTGGGGAAAACATAAAACATGATGGCAGCGAACGTCATATAAAATGACAAGCAGCAGAAAAAATGCATTTTTAACATACCCTCGGAAAACCCAGAACACCACCGGTGGCCAAGAGCCAATCAGAGGTTTCGCATAGGGCCAGTATACTAGAAGAGTTTCCGCGTCCGATGGTCCCAGTTTGATCAAAATCGGATCATTCTACGAAAAATTATGCTGATTTGAACTTCGACAATTTTTTGCCTATCTCAACCTTTTTGTCTAACCCCTGTACAGTTCGTCTTGCTAAGTCAAATCCCGAGCAGGAGCGACGACCTCGATAACAGAAATTGGTATGATTGAGCCTTGCATAAGAGGTAAAATACCAAAAAATAATACCAAAAACTTATATGCAAAATACTTGAGGCATACCATGCTTAGGTATTTCAATACCAAACGAATAATAATTGGTTATGTATTTGGTATTGAAATTCAATTTAATAACTGAGTTTGTTATGGCTTAAGTATTGTACATATTAGTTTTTGGTATTATTCCTTTGGTATTTTACCTCTTATGCAGGGCTAGCTCATAACAGAGTATGGTATCAATAACAGAATTAAGTATTATTGAGCCAATTTCTCCTGCTCGGGATGATATATAATACTATGGGTCTACAAGCCTTTCGTAAAAAGTTTGTTTTTGGAGTGAAATGTTATCTTTTCGGTACAACTTTGTTGTACGAGAAAGACAAATATCAGTATCTCTGGAAAAAACTATCAAGCAAATGATTATACTCTGTTCTTTCATGTCAAGGGTGAACGCAAACGAAATGAACGAAAACAGCAACCCCATAGAAATATTGAATGATAGTCAATTTGATTCCTCTCCCATCGTATGAAAAAGTGAATTCCGATAACATTTCATGATTAGACATATGTAAAAGAGAAAAACCTGTACTTTCCAGTTGTGGGTGTTCAAGAGATAGGTACTGATTTTTGATAATAAGCTGTTTTGGACAAAGATACCGTGCTCGAAACTCGGAAGTCATTCTCTGTGTGTGCGGCACAGATTCTCAAGATATTGACCATGTCGTGTGAGCGTGCGAGGATCACCAAAGCCTGTTTGGTAAAATAGTTTCGGCGGGTTAGAATCTAGTTATTAAATATTCGCCCATCCCTCTTTCTGTCATTATTCCTCATGAATGTCTTTCTTTTCAGAAAATATATTAAGCTCTTTTAGTGGAATGTATTCAACCGTCTAAGACGAATTAAGTACTCTCCATTTAATTCCACCAATTATTTTCGATATCTTTGCAGATACGTATTTCGACCACAACTGTGTGGTCGTCTTCAGTGTCTCGTACTTGACTCGACTTATCGACTCGACGTATCCGTTTCTGTCTGATTTCTTTCAAAAGTTGTCCAAGAAAATATTAGTTTATCTCGCTATAGATATGAAACGCTTAATCTCGATTATGGAAATGTCAGCATCATTTAAAGTTAACTACCTTTAAAACCAACAATGTCACTAAACAAACTTATAAAATTTATTCATCAAACCAAACAGCGTTACACATTTCATACACATTCCATTTTACCGCTCACAGAGCACTTCATAATTCGGCAGTGCCACCTCAGCACCACCATATGGAATATAGCAGCATCCGTGCGATCGTTGCACTTTTCCAATGGTTTGAGATCCTTCATGATAGGCGCGACCGATGTACAATACTTCCCCGTCGGTAGTGCTACCACCGACGACTGCATCCGGTGGGATGTTTCCTCCCGCGGCGCTATCCCAGAGCAGCTCTTTTTGGCAGAGAACCTCGAAGCTGTCGACAAGCACCTCTTCGCCACCGTACGCAATGTAAGCGGCATTCTTGTCAGGAATCACTTTGGCCGGTAGCAGATCTCCAGCGTGGTTTGCCCGGCCAACGTAAATCGATGTACCGTCACTGTCCTGTCCACCGGATACCATGTTTGGCGGATAAGGCCCGTGAGCACTCGTCCAAACCCATTTGGTTGCTGGAATAACATTATCCGTCAGATCGTTGTAATCAATCAAGCAATAAAATCTGTCTTACCCATTTCAAACTAAATAAATTATAGTGCGTACGGTATGAAGATCGGTTATGAACTGACACGTTGCCAGTGGGAGTATTCAAAAATATGTTTAACGTTTGCAATCTATCGGCAATGCTTCCACCATATATAGGAGTGAAATATTTTATCTCTTTCTGGTTTACAGATATTTGTATTTGTAATACAAGCAAGACCTGCAACAGGTCTTATCTGTCTGGCATTCATTGTTTGAACTAGATTTGAACAACTGGTACCTTTATTTCAGCGTCATCTTTTCAGAAGAATGTTTTGCCCTATTAGTCATCTTTGAAATAGTTGCGAATGTATGTTATTGAAACGTTTGTTTTCCATTGATGCATTCGTCAGCTCTTCAACCAAACCCGAATTTAGTCAACTGTTTTTGCAAATAATTAGGAATGAGTAATTGAAGAACTATCTCAGCCAATACAGAGAAACAGGAACATTTTCTTTTCCAAATCTCATACTAGTACTAGGTTTGAGCGGTAAGGGTATCAATAAAAATGCCATCTCAAGTACCAAAACCCGTGTATATACAAAATGTTTATTCAACTGAAAAAGTAGTCTATTCAAAACTAGAGCTTAATAGAGTGTGAGTTAACGGGGGCGCAAATCGCTGAAACGTTGAGATTTCATCTATGGAAAATTCAAAGTTTTCGGAAACATACAATTTTCTCTAGACTCTCGGCGGGTGATATTGACTGTTTTAAACGTAAAATTTCTCCTTTTGAGCATTATTGGTAACAATATTATCAAAAATATCTCATTACATCTCTATTCAAGAAGTGCTATTTGAAGATGGCAACAATACCATCCGTCGTCAACATGGACTATTATTTGCTCCAAGACACCCTAAAATCAATTTTACGTTCAAATAGGTACTTCACAAACTTTATGTCTCTTCGGAAAACATCTAAATTTTAGAGCATCTATTATTTGTCTGGTTTATAATTGACAGACAAACACACCGAAAATGACTATGGCTAGGGAAATACATACAATACAGTAATTTTGAAATTTCACTAGCTACTAAGTGGTCCCCAGCATGCTTACTATCAAGGGCCGCATAGCAATTTCGAACTGTTGAAGCGGGCCACAGTACATTTGCATGATTTGTTTTTCATTTCATGTAGATTTTTACTGCTTAATAACATTTCAATAAAATTTGTTGCGATGAATCTTCTTTAAATAACATACTTGTAAAAACATTTTATTCTACGGGTTTTATCACCGGAGTTAATATTTAAGACGATAAAAATCTTTTCGCAACTGTTTTTAGCATAGTTTGCAGAAGATATATTAATCTTCTTTCCCAAATGATCATATGCCGTACGATTCTAAGATTTTGAATTTTTGTTGAAGGATTATTGTTCACTACACATAACAGTAACGATTCCTTAACCTCATTCCATCCGTTCAAGGACTTTAAATATGCAAAATGTATGCGCGTAAATGCATGAAATAAATAAACTGACAGTTTTATTTCCTATTTAAGCAGTCGAAATATTGAAATCTCCCAATTCTGTGTCATTGAACGAATAGATAAAAATTGAGATTTCGAGCCACCATTGATCATAGATTGTCGTATCAAGTAACGACAAACATGTTTCTAAGCGAAGTAAACTTACCAGCAGTTTTGAATAGAAATCGAATAAATCTGATTTCCGCACTATGTGCCTTGTTTCCAGATTTGCGATCAATTGATTTTTTCAGAAACCTTTTACTTGTCAACTAATCGGAGCTTGGGAAATTCTTGACTTTGTTAAATATTTTAGGTACCATCGAGGGTTCCGATCGAGGGTTCTTTTGATAGATCGAAGGCTATTTTGGACATTTTGAAACAAAAATTATAAAGTAAATTACTCTCAAATTGCCATTATCACAGTGTTGATTGGTTGGATGGTTGTTTGGATTGTTGGATGGCAACTTTCTGTTTCAAATTTGGTATTTTTTCCGTTTAGTTTTTTTTAGAAAATCAAAAATCCAAAGTAGCTCCCGCAGTCAAAAAAAGCCATGCACGACGGTAGCGTAAAGTACGTTAATCTTCAGCTTGCTTTTTTAAGTTAAAAATAAAGGAAATTTAAATTTTGCCAAACCCTCACTTGTATTGAAAGTTTCCTTATTTCAGAGCAGTATATGACAACATTAGTTTGACCGTTTTTGACCATTGGCCATTTACCATTGACCATCTGCGAAAAAATGGACGAATTTGCTATTTTCATAGCCCAGGGCAATACCATCGAAGTTGTTTGCTGTTAACCTACGTAACATCTACGAAGTGATGAATTTAATATTAATCATGATGGTGCTTATACATCGTAATGTTGTGAACTTGACAGATTCCCTGAGTATAATAAAAAACTGAGTATGATGAAAAGCGTTTCATATGCATATAAACGGGCCACATGTAGTGTATATTCTGAAATCCTTCGCGGGCCGCAGGAAATGGCTTCGAGGGCCGCATGCGGCCCGCGGGCCGCACTTTGGGGATCACTGACTAAACAATACTTAAACCAATAGTTTTCAAGTGATCACCATAGACTAGTCTTTCTGAGTAACAGACATATAAGAAGCAAAACTTCTGTTCCAGTCCAGTTGTATTGACAAATTAAGCTATCCGGTGGATTCAGGTGGATGCAACCTACCTGGATACTTGGTTGGCTACAACGACGATACACCCATGCCTGGTGTATGGTAGAGAACTCTATAATCGTCGGCCTTGAGCGATGTCCCTTCAGTTTTAACCAACGTTTAGGATCCCTAGATCCGATTCCATCGCGTGCAGTCAGCATGTTTGTGGCCTCCCGCAATGTCGCTGTCCTCTATCTAGTTCTCAGTTAAATATTGACCATCCCATTGAAATCTGCGTATTTCATAGGATTCACACTATTTTCTTCTTTTTACACTTGGATACAGCTCGTGATTCATGCGTCTGCGCCATAAACCATTTTATAGGTTCCCTTCGAGTATTGTACGCTGAATTTTTCGCTCGAAAGCCCCATAAGCTTTACGCTTCGCCTCTTCTAATGTCCACGCTTCATACCCATAATGGATCACTGGTCGAATCATAATTTTATACGGAGCAAGTTCTGCATGTTACGGGACCTAAGCTGGTTACGTAATCCGTGGAAGGCCCTATTCGCAGTAGCAATACGTCTTTTCACTTCGAACAAATTATTCAACAATTTCAAACACATCCGCATCATGAAAAAGAAAAACACACAAATAAAGTTTAAATTAAATTAAAATCCCCATCAAGATTAGTGAGTTAATTTCTTTGCAAATTACATTTGTTTCATATATCTGCTTCTTAATCGTTGTTAATTACATTTTTGGATTTGTGTGTTCTATATTGGGGTTCATTTTACGATTGCGAAAAATAAAATGTCAGGAAAATATGATAGAATTTCTTCGGTAATATCTCAGCAGTTTCTCGATGGATTTGCAATTTTCTTAGACCATTCGATCAAGAAAGAGTCAACGCTTCATGTACACTGAAGTTATTTTTTACGCGGATTGCTTTCACGCGGTTTTTACCAGGATTACGGGATCTACGCGATTTCTAGGCAAGCTATGTGATTTACAATCCGATAATGAAAGAATGGGCTGCAAAATGGTGGGTTGACATCAAGGAAGGAGCGCCTAACAGAGCTCTGGTCCCCACAAGTCCCTATCTCACGCTTCCACGGGTCGTCAGATGACAAAAGACCGCCAGCTAAGGGTTGTGTACTTAGCTGGTAGTGCAGCCTGGGCACTGTTGTCCTTCTGACATCAGCTAGAGTGAGAAGGTACGCCTCGAGCGTCTGTTCACCAGGAGGTGCGGCTCAAACAGCGTCTGCCTGGTACCCAGCGGCTGATTAACGAAATGCTGTATCGCGTCAGCTACACCTAAGGTGGCAGCCCCATCATCGCGATGTAGGTAACGCGACCCCGGTAAGGTAGCTTACTGAAGCCTCTCAAATACCACGAAAAATGGAGATAGAAGAGAAAGAGAACGTTATTTTTGGCAACCGACCCGGCAACGAAATAAGGACTATGATTGGAAACTCGGTACCTGGAATGTCAGGACCCTAAATGAACCTGGACGAGTGAGCCTTCTGGCTCGTGAACTGCAGAAGGTTGGAGTGAACGTGGCTGCTATTCAAGATGTCCGATGGCCTAGATCCGGAGAACGTGAATTCCGAGCCGTGGACCCCACGACCAATACTGCATTCAAGTATAACATCTATCACAGCGGCGGTGAAAAAGCAGAGCATGGAGTTGGTTTCGTAGTGATGGGCAAGCAGATCAAGCGAGTGATGCGGTGGAAACCCATTAGCGAACGAATCTGTATGTTGAGGATACGGGGCAAATTCTTCAATTACAGCCTAATCAACGTTTACGCATCGACAAACGATAAATCCGACGACGTGAAGGACACGTTTTATGAATGTCTTGATAAAGCCTATGGAGAGTGCCCAAAGCATGTAGTGAAAATTGTTATCGGAGACGCCAACGCTCAGGTCGGTAGAGAGGACTTTTTCCGTCCCATAATCGGTAGGGAGAGCCTTCACTCCGCTACCAATGACAACGGCCTACGGCTAGTAAATTTTGCTGCTGCCAGAGGGATGGCCATCAGTAGCACCTACTTTGCACGAAAGAACATCCGAAAGCACACCTGGAGACACCCAAATGGCGAAACTTGCAACCAGATAGACCATGTTCTGGTGGATGGGCGCCATTTCTCGGATGCTATCGATGTGCGGACATTCAGAGGTCCGAACATTGACTCTGATCACTACCTCGTTGTCAGTAAAATTCGATCACGGTTGTCAACTGTATCGAACGAAAGATCACAGCGAACGATGCGTTACAATATCCAGCGATTGTCGGCAGAAGGAGTATCGGCTGAGTACCGCCAGAAGCTCGACGAACGGATAAGTGCAATCAACGTTAGCGACAGCATCAACGATCTATGGGAGTCGATCTATGGAGCGGTGAGCACAACAGCACGAGAAGTGGTAGGCACTGCACAGAGGCGACCCAGGACGGGTTGGACAGATGTGGAGTGTCAGAGAGTGACAGACGAGAAGAACGTTGCCAGAAGCCGGATGTTGGTGTCAGGTACCCGATCGAATAGAGATCGGTACAAGGAAGCAAGAACAGCCGAAAAACGAATCCACCGCAGGAAGAAAAAAGAGTACGAAGAACAAGTTATTAGTGAGGCGCAGGAAAAAATGGAGCAGAACGATATGCGGAGGTTTTATGAGTCTGTCAATGGCGTGCGGAGAAAGACAGCGCCATCTCCCGTCATGTGCAACGACCAACAAGGGAATTTGCTGACAGATAAAACTGAAGTGGCTGCCAGGTGGAAGCAACACTTCGAGACTTTGTTGAATGGAGGAAGTGACGGTGCATCGGTGAACAGAATAAATATTAGCGACGATGTACAAGCTGTGGAGTCACCTACACTAGATGAGGTTAAAAAAGCTGTCAAAGAGCTGAAAAACAATAAGGATGCGGGGAAGGACCAGCTCCCGGCTGAACTTCTCAAACATGGCAGTGAGCAGCTTAATGAAATTCTGCACCATATTATGTCGAAAATATGGGAAGACTAGCTGGTTGGACAGCCTCATTTGCCCTCTCTTTATGAAGAAGCGCAGACTGAAGTGCGCCAATTATCAAGGAATAACCTTCCTTAATTCGGCGTACAAAATTATGTCCCGTATTCTGTTCAACAGATTGAGACCGCTTGAAGAGTCCTTCGTCGGCGAATACCAAGCGGGTTTTCGTGAGGGCCGATCAACGACGGATCAAATGTTTACCCTGAGACAAATCCTTGATAAATTCCGGGAGTACAACTTGCAGACACATCATCTGTTTATTGATTTCAAGGCGGCATACGACTCAGTGAAACGGAATGAATTATGGCAAATTATGCTTGAACATGGTTTTCCGGCGAAACTGATACGGCTGATTCGTATAACGTTGGACGGATCGAAATCAAGTGTAAGGGTTGCGGATGAAATATCGACGTCATTTGTTACCTTAGATAGATTGAAGCAGGGTGATGCACTCTGGAAACTACTGTTCAATATAGCGCTCGAGGGAACGATTAGGAGAGCTGGTGTGCAAAGAAGCGGTACCATTATCACAAAATCGCATATGCTCCTGGGATTTGCGGACGATATCGATATTATCGGAATTGATCGCCGTGCCGTGGAAGAGGCTTTTGCGCCTTTTAAGAGGGAGACAGCGAGGATTGGACTCACGATCAATACCAGCAAAACGAAGTACATGGTCGCTGGCAATCAACGTGGGTTCATTAGTGGTGGTGGTAGCGAAATAGTGCTGGATGGTGAAAAATTTGAAGCGGTAGAAGAATTTGCGTATCTTGGAACATTAGTGACATGCGATAATGATGTTACCCGCGAGGTGAAAAGGCGTATTGCAGCTGCAAATAGGGCTTATTATGGACTTCGTAACCAGCTTAAGTCCCGTAGTCTGCAAACGAAAACAAAACTCGCGCTGTATACTACTCTGATTCTTCCGGTGGCTTTATACGGCCATGAGACATGGACGTTAAAGGAGGCTGATCGGAGAGCTCTCGGAGTGTTTGAGCGTAAGGTGCTGCGGACAATGCTCGGCGGTAAACAGGAGAACGGTATCTGGCGGCGTCGCATGAATCACGAATTGTACCAGGTGTATAAAGGGCTGGATATTATTAAGCTTATACAACACGGCAGACTACGGTGGGCTGGTCACGTTGTTCGTATGCCGGAAGAACGTCAAGCGAAGATAATATATAGTAGAGAACCCGGAAGAGGCCGCAGGCTTCGTGGAAGGCCGCGTACACGATGGCTTTTTGCAGTTGAAGAGGACCTGAGGGCGCTCAATGTTCAGGGCGACTGGAAGCGATTGGCCCAGGATCGAGTCCAGTGGAGAAGGATACTCCATTCGGCGTAGGTTCATCGCCCATCAAGTAAGTAAGTAATGAAAGAATACGGACTGATTTTACGGCAACGACTCTTAGTGCGAAACAACGGACACGAATATGAATATGGAACGTTTTAACCCTAGCCTAGCAGGGTACTTGCCAATGAGGCACGCCGCATGAAGCTTGAGATCCTGGGACTGAGTGAAGTCCGTTGGTCAAACGTTGGAGAACACAGAATGCCGTCGGGAAAAATTCTGCTATACTCTGGTTTACGAGGTGAACACGCTCCCCGGAATAGCGGAGTTGGCTTCCTACTAAGCGCCCAGGCACAATCTGCGTTTATGAATTAGGAACTTATCAATAAACGGATAATAGTTGCCAGATTTAGAACAAACACGGAGGGCTGTTCGCAGAATTCTGTGGTAATAACGACATGGTGATCGGGCGATCGCTCTTCCCTTATCGACCGGTTTACAAGGTCACGTGGGTCTCCCGTGACGGCTTTACAGAAAATCAAATCGCCCACATCAGCACCAGCATCAGCCGAAAATGGTAACGAAGCCTTCTTGATGTACGGAATAAACGTAGTGCCGACATTGCGTCTGATCATCACCTCCTTATCGGCGAAACACGCCAGCGCATTTCGCGGTTTCTGGAGGCAGAAACAGGTGGCAGGTGAAGAGAGTTGGAAGGTGGTTCAACACACGCCGACTAGGCTCTGGAGAAGGAAGTGAAACGCTTATCTAGACCAACATTTGAAAAGGGCGTAAAAGCCAAAATTTATTCTTTCTGATTCTTCGTCTACATGTATAGCTATATACGAGGACGAAGAATCAGAAGGAATCAATTTTGGCTGTTACGCCCTTTTCAAATGTTGGTCTAGTTATGTCGACGGGATAAACGAGCATGGGCGGACTCTCTGTTCGACGAAGAAGAGAGAGCCGCAGCAACCTCTACGATATCTCACAACGCTTAAGCGGGGCGAAGATGAATGAATGCAAAGACGATGCTTGTGAAAGACGCATCAACAACTTTTTCAAGTGCTACCCAGGCCACCACCACCTCGGCATGATCTGCCTAGGATCCGACGTATAACACGCGTCAATACCGAAGCTCCATCACTGCTAGAGATTCAAACAGCCATCCAAAGCAAAAAAAGCCCCACGGATAGATCGGATATCAGCCGAGATGTTCAAAGCTGACCCCATGACATCCGCACAACTACTGCATCGGTTATTTCGTAATATCTGGGACACCGCAACTTTCCCGGTCTACTGGATGCAAGATATCTCAGTGAAGTTGCCCAAAAAGAGTGACCTGATTGTATGCGATAGCTGCGAGGTATTATGTTGCTGTGTACCGTTCTCAAGGTTCTATGCAATGTCATCCTAGCCAGGATTCAGGAGAAAATTGATGCGACTCTCCGGCGGAAGCAGGCCGGATTCCGTGCAGGAGATCCTGTGTGGACTATATTGCCACGCTCCGTATCATTCTGGAGCAGCATTCAACAGCATTTAGCGAATTCCAAGAGTCCATTTACTTGGTATTCATTGACTACGAAAAAGCTTTCAATCGTCTCAATCACGAGACTATGTGGGACGCCCTGAGACGCAAAGGGGTTCCTGAGAAAATCATCGGCCTCATCGAGGCACAGTACGAGGCGTTCTTGTGTAATGCTGCACAATGGGGTCTTGTCCGACCCTATGCGGGTCGTAGCTGGTGTGAGGCAAGGATGTAGTCTGTCGCCGCTATTGTTCCTCTTAGTAATCGACAAGATTCTCATAGGTGCGAACCAAATCGCGGGCTGCTATGGCAGCCTATAACCACAGACCATCAGACGTAAGACTAAAGAAATTACCATTGACCATGACTTTAACGATCAATTTGAATTGGAATGATTGCGCGTTTCACAGCTAGAGGCGCTAGCGTCAGAACCCTTCGTGTTTGACATTTCACTCCAACGCCTTCTCACAGAGAACAGACATGGATGCTCGAACAAAATTTCATTAAAAACGTGTGTAAAGAATAAAATCGTACCCCAACGCCGCCAACCCAGGCTGCCCGACATAAAAACTCAATTTCACTAAGCGATGGCGTTGGCATACACTACATAAACAATGTAGTGCTGCCACCTAGGAGCAATTCGGAATGAACACTAGCGCTAAAAACTAAAACACGGCAAATTTTAATCATATTCATCAGCACACTAGCACCGCGCCACGGAGGCATAACGACTTACTTTAAAATGGCCAGTACACAATCACAATCACAATACACAATCACGCGAATGAAGATGAACGTCTGTTCTCTGTGGCCTTCTGGAGACAATGTCATACGAAATATTGTGTCGTGTAACATGCTCGCAAGATGGTGGTAGAGATGAACTTATCAGAAAAATGTTCATGCTATTACGTCTGTTTGTCTGTGCTATAACTATGGAGCACCTAAACGACTTCAAATTGGCTGATGACGTTGCACTTCTTGCTCAACGGCACTCTGATATGCATACGATCAACAACCTTGCCGAGCGCTCCTCTCCGGCAGGTTTAGTCATCAACGTCAACAAAACCAAATCGTTGAATGTAAACACGGTGACCCCTTCCAGTTTCACAGTAGCTGGACAATCAGTGGATAATGTTGAAAGCTTCTGATATCTTGGTAGCCAAATGGCGTCAGACGGCGGTACCAAGATCGACATAGGCGCACGGATCAAGAAAGCAAGGGCTGCCTGCGCGAGTTTAAGAATTATCTGGAAAAACAGGCAGATACCTAAGTGCACGCACCAAATTACGAACTTTCCAACTCTAACGTGAAATCTGTGCTGTTATACGCTACCAAAACATGGTGTGTATAACTGCCGTAATCTGGAAAAGTGACGTAACAACCATTTTACAACATGCATGTTTTCCATTTTTCTGTTAAAGAGCTCGATGAGTAGTCCTCGTTAACACCATTTTTGGAAAATGGCGTAAACGTCACTTTTTCAGATTACGGCAGATCAGTGGAGAACACTCAACGGCTTAAGGTGTTCATCAACAGATGCCTGCGGTATATAATTCGGTATGGTGGCCTCACAACTGGATCTCATCGTCGTTATCCCCAGAGGCCGATAGCAACAGAAATTCGGGATCGTAAGTGTTGAGGGTCGGCCACACTTTACGTAGGGGCCGAAACGAAATCTGTAAACAAGCATTAGACTGGAACCCAGCGGGACATCAGAGCAGAGGCTCATGACGGCGAAGCCTCAATAAAGAGATAAAAGAGACCGAAATCTAACTTGGTAACAGGTTAAAACGATAGCTGAACATTGCTCAGGATGGAGATCTTTCAAGTCGGCCCGTAACACCACCGGAGGTGTACAGGACCCATAAGTAAGTAAGTAAAGCACCAAATTAGAATTAGGAAGTCAGGACTTCCGAACCGAACTGTCTTCCAAACTTTTATCTGTCGAACTAATTGATGCGTTGTTTAGCGAATCTTTGGGTGAATCCAACGCACTACTTCCGAAGTTGGGTAAGTTGCCTGTATCTGGAGAAAAATCCAACTTCGTTATAAAAAGCGTACTAACTTTGTTCCGGATAGACAATATTCCGGATATTAGCCACCAGAAGTGGAAATTGATTACAATTACTGAAACTCGATTTGTACACTCGATTTGCATTTTTAAAATGTTCTATCGGGGGTCATTTTTACATACATTTTTGGGGGGGTTAAAATGTCATTTGAGATTTATATGGAATTTGCACCAAAAATAGTGAAAAAAAATAAAAATTGTTCTAGATCCCCCGATAGAACATTTTAGTTTACCCACTATATGAAAGAGGAGAGCATCTACTTTCACGTGATGGAATACTGATATGTCAAAAATAATGTTTCCCCATAGACACACCGTGTATAAACAGGTTTTTTTTTTGTTGGGGCGTAGAACCACTGCGTCCATTGAGTTGAACTTTTGTGGTATACCCCTGATTACTCTTAACTATGTATTCGCATCTTGTAGGTTGATTACCATTTGTCAAGTAAACAACCTAAGACGCGTCTTTTCCCAGTCCGGTATAATTGAGTTAATAAAACCCACTACCTTTCCAGGATTCGCAGTCCAAATATCTCCTGGTTGCATAAAGCCACTATTTAGAAATTTAGATCTACCCTTGTACAATGCATCACAACTGCAAAGCAGATGTTCCGAGGTTTCACGTTCCATGTTACAGAAACGACAGATATCATTCTGAATCTGGCCAATATTTTTCAAGTGATATCTGCTCGGGCAGTGTCCGGTTATTAGGCCAGTGAAGGTGCAAAGAGGTTTAAAAAAACAGGTAACAGGTAAAACAAACAGGTATAAAAAAAGGAGTTTTATGATGCCTATATTTACTATATGGGGCGATATGATGGCCACCCCCTCGGGGCAAGACGAGCAAAGACCAACAATTTTATCAAAAATGTGCTACATTTATTTGGAACGGCTGACCCATTTTTGCACTTCCAGGGATTATGTACCAATTATGTTTCGCCTGAAAATGTCTTATTCCATGTTGATTTTTTGGCGTCTGGCTTTACAACAATATCTGAATTGACCTAAACCTAATTTTCGCGATAAAAACCATCATCGTTGTTTTAAATTATCTCTGATCCAGGCAGAAACTAATTTGATGATTTTGTAAGTGCATTTAAGGATTGGACGATTCTTAATCTTGGAGGTGACCTTGTCCCTATTACAGTTGGCAATACCGCCCCTAGCTGACATATATATAAATTTTTATATCATATCGAACATAATTACTGTGAAATTATTATTGTAGTTAAGCTAATAGTTAAGTGAAAACCTCGGTAAATATCAGTTATGCTGAAAACGATAAATGTATGCTTTAAGCCTTAAATTATGCAACCACGAAATTATTAGAAAATTCGAATTTCAACCACAACATTTTATAATTAATATTTCAAAAACAAGTAAGGTTGCCAGAGTGCGTTTTTCAGTTTTACATTATTGTTAACCATAACCTCGTAATAATAATGTGAAAATAATGCTCACTTAAGTCCAGGGTTTGCAGAAATCGCTCTCAATAGATAACGAACAATGATAAAAGAGAAGCAAAAACTGTTCCGAATCATAACAAGCCATGATAAAATATTTATCAAGCTTGTATACAAGTGCGAAAAAATAGAATCGGATAGACAGCCCTCACAGAAAAATGGTGATTCTCGGTTTGTTTTTGCTCATTTCGTGTTGGTTATTGCACAGCTGTGTAGAACACGTTGAAATGCATCATCAGAGCCAGTGCTCCCCGCATTTGGAGCTTTCTAAAAGAAATTTAACATGGGGTATAGCCTCCCGAATCGGTTCTCTATCATGACAGCTTGGAAAAAAAGTCTCTCGCGGTATGCTACATATCGTATATGTATACAGAGATGATAAGTGAGAGACTTGTTCATTCTCTTTAGGATTCAATCTCTGCTTAAGTCATAATCAACGTTGGCTGTCTTGCCTCATATGGCGATATTGCCCCACTTTCCCCTAATCACTTTCTTCGGTGAGGTTTGATCCCACGAAACCAGTACGCTAGACAGTAGGGAAAGAGTCGTTATATTTCCGATCTTTAGTTAACATAATGATTTGCGTCCTAGTTCATACCATTACTTTTGAGGTGCCGACAAACTCGCGGCTTTGTTGACGTTAAGGACAAGACAAGACACGACAAAAAATAACAGAATGGGATAAGGGCCTAATTTGTAATGGTATTCTCATTGCCGATTGGTGTAGTGTGAATCTTCTCTGGTTAGACTGAGTTAGGGCCGATGCCCACGTAGCGTTTTTTCAACGCTGCGTGCACGTCGGTGTGCATCGGCGACGCTGCGTTACCGCTTTTTCCCGATGCACACATGCGTCCTTTTAACTCGTTGAAAAAACGCTACATGGGCATCGGCCCTTAGACGAGGTGAACATGGCTTTACGAGAGACTGAGGGGTCAGACAAGGACATTGATTCGTTTTAGGAAACTTATACACAAAAAGCATGTAATCTAGACCAAACTTACGTAGCACATATTTGGAGCTTTCCTTTTGGACACGGAAGGATGCACATGAATCAGATCTGACCGTAATTATTGGGATAGCAACGTGGCTGATGTCGGGGTAACCGCAGCCGCATCGATTGTTATCTGTGCGCCCTATTCGATAACATTGCGCGTTTAACGAGTAGTAATGGGACTAATTGTCAATCCCTTGGACCAGGGTTTTTTCGATATCTATCTGTGGTAGACACAGAGTGTACCCATCTACTCCCATATCATTTATCCCATTTTCGTTGCCAACTGACCAAACCCTTACGTGTTGACGAGCCATTGTGAATAATTCGATAAAGCGCCATAGCGCCCACCTTGGCTAGTGAATTCACTTTCTCATTACCTGTAATTGAGTAATGAGAAGGGATCTGTCTACATGGCAGGCTGGAAGATTAGCCACTAACAGCACGCGTCTCAGATTATCGGTTGATGTAATCGACGGTAAGGCAAACAATACCCGATAATTAGGATAGGTATAACTGTAAACTATCATTCAATTATATAAGTAATGCCACGTCAAGTTCTGCCATTAAACATTTTTTTGTTGCTAAGTATTTCTTTACTGAGAAATTAACGAACAAAGTGAAGGTCCGAAGTTAGATTGAAATAGGTATTGATTAGGTAATCGGGGGATCCCATGGAAGTATGGTTATCAACCGAAACCCATACATACAACACATAAAATACATAATTTATATGCGCAAATGCACATTAGCCATATTTTTCTTACTGAAATAATAAAAAAGAACAACACCGACCAATCATGAAATATTCCGAGAAGTTTGCTGATAGCAAGTGTCTAGTGTGTACCGGTGTTTCAACATTTGGAACACTTAGGTAAACGATATCAGTGAGCTGCACAAAAGATAAGCAGATACTTGCCTGCTCATGCGATATTGGGTGGTGGGGTATGTGTATGATGACATTTTATTTCAGGGTGTAGATTTTAGCAGCAACGACGGAGAAAACAAGTTGCAGTTGGAGTATCCTTTCCGTACGAGCAACATTACACGAAGGTGTTTCGATTTATTATCACTTGTCGCGAACTGTGTTATCTGTATTGATAAACTAAGCAATAATGACTGGTAAGTGTGCAATCGAACTACTATTATACTATTATGCTACGTTTCGACTATGCAGTCTTGGTAATCAAACGATAATTTATACTATTATATTGTTCACACATTGAAGGACCAGATGGTTTGCTTATCTTTGATGTATAGCTCTGTATGATAATAATTTAAAATGTATGTAAAAATTTGCATTTCTCAAACAACAAGGTGTACCGTAATTTAGTTCGACAAATTTAAATAATGTCCGTATGTGTGACTGGGCGTATTTGTACGAATTTGGATAATTCTTAAATTTTACAGACGATTCGTATAATTCGATCCCACAAGTCTGTCTTAGTAGTACTTGTAGTACTTTTTATATTGCCTTCTGATTTGCTCAAAGTTTTTTTTGGGAGTGAGGAACTGCCAAAAATCAAATGATGTTAGGTTTATCCCTGCATATATAATAGAAAACGTGTTGTATATGTATGTATAAAATAGTGTTTTGATCTCATAAAAATATTAGCATGTACCCTTGCACAAATTGTAGATGAAGAGATAAATATATCCACGGTCAAAGTAGATTCTGCCAAAATCTACAATTACGCAGACCCGACACCTCCCAATTTTTTTTTAAATTTTATAATTGTCCTATCATCGGCTTGAAATATCTCATTATAATCATTTCTATATGCACAAAATAGATAGAATATCACAATATCATGTTTGGGGTAGGATGACGTCTTTATTTTCTATACGAATAATACTGAGCTGAGACACGTTGTAACAAATTTGATAAATGTGAGCTACACGAAATAATCATATTTTTTGGATGCCAAAAAATCAAACAATTTTCAACAGTTTTTCTGGATCTAATCCTCGCACCTGCGAATAATAAAGTCAAACCTACAATAACTTTTAAGGTATAGGTTTAAATATAAGTTGATTTTTTTTTCGCATTTGAAGACGTTGATTATCGAAGCCAGCACTCGTTGATTTTTTTTTCATTCAATATTGTCGCAACTGCATAACCTTTGCACATTATGGCACACAACATTGCGTTAGAACACAAAGTACCGATATCACGAACCGATAACGTAACATTTTGCGAGTTTTTATACTTACAATCATAATCGGTGTCTGAATAATTTTTTGCACGCTGTCCCTATCTGCCTAGATGTTGATCCAGATAATTCGACTCTAGCTTTACGTGACTATGTATTGTGAAACGGTTTAGAAATATCAAAGCTTTGTGTGGCCAGTTTTTTTTTAAATAATCTCTTGTGTTTAACAGTGACACAATCTTTATAGATTAAATAGAGTTTACAATAATGGCCCCACGGTTTGGCCACGTATGTGTCTTTTGCTGGGATGTGGATTATAATTATCTAGGAAGTGATATTTTTGTGCCACCAACAGATATGAATATTTTATGTCACTATCAGATATGAAACGATGTGAGTATATCATCACCTGAGCCTAATTATTGCGCATCTCTAATCGACAACATTTGTGTACGACTTTTCACATGGCTATTTCGTTTACAGTCGAAATACGCACTGTCTTGATCATCGACCTTGTCCAGCAAAAATTCGTCCTTTAGCAAAATCGCATCGATTCACTCATTTATCAAAAAATCAATTAGATCCGAAAAGTGAAAACTTAAAACATCAATTCACTATTTTTACCAATGCAAAAACATAAAAAAAATCCTACAATGTTTCAAACGGATGAGTCCAATCATGTGATGGGCATAAGCTTGGCTATTCTAACGATGTGTGTTGGAAATTTTTAGTTTTTCCTAACACTGCACTAGAGTCGAGTTTTGCGGATTAGAGCGGATTTGATCTACACGGTACGTATCCTGCGACTTTCAATTGCAAAGTATTGAAGTAGGTATATTTTTATATTAGTTTATATGCTTTGGTACCTTATAGCACCTTACAGCTCAACGATGAAGTGAACAGAATATACTAAAGGTGTCCTAATCCCTGAATATATGCTGGGACAACATTATTCATATTCCAAACATTCACACTATTTTGAATGGCAAATATTGAGCGTTTGAATCGTGTCTTAGGATCTTGGGTTTGTGTATGACTTGATCCTGTAAATTATTGAAAATATTGTTTCCGATGTGTTGGGTATAAAAAAATTTCAATTAATAGCTGAGGAAATGCTAATAGAATACAAAGTTGAAAAGCAGGTCAAGTTCTAGTTGGAATATAGAACCATTGGAGAAGAAGAAGAAGAAGAAGAATAAGAAGGAAAAGAAGTAGTAGAAGAAGATGTTGGTGACCGGGGCTTGAGTCAAAAAATGCAAAACGATATATAAATGTATAATTGAAATATGTAATTAATAGAATTGAATCGTTTGTACCTGTATCCATCTATAACGTTTGGTAAGCAGGCCGGCATATTTTTGCAATGTTAAAGTCATTCAACTTCATTGCAATTAAAGTGAGTTGATTTTCAATATTCGTAAATTCTCATTCATGTCAAAAAAGTTATGCTACTCAGAGAGATATCACATTTAGTATGAAACCGACTGGCATATCAAGTTAGAAACCTAATTAGAAACGAGACTCTGAAATTTTTACTAAGTTTGTAAAAAATTGAAATTTTTAATGGTTCAACGTTGATATTCAATAGTTTCAATGGGCTTAAACAGTGCTGAACATTTTCGAATCGATTAAAAAGAAAATCTATTAAATTCACCTAACGATAAAGGAGCGCTATCGTTTGAAATCTCGCTTAATTTCGTGACGGTTGCGAATTTGTTTTTCCTTCTTTATAGAAATAGACGTTTGTCCGGAATAAAGCGATTTTAAGTTTGATCCCTTTTTCAAAATCAGTCAATGTTTTTAAATGAAATCTGCCCTCTTTTATTCAATAAGAGAACACAATTATCCTTTTAACCTATTGGTTGATTCATTTTCCGATTGTGAAAAAACTGCGAATTAAACTGACAACTTCGAGCAAGGCCGGGTACATACAGCTAGTTTCTGATAAAACATTCTTTAGACACGCTTTGTAACGAATCATTGCGATGAATTGTAAAACAACCTGTAACAAAATCTAAAGCAATTTACTGTGCAAGTTTCAGAAACAGGAATTCTTAGATGAGCTTCGATTGGTTCTTCTTCTTCATTGGCATTACATCCCCACACTGGGACAGCTTGGTACCCAACATGTTCCGGACAGCAGAACAAAGGGAACCGAAGCGACAATCTTTATCTAGTAACTAAAATATCTTTTGTCGAGACAATTTCCAATCTGAAAATTGTCTAGACCGGCACCGGGAATCGAACCCAGCCACCCTCAGCATGGTCTTGCTTTGTAGCCGCGCATCTTACCGCACGGCTAAGGAGGGCCCTAGCTTCGATTGGTATCTCTGTAAAAAAAAACTTCTGATAGAATTTATTGTAGAATGCAATGAAAAATGCCAGAAGATTGTTTGACTGATTCTATGGAGAAATCTCTTCAAGATAATATTTCAAGTGGAACTTGAGAAACCAGTGGGTACCTTGTCAAACATATTTCTGCAGCTTCTTTAATGTTTTCACTTCTAAACAAAATTGTTGAAAAACTCCAGGAAAATCTGCTGGAGGAGCTCTGTGGAGAATCTCATGAGAGAATTCTTGTCCCATTTCAGAGAAATTTTTTAAGAAGTACCGAGCACGCACCCTACTTTGCGCAGCTCCTATAACTTTGCGTATTTTGCGGTTATTTTTGTTATATTTTTTTTTATTCCTTTATTTATTTGATAGGCACTCTGTGTTACTTAACCGTTACTGTGCCGAGATCTACTGTGGTATTCTGCAGACAGAATCCACACAGAATCTATTTTTAGATTTTTCAATTATTCATTGTTGTTGTCGTTGCTGGTCCATTTCGTCGTGAGTCCATTGTGTTCGTTTTGTCCATGTCGTGTATCCAATGATCGTTGCATTGTCCGGTTGCCATTTATCCGGGTAACGTGGGAGGAGAACAAGTTGTCAGTCGTCATCAGGCAGCCTGACGGTGAAGCGTGCACCCCAATACGAGGGGCTGGGAATCGAACCCATGACCATTCGCTTGAAAGGCGAACGTGTAGCCAACTACGCTACGGGACCCCCTATTTTTGTTATAGAATGCGTTTAAATTGAGTTTCGAAATATAATTTTAACTTGTGAGCACAATATATGTACATGTTATTATAACTGATTACACATGGATCCAATAATTATAATATTGTTGAAGCCCTCTCATGAGAATTTGGTTTGTTATTTATATTTTTCGTTAAAATCTTAAAATACCTACCTCATCGGAAATGGGTTTGCGCAAGAAAGAACTTTTGTTAGCTGTGATCAATGCACATAAATGAGGCTGTACATACATCAACAGACGTGAAAACATACTAAGTAAGTATGTCGGATCATAAGAATATAATGCCGGGCATCCTTATTTTTCTCAAATATGCTCATAGGATATGCCAACAAATGAAATTAACATGATTTTTAATAGTTAAAAAAATAAAATTAGGGTCCAAAATTGTATGATAGACGCTTCCAAGTTATGTGCGCAAAGTTAGGCATATAATAAAAGGACTGCTTTGAAGTTCAATTTACTATTTATTTCAAATTTTGTACTCAAACAATAATATGATAATAATACTATAGCATGGAAACTACTTCAGGTAGATAGCTACTTTCTGTAAGTTGCACGAGTTGATGCAATTTTGCATTCCCTTAACTGCGCAAAGTATCTTCATAACAAAATACGAAGAAACTTCTTTATTATTGCATACAAAGATATGAAGACACAGAGTATTTTCATATGGATTTTTTTTTCAATAGTTTGTTCGAAAAAATTTTAATTCATATCGAAAGGAATAAAAAATCCAAAGAGTATATGGTATTTATTCAGTGAACTTAGGATATAGTTATCACGAAAAATTTATTTCTATGTATTAAGGTATTTCCTGGTAATCGATTTAATGCTTTTTGGTAATACAGCGTATTAATTGCATTTTATATTTGTTTGCAATGATACATATAAAGCAATGGAAACGCGATCTTCAATAGTATCGAGCATCGAGCAAGTAAGTACAGTGCGTGTTTTAGAAGTCGCGGAGTAGTTAATATATCGAATCAGTCTTCGGGAAAATACGTTAGACACGTTGCTTTTCCGTCTTTGTATCATCAAGAGGCGTGGTTCGAAAGAAATAATTAGTCCCTTACAAAGGCTATTTCCAATAGATTATTTCCTTCCAACTAACATATTATTCCTTTCCAGTGCGCTCATGGAGATTCAGAGGTTTCCTCGGTCTCTTGTAGCAATGAGTGTCGAACGTGTCAGGACGTGGCCGTTATTGTTATTGGTCTTGGATTAAAGAAACTCCGAAGCATGTACAGTGAGAATAGCTTTCTAGTCCCGTGAAAACTATTCAATTGGTAAGCAGTGCATATTTGTTGTTTCTCGGCCAATCACGACTAGCAACTACGATGTGTACAGTCAATCGAGCTAAGCTAAGCAATCATAAATGTAAAGCAATGAAGTATTATGCAATGAAATTATTTTGTTCATCAGATTCTACGTGTATGTAGCGTGTATGTATACATACACGCTAAATAGCGGTATGAAAGATTTACTGTGATAAACAATATCTTTCTTTTCGTGTGCTCTCTCACGAATTAAATTGTCTGTAGTATTGATAGAATAATATTATCTATCCGCGTTTCTCGTATTCAGGCTCTAAAGGTTATCTACTCTTTGCCTTATTCCGAGCCAATGCATAGTTTTAAAGAAGGGGTCATCTACTCTTTTGCCTTATTCCGGGCAAATGCGTAGTTTTGAATAATGGGTACTTCGGCCAAACGGCTCACTGTATTTGACACATCTTTTCAACGATTATGCCAAATGGTCTTTATGTCTGATGGCCCTTCGATATTTATCTCGTTATGTCAAACGGCATTATGCCATTGGGCTTCGCCTGTTGAATGCAGCCAAAAAACGTCCTTTCAATTAATGGTTGGCTTGTAAAATGGAAAGAATTTCAAAGGCAAATGATTGTACAACTTTTACACTTAATTTAAATAATTCACAACTAATACAAGAACGATTAAACTATCATGCAAAATCCATCTAGGCCGACCACCTCCCTTTGGTTTCATACACGGCCACTATAGAAACAATCACCCATCGGGATACGATCTGTCGTATGGATTCCCACCACCAGTCTACCCTCCTCAACAAGATAGTGAACATGTGCCACCACCATCTACTTCCTTAGAGTCATCGTCGTCGTCCTCGGATGATGACGAAAAGAGCCATCCACGCTTGGACCTATCGTTCCAAGATGATATAATCGGTAGAGTAAACCGTTCAGCATATCCATCCTGTAAATACATAATTTCTATCTTTTCTTTTGTACTTTTTCTGTAAAGTGACTAACGTTTCTGGATGGCATGGCATTCTTCACTAACTTGTTGCATGTTAGATGTTCTGTCTAAGAATAGTATCTCTAATCATTTCGCATTTCTTGCAGGAGGCTGCTGGCAACACTGTAATGTGGATGGTCCCTTTCCGGCCAACATGGTCCGTGCCGGTGTAGACTGCGACGGATCCGTCATCTACGCCGGTCGCGCATTCCACGAGGGCGAGATGATCCCCGCCAAGGTTATTCCGTCGAAGAACGCCTGCTTCATCGCATACGGTGGCGAGGAAATCCCAAAAGAGGACTTTGAGGTACTCCGACAGGGTGATTTTGTGTGGGAATTCGCTGCCAACGGAGTGGTACCAGAAGGTGCCGTAAAAATGGGAGCCACAGTCGACGGAGAACCACTATACATGGGTCGTGCCCTGTACAGTGGTTCGCAAACACCCGGCAAGGTGCACTCGTCGCATGGGTGCCTATACATTCCGTTTGAGGGAGCCGAGATCAGTCATTCCGAGTATGAGGTGCTGTGTATAAAGTAAGATGGGCGTTCGGATGTTTCAATTTTGTGCAGGGGATTTTAATTTGAGAATAAATATAGGTATTTGTATTTTTTTTTTTGCGGAATTCTAAACTAGACGTGTATTTCTCTTCTGAAGAGAAAAGGGGTTCATCAATTCAATTCCATCTACTCCAGCGCCATATAATTTTGTATATTCTTGAATGAAGGATAAATTGTACGTAAAATTCTTGTTTATCGATTTCGATAGAAGTTAAAAAATCTGCTTAGCTGTACTAAAGTGTTATGAATGGTTCCACGTATAAACCATATAAAATGTAAATATCGGATTTATATTAAAATTGTAGATGAAGATCCTGCATCCTACGAAGATGTTTTTTTCCGTGAGATATCACTCAATAATATCCGGTAATTTCTTCTTGGTGACACAAGCAGGTCCGATGCGGATATAATGATCCGTGACAGAAACTGTCGCACTGGTGCCCACACTCTTTTACCACTCGGCACATATCTTGACAACCACCAAAGCTGACTTTTTCGAATTCCTCTGGTTCTTTTATCTGCAAATAATATATATCTATTTAGTTGAGAACAGTCGAACTTCATTCATCAAACATCCAAACCTTAATAATATTCATGTGCTCCTCGCACATCAGTTCCAGCGTGTCACCAATCGCCGAGTGTTGTTCCAGTCTTTGTTTAATACTTTGCCAAACCTTGTTGCAGCCCGCCAACAGGCTCATATTGCCCACCATGTACAAACCATCGCGGGCCCGCGAGAGTGCTACACAAATCCGATTTCGAAACGCTAGAAATCCAATCGAACCGGTATCGTTGCTACGGACCAACGAAAGTAGAATAATTTTGGCTTCCTCGCCTTGGTAGTTATCGACCACAGTTATCCGAATTCCATGGAGCTTTTCGTGGCTTTTGCGTTCCTTGAATAAATACAAAAATAAAAATAAATAGGGATTTATGGACAATGAAATGTAACATATTCATATGTCAATATCATAGGCATGAAAGCGGATTGTACGAAGGGACGAACATCGTGAGCTACCTATTATTAATATATTGCAACTAAATCAGTTTCTGATTTAGAATCCTCATTGACATCCTTGGCATAGTGTATCATACTTATGCAATGTGAAGGCATAAAAAAGCTTGCACTTAATAGCTGAACCTAAAAATGCTGATAGAAAACTAAGTTGAAAAGCAGGCCTAAGTCCAGTTGAAATTTGAAGCCATTGCAGAAGAAAAAGCAAAGTAATTTGGTAAAGGTCTTTCTTATTTATAATCAGACTAAGGCCGGAGTGGCCTGTGCAGTGCATTCTCCATTCAGCTCGATCCATGGCTGCACGTCCCCAACCACGCAGTCTGTGGAGGGTCTGCAAATCGTCCTCCACCTGATCGATCCACCTTGCTCGTTTTGCACCTCGTCTTCTTGTTCCCGTCGGATCGTTGTCGAGAACCATTTTCAGCGTATTACTGTCCGACATTCTGGCGGTGTGAACGATGGATGGTTCTTACAAGTGCGCGTTGGTCCTCCACGAGCATCGTCCAGGTATCGTGTCTGCGGAGAACTACCGGTCTAATAAGCGTTTTGTAGATAGTCAGTTTGGTACGACGGCGAACTCTATTCGATCGGAGCGTTTTGCGGAGTCCAAAGTACGTACGATTTCCTACCATGATGCGTCCCCAAATTTCTCTGCTGGTATCGTTATCGTGGGTCACCAGCAGTGTTGTAAAATGTCGTTTGCATTCGTTTGTATAATTTCCCCAGAACTTTTTTCAGAAGGTAGCATCAATTCCTGAGGTATGACGAACTTATAGCGCTTAAATGTGCCTACAGCTTTGTCTAACAAGACATTGCTGTAAATATGTCATCTGGGGCGTGGGAGGCAAAATGTCATTCAAATGACATTATGTCAAATGACACGTGACATTTTGGAGAGTTTTCACTCTCCAGCCTCAGATGTTATATTTAGAGCAATGTACCCTTGGACAAAAATATAGCCCTACACGAGCGTTATAAGTACATCTGAAATTATGGAATATATTTGGCTTCTAAAGAAAGTTATGAACAAATTAGTCAAATGATATGCAGATGACATTTTACAAGCCTGGACCAGTGAGCCCAAGTACATGAATTCTTCAACCACCTCGATTTTGTCACCACCAATACAAACTCGTGGTGGTTGGCTTATGTTGTCCTCTCTTGAGCCTCTTCCTATCATGTCTTCGACGTATTGATGACTAGTCCGAGCCGTTTAGCTTCGCTTTTCAGTATGATGTACAGTCTTCCTCCATCCTTTCAAAATTACGTGCCATAATATCAATGTCGTCGGCGAAACCAAATAACTGGACGGACTTCGTAAAAATCGTACAACTCGTGTCAATCTCTGCCCTTCGTATTACTCCATCCAAAGCTATGTTGAATAGCAGACACGGAAGACCATCAACTTGCCGTAACACTCTGCGCGTTTCTGGTTTCCTGGATATTCGGAGCCGGAAGTCGTATGTCCTACGCGCGTGCTCCCAGGTTCATTGCCAAACCGCCACCGTTGTCTGCCACATTGTCATTCAGGTGCGCTTCGTAGTGCTGCCGCAACCTTTGGTTCACCCCACGCTCGTTCGTAAAAAGGTTCCTGTTTATGTCCTTGCACATATCGGGCTTCTCATAGAACTTACATGCGTTATTAGGTATTGTTAAAAGTATTGCAGTTAATTATTGGCAGGTAGGATGCCTTGGCTCAGCAGAAGCAAACGCACTGCAGACAAAGTTTTTTATGTTGATCAATTTATTGGCGTGAAACTCGGCGGCGTGGAGCCAACCGACAAACGTTGAAAAGTGTCGGCGGCTGCGAAGCTCAGGTCTATTTTTTTACTATTTCGCTTATTTATTAGGCTCTATTGTTTAATAGAAAACTCCACGGAGCCGAAAACATTACAAACAATTTAAACAAATTATTCTGAAGTAGTATCACATGCATTACTGCGGGAGGTCTTCTTTGGTGGAGATCAATCTGTCGATCCTACCGTAACTAAACGGTCCCGTCGCTGACTCGTCGACTGCGCTTGCTGCTTCTTTTCCTCTTCCTCCTTCATTTTTCTATAGCAATCCGTGTAGTCTATTACCACTTCCTTCACAAACCAGATTCGATCTGTACTGTTTTAAAATTCCATTGTTTCAGCTAGTTTCTCACGTTTCATCATCGAATTGGGAATTTCAAATGTTTTCGATCGTTCAGTTGAATCGGTGTCCAATACAACCACGTATTCTTCGGCCACTTCAACTACGTCGTTGATTTCGTTGCTGTTTTTCCGGTTGCTGCTCCGAATCCAATTACGACACTGGAGTATGTTTTCCGTTGTGCTTCTTGCATGTTCGATTCCTTCTTTTCAGCTTTCCTTTGTGGACACGCATCCTTCCGATGACCTTCCGCTCGACACAAAAAAACATTTGTCACGCAAATCTTGATAAAACACCTTTCCTTTCCAATTCGATACCGATAGCGTCTACGTATAATTGCCCCATGTTACCTTTGATGAAAAAATCCAACGAAAAAAAAAGGCAAAAACTGTCCAGAATCATAACAAGCCATGAAAACAAATTTCATTTTGTGTTGGGGACCGCACAGCTGTGTAGAACTAGTTGAAATTCATCATCAGAACCAGGGCTCCCCGCGTTCCCGCTTGGAGCTTTTTAAAAGAATTTTTTCATGAGTAGCCTCCCGAATCAGTTCAGCTTGCGAGAAAAGTCTCTCACGGCATGCTACATATCGCATATGTATACAAAAATCATAAGTGAAAGATTTTTTGATTCTCTTTTGGATTCAATCCCTGGTAGTGCCGTTTTATAGTCTGGAGAAGTGTAGCCTACGATCGATTCGATCGATTTTAAAATTGGTGGAACAAATTGACGCTAGTTTGATGTTTTTATATTTGTTTATTTGTTTATTTGTTTTATTACATTCAACTGACCATTCTGTTGATCTTATTGAACTACTTAAATCTATTCCGACAACAATAACCAAAGTACAATGTTTACACGAAATTCATAACAGGAATAATACTTACATTAAATCATAAACTACAATTGGCAATAGAACAAGACATTCTCATCCTAACTCAAAACATACAACGATAAACAAAAAAAAAACATTTCATTACACATTGACAAAGCGCTTATTTCACAATAATTATTAAGGTTTCCAAGTTTCATTCAAATGACTTTTAAACTCCCGATACTTAATTCCTTTAGGCCAAATAGAAGTAGTTAGTGCTGCTGTTTTCAGGCTCAAATTCAAAACAATCTTAAATGATAAATAGTCAACAGTTTCGATATCCTTCCATTTTGGGATTAACTTAATTACATTTCTACAAGATTCGAGTGGAGTACCTAGCGTACGTGATATCATCAATCTCACATCATTTTCCGTAGCACTTTTGTCTATGTTAGACAAATACAACGAGAAGTTTCCATTTTCACTTTCCGCTTCTCCTGAACAGCACGAGATCTCGTTAACGCGTTGGTCGTTGGGCAGCGAAACAGGTGTTGAATGGCGATGAGTTGGCACTGGATTTCGGCTTTTAACGAACTCAGCGAGCGTCAGCGTGATGTTCGCCACTGTATGCTTCAAATCCTTTAGCTCGTCTTCGATCGATTGGGACGGTTCGGTGCCAGTAGTGACATCGGCAGTTAACCTTTCCCTCATTCTACAGAAAGACGTCATGCACGGATCACATATCCAAATGATATTTTTCGATGATGCAAAAACACACAGAGCAGCCTCTGTTACACCAACACAGTCGGCGTGAAACCATTTGGCGCACTTTCCTTCGCATACTGTACTGAGATCACTATCGTAGATGACAAGAGAGCATTTCTCGCAAACCTTTGACATTGTTGAGCGAAATGAATGGCGGGCACAGCAATTATACAGTTACAGTTTTTCTTGAATTATTGCTCGCAAGCTTCACAGGAAGTCGATTCCGTATATCACAGAGAAGATCAAAAATTGATACTTGAACGTGAACCCGAGTTTATATTTCTGAGATAGTTTGGCGCACAAAACTCAACGTTTTAAAAAGCAGCAATAAATAACGCGTCGGCAAAGTGCAACACAAACACAAGGTAATATAAAGGTAACATGATACAGTTATGCAAAGAACGGCAGTGTACGAGAAAGGCAAAAATATAGGTCCCTATTCAGTATTCAACATAACGTAGTAGCAGCTGTTGTTTGTTATACAAACGTATACCACACATTCGATGGGTAGCTCATTTTTCATTTATTTAGTTTACATCTAAACAGATAACACTGAATCAACAATTTGACGCCACAATACACGGTTCGAGGCCGCATCTCTCCATCCTCCGATACGCCCCACGCTCGCCAAGTCGTTTTGCACCTGGTCTGCCCATCTTGCTCGCTGCGCTCCACGCCGTCTCGTACCTGCCGGATCGGAAGCGAACACCATCTTTGCAGGGTTGCTGTCTGGCATTCTTGCAACATGTCCTGCCCATCGTACCCTTCCGGCTTTAGCTACCTTCTGGATACTGGGTTCACCGTAGAGCTGGGCGAGCTCATGGTTCATTCTTCGCCGTCACACACCGTCTTCTTGCACACCGCCAAAGATGGTCCTAAGCACCCGTCTCTCGAATACTCCGAGTGCTTGCAAGCCCTCCTCGAGCATTGTCCATGTTTCATGTCCGTAGAGGACAACCGGTCTTATAAGCATCTTGTACATGACACACTTGGTGCGGTGGCGAATCTTTTTCGACAGCAGTTTCTTCTGGAGCCCGTAGTAGGCCCGACTTCCAGAGATGATGCGCCTTCGTATTTCACGACTAACGTTGTTGTCATCCGTTAGCAAGGATCCGAGGTAGACGAATTCCTCGACCACCTCGAAGGTATCCCCGTCTATCGTAACACTGCTTCCCAGGCGGGCCCTGTCGCGCTCGGTTCCGCCCACAAGCATGTACTTTATCTTTGACGCATTCACCACCAGTCCACCAGTTGCAAATGTTCGGCCGACGATGTCCATGTCATCCGCGAAGCAAATAAATTGACTGGATCTGTTGAAAATCGTACCCCGGCTGTTACACCCGGCTCTCCGCATGACACCTTCTAGCGCAATGTTGAACAACAGGCACGAAAGTCCATCACCTTGTCTTAGTCCCCGGCGCGATTCGAAAGAACTGGAGTGTTCGCCCGAAATCTACACACAGTTTTGCACACCATCCACCGTTGCTTTGATCAGTCTGATAAGCTTCCCAGGGAAGCTGTTCTCGTCCATAATTTTCCATAGCTCTACGCGGTCTATACTGTCGTATGCCGCCTTGAAATCAATGAACAGATGGTGCGTTGGGACCTGATATTCACGGCGTTTTTGAAGGATTTGCCGTACAGTAAAGATCTGGTCCGTTGTCGAGCGGCCGTCAACGAAGCCGGCTTGATAACTTCCCACGAACTCGTTCACTAATGGTGACAGACGACGGAAGATGATCTGGGATATCACTTTGTAGACGGCATTAAGGATGGTGATCGCTCGAAAGTTCTCACACTCCAGTTTGTCGCCTTTCTTGTAGATGGGGCATATAACCCTCTCCTTCCACTCCTCCGGTAGCTGTTCGGTTTCCCAGATTCTGACTATCAGTTTGTGCAGGCAAGTGGCCAGTTTTTCCGGGGCCATCTTGATGAGCTCAGCTCCGATACCATCCTTACCAGCTGCTTTATTGGTCTTTAGCTGTTGAATGGCATCCTTAACTTCCTTCAAGGTGGGGCTGGTTGGCTTCCATCGTTCGCTGAACTGACGTAGCCATCTCCTCCGCTGTCTTGACTTTCACTACCTGTACTCTCAGCGTCATTCAGATGTTCCTCGTAGTGCTGCTTCCACCTTTCGATCACCACACGTTCGTCCGTCAAGATCCTCCCATCCTTATCCCGGCACATTTCGGCTCGCGGCACGAAGCCTTTGCGGGATGCGTTGAGCTTCTGATAGAACTTGCGTGTATCTTGAGAACGGCACAGCTGTTCCATCTCCTCGCACTCCGCTTCTTCCAGGCGGCGTTTCTTCTCCTGAAAAAGGCGGGTCTGCTGTCTCCGCTTCCGTCTATAACGTTCCACGTTCTGCCGGGTACCTTGCTGCAGCGCGACCGCCCGCGCTGCGTCCTTCTCCTCCAGAATCTGTCTGCACTCTTCGTCGAACCAATCGTTCCGTCGACTTCGACCCATATACCCGACGTTGTTCTCCGCTGCGTCGTTAATGGCTGCTTTGACTGTATTCCAGCAGTCCTCAAAAGGGGCCCCATCGAGCTCACCCTCTTCCGGCAATGCTGCCTCGAGATGCTGCGCGTATGCAGTGGCGACATCAGGTTGCTTCAGTCGCTCTAGGTCGTACCGCGGCGGTCGTCGGTACCGAACATTGTTGATGACGGATAGTTTTGGGCGCAGTTTAACCATCACCAGATAGTGGTCAGAGTCGATGTTAGCGCCACGATATGTCCTGACGTCGATAATGTCGGAGAAGTGCCGTCCATCAATCAGAACGTGGTCGATTTGTGATTCTGTCTGCAGTGGTGATCTCCAGGTGTACCGATACGGGAGGCTGTGTTTGAAGTAGGTGCTGCGAATGGCCATATTCTTGGAGGCGGCGAAATCAATCAATCGTAGGCCGTTTTCGTTCGTCAGCCGGTGAGCGCTGAACTTTCCAATAGTCGGTCTAAACTCCTCCTCTTGGCCAACCTGAGCGTTCAAATCTCCTATGATGATTTTGACGTTGTGGCTTGGGCAGCTGTCGTACTCACGTTCCAGCTGCGCGTAGAATGCGTCCTTATCATCATCAGTGCTTCCGGAGTGTGGGCTATGGACGTTGATTATGCTGAAGTTGAAGAACCGGCCTTTGATCCTCAACTTGCACATTCTTTCATTGATCGGCCACCACCCGATCACGCGCCTTTGCATATCGCCCATCACTATGAAAGCTGTTCCCAGCTCGTGTGTGTTGCCGCAGCTCTGGTAGATGGTATGATTACCTCTAAACGTTCGCACCATTGATCCCTTCCAACAAACCTCCTGCAGCGCTACGATGCCGAATCCACAGTCCATGAGCACATCGGCGAGTATGCGTGTGCTCCTGATGAAGTTGAGAGATTTGCAGTTCCACGAACCGAGTTTCCAATCGCTAGTCCCTTTTCGTCGCAGTGGTCTTCGCCGATGGTTCCGGTCCGTACTCTCTTGTTGATTGTTCGTTGCGTATGTTTTTTAAAGGCTGGCTTGCAGGGCCTGACACCAAACCCCTAAATTTCCGGAGGACCATTCCTCCTTATTCCCGGTGGACCATGGTGCACAGTTTCACTTAGAGTCCCTCGCTGGCACTCGGACGATGATCAGCCGCCCCTAACATGGAGAACAGACGCTGTTGTGAGCCGATCCTGACATGGAGAACAGACGCTCAGTAAGATTTGCACCCCTGGAGAGGAGCAAACCCCCCCTTCCCTGTCAGCATACGACCATAGTTCCCACCGGGGTTGGTTACCCGATCTTACCTAAGGTTGCTTGTATCCCGGCCAGAACCACGGGGAGGTAGGGATAGGAGTTGCAGGGTAAGACGCTAAGGACCGCAAGATGGGGGTCTATTTTATTCCTTCAGGTACGCGAAGTACTAATGGTACGCTTTATCCAGCATTTGCCATGCCAACGATGGGTAGTAGCTATGGCAAATAATTCTCAAATTTTATGTATTATTGAACTTATAAACAAGTAAAAAGAGTTTTTTTTACAAAAAATCACGTTAATAATTGAACCGGTGCCAGCGAAAGTGGTACATGTTACATTCAGTAAATTTTTCAGGGGACGCATTTTTCCAAAAACTTCGAAAATAAAATTCAAATTAGCAATTTTCTGCATCTCAACTGTACCAACGTGTTATGACTAATGTGCCTAAAGGTTGTAATGAGAAATATGCGGAGTTTCTTGACAAATTTCGAGTTTGCTGGAACAAAATGCACATGTACCACTATTAATGGGAAAAAATGCAACAGAAACTGAAAATCGTTGCCAGTAAAAGTGGTACATGTACATTTATAAAATTATTTTAAATGGCAGTAAACCATTTTGAAATTCAAAATAGAGTTAATATCTGTTGCGGAAACATCCATGTTGTCAAATTTTCTTTTCAATAAGCTGATTTTAGTGGGTAGAACTGCACATGTACCACTTTTCCTGGCAACGAAATGGCCATTGTGATATATACCAGAAATTAAAAAGTGCATATCTTCAGATTTAGTTGTCAAAAATCACTTTTTCGTTATTCCCTTACTAGACCTTTGCTCACAGAAGCAGTTGGTGTAAAAAACACAAAATCGACAAAAATGGTTTATGTACCATTTTTGCTGGCACCGGTTCAATTAATCAAATATATAAGTATAGCACTCACCTGCACCAAATGAAGCATCTGACCGTTATAAGCAGTAAGGATGACAATATCCTCTGGTCGGTAACCCTGCGCGACCAGATATTCACCCAACCCTAGCACAAATTTGCACTCGAAACTATTCTTTTTGGACTTTTCGTCATCTCTTCCCAAACCATCCTCCATTACGGTGTGCGTGAAAAAGAACATATTTTTTCTCATTCCTCTTATATTGGGCCGTCCTCGTACGGACTCATTGTCCGCTAATTCCCGATAAATGGATGGTCGAATTAAATCGGCCATCTCCGGACGCATTCGGTGCTGCTCTTCCAAGCAAACCACATTCAAGCGGTTTTTGATCATTCGCTCGAACAGCGAAATGTCCATCTGATAGCGCTGTGACATGGCGTGTACGCTTGTGGTCGGGCGAAGCTGAAAGTGATCTCCAATCAGAATGCAATGCTCCGTCCACGGAGTCAATGAAGCAACGATGTGTGATTCAAGAACTTCTGCTGCTTCCTCAATCAGAACGATCGGTGACTTCAACAATTGCAGCAGAGTGTGATTGCGGGCGGCGAAAGTTGTCGTCATGCCGACGACACGGATGTTCTTGACGAATTCGTAGTTGGACAGTTGGTTCAGTTCGTGTATTCGACGAGAAGATTGCTGCAAGCGGTTCAAGCATTGTACGATATCCTCGCTGCTGCCTTCTCTTTGGAGTTTTTCAAACTCTTCCATCTGTTTTAGATACTCCTGTTTGCTGTTATAGTAGCAAGTTCTCAGGCGTTTATCGATCAAAACGTCCTCATTCAACTGTTTCACATTATAACTGTCTAACAGAGCGTGTTTCGACTGGCTACCCATACGCACTATGCTGTTACTATGACGCAGAACCCCACTTAGGAACTGATCCAAGGCATGATTAGTGAGACAAATCAACAGAATTTGATGTTCCGTGTTGGACAGTAGGGCTTGAACAATCTCCTGTCCAATATACGTTTTTCCAGTACCAGGTGGTCCTTGAATTAGAGCAAATTTATGGGTCATTGCCAGCTTGAACGCTTTGTACTGTGAAGGGTTTAGTCCAGTTGAAGATCCATTCTCGGGCCACTCACTAGGGACTTTTAGATTGTACCGCTGTCCTCGATGGCTAAACACAGCTTTACGATCCCGAGAAATGTAGTCCGGGTACTGCTGTTGTGATTGTGTGTCTACAATGTAGGATTTGAAGGGAAACGTATCCGGTTTGAGATTCTTCATCACATTAAACACGTGATGGTACGGTTCGAAAAATATTTCGCTTTCTATCATTAGGAGTTCTCGATTGAAAATGTCGTTTATATTCTCCACCTTAAATATTTCGACGCATATGTACCCATTGGAAAGCTGCTCACTATCGCGGTGGCTAACGATGGCCACAATAAGGTCATCGAACTGCAAGCCAGACGAGAAACAAACCATCGAACCATGCATCAAACGCTTCGAGTTCGACTGACCCCACTTGCTGAATCGCATCGACCTTCCTCCGGTGCCACCGTTGCTGATTCGCTCCATCGGATCCAAATCGACTATGACCAGCTCCTCCTTGGAAGAACGACGATTCACGCTGCCTGGAAGCAGTAACTTAACGCACTCGTGAATGCGAATGTGGTCGCCGGAAAATGGCTTATCCATAGACTTATCTTTGCTGTGAGCTACATAGGCTGCAATGCCATCCCGGAGGGGAATCATAAAGTCTTCTTTCAAAAGACCCAAATGTACCTCTAAATAGTGGTCTACCGAGGGAAATTTCCCACTGACAATGTTCGGTTTCAGGTCGGTGCCAGATCCCTTCAGTTCCTCCAATGTGGGGTAGATCTGAAAATAAGTACAATCAAATTTATACGAGATTGTAATCATCATCCAAGGATTCAAGGATTTGATATGATTCATTATCAACTGGTACGTGCTTTTATGATGTGTGATACAACAGTTTTAGTTGAATCAAAATTAGCACTTCCAGGTTCCAGCAATTTGATACAAAATAATACTTACACTCCAATGCTTAACGCTGTTTGCGATTACAACTCCTCCTAGACTAAGCGCATCGAATTTAATATTCGCTTTCGTTAACACTTCGGTCAATTCCTCCAGAAATTTCGAAATCCGTTTCTTCTCCCCAAGAATCCTTCGAACATTGGTCACCATTTTGCCTACAGCGCCCAACATATCCATCACACTAACACCCTGTACCTTGCCCTTACTTTTCTTTTTGCGGGCCTCTGCCTGATTGGTGCTTCGCTTGAAAAATAAGATCAGATTGTTCCAAAAATTTTTATCCTTGACCAACATCCGAAATAATTCCTCGTTGATCTCAAACAAAGGCAGAGATGCTATTTTATTCATGATCTTCATGGTGACCAACATCAACTCGTCGCCACACTTCTCCTGAGTGAATGTTTTGACGAACTGGTCTTTCTGACTATAAATGTCCAGCAGTACCTCCCGGCTCTCGTTCTCCGAAAGATTCAACAACTTCGAAAATGGAATCTTTTGCACGTAGCCGTTCTTATCTTCCGGAAGATGAATTTTTGTTTCTGATGTACTCGCTGCTGACTGAGTAGCGGCAAAGGGGTCGAAGTAATTCCCGCCGACATCTGCAATCTTTAAAATTATAGCAACATTCGGTTGTTGTAACCATCAAGCACTTACCATCGAAAAACTGCTTCGGATTGGTCCGCAATGATTCCAGTAACAAACTAGCAGCGGTGTCAACATCCTGCCCCGGCTCGGCAGAGGAATCCTTCTTGATGTCAACCACGAAATCGTCGATATCTTTGCTGAACCAATCGTCATCATCGTCCATCGGTGGTGGCGCTCCGGAGCTGGCCATTATAATTGCTTTGCAGTAAGATTTTATTAGATGCTCAAAAAGCTGTTTAGTTCCCCGTGACCAATAAAACGAAGGAGAACACTATAGTTTGACGTTTGTAAGGGAACAAGCGTTTGCCTCCGCGTCCGCAAAGAATGAATGAATAAAAACAAAACAAAGTATGTGAGTGCATCAGTGAGTGGTGAGCGCCGATGTAATTCATATGCACGGCATCCAGGTCGGACTGAGCGTGTCTTTCGTTCATGTTAGTAACTCAAAAAGTGTATAAATTTTCCCCTATTCTTGTTTACGGACGAACGAAACTTTCGTACGAATGCAATTCGTTCGAAACGATTGTATGTCATACCCCAGAAACCCATTGCCCAGAAAGTGATTCCCCAGAAATTAATTCCCCTGAATGCACTACTCCCCAGAAAACCATTCCCCAGAATACCATAATCCCCAGAAATACATTCCCCAGAATGCCCCTATCCCCCGAAAGACATTTTCCAGAATGCCTCCATCCCCCGAAAGACATTCCCCAGAATGTCCTAATCCCCAGAATACCATACCCCAGAATGCACCATTTCGTAGCTTAGACTAAATACTTCGTAATTGCTTCATCCCGGGCAAATGCGTACTTTTAAAGAAGGAGTCATCTACTCTTTTGCCTTATTCCGGGCAAATACATACTTTTAAAGAAGGAGTCATCTACTCTTTGCTTCATCCCGGGCAAATGCGTACTTTTAAAGAAGGAGTCATTTACTCTTCTGCCTTTTTTCCTGGCAAATGCATACTTTTGAAGAAGTAGTTATCTACTCGTTTGTCCGTTTGTCCGTTTGTTTAAAGAAGGAGTCATTTACTCTTCTGCCTTTTTTCCTGGCAAATGCATACTTTTGAAGAAGTAGTTATCTACTTGTTTGTCCTTTTTCCAGGCAAACGCATACTTTTAAAGTAGGAGTCATCTACTCTTTTGTCTTATTCCAGGTATATACATACTTCTAAAAATGAAAATCATATATTCTTACGATCCATTGCATTTCATACTCTTTTCAACGATTATGCCAAATGGTCATTATGTCAAACGGCTTTATGCCAAACGGCATTATGCCAAATGGCATTATGTCATATGGGCTTCCCCCAATATGAACAACGAGTATATTGGACTATATGCTCCTTCGTATTATATGTGAGCCCTAACAAACATATCAAATGGGCTCCATTCCGGGCAAATACGTGCTTTAAAATAAGGCAGCATCTGAGACGAGACCTGCAAAGAGGAAAAAATGTAACTTCAGCTGCTGCCAGTCAACTGCTGTCACGAACTGTCAGGTGCAACCAGCAGCTTTTTGAGTGAAAGTATTGGTATCCCAAATAAAATATTCCACATCATTTTAGTTTTACCAAGACTTTTTTACTTTAACGAGTATTCCAAACCTTCCGTTTAGCTTGTTAATAATCAGTAATAAACCTGTGTTTTGTTCCCGGTATAAAAATCCTTATGAAAATGAATTAACTATTTCGTGAATTGGATACACTTTTATTGTGCTCAGAAGGGTCCACCTGGGGCTTAGGTGAAACAGTCAAGTAAACAGTTGAAACTCGATGGTCAACTGTGATGAAAAGAAGAACAAGTGTCAAAACAAGAGAAAAGAAGCAGCGTCTTTGCAGGTCTCGTCTCAGGGCAGCATATGTCGTTTTGCCTTATTCCGGGCAAATGCGTACTTCAATATAAGTATTTTTGCATAGAAATATAGTATCTAGTATTTTTAATTTATAGAAATGACAGCGAAAAACATAGTTTCTTAGACTGATACCTTTTTCTGGGGATTCTGGGTTTTTGGTTTCTGGGGAATGGGTCATTCGGGTTTTTTTTTTCTGGGGAATGGGTCATTCTGGGGATTTCTTTTCGGGGAAATGGTGCATTCTGGGGAATATCATTCTGGAGAATTTGTCGTTCTGGGAAATGGAATTCTGGGAAATACCATTCTGGGGAACTGATTCTGGGGATTGGTATTCTGGGCATTGACATACAACCGTTCGAAACGTTTCCCCATTTGATTTTTCAGGCGTAAATGAGAATGCGCATCAGCTTTTGTTCCAAAGCGCGTTCGTACGTAAACAAGAATATTGGTGAATATCTTTGATCAGCTGACGTCAAACTCTCACACCATTTTCATTCATAGTGTACGAGCTTGACGTCATATTATGTTCTATATTTCCAACCAAATGCAGCCACCACACCATGAGGAATATTGATCAATTTTGAACTGTCGCTGTCCCGTGTCCGGAACATCTTTTGCTGGCTATCGGATATGATAATCAATGTTTAGATGCTGTTAGATGAAGGTTTGCATTTTTCTCAAATAATAATAATACTATAATTTCAAGGTTTTACATGCATGCATACATGTGTTTTTATATAATAGTTTATACGAGATTATTCGACAAACATTTGTTTATGCAATCGGAACATTCACACATAACTCATAGTACGATAATTACGATCTACTGGTGTTTTAGTACTTCTTCACCATTGAATGTAAATTTTTTATTATATTATTAACTTCATTATATACTCAGACTACGAGCTATTATCACTTGATGTTGAGTATTTTCATATGAAACGTCATATACGTAACGTGCATCATTTCCAGTAAAATTTGGTGTTTGATCTTTGACAATTATGTCACTTGATATAGTTCGTAGTCTGAATAACCATATGGCACATTATAATCTATATTAACAGTACAATTGTAATTTAAATTTCATTCTACCCCATCTAACCAGTGTCAGAGGTGCATTCCGATGAATCATTGGAATTGTCCGTTGAACTGCTTTGTGTTGACAACAAAGAGCTTCGTTTCGGATCAATGGGGCTGGCCTTGCCGGACTTTCGGTTTTCTGGACTCTGTTCCATCTTCATGTAACTAACGGTAGTCGTTTCCGGATCCATCTGGCCGGCGCCACCAATAAGTTTTTTCTTCTCCTTTTCCATCATCTGTTTGGGAAGCTGCTGCTTCACTCCCCCGGCCGAAGCCTGCTGTTTCACTGGAGTAGCCGTCCGCGATGGGTTACCTTCGTCCAGCGTTTCTGCACGCCTTGCGGTGTCAATTTCATCTTCTTCATCAAAACTTACAGGTTTATTCTTGGCTGCTGCCTCGGCAAATGGTTGCGGATATTGGGTGCTCAACTTCGATTTAATATTCCTTACTTTCTTAAAAATATAATCCAAATCCTTTTTCATCTCGTTGAGCAGCTTGGTGTGCTTTTTGAAATCGTCGCTCGCAATCTTCAGTCGACTTTGACTCAGTGCATTGCAGTTGAGCAACATCTCGTTGGTTTTCTCGAATCGCTGTAACCTGAACATTAAATAACACTTTCCAGTTAATGTAACAATATTAAAAACGATGTTCGACATTTACATTTGCTTCTGGGCACGAATCATCACTTCGACATCCGTTTGATTGACCAATCCAGCCAATCCCTGTACGAACACCTCGGGTGCGGTGTAGTTTTGGAAACACTCAATGCTAAATTCACTTTCTGGTCTGCCAGAGTGCATGCTACTGCTCATTTCAGAATTCATTATTCTATAGTATAAAATAGAGTTTAAGGAAGAAAAAAAAAGTTAATAATAAGACTTTTTACCTCTGAATAATAAATCTTTGAATGCTTGAAAACTTTTGGGGTAGTTTTTTTTTTAGAAAACAACAACAGCTCTTCAGTGTTATGATTTTTCATATGAGGACGCCCACCGTGACGGGACGACGGCTGTCACCGCTGCACCCACAGTTGATAATTTAAAGCGGCACTTTTAAAAAAGTCCTGCACAGAAAAAAAAATCCATGGTATTTAACAATTAATATTTTGGATCACAATTAGATAATTTATTAAACTCAAATTAAACTTAAAGTGACTCGGGGAGGCACTAAACACCATGTTATTTCTCCCTGGGACGAGACTTGCAAAGAGGAAAAAATGTAACTCCATCTGCAACCAGCAAGCGCTGTCACGAATTGGGGAGCGTCCACAAATTACGTAACGCTTAGTGGGGGGAGGGGGGGGGTTGGGCGATGTGTGACGACCCATACATAATTTTTAGATGCTTCATACAAAAAGTGTGACATAGGGGGGAGGGGGTGTTGAAAATGCCCAATTTTTGCGTTACGTAATTAAAGGATCTTCCCTTGTCAGATGCAACCAGCACCTTTTGTGTAAAAGTATTGGTATCCCTCAAAAAGTAGTCCGAATGATTTTGTTTTACGAGTACTTTTTCACTTTGAAAAGTATTCTAGAAAAGCCGGACAGATTAATATTGAACTGTTATGAATACGTGTTTTATTTCCGATAGGAAAATCTTTATAAAAATAAGTTTACAAATCCGTAAATCACAAACACTTTTATTGTGCTCAGAAGATTCTACCCGGGATTTAGGTGAAACACTCAAGGAAACAGTTGAGAATCGATGATCAACTGTGATGAAAAGAAGAACAAGTCTCGCTTAACTTTTCAAAAGGACCTAAGTAACATTTTTTTCATGAATTAATTTGAATAGCGCAATCAACAGACCAATATGAAAGCTTTTGATTGTAGTACTCAAATTAATTCATGAAAAAAATGTTACTTAGGTCCTTTTGAAAAGTTAAGCGAGAAGTGTCAAAACAAGGAAAAAAAGCCGTCTTTGCAGGTCTCGTCTCAGATTTCTCCTATCTATCGTCTCTTTCTAGCATTATCACCTCGCAACTTTGGAGCAGCGTATTTCGGTTTTCAGTTGTTTGATGTAACTGTAAATGTATCAGCATGTAGATTGCGAGTAACCACGCGCCGGTGATACTTTTTCAAAATCATATTTGTTATAGAAAAAAAGTTAAGCATTCAATGATGAAAATGATGACGATTTGATGATTGTTAGTGCTTCCCGTGTCACCTTAAAAGTGACAGTTCAAAAATTATCGAATAACCACGCTGGGTGAGCAAGATAACTTTTGATAGATATCGAATCATTCTTGATCGATGTCTTATTGGTATTGCTGAGTAGCACGTAGCCACACGCAGCCATTTTTATGGCCGGGTGATTTTTTAATTTTCAGTTTTAAGTAAAATTAAATTTGTTTCGGGAAATGAGACAGAGCCTTTGTAGACTACGCCATGTTTTTAAAACAACCACAAATTTTCAGTTGAATTAAGGGTTCATTCACAAATTACATAACGCAGAAAGGGGTGGGTGGGTACACAACATTGCGTTACAAAATGTTACGGTTTGGCTAGGGGTGGGTGGGTTTGTTTAGTACTAAGGCAACATATTGAAATTCATACCGATTCCTTGTGGCAAATTTTCATAAGGCGTTTGATTGAAAATCATACGTCCATTTTCCTCAGTGTAGTTTATGCATGGTACTTTGTTCATTTGTATTGCACTTTTATTTTAGTGATAATGCTCTGTTGGACGTTAGATAACGAAATCTGAAAATGCCATTATGCGCAAAGTCATGTTCGAGCTTCAACATTTTGCGCCACGGCAAGTGCTGGCAGCGTTTGTTTACGAAAGTAACAGCGTTGCTAAAATATCGTCTGAAGAATTATTCGCACATCTCTTAATATTGTGCTTCCAGTTGAAAACCGAAGTGACATTTGAGTTTTTCCTTATTTCCTGATGTCGCAACTGCATCGCGACTAGTCTCTATGCCACCATCGTGCGTCATGATGCGCACTAGACGCGACGTAGTGCGACAAAAGGAAACGGGAGAAAACTCGATTGTCGCGAGAGCTCACTTCGGTTTTCAACTGGAAGTACAATATACACAGAAAAAATAAAGAACCTAATAAAAAAGTTTAAAGAACTCAACTTTGAGTACGAAGTTCAAATTTTTAACTCAATATTAGGTAGTTTTCTCACTCCCTCTCATGAATGTTATTATAAACAAACAGAGCGGCATCGACCCAACGTGTGCTGTTCCGTGGAAGAAGCCAAATTTGAGTTGTTTTCACCATAGTCTCGAGTGAGTGAAAATAACATAAATTTGAGTTGGTGAAACTTCAAAGTGGGTGAAAATTCAACACGGGAGTAAAGGCAAAGTATTCACCGGATTTTTTCGCGTTTTACTTATTTTTGGCTTCTTCCACGCAAGGTCGGATTTGAGTGAAAGGAACCGTCAAGTGAGTTGTTTCGCGGTTCCGTGTAGGATCGCAACATTTTTTTTTTTCGTGTATAGGCCTTTTCACGAGACGTTTAAAATCAGCTGATTTTACCGTCAATTGACAGTTCTTCTATGAAAGTGACAGCTTCGGACTTGCAGGCCTGTTCAGCGGTTGTAAACAAGTGCAGTCCCGGCAGTGTCACATGAAAAGGCCTATACGCAGAAATATCATTTTTTACCATAGTTGATCTTGAAGCAATATACTGTCCTACCCCTACCTATCACCATAGTTAACTGTGATGTGGAACAAGTTTCCGTCGAGTCGTTCTCGTTGTCATCACATCGAGGGGACGCCTTCGGTTCACTGTCATTCGGTTTGCACTTTTCGAACGGTTCGCTTCGCCGCAAAAAGTATCAGTGAAAGGCACTACCTTCTAAATTTTTTCCCTTTATCGGGTCGGCCATTAGCTACCAGTGCGTGCTCCAGTTAGTTTTAGTGCCACGAATTGTGCGAAATTGAAGTTTGAATAGTTTCAAGATATTTGTGAAGTGGCGCGAAGCTGTAAAGTGATATTTTATATTCAGGTGAGTTTACTTTGAGGATAATAAAATGAAGTGATAATGTTGGCTGATGTGTCGCCGGGTTGGAGCTTTGAGACGCCATTTTAGTTTTCAAGCCAAGAATTTTCATGACGGCGTGTCCAGCCCGAAAACGCCGGAATTCTTGTTTATGAGTTTAGTAAAGTGAAAGTTGACTTATGTTTGTGAACTTTGTAGATTCGGGTACAGTGAAGAAATAATGACCCGCGGAGGTAGCGGATATACGAGGGGCCGTGGCTCCCGTGGAGGAAGTTCTTACCGCGGCGGCGGCAGCTACCGGGGATCTGACCAGCATGGAAGGAGCAGTTACAACGGAAGAGATAGCTCCCGCAATCGTTACAGTGGTGGCGGAGGAAGCTACGGAGATTCGCGTTCATCCCGTTATGATAGCGACCGATATTCGAGACCGGATAACCGCCAAGGGGGGTACAAGCGGAACGATTCTTATAAGGTAAATGCAGATAACAGATTAATCGATAATTATGTAATAAATTGTATTTTGCGCATACGTTTGTATGAAGTGACATAAAGCGCGGAAAAATGAGATTTCGATATGAACCTTAAATTATTTTCGTTGTAGGATTCACGAGATCGTCGTTCTCCAGATCGTAAGAGGCCACGCACCGACCATACATCTCAGGTAATTAATGCATGAATAGAAACGTAGGTATGCGATGACAAAAAAAAACCTAATTTATACATTTAAGACAGTTTTAAAAGAGCGTTGAAAGTTGTTCCATTATTTTGCATCTTGATCTCAATTGGGTTTCACTTGCGCTAATCTATTTTTTTCTGTTTACTGTACCCTTTCATAAACCCTAATTTAAAGACGAAGAAGAGTAATAGAACCGATAGTATGAACTATTTTCAAAAGCTTCCTCTTTGAGACCAAAACTGTACGAAACTAGAACGAATAATCTTCCAAAAATGAAAAGCGTTTAACGATTCGAACGAATCCAAGAGGCAAAAAGTCGCAAGTTTGGTTGAATCAAAAGAGAAGCAGGAAATGCTTGAAAGAACCGGTTTGAGTTAGCCAATTTCATCTTCATCCAGTTAATCGAACGAGCAAATTCTCCAGTCTCTGATTGACCCGATCGATGCCTGGAGAGTGAAATGTCCAGATTGGGTCCAAACGCAAACGATTTGCAATGAAGAACGACAGCTTTTCTGTAGAATTTTCCAGTGCGCCCATGTTAAAAGATGTAGAAAAGTATAGCGATTCTATGTTATTCTCAAGTGGATAAAATCTGAACCTACTGCAATGGACTTTAACCGTCGCCAGCCGCGTACCGGAAGCATTATCCGGAACTGCTACAACGATGCGGTTGATTGAGATTTTGAGAGTGAGATCAGTTTTGTATTAGCCACGTGACGCGATTAGCAATACCTTCGAGTCAGACAACGGCGTTAAAATCACACCAGCCTCTCTTCATGTGTTGCTGTTTGACAGAAACAATTACAGTCAGGATCAGGATGAGTGTGCGATGCTGGAATGAGCCCTACCTTGTGATAAATATAGTTTGTGTTTTTCCACCTTTGCCGATGGTGTTTGTAGCAAGTGCGGAAATGAAGTAGGAAAAGACGTAAAATGATCCACCGTCCGAGAAGTTGTGTGACAATTGGGAGATTCATTGATGCTTTTTGGGAAATCGCGCGGAGCCGAATCCGAGCCGATGTTAACTTGTTATTTTTGTTCCTTAAGCCAGCGACTGGGCTGATCGCAGGTTGACCGCTTTTCAGAGGAATCCTGCATTGCGAAGCGCTGATGGGTTTCTGGCGCCAGCGGCCAGGATGCTTCCTCACCTGTTCCGTGTTTTCTCTTTGTCCTACCAACGCATGACTCATCGCGCGGCTACTAAATTGCCAAGTACAAGACACAATATGCGGGAGATGACCAGGAAGCGCCGTCCTACTGTTTCTTATCTTTAGCCAAAATAGAGAACTACTAAAAGCTCACATTAGCACCAAACCACCAACAATCAAAATCAAAAATAAAATACCAACATCCAATACTCTTATTCATAACTAATTTCTCAACCTCAATCTTCATCAACTCCGATATTTTTCCTGCGCCTGTATGTACCAAAACACACACACCAATCCGCTTGAAATTCGGTTCACGTGATCAAATTTCTACCTGGTGTCGCGGAATGGCTTGAAATGCCTCACGGAACTTGGAATGATTCATTCTCCTGTCGACGCCATCTATATTGGATGTGTTATTTCACGCAACTACAACAACAACAGGGTGGTCGTCGAGATTATGGTGGTAGCAGCGCAAGCGGAGATTATCACCGCAGGGATAGTAGCGGTGCCCGCGGTGGCTCTTCCAATCGGTATCATGACAGTGGCAGCTCATCCTATGATAAACGTGGCAATGATCATCATTCTTCATCGGTTGGTAGCAGCGGTGGCGGCGGCGGCGCTAGCCGTGATCGAATGGACAATCGCAGCAGTAGCCGGGGACGCGGCGATAGATCCCGGGAGCCGATGGGACCACCGAGATCGCTTGCTCCTCGTAGCACCGTGGGTCGGGGTCCACCGATCCGCCCGTCAATGGGTTCGCGTGGGTCGGCGCCAATGTCGACGCTGCGTCGGGGTTCGACACGAGGTAGGCTTACGAGTCGTTTCAGGAACGATGGACGACGTGGGATGATTACTAGCCGGATGGGCATCCGGCGGGATCCGCGAACGCTGCCACCTAGGAGACGTTTTCCGCCAATCCGCGGCGGACGGGACGGCATCGGAGGACGCATCGTAAAGCGACCAATTACAGACTCGAGAGTGTCTAGGAAGTAAGTACTATGATTTATCACCGTTGGGCATAGGTTGTAGGTAAGGGTATCGGTAATGTATAGCAGATTTCTTTATTTGACTAAAAGCATGATCGGAAAATCACAATCGTTTTGACGTAGAATTACGTAATTCGGTATAATAGGGCGGTCATTCTAAGTTTCAATTTTGGGACCGTCACGAAAAGAGGTCAGGAAGTAAGAGCCAATAACTCAGCCGTTTTTCAACGGATTCTGGAGATTTTATTATGGCTCGATCAGTTAGCTCTCTCAGATTTCATTCAACTATTTTAAACAATTGCTTCAAAGCATTTAACTATTGAAAATCCAATTTTGACGGGTAGTGTTCAATTTTTTCTTTTACAGTAAATTGCCTACATTTCGGCTATATCCATCCACAATGAACATGCACAAAATAATCGAATTTTGCATCCCCAACTAACTACAGTGTTGATCCCATGTTGTCACTCCCCGGTTTTATCACGTTTTCGACCCGATTTTGTCACTCCAAAAAAAATTGAAAATTTTAGTCTTTCTTTTTATTTTTGTAAATAAAACCACAATCACAACGATTTTTATGAAGGAACTTAGTGCCTGTGGTTTATTATAAATGAGTTCTGAGTACCTGTGAAGGATTCTGTAAGCATTTTTAACATGAAATAACGGATACCGTTTCGGCATTTTGCCTTTCCAAGGCATAAACTGATTAATATTTGTGAAATGAATTACAAATCGAATTTTTTTTTCGATTTTGCCACATGCCTTTTTTTATCGCCCCAAAATTGATCAGTGTAGTGATAAAATCGGGGTATTACTGTGTATGTAATTCTACGTTCAATTTGCGGTCGAGTCTTTATACAACCTTCTCATTTTTTACAAATTGTTCTGCTTCTCACAGGGCTCTGATCAAGCGAGCTTTGGCTGCTGCTAAGGAGTTGGATGATGAGCAAACCACAGAGAATGAAGGAGAAGATGATGACGAGGAAGTTGATGAGGAGAAGGATACCAACGAAGGGGATGATGAGGAAGTCCTGGAAGAAGCCAAGGATGACGAAGAAGAAGAAGAAGATGACGGGGATAAAACCGTCAAGGACGAAGAAGAGGATGATGAAGACGCCGAGGGGGATAAAACTGTTGACACGGAAGACAAGGAAGAAGGTGACGACAATGCCGATGAAACCAAAGAAGGTGACGATGGTGAAGGCGATGAAAAAGCAGACGCTCCTTCAACCCCCAAAAAGAATGTCAAGAAGGTTGCCGTCAAATCTAAGGGCACTCCAGCAAGCGAAAAATCCGGCGACAAGGATGGAGAGAAGAAGAAATCGGACACCAAAATCACGACGAAGTACACCAAGTCGTACATCAAGTTGAATTGTGTTCAGTGTCACACTAAGTGCATCACTTTCAAGGTACGTCACAAATTACCGCAAATAAACAATAACTTTGATTCATTGTTTTTATACATTTATTGCAGGAATATCAAAACCATTTGTTCCGTGGGTTGCATCGGGCTGCAATGCATCGTCTTGCTGACAAGACTCGTGATAAATTGATGGAGATGCGTCAGGTGCAGCGGGCTGCTCAGAAAGAAGAGGATGAGAAGGTAGATGAATCCAGTGAGCAGAAATCTTCATATTGTTTGTTGTGTCAGCTGAACTTCCGGCAGCCGAAGTCTGTCCACCAGCAATCGGACGGGCACAAGGAGATGAAACGATTCTTGATGCCGTTCTGTGCCACTTGCAAGATTGGTTTCAAGAGCCCCATGGCTTACGAAGCCCATCGAGCATCGTTGGAACATCTTAAATTCAAAGCTCGCGTTGAACGGTACGCCAAAGAAGAATCTGGCATAGATGGTGCTGAAATCGATCTGGAGAACTTCACCACCGTCGACGAGGTAGGTAACGTGGATGAACCAGCCGATTCCAGTAAGGAGAGCCTTTCCACGCCCAAAAAGAGCGAATCCGGTGGAAGAGCTGGTTCGGACGACGAAGACGACAGCGATGACGGTACCGTCATCGGTGGTGAACACGTCAAGTTGGTGGAAGTCCAGTTCTGCGATTTGTGCAATATGTTCCTGTCCAGAAGGGAAGAACCAGAAAAAATGCTCGCTATGCATTGTAAGACTCGTTCACATCTCAAGCTGTATATTCGTCAGCGAGAAGACAAAAAACTTCGAGAACGGGCCGAACGAATCCACAAGAAAAAACTCAGCGATGCTAAGGCTAAGAAAGGTAAGGACTGACGGGGAATCCTGTTTGAAAACATCATCTGTAATTCTCACACTACCTTTCCCTGCAGATGCTAAGAAGGAGAAAGATGCCAGCACTTCGGAAGCGGATGCCAGCGAGAAACTTGAAACTGTGAAGAAGGAAGAAGGAGAAGGCAAGGACGGAACAACGGACGACCAAATGTGGGAGGTTGTTGACAACGACATCGGAGATTTGTTACGTGAAGTAAGTGGCCCTGGGGAGGACGGCGAGGAAGAGGAAGACGATGAAAAGACCAGCTCCGAGAGGTATGACAAATTCAAGCACACTGAAAAGAACGGGCTAGATCAGAGCAGCATCCACGATGCGGCCGATGAAGAGGTCGAAAAGAAAGCCGGAGTGAAGAAAGCCACCAATGGTGACGCTACCGGAGCCGACAAAGAAATCAAGGCTGAAGCTTAAACAAGAACACACGCGAGTTTCTTATTTTTAATTGTGGTTAAACACCTTCTCTGTAAGTCATCAAGGTAAAAAGTTCTTACCTTATCTCAGTTTTAAATTTCAACCATCCTATTCATAGATTAGGATAAGAATGCTGGATTTAAATATTCAACACAAATCCTTAACCTTAAAATTATAATACTACAAGCTATCGTAACTACATAGAACTTCACACTGAAATAAAGGATATAAAACTAAAAAATTAGCTTTTTCTGTTGAATGAATTACCATAAAACTTGGTTACCATGCTGGAAGCCGTTGGGTTCGATTCTCGGTCTGGTCTAAGAAATGTTCGGGTTTAAACCTCCTTGGGCATAGGAGTATTATGATATACGAATGCAAAAATGGTAAATGGGTGTGCTTGAGGACGTTTTCAAGGGCACAGCAGTAGCACTTAATATACAGAAGCAACGTATAACTGCCGTTTTTATTTTTTCGGCGCAGCAAAACTGAAATAAAAGAATAAAGGTTGTGCGTTGCTTCCGTATTCGGTGGTGTGCTCTTGAAAACGCGAGTAGATTTCAATTTGATTTGGATTCCGGAGGCTTGTCCTTATTGAACATTAAAGGTACGAGGCGGAATCATCTCAGCGAAATGAGCAAGAGATACATATTATAGGGTAAAGGACCATTTGAATAGCAACCCTCTTTTCCTTTCGAAGTGTTTTTTACTCGGGTGCATTACAAACGAATTACTAGGTTGTTAGTACATGGTTAGTATCTGAAGATTTCTAGTGGTATACAAAAAAAAGGTAATTTTACATCAGATCAAGGAAGAGCTGCCGAACGGGAATAGGCCGTGTTGCCCAAATGATCCTTCTGCGAATATAGAGTTTTATGGATTCCACCTAAGCAGCTTCTTATTGGTGACTTAACTTAATTCGGTGGTAGAAGAATTTGTGTACTTGGGCTCACTGGTGACTGCCGAAAATGACACCAGCAGAGAAATTCGGAGACGCATAGTGGCTGGCAATCGTACGTACTTTGGACTCCGCAAGACGCTCCGATCGAATGGAGTTCGCCGCCGTACCAAACTGACAATCTACAAAACGCTCATTAGAGCGGTAGTCCTCTACGGACACGAGACCTGGACGATGCTCGTGGAGGACCAACGCGCACTTGGAGTCTTCGAAAGGAAAGTGCTGCGTACCATCTATGGTGGGGTGCAGATGGCGGACGGTACGTGGAGGAGGCGAATGAACCACGAGTTGCATCAGCTGTTGGGAGAACCATCCATCGTTCACACCGCGAAAATCGGACGACTGCGGTGGGCCGGGCACGTAGCCAGAATTTCGGACAGTAACCCGGTGAAAATGGTTCTCGACAACGATCCGACGGGCACAAGAAGGCGAGGTGCGCAGCGGGCAAGGTGGATCGATCAGGTGGATGATGACTTGCGGACCCTCCGTAGACTGCGTGGTTGGCGACGTGTAGCCATGGACCGAGCCGAATGGAGAAGACTTATATACCGCACAGGCCACTTCGGCCTTAGTCTGAATAAATAATAAAATAATAATAATAATAATAATTCCAACAGAAATTCAGTAACGAGATTTTTGTACCTATTGGATACCTCCCAAAAAACTGTGATTTTTCTCTCTTTGTTCGTTGGGAACCATGGCATACTGTTTTTGCACAGCCGTGTAAAACAAATCGCGGAATGATTACCCGAAAGTATTGATAAACAGATTGATATTATTTTGTTCGAAGCTTACCTCCACATGGGGTGAATTAAATCAGCAAAGAAAAATATAATCAGCTAATTACTTAATTACTATTGATAACTTCCAATATTAATAACATGAGTATCTAGATGCAAGTTTGTATGGAAAATTAGGAATGTCATAATTTGTAACGCAGTGTGGCTTTTTGGCTCAACTTTGTGGTACGAGCAAGGTAATTGTGCTTATTCTGCGTCTAGGATGACTCGAGAATGGTCGATTTCGACAGGTCTCACGTGAGACGACCGCGTAATTTAAATGGGAGGTATCGACAATTCTCACCTCATTCGAAATGTCTTACCTCATACGAGACGAAGAATAAGCACTTGAATATTTTTATTATCAAAAATGTTATGACACTAACCCCAAATAAACAACTGAAGAAGTCTTTCCGTGCATAACAAACTTTATTACATCTCGAAATCGTCCCTCATATCATTATACTCCAGCACGTGTTTCCTAATCGCCGATCCGTCCACCCACGTAACGAAGTCCTCCAGTGTGCGCGGTACCAGAAAGGCCGGATCCTTGACCACTTCGGTGCCCACCCGTACGTGGCCGTGCTCGATCATTTTGGTGGCATGTTTGATGTTCTCCGACATTTTATTACGCAGCAGCACCAACGGTAACCGTCGCCGACAGAAAGACGAAGCGGTGATCTTGTTGGCATTCTCCAGATCCCACTTGGTTGGAATCAGACCTAGCACGTAAAGTTTCTCCAGCAGCAAAGCGCTCATCTCCGTCCGGAAGGGATGCTTGGAGTCCACTTCGGCGATTTTGCCGGCCAACTCTCGGATGTTTCGTGATAATTTGTTGTATCTGTTGATCAAAATCGTGGGTTAAACTCTAAAAAAATGGCCCCGGACTGGACTATACTCACGTAGTGTAATCCTCACGCCTTTGGATATTGTATTTACGCATTACTTTCACCTCATTGAGATTGTTAGTTTCCTTCCAGTTGAAGAAGTCGACTTTTTTCAAAAGTTTCTGCTCGTGAAACTTGAGTTTTCGAACCATTTTTTGTTAAATTTGTAAAATTAATTTATAGGTAACAAAAAGCACTTAATCTCATGTAAATATATCAACCGCGTTTGTGTTGAATTATTTTTGTGGAACATGTTTTGACATTTAAATGCCCCACAGTATATCATGAACTGTGGGTCCAAACAGGTCTGTGCTGTGACAAAAAAAACTGTGAACTCTTCAGAAAAACATTTTAAAGGGTCTTGGATGGAAATATTATAAATTCAGTAGAAAACCGAATTATAGCCGCTATCGAAATTGGATTTATCTCACAATCCATACGTTAAACCTAATTTCGGAAGTGATGCGCTGTATAACACAGCACCAAATGAAAACAGCGCACCACTTCCGAAGTTAGGTTTAACGTATGGATTGTGAGATAAATCCAACTTTGTTAGCGGCTATAATTCGGCTTTGCACTGAATTAATCATATGCAATGATCGTATACGAGTGTTTTTGTTGGGTGAAAGCCAGGCCTATGCTAAGAGCTCATGTTTAGCGTACACGGATAAAAATAAAAAATCTAAATAGATTATATTTTAATCTAAAACCATATTCGGTCTATCCACTCATCGAAAAGCTTAAGGAGAAAATAATCTTTGCTTGCTTAACTAAAATTTAATCATTAGAAAGAATACTTGAAACATATCCAATAGAGATTAATGATCATATATTCAGGGGAACGCATTGTTTTGACGTTTCAGAATTAAAATAAACACCATGTTTTCTTTTTTTATTTATTGATATAAAATAAGCAAACATTGACCTGGCCGTTTACTAGAAGTTTCAACATTGTTAAGAGACCGTGAAAAGAAAACCAGTTGTAATTCGGATAAGTTTATTGATGTCGTTAGCTGACTTATCCGGATTTCCAAGAAACGAGAAATTAACGGTCGAAAACTAACCCGTGGCCAAATTTACCCCGCTCAAAACGATCACTTTCGGAACATCTGATTTCGACAACAAAGGTGCCGTTTTCATTTCGCGAAGAAAATTTCTCCTCCATTTGCATCATTGTCTCGATCTGATCCACCTGTCCCGGCTTGACCATCATCACCGTCATCGCCGCGCGTATTCATTTCCCATAATGGAATTGTAATATTCCTGGGGAAATCAAAAGTTGTTTTTATTTATTGCTGTTCACCGCATTCGTATATTATTTACTTATCCTTCATAGAAGATAACTGTTCAAGATTTTTATTCTCGGGGCTCTTGAAAAGATTCTTTATGCACATGGTTGATGAATGCAAATTTTTCAGAAGTGCCAGTATAGCGGAATCTCGAGCGGAATAATCAAACATTATACATTAAATTCCTGATAAGCATTACAATGAATACAAAATAGAAAGCAACGCATAATTTGTATGCTCTCGGAAGAATAAAATTTAAGAAATCATGAAATAGATCAAAGAATAAGCTAAAAAGATTTTTCATTTTTCTCCGTGTATACTTTGTTACACCAAAAGATGGGGGAGGGGTGGATACTTCCAAATGTTACGCATAACTTGAATAAAAATTTATTTATTTGAATGTTTTTTTTTAATCACAGATTGGAGTATGACTGACATTTCTATTTTTTAATTCTGAAAGTCAGCCAGTTTTGCTCGAAAATTTTTGTCTCACGTATTTTGTGATTAGATCTTGTTATTAAAAAAAAATAATTAAAAAAAACATTCAAATAAATAAATTTTTATTCAAGTTATGCGTAACATTTGGGAGTACCCACCCCTCCCCCACCAAGTTTAAGTTAATAGAGGCAAGAGAGTTTAAGCTTAGCTAGTTAGTCATTGCTTAGTCATTGCGTTTAAGCTTAGCTAGTTCAATTTATGGCCCGTTTACATATGAGCTAGTTCTAGCGGACAATGTACTATCCGACAATACTAGCATGAAATTAGCATAATGTAAACGCTTATTAGCGAGGACAATTCCTGTTTACATTGTGCTAATATCGCGCTAGTATTGTCGGACAGTGCATTGTCCGCTAGAACTAGCCTATATGTAAACGGGCCATTACGAATTATTGTCGCGCTTATCTTTTTCTAGAATGCAGCGGCGGTCTTACACTCGCAGGTTCGACTGCGAAGGTAAACGTTAAGATAGCCGCCGTGTTAAAAGATAGGCAGAATTTTCCTGCTGAAAACAAAACCACGTGCTTTTCGCGAAATGACAGGAGAGTTCGATTGTATTAGTGAGAGGCAACCGGAGTCGCTGAATACATGGAGAGTGTTTATTATAGCTAGTGCATACGGTGGGTGAGATTTTCATTGACACTGTTGTAATTAGTGACCGTTGCGATTGCCTGAGAAGCAACCAGCAGGAAACCGCAGTATTCTATTTTATCTCAAGATGCATAATATATCGTTATCGTATATTAGTCATTATCGAAATCAAGCATATAGCGGGACTGATATGCGTTAAAACACCAAGCGAATATTGTATTACTTGACAGAACAGTTCCGCTGCTAAACTATTTAAATGGCCATGGCCGCAAATTTTATTTTCGTTTCTACTAGCTGCATTCTTGATATCCTTGCTTTTTCATCATGTGGCGTCTTTCTAACAGTGTTAAAAAATACCAAAACCCACATGCTTCAGGTGCTCCAGAGAAGAAAAAAAAATCTGCCTTAAAAATTTTCACAGTTCAAGACAAAATTTTCAAAACGACTTATCTGCTTTTGTAAACAAAGATTCAAACGACGATTTGACGAATCTGATATTGTCAGATTTTCTGGATATGATACACTGCGCGGCGTTTGTAATGTTCCCAAATGGGTACTTGCACAAAACTTCACGCGGCGAATGGCTGTCGAAAGGTACGGCCGCGGCAAACGATACACCGCAATGCTATTCACCCATAAGAATCAAGTAAACGGGCTGCAGAAAGCGCGGCGGTACCTTTCATGAAGGGTTCGCCGCGTGCAATTTTGAGAAAATCAGGCAATAGCTCTCCCGCGCAAATCAACACCACCAATAGGTAGGTGAAGGTTTCCGCTACCTGTTGATGGTGTTGGTTTGCGTGAGAGAGCTATCAGATTCGTCTAATCTTCGTTTGAATCTTTGTTTACAAAAGCAGATAAGTCGTTTTGAAAATTTTGTCTTGAATTACGCGTTATATGAAGGAGGGAGGGGGTTCCAAAAATGTTACTTTTTGTTAGGGGGGGGAGGGAGGGGGTCAAAAACTCGGATTTTTGCGTTACGTAATTTGTGAACAGACCCACCTGCGCTTAATGGGGAAGGGTCATGAACAGTATAATGAAAAAATAAATTTCCTCATACTAATTTGCATGCAAACTTGAAACGGCTTGTGCTAAATCAGTTTTAATCCAAATGAGCTCAAATTTTCAGAGGACACTCCAAGACAAAATTGTCAAAACGACTTATCTGCTTTTGTAAACAAAGATTCAAACGACGATTTGACGAATCTGATAGCTCTCCCACGCAAACCAACACCATCAATAGGTAGGTGAAGGATTCCGTTACCTGTTGGTTGATGGTGTTGGTTTGCGTGGGAGAGCTATCAGATTCGTCAAATCGTCGTTTGAATCTTTGTTTACAAAACCAGATAAGTCGTTTTGAAAATTTTGTCTTGACTCAGAACATGATAAAGAATCAGACGAGCGTTGTGGAGCAAAATCGATTTTTTGAACCATCCTTATAAATATGCAGCACTGCACAGTGTTGGGAAAAACTCAAAATCTCAAAACTCATGGATGATTCAAATCAACCGTGAATTAAAACGCATCAACTCAGCACCTAAAAACTCATGGCTGAGTTGAATCATTCATTTGAATCATCGTAAGTTTTATTTTATTCTCCTTCGTTAAAAACCGTTAATTGACGTTCGTCGCATAAAACAATGAATACTCTTGCTTGTGTAAACAATTAATTGCCAGCAAATTGGTTTTAAACGCTTTTTAGAGCGAAATGATTTTTTGGCAAATGGCATGAAAAACTCAGGCGCGATGCAAATCTTTAAATTCGCACACGAGTTCGCTCGTGCGGGAGAGCTCGATGAGTGGGTTTTATGAATGATTTTACCAACACTGGCACTGCACGGTGTTATCTGTCACAAAATCGAGCTTGTTTTGTCGCTGAAAACGTCGCTGGCACCCAGGGAATCAATTTTTCTGGAATGCGCATACGAAACAAGCGACAAAAGAGAACCAACGACAAAGCTTTGTTTTTGTCGGAGAAAATAATGACAAAGATCCGATAAATTTTGTCAGCAACAAAAAAGAAGACAATCTTGTTGCTAACTTTTCATCCCGTTATTTTGCATTATTTTTATAGCAAATTTCGGTTTTATGCTATCATAGTTTCTGCTTTTATGGAAATATTCGAGAATCGAACAATGATTACAACATTAGCATCGTATTCTCGGAAATATCAGAGCATGCAAGGTAAATGGTTGTCCTCAGGCAAAACAAGTTCGACTCTAAAACATCTGCCATGGTCTTACTCGATGTTGAGAATGCCGAGAACATATTTGCACTCGCCACGAGTTCATGCGGATTTTTATTGGAATCTGGGGTGAGGTTCTATGGGAGAGGTTCGTCTTGGTTAACGGGTTGCCAATGTGATAGTAATGGAGTTTGGTAATATTCTACAGTAGGATGCGGAAACGAGCTAATTTCGCTCATTTCAAATTCAAACAGTAGCGATTGCTAGGAACATGAGAAATATATGGAAAGATGCACAGTAGGAGGACCCACGACCTCCTGCGTATGAGGCAGAAGTCGTAGCCATATGACGACCAAGCCCGTTATTGTTTGTCTTAATGGTTTGGTGTACAATAAGAAAATTATTTTGAGCTTTTTAGTGGAATGTTTTCACCTATCATAAGACGAGTTTATACAATCCCATTGAATTCCACCACTTAATTTTATCTTGACAGATACGTATTTCGACCTCAAAAGTAAGGCCGTCTTCAGTGTCTCGTACTTGACTCGACTTACTCGAGTCGAGTCAAGTACGAGATACTGAAGACGGCCTTACTTTTGAGGTCGAAATACGTATCTGTCAAGATACAATTAAGTGGTGGAATTCAATGGGATTGTATAAACTCGTCTTATGATAGGTGGTTGGTGTACAAATTACAACGCTACTATCTTCCTAGCTACCTGGTGGAAATCATCAATAACTATCCGTCGGTGAGGACATTCCAGGTCTCGCTCAGCGAGTTCCGATGCGCACGACATCATCGCAGGCGTATCCCGTCGTATCGTTTTCGAGAACCATTTTCACCGTATTACTGCCCAACATTCTGGCTACGTGCACGGTCCATCGCAGTCTTCCGATTTTCGCGATGTGAACGATGGTGGTTCTCCCAAAAGCTGTTTGCAACTCGTGGTTCTTTCGCCTCCTTCACATACCATTCGCCATCTCCACCCCACCTTAGATAATACGCAGTACTGTCCTTTCGAAAACTCCAAGTGCGCATTGTCCTCCACGAGCACCGGTCTAATAAGCGTTGTGTAGATAGCCAGTTTGATACGGCGGCAAACTCTATTCGATCGAAGCGTCTTGCGGAATCCAAAGAACGTATGATTTCCTGCAATGATGCGTCTCAGAACTTCTCTACTGGTATCTTTATCGGAGGTCACCAGTGAGCCTAAGTACACGAATTCTTCAACCACCGCGATTTGGTCACCATCGATCCAAATTCGAGGTGGATATGACTTATGTTATCCTCTCTCAATGAGAATATTGGTCCTCTCTTGAGCATCTTCCTATCATGTACTTCGTCTTCGACGTGTTCATGAATAGTCCAATACGTTGAGCTCCTCTTTTCAGTCTGATGTAGGCTTCCTCCTTCTTCTCAAAGTTACGTGCCATGATATCAATGTCGTCGGAGAAACCAAAAAGCTGAGCGGACTTCGTAAAAATCGTACACACAAAAAATAATGAAAGCTAATCAGTGCGTAAAAAATACAGACTCGGAAAATTACACTAATCTGAGCATACATGAATCATTTCCAAAAACTTCTCTCTGTATGCAATGTATGCAATTTGTATAGCATAATCGAATAAATAGTTACATAATGCAATACAAATTGCATACATTCAAGCGAAAATATCCTTTAAAATTGACTCTCTCTTTTTGACATTCCCTTTATGTGCATTACTTTCGTGAAAATTTAAACATTTTTTTCTATTTGTGTATCACTCGTGTCAATCCCTGCTCTTCGTATAACTCCCTCCAAAGCGATGCTGAAAAGCAGACACGAAAGACCATCAACTTGCAGTAACCCTCTGGATGTTTCGAAGGGACTCGAGAATGCCACTGAAACTCGAACTACGCACATCACCCGATCCATCGTCGCCTCGATCAACCGTATCAGTTTAGCCGGAAATCCGTGTTCGTACATTAGCTGTCATAGTTGGTCCGGATCGGTTGTATCATATGCGGCATTGACGTCACCCAACAAACAATTTAAGTTGAATAAGCTAGTTTTGAAGCTGAACAAGGCAAATTGTGGTGAAATAAGCTCTTCATTAGCATCCAATGCTTGTTGGGCAATGAATACATGATGTGTGGGCATGTTGCATTCGCGGCATTTCAGCAATACCTGACGTACGGCAAACACCTGGTCCGTGGTAAACGGTTCACCCATAAATCCCGTCTGGTACTACCCAGAACGCTCTTGCAATTAGTCGGCGGTATAAAATTTGGGAGAGTATACATTGTAGGTGGCGTCCATTAAAGAGAAGCTGCGCCTAGCTGGGAGTGCCACTACCAGCTGCTGCGCGTAGTCTTGGGCTAGTCTATCGTCTTGTAGCCAAATGGATTCGTCGGATTCAATATTCGCACTGCGGTAAGTGCAGACGTTCGTGATGTCAGAGAAGAATTTGCTGTCGTTTAGAACGTAGTCGATTTGGTTTTCCGTTTCTTGGTTAGGTGATCTCCATGTGGCCTTGTGGATATTCTTGCGGGGGAAGAAAGTGCTTCGGACTACCATTCCGCAGGATTCTGCAATGTTTATACATCGTTGTCCGCTGTCGTTCGATACGGTATGCAGACTATCCGGTCTATAAATTTCCTCCATTCCTACCTGAGCGTTCATGTCGCCGATGACGATTTTGACGTCTCGCAGTGGGCATCCATCGTATGTCTGTTCCAGCTCTGTGTAGAACGCTTCTTCCTCATCGTCAGGTCTCCCTTCGTGTGGGCTATGCTTTTACCCTTAGCTTGCACATCCTTACGTTAATTTGCTGCCACCCAATCCCGCCCGCGTTGGCGCATCTTGTCCAGGACTTTGAAGCCGGCTCCCATCAGCTCGTTGGTGGTGCTACAGCTTCGATAGAAGGTAGCCGCTCGAAGCCCGCTTTTCCATACTTTTTGTCCTGTCCAGCAGATTTCCTGCAGTACCACGACGTCGAAGTTGCGGGGATGTAATTCATCGTAGATTATTCTGTCGCAACCTGCAAAACTTAGCGACTTCCAGTTCTAAGCTGGGAGTTCCAAGCTTCCAATCCACAGTGTTGCTTTTTGGCGATTTCGTGCGCTTTTTTAATAACATCGTTTCTGTTGATTTTTTCGCTGTAGTTTATTTGGAGAAGACGTTATATATGAAAAGGGCCTTTTTTTTCTGAGAAAAACTGTAAAATGATTAATCTACCTAATAGCGAGATACAAATTTTGCTTACCATCGAAACCAGATATGAGCCTAGTGTCTTCGGGAAAGTTGTAGCGGATGGTATTTCAAGCCACTTTGCCAAAGGGACCCCATACCTATGACTTACATAGTACGAGATATGTGACATTTTCTGTGGAAGGACCCTGAAATCAGTTTGTTTAGCTACAAAGTTGTTTGGCTAACAAAACTACACGTGTTTGTAGAACATTGCGAAGTTCTATCTCTGGAAATTGAAAAGTTATTTGAGAAAATGTGTTTTTTCTAGGGGTGTTTTAGAATCGTGTAACTTGTTCCGGCGAAAAGTGGCGCACATAACTTTTTATTACACTGAAACTGATGTATGTCTTTTCTTATCTCGCGGTTGAAGCTTGTGTTTACACGAAGTTACACGTGAGTTATATAGATTTCAAATGTCCCATTTTTTGCTCTTCTTGTACACTAAGTTTATGTAAATGCTAGAGGATCACAATAAAAACTAACCTTTGATAGGTGGGCAATAGGCCAACAGTATATGATGTCTGATGTCTGTATGTGTGTATATTCGTGTGTATAAACATTTGATAGACCCACTTGAAAGTCGAGTCAAGTACGAGACACTGAAGACGACCTTACTGTTGAGGCCGAAATACGTATCTGTCAAGGTTCAATTAAGTGGTGGAATTAAATGGGATTGTACAAACTCGTCTTATGACAAGTGAATTGAAATTAGTTGAAAAAGTCTATTTTCTCGTTTGAATAATATCTAATCGAACTGAAATTGTCATATGAGAAGTGCACCGGATTGGCCAACTTAATGCCTAATTTGCCCAACCCTGAAAAATACATATTTTTCCAAAATAATCGATCAGTTAAAAGCAACGTTGAATCGTGAGGGAAATTTCTTTTGTTGGAACTAATAAAACCCTCCCGAATTGCTTTATTTTTGGAGTTACATATTCGCAAAATTGGCCAAATTAGGAACATGGCCAAAACCGGTACAGTTCCTCTATAATATTTTTAATACAAAATTTTGTATGTTACAAGAAAGATGCTGTTAAAAATCTATAGATGAATAGGTAACTTGTCAGGTGTAAAATTGCCAAAATATTGATCGATTTAGATGAAAAAATTGTTTAGGCTCCAGAATAATACTAATGATAATTTATTAACATATTAATTTGTATTCTCAACTGAGCTGAAGAAATCTGCACTCAAGCCATGACGCCATACGATTTACGTTCGTTGGCTGCTCCAGTGAGCATGCTTTCAGTCGCGTGCACGCTGACTCGGGTGCGTGTAGCTATACCCACCCGAGTTTTCACGTAACGACGCCAACGTTTGAGCATCGCTCGCGCCGTGAGATTCAAATTTGCCTCTTCTTAGGGGTATGCGTGTCACGACGCCTATCTCAAACCGAAACTGTGCAATATGTAGTGCGAATGCGTGCAGCAACAACAAAACAAACAATTCTCTTGCTCCAAATGCGAACTGCAGCACAGCAGCAATGCATAAGCCGTGAAGCAGTGCAGAAAACTCTTTCCTGCATCGACGTCGCGACGACAGATCGAATCGACTCGACGACGACGTCACCCAGGGGTTGGTTGCAAAGCTGAGCAGCCAACGACTCTTTTCATTCGCCGTTTGGAGCGCGCTCGGAGTGGTTTGCTTGGATTACGGTTTGATAGAGTCTGCGGCCGCGTGTTTGTACCTCCACCGCTGGTCTATTAGAACTTTGTTGTTGCTGCGTGAGTGCAGACAGAAGAATAGAGCTGCATGTAGCCGACAGCACCTTTACCGCCGGTCGAAATTAATTTCATGTTTGTTCGTCCGTTTGGTTTGGCAATACCTGGGCAGTAGTGCGGTGACGGGATTTGAATTATTTATGTTTTTTATTCGTTCCGGTTCGCAGAACATGCGTTCACACTCCACACGCTGCAGTGGTAACTGGTGAAGTGTTCAGTTACAGCTCGAGGCCGAGGTATCCAGAAGTGAGAAGAAGCCAAATTCCGGTGCTGCTCGATGGGCCATGCGGGTTTAGTGAAAGGATGTGGTTCTGTTCCGCGTTAAGGCACTGTTAACTAAGATTCTACTTGGCGTTCGCGGCTGATCAGCGGAACGAGTGCCGCCTTGCTGACACGGTTGACCGGATTTTTGGATTTTTGTAATCCGTTTGGTGTATAGTGTTGAAACAGTGAACGAAGTGATTGTAGGTGTTCGATGTGAACGTAACTCTCGTTAGTGGATTTATTTGTTTTGATAAGCCAAACGAGCTTCCGAAGAGACCCTGATTGAAACGCTGGAAGAGATCTTCGTTCGGTGATGCAATCCCTTGTTGCGTGAAGCAGTAGTGATTAATTTTAGCACACATGATATTACCATATACCGTCCGTGACAGTGATTGCAAAAAAAAACTCCGTGGCTGGGAAATTGTTTAGAAAACCGGAAATAAGCTCCAATAAAAAGTGTATTTTTATCTCAACTGAAGAATCTCCATAAGCAGCAGAAGAAACCGCTCCTACCGTTCACTTCATGGCTCTGAAGCAGTGCAAATCGACTGTATTGTAGTGGTGAGCTGTATTGCATGAAACCGATTCTCCGACAACGACGGGTGCAAGTCTCCGCCCGTGCGCTCGTCGGGCGTCAAGCACCAGTGAGTTCCATAAAAAGCAGAGTTTCGATTTTATATTTTTTCGACTAGAAATAAAGAATTGTGCAAAAATCGCAGCCTATAGCCTATAGGCTGCGAAGTTGTTGTCTATTGAAACATGGCGGTCATTTTCCGGCCGAAACCGTCGTCATCCGTTGGAGCGGTGGCCACTATTGGCACAGCGGCGTTGAACGGACGGCAAGTTCAGCGGTGTTGAAAACATTGGCAGCTCCACCCAACAGTCCGGCTTCTGTTGCCGCGCCCCCGCACTGTTGAACCGGAACGCAACGGACCTGCCGAATCAGCTGTTTCGCTGAAGTGATCCGGAGGGAAAGATTGAACGAGCCGGTTTGGGTTTGTTTGCGTGACAATAGGAAAGTGGCCGCTGCCAACTGGTACATTTTTTGTTACTGCTATTGTATCGTGTGCCGATTTAGTCATTCGGATTTCGGAAGAAGAGTGGTTGCTTGTTGTGCTGATTTTATTGTTTGGAAGAAGAAAGGATAACCGAATGAAGTGAGAGAACCGCCAGGTCAAGGTTATTTAGATATTGCTGAACCTAACCTCCTGTTTGAACGAAGTCGTTTCGGTGTGACCTTATCGTGTTAGAAAATGATTTTTATGTGATTCGTCAGTTGGATATATTTTGTATATAATGTAAAGTGAGCCTGATATTTGAGATTATTTGCTGCTGCGAGTGTTGCACATTTTCCTCAGTGAAACGGAAACTGCTAGGACGATTACATTTTTGTAAGGGTCTTGTGTTTCGTCAGCGGCATTGAAATTATAGCAGCACTGTTGAGCCAGGTAAGCTATATACATTAACAATAATTGTTGGTACATACTGAATTAATTCAACAGATAATTTGTTAATAAAAATAAATTAAGTGGTGGAGCTGGATTTGAATCTTCTCTAAAAGTATACGGCGAATGAATTGGATGTAAATGTTCTATAATTTGATCAACTTTCCGATCAATGTAGTATAATTTTAGTTTGCAAGTATCTACCATGCAAATCTCCTACGATTTGTTATCTTCTGGAATTTTCATCTATTGAGATTCTGAATCATTTTCTAAAATAATTTAACTAATGCATAATAAGTTAGCCGCACTCAAATTCAGCTCCCTCAGTCCAAATTAGCTTCTGAAACTAATCGGTTTGTCTCGTTTGGAGAATTAAACTCAAATTAAACTTAAAAGTGACAAGGAGACGAGCCAGCCTAGGGCTGAAAGTCTCCTTAATAAAGATAATAATAATAAAAAAAAAGTCGCAGTTCAATAATTATCGAATAATCTTGCTCGCAGTGCAAGATTACTTATGACAGATATCGAATAATTTTTAATCGATGTCGTATTGATATTGCTGGGTAGCACCAGCCATTCTTATGACTGGGTGATTTTTTAATTTTCGAACTATCTCTTTTAAGCTTAATTCTCCAAATGAGACAGACCTTAAACACATATGTGGCGTGAGCTTAGATTATTGAGAGGTAGATTTTGGTTGATATCGATTTGGTTTCAGGCCTAGTGAAATACGTAGTTCAATTGATCTGAACTCCAAAACGATTGGGAGAACCTTTTACACCCGATTTGGCAAATTTAGATTGTTAATCACGCACATGGGTTAAGTACTAATGTAAAGTTATCAAACATTTTTGGACCTGTAAATTTTACTTATATTTAAGAAGGTATGTTTTGTGAATTGAGATTTTTGATATTTTGTAATAAATTTTTTATTTTTGCAAGTGGGTTGAGAAAGTATCCAAACTTTTCTGCAATCTACTGCAAATAACACAAAGCTTCGCCCTTTGGCGGAGGAACCAGTTTCATCTGCAAACAACGATTTTTGACACTCTGGTCAGAACTTAGAAGTGAAAATGTGATATAATATGGACCCCAGTATGCTGCATTGAGAAACACCACCTCTCACAGGTACATTACATTTTGATAGTCCATCTTACACACCGTCAAAGATGGCTCTAGTCCTGCGCACTCGTTTCTCGAATACACCGAATGCTTGCAAGTCCTTCTCGATCATGGTATAAGTTTCATTTCCGTTGAGGATTATCGGTCTTATGAACGTTTTGTGATAGTTCAGTCGGCAGTGACTTGTCAAGGCCTTTACTAAGACACTGCAATTCTGCTTAGACAGATTAGCAAAATAGATTTTTACTTCCGGATGTACAATTTTGTTTGGTAACATTAATCCAGACTACTCCAATGCCGTTCAGGCTTAGTGACAGCCCAAGAGCTAATCAAAAGCTTCACCCAACACTTGGATATTGGAATAGCTGGCTGGCTGGCAGGACCAATAAAATCATGTAATGCTCCATCCATTACGAGCTAACACATCAGCCAATTCGTTTTCAGCCATGGATGAAAGGCTCTCCACCCATATAAGGTGTAAAGCAACAGTTTTAACATCTGCTTGGCTATCTGAATGTGTTGTGGGGACACGTCGAAGAGAGCTTCGAGAGCCGCCGTGGGAGTCGTAGAGAACGCAACAGTCATTGCCATTAGGCATCCTTTGAAGACCTTTGATGGCCTAATTTAGACTGAATTGTCATCACTCCATCCTTTTGCCACCACACACACACCAACACATCCATAAGCCAAAATTGGTCGTACAACTGTAGTGTAAATTCATTTCAGTTCAAGACCCCAAGTTTTACCAAAGATCCGTCGGCATTGGCCTAAAACCATACACGCTTTACGGTTACATTTTTACGTGAATAGAACAAAATCTGTATATGTAAAACGGATTAACCGAAGGGCCATATTGGCGATACCAACTTTCAACTACCTGAAGAGCATTTTTCATCGATGAAGAATGATTCGATATTTGTCAAAAGTAATCTTGCTCAGCGAGTAGGGTTATTCGATAATTATTGAAATGTCACAGTTGAGAAGAGTCACGGTGGACTTTCCAGATTGGTAAGCCTGTTGATCAACATGAAAAGGCATGCTCGTCAAACAGTCATCACGTATATGATGATCGATAATACGTTCTGAGCATTTCAGAATAAATCAGAAAAGACTGAAGGGTCTTAAACTCTTTTCTTCTTCATAAGAAACACGTCCTCCTCCGCTCCTAAAGATTTGTAAGGAGCAAAACCAGTAAGTTTTTCTTTTCCAAGATTCAGTACCACAAGATCAATAACTACTTGAAAAGGCATCAGAAACTTCCGGAGATGCTATATCGACACATCTAGGGAAAATGCGTATCAAATAGTGTTCTAACGCTTCTTTGTCAGAAGAAGCGTAGTCACCATTTGGCTTGCCAATTACGCCAGCTTAGAAATCCTTGGATTTCGCAAGAATTTTATTTAACCAACTGGCTTCACTCAAATTGGAAACATTTGCACAAAAGTTTTTTAGCCGGATCGCTCAAAAGATCGTGAACCTTCATGTAGGCTTTCCGAGCCAAGTTGAAAGAATTTTTCCCTGCTGAATGGCGTCTGTTCCAATTCCTTCTACACTGCTTTCTGTGCATAGCCAAATCAGAATTTCTCCACGGAGTTCCTCTTAAGGTTTTTACAGAACGCAAAGGGCAAGCTTCTTCGAAAGGTACCACGATGTGCAACGTTGTAGTATCAACTGCATCATCCAAGTCGGTAGGAGTTTTAATAAATGGTATATATCCGTGGAATTTGGTAGAGAACAAACTCTGTATAATGATCCCAGTTGGTGGAACGAGAAAACGCAAGATCTGCGAATTAACATTTAAATGATCAAAGTAGATGTAGCGATGGATAGATATAGAATCCTCATAAGACACATGCCAATTCGTTATGTGGTAAATAAATCGAACAATAGACGTATTTCCTGGCGGTGGTTTCGCCAGTTACATCAATTGTGACAGTTAGTACAGAGCAACGATAGCGAATGACTTATTCGGCAAAATGACCTATTCGGCCAAATGACCTATTCGGCTAAATGACCTATTCTGCCAAATGACCCATTCGACCAAATGACTTATTCGACCAAATGATTTGTTCGGCCAAATGACCTATTCGACCAAATTACATGTTCCGCCAAATAACATATTCTGTCAAATTCGGCCAAATCAAGCATAATTTTTCATAAGGACGTATGTAACAAAAGTAAACAAAACGAGGTTTTTAATACAACATGACAATCACACGCGACTTTATATAATACGCATCGATTTTACTGATGTTAGATCTTAAAATTCTTTTATTTAATCTTTTTGCGAATCGACGAATGCAGAATTTTCTATTTATGAAGTCTCACTGTTACATACGTCGCTTTAACATATGGGAACTAAGAGCGACCTATGTACCAAAAAAGCAAAACAAAACAAAACTGCAGTTGCGTCAATCGTGCACTATGGAAAACCGACCAATGTACAGCGACGTATGTACAGCATACCGGTGTATGTATGATTTTATCGTTTTTCACAGGGAATTCGAATTAACTGAGCTATGACGTGAAGCACGCTTATTAAGTGCCATGTATTGATGCATGCCAGCGGAAAAAAATATTGAAAAAATATTTAGTTTTTAAACAATTTTAGAAAAAGTTTTGTCAGCAAAGGATTTCTCGAATCCTCATAATTGTTACATACGTCGTTATGAAAAATTATGCTTGAAATGACATATTCGACCAAATGACCTATTCGGGAAAATGACCTATTCAGCCTTACAATTTTCGGCCTAGTGGCCTTCGGCAAAGTGGCATTCGGCCGAATGGTTTTCGGCCAAACGGCCCTTCTCCGTATGCATCCTTGCGTGCTCTGAAACTCTGCTGAAGACCATAATACCGTCAAGTTGAAAATAACAAAGTCAGAATAATAAACCGGTTCTGTAAGGGCATCCTAATTTCAAATTTAATATTCAATCTTCAATCAATTGAGTTAAAATGATGTGCTAGATCAGCGGTTCTCAACCTTTTTTCTTTAGTGGTACCCCTTCAAACTTTTTCATTCATTGAGGTACCCCCTATATTTTTTCGTGAATAAAAATAAGCTTAACTCTCAATATATATGCAAAACGGACCTGAAAACTAACGGGATATATGCTGCCGTTATATGCATACTTGTCCCATGTTTGCTGGGATTCCCTACATACATGGGACAGTTATGCGTATAACGGCAGTATGGTTCTCCAAAAATTGTTTGATATATGTGTTGTTCTGTGAAACTTTTCAATTCAAATTACGTTTATACATCAAGCTTCCAGGACTTTTGGAGCTCTCCGAGCCTCTCAAAAGAAGGCTTCTGAGCATGTTGATAGGATGCTTCTCAGCCCCTTTAACCCTTTATAAGGCAGTGGCAACTATATTGCCACCAACAAATAATATGTTTTTCTATTTATTAACAAGAGCTCTACTTATTATTTCACATGTAGTGACTTTATTTGCTTCCTAGTAACACCCCAGATGAATTTGAGCCATAAAAAAATGAAATGTCAATTTGAGAACAGTTTTTTTACGAACAGATCGTAAGTTTCGAGTGGAAGAAGGATTTTCAGTTATAATTCGTTAAAAAACGACAAAGATATATTTTTTCTCGTTGGTATCAATTATTTTGAATCTCCTGTGTTAGATTACTACGTGATTAGCGTGAAAAAAGCTTTGCCTTTCTGTATATTTGGTTTTTGGATTTTTGACGAAATTGTGTTTTTTTCCCAAAGGTCCCCCCTTGGGAGAAAAAACGCGAAATTTTTTTTTTCACTTATAATGCGTTTTCTGACTAGGACTCTTCACCAAAAAATGTAACGTACCTTGATTTGACTGGTTCTACGTAAAACCAAATTTTAAAAAATCTTTTTATATTTTTGTTGTTGCCTGTTTTCCCGCTTGCCGGGCAGTGGCAACTATATTGCCACCAATGTTGTCCCGCTTCGCGGGCAGTGGCAACTATATTGCCACCAATGTTTTACCGCTTGGCGGGCAGTGGCAACTATATTGCCACCAATTTTTCAATGTTTCTGAACTGTTTAATGTATAACAAACATACATTTGAGTTTAATACCATGTCAACATTGTGTCCTATTGTTGTTTTTGTTAATTTATTGTTTAGATTCGTCTGCCTTATAAAGGGTTAAAGCAGGTTTTCAAGCTACTCGAAAGAATAATTCCGAAACTCTTGAAAGAAGGCTTCTGAACAAAAAAAGTAGGCTTTCGAGCCTCCTGAAAAGAGGCTTCCGAGCCTCTTAAAAGGAATTTTCCGAGCTTCATGGAACAAGGCTTCTAAGTCTCTTGAAAGAAGGTTTCCGAGCCTCTTGAAAAGAACTCTCCGAACAGCTTAAAAGCAGACTATCGAGCGTCTTGAAAGAAGAATTTCGAGCCTCTTAAAAGGTGGCGTCTGAGCATCTTTAAGGGAGGCTTCCAAGTATCTTGTAGGGAGACTCCCAAGCTTCTTAAAGAGAGCCTCTTGAAAGTAGGCATCCGAGTTTTTTGAAATGAGGCTTACGAACCTCTTGAAGATAGGTTAACGAGCCTCTTTAATGCAGGCTTCCGAGCCTTTTGAAAGAAGGTTTCCGAGCCTTTTGAAAGAAGACTTCCAAGCCTCTTGAAACAAGAATTCATAGCCTCTTAAAAGGAGACTTCCGGGCCTCTTGAAAGGATACTTCCGAACCTCTTAAAAGGAGGCTCCCGTGCGTCTTGAAACAAGGCTTCCGAACCTCCTCAAATAATGTTTCTGAGCCTCTTGAAAGGAGCTCTCCAAGCCTTGAATGCCGACTTCCGAGCCTTTTGAAAAGATACTTCCGGGCCTCTTAAAAGATGGTTTCCAAACCTTAAAAAAAGGCATTTGAGCATCTTTAAAAGATGCTTCAAAGTCTCTTGAGGGGATACTTCTAAGCCTCTTGAAAGGAGGGTTCCAAGCTTCTTTAAAGTAGGCTTCCGAGCTTTTTGAAAGAAGGCTTGCGAGCCTTTTGAAAGGAGACTTCCGAGCCTCTTGAAAGGAGGCTCCCGTGCGTCTTGAAACAAGGCTTCCGAACCTCTTCAAAGAATGTTTCTGAGCCTCTTGAAAGGAGCTCTCCGAGCCTTGAAAGCCGACTTCCGAGCCTTTTGAAAAGATACTTCCGGGCCTCTTAAAAGATGGCTTCCAAACCTCTTAAAAAGAGGCATCTGAGCATCTTTAAAAGATGCTTCAAAGTCTCTTGAGGGGATTCTTCTAAGCCTCTTGAAAGGAGGCTTTCAAGCTTCTTTAAAGTAGGCTTCCGAGCTTTTTGAAAGAAGACTTCTGAGCCTCTTGAAAATGAGTCCTTTATCGAACGATTATTGTAGAACCGATAGACGGTTCGTTATACACATTCAACAACAACATTTATCTTCCCTTAGGAAGTAACATATGATATTTCAATTTCAAATCGATAATACAACTTATTTAGTACAAATTCAAATATAAACTTAATTCTAATAATATTTATAATCTCATCTCTATCCATCTTCTGACGTTTATTTCGACGAGATCGCCTGGGAGGTACATCGTTTTGGGAATCAACCAATTTCTGATGAACTGAATCGTAGCACACTTCTGCCACTCAACGCCATCTTTTGTGTAGACAAACTACTGCCTGGTATATTCTTGGACAAACTATTGCCGCTAGTTGAAGGTATCGACAAACTATTTCCGACTTCAACCGTAGGTTGTTGGTTCTGATCGTTGATGTAAGAATCTGCCAGATATCCATAATAATCGCAACTGAGGCTTTCAACCACATGCAAGCGTTCTGTGTGCCTTGGGTTTTATTGTTAATTGATCGCGATGAGCTGAATATATTCGACCTCCAACCGAAACCTGGAATACATTTTTAGATAATCTTTTCAAAAACTTGGCATAGAAACCACCTCTTCACTTCCGTTGCCCTAAAGTTCTTGAAGTAGATTGATTCTCCGTTACGTAACTGAGAAAGCTTGTCAGATTTAACAGGTTTGTCATCTACAAAACTAGAATCATCCTCACAACTTGTCACCACAAGCTTGGGTCGTCAAATGGTTTTTAAAACTAAGTTTTAGTTTTACCAAATCCAACGTCGTTTTCGGTGTAAAATTTATAAATTTTTCAGAAGGAAGCTATGCGTATTCTGAACAAGGGTTTCGATAAGTAAACAAGAAGTAGGAAATTTGATCTACGATATTCAAACTCTTCTTGTCAGGATCCAACAGGAACTTTTTCAAAACCTCCTTGACAACACGAACCATTCGTTCGGCTTGGCCGTTACTTGAGGGGTGGTACGGTGGACTTTTCATTTCCAGCCATTTCGAATAACTGTCAACTATGACAAGGACATTTTTTTGTTGAAAATAGAAAAAGTCTGCATGGATCCTGTTAAAAGGAGGACTTGTTTTTTTTTAATCTTTACTTAGGAGACTTTCAGCCCCAGGGCTGGCTCGTCTCCGACGACTGGTTGAGATCTAACAGGTATGTGTACACGGAAGAAAAAAGTACCCAAAATTGAGTACTTTTAAACTTACTTTTGAGTTATTTTTCTCTTCGCTTTCATCCACTCTTTCTTTTGTTGTCAAAAACAAAAGAGCCAAACAATCCAACGACGCCAGTTCAATACGGGAAGCCAATTTTGAGTTTTATTACCTGAGGTCGAAATTGAGTGAATTAAACTTAAACTTGGGTCAATAAATTTTCCGTTGGGTACTTTTTTAACATGGGAGTAAAGGCAAACTACTTAGACCCTACTTACTCAATTTTGGCTTCCCGTACGGATGTTCGAGGTTGGGTGAATTAAACTCACTATTGGGTAGTTTATTTCTTCCGTGTAGATTTCTCTGAAACAACGGACATTACCCGATCAGGAATACATAACAAAATTATAACTCAATTCTATCAATGGTTGTTATTTAAAACAACGTGTGTTATAATTAGATAATTCGATAAAAATGTGTCTTCGGCCAGTTTTATTTCATATCAAAATTATAACAACATTAGTTATGTATATTTACTCAAAATAATTGCCTACATTTTTTGATATTGAAAAAAAGCGGAGGTAATCACCTCCAGTATACCTTGAATCAATGTTCGATGTTAATAGCTAGTACAAAGTTAATTGCCTACATTATGGATGGAAATCCGGCGTTGTAGCGTACCACATTTTTATACGTGATGTAGGCAATTACCATGAAAGTAGATTTTTGTACCTCATAATCATATCAACGGCTGTTATAATGTTGAAATGAAGGTAACAACCTCTGATATAATTATGTTACGGCTAGAGGGAATTTTGATATAATTTTTGTTATTTTAACAACTAACCAGCCAATTTTATAACACATTTTGTTACATTATTTTTTTGAAATAAATAACTCCCCTTGTTATAATTTTGTTATGCATTCTTGATCGGGATAGGTTACAAATTCGACAGTGTTTCACGAAGTTCCCGATATCACTGTTGATACCAAACCAATACACCGACCTTCTAGCTAACTGTTTAAACTTGGTTATTCCTGAATGGTTCCTGTGTAGAAGCTGTAGAAGAAATCCAGTGGATCTTCACCGGAAATGTTGATAGTTTTAATGTAGAAGTAACGGAAACCGGGAGCAGTAGTCATTATTTTCGCAAACGGTCGATAAAAGGTTTCAAAATCATATATCGATAGCTCCATAATGTACCGCTGCAAACGAGTTACGAATATTGATTTTACGCCGTCTTCTCTAAAAATTTTCTATCAAAGGCTTGTGTTCTGTGAAAACAGTAAACTTTGGTCAGGATTGTAAAATTCTGAAAAGTTTGGTGTTAGCAATAATTTTTTGCAATCTTCGAAAACTTTATTGCAATTTTCACTCCAACAGTATTTAGTGTTTTTCCTCAGTAAACAATAAAGTGGACAGAGGCGAGAGGCTAAGTTGGGAATGAATCGACCATAGTAGTTGATCAATCCCAAAAATGCCTTCAATTCACTGACCAATGGGATCCAATTAATGAGAGAATAATTATTGTCAGATTCAAAACACATACCGTGGAGAATCAAATTTCGGACACACTCAAACTTCGGACGCTCCAATTCGTATGGGAAATTTTCTGAAATATTTCATCGAAATGTTTCGTCAAGGTGGGTACGAAGGACTAATAGTTTTAGCTTGTTTTAGCATAGTTATATTCTAATAAGACATGTTAAAACAATGCAACGAAATAATTAAAAGACAGTATGTGCTGTGCAGTGAGAATTGCTTTCAATTATTCTTCCCGTCACTGTGTAATCAGGTGTCCGAAGTTTGAATCTTTGTGTCCGAAATATGAATCTAACCCCGCCGGTGTCCGAGGTTTGAATCAAACAGAAGCCGGACATTTTCATAAATTGCAAATATTCTTCGCAACATCTTGTACATATTAAATACGTAGTTCAAAGATGAATACTTTACTTTATGATTGCAATGGTGGTTTAAACAGTGTGATTAATAATGTAAGTAAACAGGATGATTATATATCAGAAAGTGCTTAAGCGTCCGAAGTTTGAGTTTGCACGGTAATCCAATGTTATGCGCCAACCGATGTTGACGAGTTATAGGACAAGAATTATTTTCACAGTGAACTGAATGCCGTCGTGAATAAAGTTCCGAAATGTGACATCCAGATCTACATCGGCGAATTCAATGAAAAGATCGGTACCGACAACACGGACTACAGTGGGTCCAAAAAGTATTCGTCTAGCTGCATATTCTTTAGTATTTATTTAGGCGTGATAAAAGTGAAATCAAAAAACTTTCTTCTAAATTTGGTAGAAAACTTATCAACACATGATTATTATTCAAAAACAAATAAAAATTTCAATTCCTTTTTCTAATATGTAAAGAATATCTAAATTTCGTCAATTTCGCTCGCTCAAAAAGTATTCGTCTATTCAAAAAATAATCGAGTGAAACACGAATATAATAGTTTTATTCGCATGTAGTAACACTAGCACACTCTAGTAATGTCTAGCAACATTTTTGTCAATGATCAAATAATGTTTTTGTTTTGTTTGAGCTTGGCGCGGAAAATACAATCACCATGGGTAGGAAAAGTGAAAAGATTAGTCCATACGAAAAAAAAAAACTTTTTCTACGCCTGCATAATTGGTGCAAGTTAACTTATGACTTTGCAAGTAATGTGGGTAGACCAAGGGTAGCAAGAATTCAACCATTTAAATGGTGATTGATCGCATCAGCGCCACAAAAATCTATCAAAACAAATAATAGAGTGGTCGTCAGCGATGGTAAACTGATAACGATGAGCGATTTATTGTGCGGAAAATAAAAAAATCATTAAAAACAAGTTCACCCATATAGGCAAGTGAGTTGGAAAGAAGAAGTGCTCAGATATGAACCAATACGAACGGAAATACCTGTGAAAAGTATGGGTATAATGGGCGAGTATCACGGAAGAAAATTCAAGTGAGTCATTAAATTATCAAAAACAGCTAGATTTCAGCTAAAAATATCGCTGGAAGAAGGATAACTTTCGGAATCAAGTCATGTTATCTGACGAAAGCAAGTACAGCATATTTGGATCAAATGGTTGATGTATGGTATGGAGGAAAAGGAATATTGAGATACAGCCGCAGAATCTGCATGGTGGGGGCTCCGTCATGATCTCTGAGGTGCTTGAGCTCAACCGGTGTCGGAAAATTTCACATTATTGAAGGAGTTACGTATCACAAAATGTTCATCCGCATTTTGAAAAAAAAAAAAAAATGAACGCCAGTGCTGAGAAATTGGGCTTACAGGGAACATACATCTTACGGTCTGATAATAACCTCAAGCATACAGCCCAAAGTACTCAGCTGTAGCTACTCTATAATACCCCAATCAACTCAAAACGCCTCCTCAGATCCCAGATATGAATCCAATTTAACTCCATTGGAAGGTTCTGGACGACAAACTTCTCGTGAAATTCGTGAAAGTCATATTTCCAACAACAACGCATTGAAATTAGTGTTGAACGAAGAATGGAAGAATATTCTGTCCCCCGTTACTGCTAATTTGATCAGTTCCATGCCACAAGAACTACAACCCCTCATAGATACACAGGGGAATCTAACGAAGTATTGAATTCCATTCTACAACTCCTATTTTCGTTTCAAAAGCGCGCTAAACCGGAATAGACGAATACTTTTTGAGCCCGTATTTATTGAATTGTTATGTTTTGTTACCTTTGTTTTTGTTATTGTTTTATTTTTCTGTTTGATTTTTAACAATAAAGATGAATTGATTAATTTGCTACACAATGTAATCGATAGTTTTATTTTTTTGAGCTTACTAGATTCTATCTTTGACATTTTCTAGAAAACACACAGCTAGACGAATACTTTTTGGACTCACTGTATGAGTGTGTCGTGGAACGTCATGGTGTTGAAAAAATAAGTGAAAACGGTGGCAATAACGATATGATGTTTGGAGGATCATTCTTTCCCCATCGACCAGTGCACAAAGGCCCGTAGGTCTCTCCTGGTGGAAAATCGACCACATGTGCATCAGCCGAAAATGGAGATGGAGCCTTCTTGATGTCCGGAATAAATGCAGAGCTGAGAGAATATTTATGTGTGCGCTGATAAACTTAGTTGATTGCATTTATAAATTTCACGTATTACAAAGTGTGGATTATTAGTAGTGTGAACTAGTCAATAATTTTCCGAAAGGTAATTCATGATAGGGTAAACAATCATTCCCCTGAAAGGGTACACAATAATTTCCCCGAGAGGGCAGGGATAGGGTGAACAATAATTCTCCTGAGAGAGTAAACAATCATTACCCTGAGAGGGTATCACTGAGCTTAATAAGCTATTTTCATCACGGCATATCTGAGATCAGCGGTAGACTTGAATTCAGAGTAAGAACATGAAAACGTAGAGAATAATTTATGATTTGATGGCAAGAATGATGTTCTAGAGCCTGGTACCCAGCCAACACAAACTCGCATATGCTAGCGAATAAGTGTACAAGATGGAGGCGATATAGGCGCATTCCTCCATTTGACTGCGTGCAAAATGCACGTATATGGCCTCCACTTTGTACACTTATTCGCTATGATATACGATCTTGTGTTTGCTGGGTAAGCTCTATCCATGACTGCATTTTAAGATCACTGTTTGACTTGAGTTTAGTATTAGAAAATGTAAACAAAGAGTAAGAATAAGTGAACAAAGAGTTGCGTAGAATGTTGTTAATGTTTTTTTTTTCCGATTTTGATGCAAGATTGATGTTCTAGACTAATAGATAAATGGTGTCTTCGGCAATTTTTTTCAAAATATAGTTTTCTACAAGTTTGCTGAAAAGTTCAACCACATAAAATTTTCAATAAAAAAGTTTTATTCCAGATTTTTACTTAAATGGGGTCCACCTTAATTAAAATTTTACCCAAAATCATTTGATTTCAAACTACTTGTCTGAAGACACCGAGTGTCTAAAATGTATGAAAATGGAGGAAATTAGTCTTTTCATAGCGAGATGAATCAGATGAATCGAGAAAATCTCGGTAATAAGGATAGGGTTAAGGCAGGCATTTTCGTCTTTTCGTCATAACCTCGAAAACCAACAAAAGAGTCACATTCTGCTAAAATGGAGTTCTAGAAAATGGGCGTTGCTTTCGTTCGTTTTAGCCCCTACAACGATGGACGGAAATATCTGCCGTAGCCCTAATAGGTTTTTCCTGCTAAAATGCTGAATCGAATCATTGTGCATTGCCAAAGTCGGAAAGGAATTGTATCAGAAATGGTTATTTGGCTTAGAAGCTTTGAAGTTATGAGTCTTGGAATTGCTTAATGAACAACCCGAAAAAGTTTTAGTCATAAGATGTACTAGGGGGAATGACGGCTTTGGCAGGTTTTGTTCTATTATTGGCAGGGGGGTTTTTAATGACTGACTAGACTCAAATTTGGCCTAAACATTCTTTGCATATCAAAGAATATTGTGGCCAAATTTCATAAAATTTTGTCGACAAAAACCCCCCTGCCAATAATAGAACAAAACCTGCCAAAGCCGTCTTTCCCCCTAACTTAATGCTGAATCATTATTCCAAAAACTAACTTTTATTTTTTCTTCTATTTTCAGCGTCGGAATGCTTATCATGCCTGAACATCTCTCCGTAATGTTGTTTCCAAATCAGTGATAAATATTTGTAAACCAAGCAAGAAAAAAAAATCAAATTCACTCGGTGTGACAGAACGGAAGACTCGTCCCCTAACATGTCCAAAACGATCGAAACGCACCTGCAGAGCAACGAGGTCCGAATCCCGAAGAAAACGGGATTCGACGTGTCCTCGTCGGCTGCCCCCAGCCAGTACTTCAAGAGTTCCTTCGCCCGGTCGTTGTCGTTCAGTCAGACCGGTGGCAGCCCGTACGGTGCCGGTGGGTCCGATCAGCACCACTTTACCCGATCGCTCGATTTCGAGGTGAACTTCGGGCTCGCTACCATTCCGGATCAGCCGTCGTCGGCGGTTGGTTCGGCGCAGACTACGCCGTCCGCCTCGCCGGTTTATGATCCGGAGCGCGACGGCGGCAACGCGAAAACCAAACTGATCAACGGAATCGCAACCAGCAACGGAGGAGTCGTCAAAACGCTGTGGAACTATTCCAAGGGATCGGTGAGTATTAATAGCTGGTATGGGAGGGCGCTTACGCTATTGGTTTTGCTTTTCTTGTGGTGATTTTGGAACATTTTAGTGTTCGTACATCGACCTAGTTTTTTCGTCACGGACAGTGCCCAATACGAAGGTTCCATGCCTAAATTAAATATCCAAAGAAGTCATAGTTTAGTGTTGGTTGAACTATTGTTTCCTAGAACAAGTTTTTCATCGTAAACGTAGACAAGCACTGGTTACCCTTATAACTATTTACTCCCAATTAAAAACCATTCAATATAAAAATATATGCAATTACATATATCGAATTTTCAAATACATTAATGAATTTGTGTTACTTTTTCTATAAAAGTCATAACTGAATTTCGATCTCTGTTACATTAGAGTGATTCAAATTTTGACTTTTTTGCTCCCCCATGCTTAAACGATTGCAATTGCCTTTTTATTAATCTTCCTAAATTTTTAGCTAATTTGGAAATAAATTGAGTGAGCACGCGCGGTTTGAAGTTTGTATGAAAATTGCTATGAAAACAGTAACTTTCATGGAAAACCGTTTCCAACGCTTCCCTTTAAGCTTTAAAAACATATGAGTACATCGGCAACATGAAAAAATTTACATGGAAACAGGCCGTCTTTGTTGCGAAACGATTTGATGATCACAAGAAAAGTTATTAGGGAAATACTGAATCGTGGGAAATTCAATTTAACACGTAAAAGAACAACATCAATATCAATAATGAGCTTTTTTGTTTTCTTCTTAACTTTGCTTCCAAACGAGAAATCGCTTCGCAACAGCAACTGCCTTTCAGCTTGAGATGTATTCTGTGTAGGCAATGTGTTGATTATATTTAAATAGTTCATGGGCCACCTCACGGAACGGTCTTCTACATAAGGGTCAATTTTCACAGTAATTTCCATACAAACTTCAAATGACGTGTGCACAGTCAAATTACATACAAAATTGCAAAAAAAAATAGGAGGATTATTAAAATGGCAAATGCAATCGTTTAAGCATCGGGGGGCAAAAAAGTCAAAATTTGAATCACTCTACTGTTACATACATGGACATCGAAAATTCCGCGATAAATGCGCAAGAGTGTTCCTGACCTCTTTTCTGTGTTGCTATCTTCCTTTATAGATTGACTAGCTTTATGTACCCGGCCTTGCTCGGAATTGCCAGTTTGATTCGCAGTTTTTTTTTCACAATCGGAAAATGAATAAACCAATTGGTCAACAGGATAATTGCGTTATCTTATCGATACTTCATCATTTGATCAAAAGAAGGCAGATTTCATTTGAAAACATTGACTGATTTTGGAAAAGGGAGCGAACCCATAATCGCCATATTCCGGGCAAACGTCTATTTCTAAAGAAGGACAAACATCCACCGATGCCTTATTCCGAGCAAACGTCTATTTTTAAAGAAGGGATCACATTCACCATCCAGAAGGAAACACATTAATCATTGCTTTTTACGTTGGGCAAACCATGATTTCGATAAATGGTTGAATTGATCGATAACTAAACAATACAATAATGGGTTCAGAAGTTAGGCTGGAGCACACACACAAACATACAAACATTGAGTTTTATATATCTCGGCAACTTATTCAAAACGACGTATGTGATTTTGTAAACAAAGATGCATACGTCGATTTGTCAAATATGATGACACTCCACGCAAACCAATACAACGAACATGTAGCCGAAACCTCCCCCTACCTGTATGTGGCGATAGTTTGCGTGGGAGTGCTATCAGATTGCAGAAATCAACGTTTAAATTTTTGTTTACAAAATCACATACGTCACATACGTTGAATAAGTATCCGAGATATATAGATAGCTAATAGCTATATGTATCCGGCTTTGCTAGGGACTGAAAAGTAAATTATAGAATTAAAATGTCCAATGCTGTAGCACGAAACCCACAGAGGTAGATCTACCGCTCATAGAATTGAACCTTTGTATCAATATATTTTTATATCTTTGTTTGGCCCTACCTTTTCAATAAACATCTTCCAAAAATAGAGAATAAGTGTACCAAATCTGGTTGGAATTTATCCTGGGAGTTACACTGAATTGCTCATTTTTAAAGACAACCCCTTCCCCCCATAACTTTCCCTTTTCCAAAATGACCCTCCACCTTCTTTGTTATCTTCTCCTTAGAATAGAAAATGTGTGCACCAAATTTGGCTGAAATTGGTCCTGGGAGTTGGGTGTTACACTGAATTGCTCTTTCTAAAGACAACCCTTCCCCTTACCCTCCCTTTTCCCAATGATCATCCCACCCCTTTGTTATTTTCTCCTTAGGATAGAGAATGTGTGTACCAAATTTGGATGAAAGCGGTCCAGGGGTTCAAAAGAAACACTGAATTGCCTGTTTTCTGAACAATACCCCTCCCCAGACCCTCCTCTTTTTCCCAAATTACACTTCCATGTGATCGACTTCTCTTAGTGAATATGTGTAAAATATTTGGTTGATATGGGTACTGGAAGTTGGGAGTAACACTGAATTGCTCGTTTTATAAAGACAACCCCTCCCCCCCCTACCCTCCCTCTTTTTACAATGACCGCCCCACCCCCTTTGTTATATTTTCTTTAGGGTAGAAAATGTGTGTATCAAATTTGGTTGAAATCGGTGCAGGGGTTCAGAATTTACTCTAAATTACCCGTTTTCTGAACAATACCCTCCCTCCAGACCCTCCCCTTTCCCAAAATCTCTCATATGATTGTTTCCTTATAGTGAATATGTGTACAAAATTTGGTTGAAATCGGTCCTGGGAGATGAAAGTTACACATAATTGTTCGTTTTCTAAACAAAACCCCTCCCCCTTTCCTAAATGACCCTCCCACCCCCTTTGTTAACTTCCCCTGAGGATAGAGAATGTGTGTACCAAATTTGGTTGAAATCGGCCAAGTGGTTCAGAAGTAGTTAGCGAACATACATACATAGATTGGTTTTTATATATATAGATTATTACCAAACTCGCTCAGGAACCAATTCATAAATTTATTTCCGCCATAGTGATCAACCTTATACTGACCAATTTGTCAGTGTCAATCTGCTTGGATAGCACATTCTACACCGCGGGTTGCACTCGTTAACATTCATACCCGAACGAGGCAGAGGAAGTTAATGATCGTTCGAACAGCTCATGCGGCTGACGATATGCTGAAATTTGCTTTTCGGCCGTTGTTTGTAGCCCCAAACCATGAACCGACCTTAGATCTCCCGTGTGCGTCGAAGACTACTGACTGCTGCTGCGTACCTATCGTTGCGGGTTTTTCGAATCGCGTCGTTAGATCGTGTGTGGTGCGGAACGTGGCATGCCGCCACCGCCCGGAGCAGCCTAGCTGCTTCGCCACATTCCTTCGCGCCTCGTCGTCATCGTCATCGTTCCGGGTCGATTACGGTTCTGGGATAAAGATGCCGCGGCGGCGGTGGCAACCCGAGCCAATTAAGTTCTGACCGCGGCCAGCATTTGGGGAGGCGCAGAGTGAAATATATTTGCTGCTCGATCCGATCCGTACGTGTATAGAGAGCTCGGCATCATCAGCCAAGGAATGCGTTCGTGTGGATCGCGAAAATATCTTTTCCCTCTCTGCTGGCACCCGAAATAAGAAAAGATGCTACTTGGAGAAACGAAAATTTATTGCTCATGAAATCATTAGCAAGCGACGGAAATGGAAGAGAGAGTTCGAGTTTGCTATTCAGTAGCGAACGTGGAGGTAATTATTCTGATCTTACCGTCCCACCGTGATTCAACACACTTTACAAAAATGAAGTAGTTGAGATTGGATGATTGGATACACTTTGGTGCAAGGAGTGATACAACTTTATTTCTAGACCGACATTTGAAAAGGGCGTAACAGCCAAAATTTATTCTTTCTGATTCTTCGTCTACATATAAAGCTATATATGTGGACGAAGAATCAGAAAGAATAAATTTTGGCTGTTACGCCCTTTTCAAATGTTGGTCTAGATTTGTTAATTCTTCAAGTTTATATTCCGAATTTTGATTTTTGGCATTATGATAGTAGTGTTACATATTGGCGTAAATAAGGGGAGGGGAAAAGGGGGCTGGCCCCCAGAATTTTTTCATAAAGTATGCCAAAATATTCAATTTTTATTTTAGGATTTTTTTCTTATTCATATTCAAAATTTTATCTGAATTGTTTCGCACGGATTGAATCGTTTGACTTCTTTGATTATTTGATCGGCAATATATCAAACTTCGGTGCCAAATTTTAAGTTAACTTAGACTAATTGAAATAAGCATTTCTTTTGTAACAGTTGGAACCTTTTACAATCACATCTAAATAAACGGTAACTATGGAACCCCTGGTTTGCATGCACGTAGCCTCGGCGAATAAATGTACAAACGATAGATTTTTAGAAAAATAGACGAGCTCGGTGGTCTAGTGGCTACCGATTCTGCCGTATGAGTAGGAGGTCGTGGGTTCAATTCCAGGCTCGTCCCTTTCATACTTTGTATTTCTATCTTAGTTCTTTCTGTGTTTCACGTTATACCATATCGATTCCTATACTGTTATAACCTTCCACGCAATCCCAAAAACCTCCCGTGGCACCTATGAGAGGTCGTAGAGTTCTCTGCATGTTTCTTAAGTAGGTGTCCAACAAACCATCCTTCCCCTTCCTCAGCATTCGCAAGGACGTGGCCAGGACAGATCTCGACTATTGAAGAGTGCATTGCTTGCATCTAAGCGTTAGTGATTAGTCCCAAATCAATATCTGTGGTAACGGATGAAAATAAAGTAGGCAGCACTTTTCGCTCGAAAACCCCGAAAGCTCTCCGGCCCGCCTCTTTTAATGTCCATGCTTCATGTCCATAAAGGGCCACTGGTAGAATCAGAGTTTTATATGGAGCAAATTTCGTTTCCGTCTGCATGTTGCGGGACCTAAGCTGGTTACGTAATCCGTAAAAGGCCCTATCCCCATCAAGCACTACCTCTGCACCAACACCACTAGGTCTTCCCCTACCTGCCACCAAGTACTTTGTCTTGGTAGAGTTAATGGTTAAGCCTATCCTCGCCGTCTCCCTCTTCAGTGGGACAAAAGCCTTCACTACTGTTCTGCGATCGATTCCTGTAAGGTCGATGTCGTCCGCAAAACCCAGGAGCATATGCGACCGTGTGATGATAGTGCTGTTCCTCTGCACGCCAGATCTCCTAATAGCGCTTTCGAGAGCAATGTTGAACAATAAATTCGAAAGTGCATCACCCTGCTTCAATCCGTATAAGGTCAAAAACGAGGTTGACACTTCGTCTGCAATCCGAATACTTGATTTCGAGCCATCCAGCGTTGCACGTATCAGTCTAATTAGTTTCGCCGGAAAACCATGTTCGGACATTATCTGTCACAGCTCATTTGTCTCCACTGAATCGTACGCTGCTTTGAAATCAATGAACAGATGGTGAGTCTGCAAGTTGTACTCCCGGAATTTATCAAGGATCATCCTCAGGCTAAACATCTGATCCGTTGTTGATCGGCCCTCACAAAAATCTGCCTGGTATTCGCCGACGAAGGACTTCTCAAGCGGTCTCAGTCTATTAAACAGGATACGCGACAGGATTTCATACGCCAAGTTCAGAAGGGTGATCCCTCTGTAATTGGCACACTGTAGTTTGTGCCCTTTCTTATAGATTGGGCATATGAGGCCATCCAACCAGCCGACAGGCAGTTCTTCATCATCCCATATTTTCTGGATAATGTGGTGGATTGATTGATGCAGCTGCTCACTTCCGTGTTTGAGATGCTCGGCCGGGATCAGTGTTGTAAAATGTCATTTACATTCGTTTGTATAATTTTCCCAGTACTTTTTTCAGAAGATAGCTATTGATTCTTGATGTATGACGAACTTATAGTGCTTAAATGTGCCGACAACTTTGTCTAACAAGTCATTGTTGTAAATATGTAATCATTATGTCAAATGACACGTGACATTTTGGAGAGTTTTCGCTCTCCAGCCTTAGATGTTACATTGATAGCAGTGTACCCTTGAACAAAAATATAGCCTTACTCAAGCTTTATGAGTACATCTAAAATTATGATGTGAATTTTACTTCTGAAGAAAGTTATAAACAAATTAGTCAAATGGCATGCAGAAGACATTTTACAAGCCTGGCCGGGATCTCGTCCTTCCCAGCAGCTTTACTGTTTTTCAACTCGTTTAGAGCCTTCTTAACCTCATCCAGCGTTGGTGGTTCTACAGCTTGACCGTCGCCGACTATGTCCATCCTGCTCCTTAATACACCTTCATTTTCACTGTTCAACAAATCTTCGAAGTGCTCCTTCCACCTGGCTGCCACCATAGTCTTGTCTGTCAGTAAATTCCCCTCTCGATCATTGCACATGGCGGGCATTGGCGCAGTATTATGCCGCGCGTCATTGACAGTTGCGTAAAACCTCCGCATATCGTTTCTATCCATGTTCTCCTGCGCTTCAGCTATCACACTCTCTTCGTGTTGCCTTTATTTCTGCGGTGGATTAGTTTCTCTTCTGCTCTTGCTGCACTGTACCGCTCTCTGTTGGAACGGGTACGAGCAGGGACGGGAACGGTTGACATTTCTTTTTATCATTCAATCTGCCACGAAGTAAAAGAAAAACAAAAACACGGCAGCCGCAGCAGCAGCCACGACCAAGCAGACGACAGTCAGCACATGATTTTATTATTTTCTCTCCCCACAATTAATGTTTCTGTACGCTCATTCCACGACGTGTGACCGTTTTTGGTGGCAAATGATTATTTCTTTACTCCTTGCTCATTTTAGAGACTAGAACTAATGAATTAGTACCAACGGCTAGCATTCTATCTAGGCTTTGCGCCACAGGCAATTAAACTCGATTCTGATCTGTTTGCGCTGCGCACGAACCGAAACATAAATTCTGCTGACTGCACCGATGGCTCGACTCTCACGCAGCAGCAGGCAGGAACATACAAACAGTTTGCCTCATCGGTAAAAAAAATGTCACAATGAGGCGTACATTTTTTTTTTGAAAACTGTTTCGGTTTGTGCGGTGCGTGAAATTTGACCGGAAAAATGTAAACATTCGCATAATCACAGTGTTTTACTGTACATTTCCCAACACTGGGTACGAGCCACTAGCATTCGACTTCTAGCAACATTTTTCTCGTCCGTCACCCGCTGGCACTCCTCATCAAACCAATAATTTCGTTGACGTCGCTGTGCAGAGCCGAACATTTCCTGCGCTGTTCTAGTTTCGGTGGCCAGATCCGCCAGATCCGGTGGCATCTCCTAACCGCTCGTCCAGCTTCTGGTGGTACTGTTCAGTTGGATATTGAAACGCATCGTTCTGTTGTTTCGTGAATTCGTGACGCTGGAAAGTCGTGCCCGAATTTTTTGCAACTACAAGATAGTGATCCGAGTCGATATTCGAACCTCTGAAGGACCTTACATCTATAACATTCGAGAAATGCCGTCCGTCAACTAGCACGTGGTCTATTTGTGAGCAAGTGTCTCCACTCGGATGTTGCCAGGGGTGTTTGCGGATATTCTTACGAGCGAAGCAGGTACTGCTTATTGCCATCCCTCTAGCAGCAGCAAAGTAGGCCGTAGGCCTTATCAAGGCTCTCGTAGAACTCATCCTTCACGTCATCAGGCTATCGATCGTTGGGGCATAGATGCTGATCAAGCTATAGTTGAAGAATTTGCCCTTCATCCTCAACACGCAAATGCGGTCGCTTATCGGCTTCCACCGGATAACACGCTTCATCTGCTTCCCGATCACCATGAAGCCAACTCCTCGTTCTGCTCTGTAACCGCCGCTATAGTAGATGTGATACTTGAATGAAGTGTTCGCGATGGGATCCACCGCCCAGAATTCACGTTCTCCAGTTCTGGGCGACCGTATTTCCTGGATTGCTGCCACACTCACGCCGACCTCCTGCAGCTCACGAGCCAGGAGCCCAACACGTGCGGATTCATTCAAGTTCTCACGTTCCAAGATCAGACTTTCCAATCGTTGTTCTTTATTTGTTGCCGGGTCTGTTGCCGTTGAATAAATCCGTTTGCACTACTTTTGCCTAACTTGATAACTGTAGAATCTTCGGTAGGCTACCTTACCTGGGGTGGCATTGCGCACCTCGACTCGAAACGAGCAAACCATGCAAACTGCCATACGAAAGAGCTATCGAAAGGAGATGCGCAATAAGGCTTCAGGGTTGCGCTACCTACATCGCGTTGAAGGGGCTGCCTTCTCGATGCTGACACGATGCAACATGGTCTGTACAGTTTAGTTTAGAGTCCCTCGCTGGCACTCGGACGATGATCAGCCGTCCCTAACATGGAGGACAGACGCTGTTGTGAGCCGATCCTGACATGGAGAACAGACGCTCAGTAAGATTTCCACCTCCGGAGAGGAGCAAACCCCCCTCTTCCCTGTCAGCATACGACCATAGTTCCCACCGGGGTTGGTTACCCGATCTTCCCTAAGGTTGCTCGTATCCCGGCTAGTACCACGAGGAGGCAGGGATAAGAGTTGAGGCTAAGAGGCTAAGGACCGCGAGATGGGGTCTATTTTATTACTTCAGGTACGCGAAGTACCAATGGTACGCTTTACACAGCATTTGCCGTGCCAACTGTTAGTAAGTTAAATAATTTATCTTCATTGCCCTTTAAGAAACGGGCATTCCAATTTAAAGTTTTCAAAAAAAAAATTTGGATCCATTAAAATGAAGTCCAATACGTTGAAAATGCCTCACGGATGAAAACCGGATTCAGTTCTATGTGATAAATTATTTTAATCATTTAAAACGTGTTCAGATTTCAGATAATTTATCAAATTATAGAATGTGCGTTATTATTCAATGAATAATATTCAACCGAATATTAACAGTCCAGAGCCGACTATGAATGTGTCTGGAAGTGAACTGACAAGTGAAGAAAGGTGGACTTCACAAACAATTACGTTCTTTAGGAAATGTTGGAGAAACATGGGCGTAGCCAGGATTTCGAGCAGGGGGGAGACAACTTTTTGGGTCTTCTAATTCGTAGTTTTATAGTGGTTTTATGAAAACACATGAATATTAGTGCTTGGCACTATTTCCTTCTAAGTTACAAAAACTTTGAAACGAAATCCACAACCAACAGTAAAGGCTGGACCACAATAGCACGTTGCGCTGGGCGTTGAAGTCAGAGTTTTGTACTAGAACGCAACGCTAATAAACGTGACGCATTCATCCCCACAATGCAACGTTCGCGTTGTGCGTTTATTAAACAACAATAATGATATTTGAATTTCTAAACAAATCTGCTCTGAACAGTGGCGTAGCCACGGGGGTGGTTTTGGACTTAAAACCCCCCCAGAGACAAAATTTTTAGAAGAAAATTTTTTTTTTGGGAAAAAGAATGTTCAGAAACCCCCCCTCTTCCCCCGGACCAATTTTCTGGCTACGCCACTGGCTCTGAAATAACATTTATTATCAAATAGGCAGAAAAAAACAATACACAAGCTTCCTCCAGGCATTCCTTCGACAATTGCTTCAGTCATTCTATCCGAAGTTCTATCAGGAATTCTTTAAGAATGCCTGCAGCAACTTCTTCGGCAATGTCTTCAGGAATTTCACCATTAATTTACTCCAAGAAATCTTCCACGAGCTGCTTTATAAGTTCTGCAGGTAATTCTTCCGATAATTCTTCGTGCTGTTTCTCATAAAAATTTCTGAAAAATTGTACTGTGAAGTTCCTAAGAATATTCCGCGGGAATTCCGCAGAACTGCCAGTAAACATTCCTGAGAATTTCGCAAAATATCTTCGAATTTCTTGTGTAAATTCCATAAAATTTTCCCTGAAAGTTTCAAATAATTTCTTGTGAAAATTTCAAAGAATTTCTCCTGGAATTCCACCGAACATTTATACAGAAATTATACCGAAAATGAAATTTTCGGAGGAATTCCTAGATTAATTCCCAAAGAATTCCGGTAAAAACATCAAGATTTCCACTGGGAGATCCTCCAGGAGTTTCTCCAAAAACTCCTCCGGGAATTCTTCCAGGAGTTCCACCGGCAGTTCCTTCAAGAGTTCCTCCAGGATTTCCTCCGAGAATTATTTCAGTAGTTCTATCGGCAGTTCCTACGGAGGTTCCTCTGAAAATTCTTCCGGGAAATTCTCCAGAATTTCCTCTGCGAATTCATTCAGGCTTCCTTTCTGGAATTCATTTAGTTTTCTTCAGGAATTTATATAGAAATTCACCCAGAAGCTCCTCCGAGAATTTCTCTGGGAGCTCCTCAGGGAATTCTCCGGGATGTCCTCTGACGATGACGATGGTCCAGCTATATACCCCTACAAAGGTTTCATGAATTTTCCACGATTTTTTCCGAGGATTCTTCTGATAGTTTCACTGGCATTTCCTCTGGGGGTTCCTTTGAAAATTCTCCCGGGAGTTTCTTCAGATATTCCTCCGGAAGTTCCTACGAGAATTCCTCCGAGAGCTCCTTCGGGAATTCCACCAGTAGCTCTGTCAGGAACTCATTCAGGCTTTTTTCAGGAAATCATTTAGGCTTTCTTCACAAATTTAAATGGAAATTCCTCCTGAAGTCCCGTTTTATTAGGAAATGCTAAGACAATGTAACAATAAAACCGGACTTAGTTAACTCCTTGATAAAGGTACAATATATGTAACCGAAACGTCGGATAAAAACGTAAAACCCGTTTTTGAGCATAAGAAGACTGAAAGCCATAACCTCAAATATTATTATTATCTTTATTTGGGAAGTTTTCAGTCCAAGGCTGGCTCACCTCGAATCCAGGAATTCCCTGTGAAGTTCCTGGAGGGATTCCCGGAGGAACTCTTGGTAAAACTCCTGGAGGAGCTCCCGAAGGTACTCCCACAAGCACTTCCGGAGGAATTCCCACAAGGAAGTTCTGAAATAATTCTTGGAGAAATTCCTGAAGGAATTTACGGAGAAATATCAGAAGTAATTCCCGGATAAAATACCAGGAGGAATTACTGCCGAAATTCCCAGATGAAATCCTGAAAGTATTCCCAGATGAATTGCTGATGAAATTACTGGATGCATTCCCGGGCGTTTATTCTGAAGAAATTCTTGGAAGAACTCAATGGAAGATGTCTTGGAGGAACTCTCAAATTAATTTCCGAATGAAATTCTGCAGTATATTCCGAGTGAAGTCCGGAAAGAATTCTAGGACAATTTTGCAAAAAAATTCCCGGAGTAATTCCTGAGGGATTTCCAGGAGAAGTACCTGAAGGAATTCCCGGAAAAATACCTGGAAGAATTTCCGGGGAAATACTTGGACGAACTCCTGGAGAAATTCTCAAAGAAATTTGTAGAGGAATTCTTGAAGGATATTCTGAATTCATTGCGAAAAGAATTCTAGAATGAAATCCTAGAATATTTCGCTATTAAGTTTATGGCGGTTTTATCCTGGAGGAATTAAAGAAAGAGCCTGAAGAAATGGAGAAATGCTTAAATAAGTTCCTTGAAGAATTTCCGAAGGAATTTCTTATAGATTTACAAGTGAAATTATGGAGCGAAATCGGAGAATTTCTGTCATAAATTTTTGAAGAAACTTCTGGTGGAATTTCGGGAGGAAATTCCGTATGTATTCTTGAAGGAACTCTCGAATACATTCCAGAAGAAATGCCGGAGATTTTGCTGGAAGAATAGCCGAAGAAATGTCTAGAAGTAAAACTTAGAAAGAAGTAAAAAATCTTCATGGAATTTCCTCATGAATTCCCTAAAAAAAATTTAGTGAGGGGTTTCTAGATAAAAAGGAATTACAATTACATGAGAAGGTTTTTCGAACGATTTTCAAAAGGAATTTGTGGATAACTTCCCGGAGGAATTGAAAAGTTCCCAGGGGAGCTTCTAGAAGGATTTTAAGGAGAATTTATGACCCCGAAATGTTTCGAGTTATTTTGAATTTTCATATGTATTATGGATCCTGGATACCCTAATAAGTTTTTGGGAATCTTTTGAATTTCAACCACCTATTTCTGAATATGATTGGATTGTAAAGTGCACATGTTAAGGGAATTCATCCCAGTCCCCGTTCAATCTTACCACCATTTAGGGGGGCGACAGCCCCCCCTGCCCCCCTCTGGCTACGCCCTTGTGGAGAAATGACCATAAGATATAACTAATCGAAGACGATTGGACAAATCAATCTTCTTCTTCCTTCTTCTTATTGGCATTACATCCCCACACTGGGACAGAGCCGCCTCGCAGCTTAGTGTGTACGGATTTCGCCCCACGGTACGCAATTTGCATTAATACAATGTGCTGCTTAAAATAAGGATAAAACATAGGAAAAAAACACCAATTACGGTATTTCTGATGTTTTAATAACAATTGGGCAATGGGGGAGGGGGGTTTTCTCAGTCAGCGTTACCTTATAAAAGGGGAGTCTGATCACGCGTTACTTGTTGTTACATGAATTTGTTCAAAATCCTGTTTTTTGCGTTACGTAATTTGTGCACAAAGCCAATCAAACTTAAGAAAGGGTGCCAATCACAGAAGGGTCAACCATTTCCAATCTCTGCGTACAAAACATGTTTTTTTTTTGAAAATTATTTCTAGATTATTATTATTATTAACCCTGTTTTACCTAAATAAGCAGCATCTTTCCGCGAATCTAGGTTGCGCCCTACGTCTTCCAATAGTTGCTACATCTAATCCGCCCATCTTGCCTGCTAGTCTTGTGTCAACGGCCCTCTTGTGCCAACAGGATTCTAAGCGAATACCATCTTTGTAGAGTTGTAGAATTTTTGGAACATTTTCCGACCATAACGTTCTAGCAGCTTTAGCCACTTTTAGGATTCTTTTTTATCCTTCGTCTCCACACATTATCCACCTTGGCTCATGACATTAGCATTGCAATACTAACCAGAGCGCGAGTTAACGCCCGGCCACCCGGACTTAGCACATTCCATCGATGGCACCACCGACGTCAGCGATTTGGGTGCCCTCGGCAACGGCGACGGCACGGAGCTCGGTCAGCAGTATCATCGATTGGCATCGAGGCCAGGTGTAGGGTGCTGATATGGCATTATTAGGTTAGGTGGTAGGTTACATTAAGACAATAAATCAGTTTAAGTTTAGTAGTCAATCGACTTGGATCTTTTTTAAAAAGAAATCCCAAACGCGAGAACGCGAACTGGCGCCCGAATAGGGACCCGTCGACGTGGGAATAGTATAAGTGTCCGGTAGTGAAAAATCGTTCAACAAGTGAAGTGTAAAAATCCTCAAAGTGATCTATCACACCATTGGTGGAAGGAGCCAAACACCACACCCTAGGTTCAACGAGCCTACCCTACGGACGAAGCGAGGATCAGGACACCGCATCCAGCCGGATCGATCGTTATTAGGGCCCGAGTAGCCGTCAGCAGCAAAACGGACCAACCCGAAATAACTGCCTGGTTCTCCCCCATAGACGGAGTCCCGCTATCAAAAATCATCCCAGGAAAACCCAGGAAGTCCAACGGAGGATGTTGGCAATTTTACTGTAAGTTTCTTTTATTTTATTCAATCAAACAAGTGCTAGTGATAGTTTGTTAAATCCGAAAAGTGTGAGTGAAATTTTTATTCCAATATCTCAAAAGTTTTAATTTTTGCTCCTATCTGAGTGATTTTTTTTATTACGGTGGTTTTGTCGAAGTTCTCCTCAAGCTCTTGCCCAATTTGCTCAATATTTTACCGAAGAAGAAATCGCGAGTAAATTTCTATTACTCAAATATGATGAATCCTAACCCTAATCCAGTGCCCCCGCCTCCTGCTATGAGCATTCAACAGTTTATTGATTTAGGCAAAGTTCCAGACTTTGTCAAGGAAATTAAAATTTTCAAGGGTGATCCTACCAGACTTATTGATTGGATCACCGATGTTGATTCCATTCTCAGAACTTACCGCGACAACGGTGCGACACCGTCGCAAATTAATATCCTTGAACGGTCAGTGCGCCGGAAAATTGATGGCGAAGCTGCCGATATTTTGAATGCGAATAATATCTCGTCCTCTTGGACGGATATAAAAACACGTTAATCCTGTATTATCGTGACCGACGCGATGTTAAGACGTTAGATTTCCAATTAACATCTATAAGAAAATCTGCCGAGGAAAGCCTCAGCAGTTATTACAGCCGCGTCAATGAATTATTATCATTGATAATTGCTCAGATACAAACGGACGATAAACTGCGACCGAATGCCGCAGCACATATCGACTACTTCCGTGACAAGTCACTCGATGCATTTATCAGAGGATTGGATAAACCTCTGAGCATCCTGTTAAAAAGTACAAACCCAAAAACTTTGGGTCAAGCTTACAACTTCTGCACTGAATATTATAATTTAGATATCCGTTCTGCCCCCTTCCGAAACGAACATGGTGGCCAATCATTGCCTAAGCCAAAGGAACCTCCAAAAATACCTCCCAGGACACAGTTTTTAAATCCCAAAATTCTACTACCGCCACCATTACCTCAAAGAAGGCCTAGTGTGCCTCAAAATTATGCTTTACCTCCCAGAGTCCCCTTGCAAACCAACCCATTTAGGCATCAGCCTTCCCAAAATGCATTCTCATACAATCCATTTTCACAAAACCCCTTCAGGTCACCTCAAACTTCCCAAAGAGTAGAAGCCATGGATGTTGACCCGAGTCAACAATCGAAATTCGTAAATTATGGTAATCGGCCGCCAATGAATTTAAAAAGGCCAGCTTCTCAACAATATCACCAAAATGTCAAACGACAAGCACATCCGTTAGAAAACGCATACCCTGTTTATGATTATTATGATAATTACGATAATTACAACCAGTATGTTTATCAGTACGATCAACCGTGCTACAACGAGTGCTATCCAGATTATCCGAGCCCATATCCCATGCAGGACGGCTCATATGACGAAGCGCCTCCTGCTGACAGCTTTGAAATAGGAGAAGCCTCTGGTACCGCTCCGCCAAAACAGAATGCTACTGAACAACAAGAACAGCACGCAAATTTTTTAGAATGGCTCCCCCGTTGGTAACCCCAACGATGCCTTACATAAACCTTCAAACAAACATTGGCGAATTCCCCTTTTTAATTGATACAGGGGCAAATATAAACCTAATACATCCAATGCTAGCATACAATTATTCATTAACAAAACCGTATCCTTTCACGGCAAATGGTATCAGTAGCGCTAATGGGAAATTCAGCGCTAACTCGGCGATTGATATTGAATTTTTTAGACCAAAAATACATTACCGAGCACAATTTCTACTACATGATTTTCACCCATTTTTCACGGTATAATAGGTACCGGAATATTAAACGTACTCAGCGCAAAGATTGACCTCAAAATAACACTCTCCAGCTAAGTAAAGACAATGAATTTCTGACTATTCCCCTTCTTCAATATTCCCCCACACAAATTGTTAGTTCCTGAAACAAATCCAAGACCATCCAGTTGCCTACCCCAACAATTGGCACTCGAACCACGGGCAAGCAACGTAGACAAAATGTTCAGAACGGCTCATCTTTCAGCAGACGAGAAGGACAAATTATTCGAGGTGATTGAACGGCATCAAGAAGTGTTTCATCAGCCCGATGCAAAACTGACTTGCAGTACCGTAATTGAGTGTGCTATAAACACCGCGGATGATATTCCAATCCACCAAAAGTTTATCCATACCCTGCTGCATATGCAACAGAGGTAAATAAACAAGTTAAAAACTTCTCGATGATGGAATTATAAAGGCCATCACGATCCGCTTGGACGTCCCCAGTATGGATTGTTCCAAAGAAATCCGATGCCTCCGGAGACAAAATTTCGAATGGTAGTAGACTACCGAAAATTAAATGAAAAAACTTTATCAGACAGGTACCCGATGCCTGAAATAAACTATGTTATTGACCAATTAAAAGGTCAACAATATTTTATCACCCTCGATTTGGCATCTGGTTTTCACCAGATAAAGATGAAAGAGAGTGACATCGAGAAAACTGCTTTCTCGATTAATAATGGCAAATACGAGTTTACTCGTATGCCATTTGGACTCAAGAATGCTCCCGCGATATTTCAACGTGCAATCGATGATATATTAAGGGAACATATTGGGAAAATATGTTACGTCTATATTGATGACGTAATCATATTTGGCAAAACACTCGAAGAAGCACTTAAGAATCTCGAGATAATTTTAAAAGCGCTGAATGATGCTAATCTGAAAATTCAATTGGATAAGTCAGAATTCTTACATAAAGAAATTGAGTTTCTCGGTTATGTCATCACATCTAAGGGTCTTAAACCAAACATAAAAAAAATTGAAGCGATAGAGAAGTATCCCGAACCATCAACAATCAAAGAGCTGAGATCATTCTTAGGAATGATGGGCTATTACAGACGGTTCGTAAAGGACTTTGCGAAAATCGCAAAACCCCTTACAAGCCTTCTGAGAGAGGAGGGATGTACCTCAAATAAAAAGATCAAATTTAACGAAGTGGAATCAAACTGTTTTAGGAAAATGAAAAGTATTTTATCTTCCTCAGACATTTTAATTTATCCCGACTATAGCAAGCCTTTCATTCTCACAACCGATGCATCTGATTTCGCCATCGGAGCCGTCTTGTCGCAAGGTGAGGCAGGTAAAGATAAGCCTATCCATTTCGCCTCCAGAACTCTCTCGAAATCCGAAGAAGGATTCTCAGTACCAGAAAAGGAGATGTTAGCCATATTTTGGGCACTACAAACGTTTAGGAACTATTTATACGGTTCCAAATTCAAAATTCTCACAGATCATCAACCTTTAACTTTTTCTCTATCAGCAAAAATTACAAATGCAAAGCTTAAGCGTTGGAAGGCATATTTGGAAGAACACGATTATACCATTGAATACAAGCCAGGCAAAAGCAATGTGGTTGCTGATGCTTTGAGTCGAATAGTGTGTTCCATGACTGCTACACAACACTCAGCAGAAAATAGCGATCATTTCTATATCAAATCTACGGAATCCCCTATTAATGTATTTAGACACCAGGTTATTTTGAACAAAGGTCCCGATAAAGTCAATACAGAACACCCCTTTGAAAATTTCACCAGAGTAAATGTTTTTATCAGTGATATTAACGACAATTCTCTATTGCAGGTATTGAAAACCACTTTGATGTTAATAAGTTAAACGGACTCTTAACAACTGAGGAAATTATGGGTAAATTACAGGAAGTGTATAAAACTCACTTTGGAGATAAAAAGCTGTTAAAAATCCGTTTCACTCAACGTCAACTCCAGGATGTCCGAGAAGAGAACGAGCAGTGGGATTTGATACACAAAGAACATTATCGTGCGCACCGCAGCAGATGAAAATAAATGGCAGCTTTTGAGGAAGTTTTATTTTCCAAAGCTTTCTCAAAAATTGCATGACTTTATAAAAAATTGCCGAATCTGTCATGAAAATAAATATGATAGAAGCCCTATTCACTTCCCTATCCAAAAAACCCCAATACCTAATCGACCGTTTCAAATAGCTCACATCGACATTCTTTTCATAGACAATCTTCAGTACTTAACTTATGTCGATAAATTCTCAAAGTATGCTCAAGCTCGTTTAATTGAATCGAGAGCCGCTGTAGACCTTATTCCGGCTGTAAAGGAAGTGTTATCAAAATTTAGTTTTCCTGAAACCTTGGTCATGGACCAGGAAAAGTCATTCATGACGGGTGAGCTAGTAAATTTTATAACACCAACAAAATCACGCCATATATAGTGGCTACTGGTCGAAGCGAGATGAATGGGATCGTAGAACGCTTCCATTCGACTTTACTAGAAATTTATCGAATAAGCAAAGCTGAGAATCCAAATCAAACCCTACAAGAAATCATGGACATTTCAATAATAAAGTACAACAACACCATTCACTCCACCACGAAACATACCCCATACGAAGTAGTCATTCCCAGCTCTCAAAGCTCGACAATATGTGAAACCGTTTATAGAAATTTGCTGGCGACACAGACTAAAGACCTGAAACGTCACAATCAAAAGACAAAACATACAGAAATTAAAGCAGGAATTGACGCATACGAAAAGACAAGACGTAGAGTAAAAACGACCCCACGATATAAAAAGATTAAAATAGCTAAGGTCAATAAAAGTACAATAAAAACAGATGACGGTAGACGTGTCCACAAAAACGACATAAAAATCAGACAAATTTGACTGACAAACTCCAACCTTTTTCAGAATCTCATCCCTACTGACAGAAGCATGGACGTTACACATACAACGACTGGAACAACCTATTTTCGTCTTCGACCACGGAATGAGCAGATTAAAATATTCATCGTATCGTTACATCCACCACTTCAGCATAGAGTCATTAAGAACACATGTCGTAGATCTCAGGAATAGATTTGATGAAATAGATAAAAACCAATTTTCGGAAATAATACTACAAAAATTCGATGAAATTAATAAGTCTTTGGAAAGTATAATCCCTATTAGAAGGCAAAGAAGATGGGATGCTGTAGGAACTGTTTGGAAATTTATTGCTGGGTCACCTGATGCAAATGATTTAAAATTGATTAACAATAGCATTAACAATCTCATCTACAATAATAACAAGCAAGTCAAAACTAACAGAGAAATGACTCTTCAGCTAAAGGAATCCGTTTTCAAGACTAAAGAAGCTATTCAGTTATTCAAGAACAAATCTTCAGAACTATATTCAATAAACATTCTCTTTAACCTTAAAGATTTAAACGAGAAAATTGGAGATATAATAGATACGATAATGTTAGCTAAATTAGGGATTTTAAATGGGAAAATATTAACTAAAAATGAGAAGGAAATGTTTAGGAAAGATTTGGAGAGGGAAAATGTAACTGTCCATTCGTCAGCCGAAGTTGTCACCTATGCCACTACTTCAATAGCCACCAACAACCAGGAGATCATACTGTTCATCAAATTGCCGAAATTGGATCCTCGAGTTTTCATAAGATCCTGGTTTGCCCAACCTTCCACAATCGACAACAAATACACACGACCAAGAAATATTTCTTAATCCACCCATCTGAAAAATTTACAGTCCACACGCTAGAACCAACAATTTACAATTTGGAAGATACTGAAGTAGCTGATTCCTCATGTATACCCAATCTCTTGGACGGAAAAACAGCTGTCTGCAACTATACATCAAACCCTATCCAACAAGAAGTCATTTCAATTGACACACACCATATACTTGTCAACACCGCCAAAAACTTCACCTTTTCATCCGATTGCAGCGGTTCTGAGAGGATCCTCTCCGGATCGTATTTAATCCAGTACGAGAATTGCACCATACAGATCAATGGTGTCCCATACACAAGTAAAACCAGAAACATTGCCGGAAAACCGATATATCTCCCTTTGGACGGATAACCATCTCTAAAAACGGAGACGTTTTGAACCTCAGCATGGAACATCTCCACAAACTCCAGTCAGAAACCCGAAAGGAGTTGGATCTACTTCGCTTGGAAACCAAAAGCCTACATTTTCCACATTGGCCACTGTTTGGAGGAATTGCAATCCTCCCCATCATAATCGGTATTGCTATTTTCTTCAGTATTTTCTTCCATAGGACTACCAAGATCAAGCTGCAGACGGTACCAAGCAACAAAGAACATCATGGAGCAAAGGAGCCTAGGCAGGGCTTGGAAAATTTCAAAACCTTTTCCATAGTGGATACTATGAACCAGGAGGTTCATCTCTAAGGAAGGTCGAGTTAACGCCCGGCCACCCGGACTTAGCACATTCCATCGATGGCACCACCGACGTCAGCGATTTGGGTGCCCTCGGCAACGGCGACGGCACGGAGCTCGGTCAGCAGTATCATCGATTGGCATCGAGGCCAGGTGTAGGGTGCTGATATGGCATTATTAGGTTAGGTGGTAGGTTACATTAAGACAATAAATCAGTTTAAGTTTAGTAGTCAATCGACTTGGATCTTTTTTAAAAAGAAATCCCAAACGCGAGAACGCGAACTCGCGTTCGAAGATTCCGAACTTTGGCTGGTCCTCCACCCGCATGGTTCAGGTTTCATATCTGTTGAGGACCACCTGTCCTATGAGAGCTTTGCTCTTTTCGCTCATAAGTGATGCATTTTTGATCATTATTTCTTCTAGAGCCTTTTTTACCTTAGAGTGGGCTGGGTGTGTATCACGTTAAATGACGTTCTGTAGGAAATTTTGGTGAAATTATCATTCTTCGTAAGATATAACTAATCGAAAACGATTGGACAAACCTATATGCTAGAGAAAACATTCGTTTTTCCTGGTATCCTGCTTGCCGCTCTTGTCATTGCCAAGTGGCGTCCGTTTGCACTCATCATCAGATAAAATTCCTAAAAAGTATTTATGAAGCGTGTACGATCAACACAATCATCACCAGCGCATTTTCCCTTCTCGACGAAACATTTTCCGGCCGTCGTCGTCGTCCGTTGCGTTGTTTGAACATTTTTGGGACTAACTGCCACCGGAGTCTATTTTTAACGGCATCTTGCGGCGTCAGTCCCTTTTCCGTGGAGATTGTGTAGTATCTCGAAGTGGTTGCACCGGTTGGCCAATTTCTTTCCGACACAATCTACGACGGACGCCCAGGCAGAGAGGCAAGGCACCTTCTTTTGCTTTGGTGAAAATATTGCATGCTTTGCTGAGGCTGTGAGTGCGTTTTGAATTCGAACGTTCGGCCGCGCAGTCAGTGGCACGGCGTCGATGGGCACGAGATCTGCATATGTACATTGCCCACGTCTATTTTTGTATCAAACGCTCTTATAGTCCGACGACCAGTGGCGATGGACGACGATGTACGGTGCGTAAGAAATGGAATTACTGATGCAGATCTAAGAATCTTACGGTGATCGTTACTTTTCCGGTCTTTGCGTAGTGCACACCTTGCCGCTTAGTTCTGCATTGGAACTTGATTTAAACCGCTCTTACGGGTGATGATTCACCGTCGCGTCGTGGTGTGTTTGGGGAATGGGATCAATCACGTCTGTTGATTGATGATATTCACATATTGTCGCCGTCAGCAAGACGGCAATGCGATAGATGGTCCTGCTGCATCATGGAGACTGGGAGGCTATTTATTTTGAGTGATGTTGTTGAAACATAAACAAGGCAAATTTATGACATGCGTCTGTTTTGTTGCTCTCGAAGAAGTAAAATGTAGGTCGCATAGCTGCCGTTGCACATATAGGCGGAAGTTTGGAAGCAAATCGATTTAAAAGCCGATTAGACATCCTCTAATTTAATTTTGTGATTTGTACATACAATAAAAGCAATTTTATTAAGAAGTTCTCCGGTTTAAGCTTCTCTATTTAAATGTTATATCTTCTGTGTAATCAGATTATCCATCTTATCTTTTTATCTTCTCTCTATATTGCAGGACACCAAAACGGCCTCCCCCGGAGGAACCCCAACGAAACTATCGATGGCAACGGTGACTCTGGTGCCACCTCATTCATCCGCTGTCTCAGTGTTGCCGTCCAGCTCCGGCTCATCGTCATCGTCTACGCGAAAGAGCGTTGAAGCCAACGAAATTGAAGTTCTTCGACTAAGAAAGGTAAGCAAATCAATGGTCGTTTCAGCAGCAATGTTTCCTCATTTCACAATCGCAAAGTTTCGAGAGGAGGAGATCAATCATTGCGGCGAGAAATTAGCTGCAGTTGTGGAAACGTATTGAGCGAGTATTGTTTGATTATTGGAACAGCCTTGACATTTTATATAACACCGGGTATAGTCGGTTTTTTAATTTGTTGAATCTCGCGTTCATTCAATCGTTGCATTCGTCAATTATTAATACATGTTTAAATTCTAGCTATCGGCTGTTTTGAATAGAAACATGATTTTTTCACAATAGATTGTGATGGGATTCTGATAATTAAATAAAAATTTTAATAATTAAATATAACAATGGATACAATATTTATCCGACTGATAATATTAACTGATCGAATAAGTCCACCGATTCTGGTTGAAAAGTCAGTTAGACAAACTAGCCAAACCATGGGATTCGAAGGGGCAAATTGGGAATAGTCCAAATTGGTCCCAACCGCAAAGAAATAGTTTAATAAGTCTGATTGTTAAAATATCGTCATCGGGGGTGGGGATGAGAATGGGTCACTGTTTCAACTTTTCTAAGCGCATGATCTTTTCGAGCGGTTTTGATTTACAAACTATCGGTGAGAGCGATAATTCATTCTCACCCCCGATATCGGTACCCAAATTTGCTGACTGAGTAAATCAACTAGGCGTATGAGTTTTTGAACGAATATAACTCTCAACAGTTAACCGAATAAGGGATCCTACGGAATTATTCAACTGATCGATGCCGAACGAAAAAATGTGCGCTACTTGAAACTCAATTCAATTATTTTTAATTCAACCCAATGGAATGCGATCTACGGAAGGCCTAAACTCGTATCAATTTCAACAAAGTTCGAAGAATCTAACCCTTAGGCGGTGGAATACTGAAACGAGTGTTGCGCAATGTTTACGGTGAAATATTGTTTATATCGCAAGAGCACGGGCGTGCAACAATCGCGCACCGTACGATAAAGATCAAACATTGAAGCATTTCCTTTTCTATGCTTTTGAATTTGCAGTCCGCGAGCAATGGTTCCCAGCTGCTGCCAACGAGCTGCGAGTTTGGTTGGGATTGGAGCGAATTGGACGCCGTCGGTCGTCGCGTCGGCAGCCTGGGAGGGCGATCGAAAATTAGATCAATGAAATGGAATAATTCACCGGTTCGGTTGGATTCGGTGTGTTGATTGATGCCGTTGTTGTTGTTATTTCCCGATTAATGCGTTTGTAGTTATTTTATCGTGCAATTATTACTTGTTGTATTGAGGTTAGTTTGGGCATGTTGTAGATTTGGTAATTAACTGATAGATGATCAGTACTGACACATGAAAATCTTACATTTGTAGAGGCAGCAAAGATGTGGATGCTCGGTATTTTAGATTTGTGCATCACAAATAGAGAATCGATTTTAAAAATGGATTTATGCGCGTTTCATCTGAAGCATGTGATTTCTCCATGTTTGATTTGAGAGTCGTAATGCAATCATTTCTACATATGACGTCAAACTCGTGTGATGTAAAAGGGATCATTAAAATGCAGTACACCCAAAAAACAAATCTGACAATTATTGTATTAAATCTGGGTATATGCAATTATGTAAGATTTTTATACAGATATTGTATCTGATGCAAATCTGTAAGAATTCAATACAGCAGATGTATTAAAATCTTCCGAAATTGTATATGCCAAATTATTATACAGTTTTTGTTAGGTTCTTATGCAGAACTGTATTCAAATCTGCCATCCGCTGGTAGGGTGTAGAATTTGTTGGAGTACAACAGCGCAATTTCTATGAACTATTTTTGGAGTTGTAATTGAACTTGTTGAAGTTTCATCAATTCTACCCATCAGAAATTTACGATGTTTCAACAACCCCTTCCTATTTCATATTTTTTATATACCGATATATGTTTTTGACAAAATATTGAATCAAGCCTCATTCACTTCTACATAACGGAATTATTTTTTGAATAACTCTGAACAATATACTATTTCAAAGATTAGGATTTGTAAAAAAACGAAATAACATTCAGTTTATGTGCCTATTTTTCGGGTATTAGCCACCCAACATGGTCGTTAATTTACAATGTTCTGAAAAAAATTCCGATGTGAATATGTACGTTATGTGGACGAATTTGTATCCGAGGTAACCACTTTCCTTCGATGGGACTCCAACCCATGACTCGCAGTACGCTAGACTGGCGCTTTTAACCAACTAAGCTACGAATGACCTCCCTTCGAAGGAGGTCATCTGTAGCTTAGTTAGGGTGGGTGTACCAATTGTCGCCATACATAAGAACAACTTTTTTTTTTAAATAAGTAAAATGCATGTGGGTGGACTTTATATATCAAACGAAAGGTTTTACTTCCTGTTCCTTAGAACAGCTGTGAAAACTACAATCAAATTTGTTATAATCCTCAAAATTGATTAATCCATAATAGGAACGCATGCACCAGTTATGGCCCTATTCTTAATTTTGGTTCCTTATTTGGCAAATCCCTTTGTTTTCTTATACAGTAAAACCTCCATGAGTCGATATTGAAGGGACCATCGACTCATGGAAATATCGAGATGTGGAATAGAAAATTCTTGGAAAGCTGTTTGAAGGAACCATCACAGCAACCCAAAAAATATTTTTCTCTATGGCATAATTTGCTTCCATGAGTCGATATCGAGTCATAGAACATCGACTCATGGAGGTTTGACTGTAGGACTTATGGGACCATTGCCTGAGCCTATCAAATAAACGAACTACACCTAGCCTAGATTGGCATTTCTTTTGATTTTTTTTTCAAGGAATTTCCTCTGAGAATTCTTCCCAGAAAAATAATTCCTAATTTACCCGAGTTTTTCGTTTTTCCTTCTGGGAAATTCTTCTGGGTTTGCCTCTAAAACTATTCTGAATTTCTCCAAAAAACCTAGCTGGATACCTGATTGGGTACAGCATCGTTACAGCTATGAATTGTAAGGCTCCATAACGTTCGATTTTGGGCGATGTCTGCTTTCCCTTTCTCTCCGCTTAGGGTCCCACGTCTGATTTTTTTTTATTTCGCTTTGGATTCAATCCCTAGTTTTCGCTTTTATTTCATTTGACATCCGTATTAAGTTAACATCCCACTGAAGTCTTTCGTACATGTTTCACAATATATATTGTAGACACATTTTTTTCTCGATAGTGAGTAGAGCAAAAAAAGGGTTTCTTAATAATCAATTGGTTATTGAGTTTCAGTCTCTAAACGAACCACTGAGAAAAGCTGAATAATTTTAAACCAATTTAATTGAGAGTAAATTACCGTAATTGTGGTAAAAAATGGAACTTATCAGATCCACGCGGTATGTGAATCAAACTTCATTGTTTTCAAATGACATTTTGAATATGATACTTTTGGATTTTTGTCTTTCGCGTAAACTAAGTATACGTAATAGCTATAGGATCACTCCAAAACTGAACTTTTGATAGAAGGCTCGGAGACCCATAGTGTCATATTCCAATCGACTCAGCTCGACGAATTGTGGTGATGCCTGTATGTGTGTATGTATGTATGTATGAGGGTGTGTACAAAAAAATGTGACACACACATCAGCCATTGCGTTCTGGGGTTATTCAAAAAACATTTTTTTCCCATATTTCCCCCCTTGGTAAACAAAAAATCAAAATCGAAATTTTTTGTTCTCAAAAACTGCTACAATGCATTCAAGTGAACGCAAATAATTGATGGAAATAACTGAATCTATCTCCCTAAAGTCCAATTTTGACCTCTCTTATGTGCTTTTTTTTGTTACTCTTATGTGTTTCTTGTTTTATAATACACGCGAAAGGCACCATCACCTCTAGGTGGATTATTCTGTTTTTTTTTCTTGTCAATTAGTCTCTTGTAAGCCTTTAAGAAACCCTAATAGATGTCCTAACTAAGATCCGAGCAACAACAGGGCCACCCGGTAAATGGAAATTCCTCCGGAAGTTCCTCCAGGAATTCCTCAAGAAGTTGCTCCAAGAATTCCTCCGAAAGTTCCTCCAGGAATTCCTCCGGAAGTTCTTCTACAAATTAATTCGGAAGTTCCTCCAGGAATTCCTCCGGATGATCCTCCAGAAATTCCTCCGGAAGTTCCTCCAGAAATTCCTCCGGAAGTTTCTCCAAGAATTTCTCCAGAAGTTCCTCCAGGAATTCCTCCGGAAGTTCCTCCAGAAATTCCTCAAGAAGATCTTCCAAGAATTCCTCAAGAAGTTCCTCCGGAAGTTCCTCCAGGAATTCCTCCGGAAGTTCTTCTAGGAATTTCTCTGGAAGTTCCTTCAGGACTTTCCTCTGGAAGTTCGTCCCGGAATTCCTCCGGAAGTTCCTCCAGGAATTCTTTCGTAAGTTCCTCCAGGAATTTCCTTTCAAGAGGCTCGGAAGGCTTCTTCAAGAGGCTCGGAAGACTTTTTCAAGAGGCTCGGAAGGCTCCTTTCAAGAGGCTCGGAAGCCTTCTTTCAAGAGGCTCGGAAGCCTCCTTTCAAGAGGCTCGGAAGCCTCCTTTCAAGAGGCTCGGAAGCCTCCTTTCAAGAGGCTCGGAAGCCTCCTTTCAAGAGGCTCGGAAGGCTCCTTTCAAGTGGCTCGGAAGCCTCCTTTCAAGAGGCTCAGAGCCTCCTTTCAAGAGGCTCAAGCCTCCTTTCAAGAGGCTCAGGAAGCCTCCTTTCAAGAGCTCAGGCCTCCTTTCAAGAGGCTCAGAAGCCTCCTTTCAAGAGGCTCAGGAAGCCTCCTTTCAAGAGGCTCAGAAGCCTCCTTTCAAGAGGCTCAGAAGCCTCCTTTCAAGAGGCTCAGAAGCCTCCTTTCAAGAGGCTCAAGCCTCCTTTCAAGAGGCTCAGAAGCCTCCTTTCAAGAGGCTCAGAGCCTCCTTTCAAGAGGCTCAGGCCTCCTTTCAAGAGGCTCAGGCCTCCTTTCAAGAGGCTCAGAGCCTCCTTTCCAAGAGGCCTCAGGAAGCCTCCTTTCAAGAGGCTCAGAAGCCTCCTTTCAAGAGGCTCAGGAAGCCTCCTTTCAAGAGGCTCAGAAGCCTCCTTTCAAGAGGCTCAGGCCTCCCTTCAAGAGGCTCCAAGCCTCCTTTCAAGAGGCTCAGAGCCTCCTTTCAAGAGGCTCAGGAAGCCTTTTCAAGAGGCTCAAGCCTCCTTTCAAGAGGCCAGAGCCTCCCTTTCAAGAGGCTCAAGCCTCCTTTCAAGAGGCTCAGAGCCTCCTTTCAAGAGGCCTCAAAGCCTCCTTTCAAGGCTCAGCCTCCTTTCAAGAGGCTCAGGCCTCCTTTCAAGAGGCTCAGAAGCCTCCTTTCAAGAGGCTCAGAAGCCTCCTTTCAAGAGGCTCAAGCCTCCTTTCAAGAGGCTCAGAAGCCTCCTTTCAAGAGGCTCAGGAAGCCTCCTTTCAAGAGGCTCAGAGCCTCCTTTCAAGAGGCTCAGAAGCCTCCTTTCAAGAGGCTCAGAGCCTCCTTTCAAGAGGCTCAGGCCTCCTTTCAAGAGGCTCAGAGCCTCCTTTCAAGAGGCCTCGAAGCCTCCTTTCAAGAGGCTCAGGCCCTCCTTTCAAGAGGCTCAGGAAGCCTCCTTTCAAGAGGCTCAGAGCCTCCTTTCAAGAGGCTCAGAAGCCTCCTTTCAAGAGGCTCAGGCCTCCTTTCAAGAGGCTCAAGCCTCCTTTCAAGAGGCTCAGCCCTTTCAAGAGGCCTCGGAAGCCTCCTTTCAAGAGGCTCAAGCCTCCCTTTCAAGAGGCTCAGAAGCCTCCTTTCAAGAGGCTCAAGCCTCCTTTCAAGAGGCTCAGAGCCTCCTTTCAAGAGGCTCAGAAGCCTCCTTTCAAGCTCAGAAGCCTCCCTTTCAAGAGGCTCAGAAGCCTCCTTTCAAGAGGCTCAGAAGCCTCCTTTCAAGAGGCTCAGCCTCCTTTCAAGAGGCTCAGAAGCCTCCTTTCAAGAGGCTCAGAAGCCTCCTTTCAAGAGGCTCCAGAAGCCTCCTTTCAAGAGGCTCAGCCTCCTTTCAAGAGGCCTCAGAAGCCTCCTTTCAAGAGGCTCAGAAGCCTCCTTTCAAGAGGCTCAGAGCCTCCTTTCAAGAGGCCTCGGAAGCCTCCTTTCAAGAGGCTCAGAAGCCTCCTTTCAAGAGGCTCAGGAAGCCTCCTTTCAAGAGGCTCAGAAGCCTCCTTTCAAGAGAGGCTCAGAAGCCTCCTTTCAAGAGGCTCAGAGCCTCCTTTCAAGAGGCTCAGAAGCCTCCTTTCAAGAGGCTCAGAAGCCTCCCTTTCAAGAGGCTCAGAGCCTCCTTTCAAGAGGCTCAGGAAGCCTCCTTTCAAGAGCTCAGGCCTCCTTCAAGAGGCTCAGAAGCCTCCTTTCAAGAGGCTCAGGAAGCCTCCTTTCAAGAGGCTCCAGCCTCCTTTCAAGAGGCTCAGAAGCCTCCTTTCAAGAGGCTCAGAAGCCTCCTTTCAAGAGGCTCAGAAGCCTCCTTTCAAGAGGCCTCAAGCCTTCAGAGCCTCCTTTCAAGAGGCTCAGGAAGCCTCCTTTCAAGAGGCCTCAGAGCCTCCCTTTCAAGAGGCTCAGAAGCCTCCTTTCAAGAGGCTCAGAAGCCTCCTTTCAAGAGGCTCAGAAGCCTCCTTTCAAGAGGCTCAGAAGCCTCCTTTCAAGAGGCTCAGAAGCCTCCTTTCAAGAGGCTCAGAAGCCTCCTTTCAAGAGAGCTCAGAAGCCTCCTTTCAAGAGAGCTCAGAAGCCTCCTTTCAAGAGGCTCAGAAGCCTCCTTTCAAGAGGCTCAGAGCCTCCTTTCAAGAGGCTCAGGCCTCCCTTTCAAGAGGCTCAGAAGCCTCCTTTCAAGAGGCTCAGAAGCCTCCCTTTCAAGAGGCCTCAGAGCCTCCTTTCAAGAGGCTCAGAAGCCTCCTTTCAAGAGGCTCAGGCCTCCTTTCAAGAGGCTCAGAAGCCTCCTTTCAAGAGGCTCAGAAGCCTCCTTTCAAGAGGCTCAGAAGCCTCCTTTCAAGAGGCTCAAGCCTCCTTTCAAGAGGCTCAGAAGCCTCCTTTCAAGAGGCTCCGGAAGCCTCCTTTCAAGAGGCTCAGAGCCTCCTTTCAAGAGGCTCAGAAGCCTCCTTTCAAGAGGCTCAGAGCCTCCTTTCAAGAGGCTCAGAAACCTCCTTTCAAGAGGCTCAGAAGCCTCCTTTCAAGAGGCTCAAAGCCTCCTTTCAAAAGGCTCCAAAGCCTCCTTTCAAGAGGCTCCGAAGCCTCCTTTCAAGAAGCTCCGAAGCCTCCTTTCAAAAGGCTCCGAAGCCTGCTTTCAAGAGGCTCAGAAGCCTCCTTTCAAGAGGCTCAGAAGCCTCCTTTCAAGAGGCTCAGAAGCCTCCTTTCAAGAGGCTCAGAAGCCTCCTTTCAAGAGGCTCAGAAGCCTCCTTTCAAGAGGCTCAGAAGCCTCCTTTCAAGAGGCTCGGAAGCCTCCTTTCAAGAGGCTCGGAAGCCTCCTTACAAGAGGCTCGGAAGCCTCCTTTCAAGAGGCTCGGAAGCCTCCTTTCAAGAGGCTCGGAAGCCTCCTTTCAAGAGGCTCGGAAGCCTCCTTTCAAGAGGCTCGGGAGCCTCCTTGCATGAGGACTCTTAGGATTTTCTTTGTAATTTTTTTACAATAGAGAATTTTGGGGAAAAGTTCACATATTTTTTTCTGGACTTCCGAAACAATGGCTTATGTTTTTACTGAAAACCTTTGTTTTCCTCGATGCTGTGTTTTGGAATTATGCTTTTTCAAAGCTATGGCTTATATGTCACATTAAAAATATACTCTTTTATTACAAAGTCTTTGTGAGAGATTCAAAAGATCTGCAATTTTCAAACGTAACCCGTTGGATTTTTTTTTCTAAAATTGAACCGCATTCTTTGACGACGACAGAATCAATAATGCCGGATAATTCGTGTTATTGCGTGGGATTTCATTTTGAGCTGAATGAAACAAAATCTGTCGGATATGATTAAAACTCGAGCATGTTGGATGTTTTATTTCATACAACACTAGTGAAGTAGTGAGAAAACGTCGCTACCGGTACACAGCACTAACGGACAAGCATGCACGATACATGGGCCATATTTTCCCTATCCAGATGTTTCATTTTGATTCGAGAAAATTCAAACCAATATTGCACAATATTGTACATGTTATGTGTCTCTATCGTTAGTATCCAGCCAACGGCTTTGATTCCATCCCATTGTACCATGATTGCACCGTTTTCCATAGTGCTCTAACCGGATGCAAGGATTTTGGCACCGAGAGCTGATTGAACCGTGAACCGTGGTGGGCCAAATTTCCATATTTGTTAAACAAATCGGAATTGATGTGCGCTGTCTTCCTGTACGGTTAAAAAATGGAACGTCTTGCGTCGTTTGTAGTGGAAATTTTTGGCACCCAACCGAAGTTCGGTTTATGGGCGACGACAAGAAAAACTTTGAGTACACAGTCATTGTGCCAAGATGACGTCGCCGTCAGCCAGCAGCCAGCGTCTTGATGCGATCTAGCAAACGCGATATTCGAAAGGGTGTTCAACCGCCAGAGACGATTTAAATTGCTGGAGATAGTAAATTTATGGAAAGTCTACTGTTCTGTAAGCTGCGGGGAAATGTGATCCAAATAACTGCCTCGCGATAGAAATAGCAAACTTGCAGGTCATTTATTCAGATATGCTTCCATGGTTATTCAAGCTTGTAAATTCATGGAGTCTCGAGAGCAAATTTCGAGTTGCTAGAATTGGGATTTGTTGTTTCTGTGTTCGTTCGTTTACGAATTATTAGATCAGTTCCGTAGCTTAGGATTGGGCAAATCAATAAGATAACTAGCGATTCTCCTTAAGACTGTTTCGTCATAACTGTTAATTACCCTATGTACAATTCCAGTTGACCATGATTCTCGAATGAAGTGTCGATTTACCTGAAATCAACCTAATTATTAGGAGCAGGAAATTAGATTCGTCGAACCCGCATGTATGAGCAAACCGTATCAGGAGATTTCACTGTGGGCGAAAGGTAGAGAAAAATTTAATTTTTTTAATCAATCACTCAACTTAATCACGTACAACACTATACAGGGTTCCCAGTGTCTATGGTTGTATTGACTCTTGTTTACTCATATTAAAAAATTTGTTTTTTTTCAGAATCTACATTCTAAATACACGCTGATTTTCTTCACAGCTTGCGTACATTCAACGTAAATTGTTGGAATTTACAACCACTAACAACAGGTAACTCAGCACGCTCGATGCGTTCTAACTTAGTTAATGCTTAGAAACTCACCGAGTTGTTGTCTACCACACGAACGAGCCTCACATATGTACTTCGATCACCCCACTCTTTCATGTTGCTCGAGTGCTAGGCTAGTATCTACGAATGAAATCAAATGCATGACATGGATCGTTGCACTCCAGCAAACACTCTATGTCTCTCTGTTTCCCTAGCGTCGATCGGTTGCTCCACCTGTGCACTCCAAGCGTGGTATACCGTTCTTATGGAATTACCGGTCGCTTAATATTTTTCAGTAGCTTCAATTTAAATTCAATTTGAAAGCAGCTAACTGTCCTTATCTCGAACGATTTGCCTTAAAAATTGGATATGTTTAAAAAAAAATGCAACAAAACAGTTTTGTACATTGTTTTATATCTACTCGGAATGGATCAATAATTACATATTAAATTATATGCGTTGTTGAATACTAACCTGGGTGGAATTCGAGCCAAAACTGTAGCACGTTTTAAGTATCGTCCTCCGTCATTGAAAGGTACGCGTTGAAAAACTGGTAAACACTGATTGCTGGCGTCACATTGCGCTGCACCACTGCCGAAACGGTACTATGACTACTGTCGAAATGCTGCAGATTTTGAGCTAAGATCTAGGAAAAAGATCGAGATTTGATTTGAACCATTGTTGAGATGACTGAGTTCGTCGACACTAATTCACTCTAAAGTGTCTGGCGATGGAAGATGTAAACTAAAATAAAAATGGGAAAGCGTTGGAATGCGGCAATTGAAATGATTGAATCGGAATTATCTTCTTCTTTAGTGCTGCATTCCTGACTGTAAAATTAGAGCATTTCTACTGTTACAAATTGCATTTTCATTTATGCACTCAATTTCAATAAAAAAAATCTACCCAGAAACTGTCCTTATCATGGTCTGTGGGGATGATTCAAAAGAATTGAATCACAAGAGTTTTTTAAATGAAGTTTTGCTTCATTGTTCAAGTTGGTCAAAAAATCTAAAAAAATAAAAAATATATACATATATTTTTTTCAGTGATATTATCTTTTCAATGATATCATCTTCAGTAATGATGTGATGGAAAAATCTCTCGAATTATATCATATTGGTAGTAAATTGCAACAATCGTATTGGTTGTAAATATCAATACTCTTCCCTCATCTACTTTAATAATTCCATTTCAACCCTTAACAAAGCTTCTCATGTTGCTATATAATTAAAAACATCCATTGTAAGTAGCTTTTGTCAGCAAAAATAGCAAACCATAAAACATAACCTACGACAGAGCAGGTGTAACTCACGACTTAAGACCCGCGCAGTCTGTAATCACTGGAGTGTGGAATGCTTATGGAAGCCCGTGCATGCATGTCGCTCGTCGTCGTCGTGCATGCGATACCAATAATGAATGGCCAAACATGTGGATTTGACAGTCGAACAATGATATTTATAATAACACCGCGGTTGTGCAGCGCCCAAGTTTTGTTTCCATATCGTCAAGGGCGACCTCGCAGTCATAGAACTGGCCAGCATCTAATCGCGCGACCGCAGCTTTTGGTTCTGTGGTAGTGTGGGAAAGTCAACCCGGAGTCCTATAGGTTGGTCGGTTGATGGCGTGTGAGAATTCATCTCGGCACCTCGCAATGCAATGCGATCGAATCACGACTCCAACTGGCTAATGTGCCACACAATTGCGGGAATGTAAATTATATCGACTCGAAGCCAATTTTATCCGTGTGGAAGAATCTTATTTCTGCTGGCCATTATTAGGTGCCATTAGAAAATGTGAAATGAGAGCTTGTTCTGATTCCAATTCCAAGCTTTGCCTGTTTGTGGGGGCTCATTATTGATCAAATATGCGAGAACTGGCAGTGAAAGGATGCAAAACTTGCCAGAACAATCGTGACGTGCATAACTTTGAAACCGTCGTCGTTGACGACGACAGTGAGCGATGAGGTTGATGTTGATGAAGGGGTATGATTAGTGAGTAATGCATAAGAAACAAATAATAGCACATGGGTCATTATACAATAAACTAATTTTTGCCTCGACCTTGGCATTTACTGTTTTTATTTCAGATACCCGTCATCGAAGGTATTCATATTTACATATATTTACAATCAATTTCTCAGGACGTTAAATTTAAAGAAACAATAATGCTTCATGGGAAAGCGTACCAATTATGTATTAAATCTACATATTGGGTTATCAGATTTCGAAGCAAAATGAACACAAATGCACTTTTCTTTGTTGCCGCACTTCGCTGGACATTCAAATTTTATTGGGAATGTGAGTTTCCGCTCATCCGATGCACACCTTGCGCAAGTTTACTGCAGGCCTAATGTCAATGCTGGTAGTCGCATGTCAAAATGATATTTAGAAAATGTCTTTAGTAAACTAGATAGTGGGTAGAATCGTTCCCTTGGGAGACTTGACTTGACAACTTTTTTTTTCATCGAGAAATAAAATAGTTACGTTCTACTTTATTTTTCCGTATGATAGGTTTCTAACTCTCATAAAAAGTAAAAACATGTAATTGTTGAATTGTAAGCCTCATGATAACTCATAATTGCGTGAATATATGTTATATGTCACTTCTAAAACTAGTGATGGCAGAAAAAATTGAAATTTCGGCGCCAAGGAGATCTTTCCCAGATTATGGTGTGATGGATGGTTAAAATAATTTTAAAAGCATTGCATTTTCTCCAAGACATGCAGTTCAAGAATTTTAATAGTTTCGTATATTATTATATTTAATAGCAATGCAACTGGGGATGCGATTCTACCTGTAATTTTTTTTTCAGGCGTTTCCAATCCCTTATTAGAGTTAAATAATTCCAAAAAGGTAAAATAATAAAGCCTGAAACATTCGAAATCTATAAAAAACGATTAGTAGCACCCCGGGTAGAAGCTGTGATATTGATAACAAAACATTATATGAACTTGTTTGAAATATGACTAAAAATAACAAGCAAAAATTACAAAAAATTGCACCGAAATATCATAAAAATATTAGGTTTTGCTAACAAAAAGATATTGATAAGTTCTTGTTAATGGCAGAACCTGATATTTTTAGGATATTCCGGTGTAATTTTTTGTTATTTTCGCTTGTTATTTTTACTCTTATTTCAAACAAGTTCAATCTATGTTTTATTATCAACTAGTTTATTTGTGGACGCAGTAGCGCCCGTGGCAAGTGTTTTTTTTAAATCAAAATTTTCAACGTCTGTTGTCTGTGATTTTTTTCATCAAATGCTGTGTTTGGTTGTCTAAGGTTCTCACTGGTTTTGTTTTCTGCATCTGATAGTGAAAAAGAATTAAAGTGTCAAATATTATACTTTTTTTTGTGAGAATTTCCCCGCGAGCTGCGTCTGGTTGGCTAGTCACCGGACAGAAAAACAGGGCTATTATATTTATGATATCACGTTTTACTGGGGCCCTCCTTAGCCGTGCGGCTACAAAGCAAGACCATGCTGAGGGTGGCTGGGTTCGATTCCCGGTGCCGGTCTAGACAATTTTCGGATTGGAAATTGTCTCGACTTCCCTGGGCATGAAAGTATCGTCGTGCTAGCCTCATAATATACGAATGCAAAAATGGTAACCTGGCTTAGAAACCTCGCAGTTAATAACTGTGGAAGTGCCTAATGAACACTAAGCTGCGAGGCGGCTCTGTCCCAGTGTGGGGATGTAATGCCAATAAGAAGAAGAAGTTTTACTGTTAACCCTCCCCTCGGATATGCTATCTTGCCGCGATGGGTGGGCTTACGCCATTAGCACTGATATGGCAGCCAAAGACATATCCTGTCGTGATGATATCACATGTTGACTATTTTTTGTTTAGTGCCACGTCACTTATAATCTGGCATTGACGCACTGATTTTACGCATGTGCATGTGATTCAATGGACATCGTATCTTGGAGCCTTGAATGGTGGTGCAGACAGACAGAGATCTTTTTCATCAGTGATAATGATGTGAGATCTCTTTTCTGCGGCAACACTTTTCTGATGCGTTCCCTGATGATGATGAGTCGTAGCCACGCTTAAACATAGCTAGGTAGGAATTAACCAGTAGAAAATATGATCAAGACATTAATAGGGAATTGACTCTTGGATTCACTGAGTAGTTTTATCAAAACTAGGAACGTGGCACCTTTTTATTTTGTTATGTCTCACTTTAAAGAGCCATAATTAAAAATAATCAAATCATAATCATAATCAAAAATACCTTATTTGGATGCGATTTCGATGCTGTTGAGAACCAACAAGCCCATAGCGACAGTATTCGGCGTTTTCTTGAAATAAGCTTTAAAATATGTAGTATTTAAAACTTTAAGTTGAGGATTTATAATTGCTGGGCGCACGGTTCTGAACTGTGGCCCGGTAAATAGACTAAATAGATTTCAAAATAAATTTTAAACCAGTCATATTTATCAAAATACAGTGCGTTTATTATTGTTTCAAAATACATTTTTATTCGAGTTTTCTACCTCCTTGTCATCATATCTACAATAAGACTGACTATCGCGAAAGATGATAAACTAATTAATTTTTGAACGAACTTTTTGAGGTTCATTTGTTCGATGGAAACTGCAAATTTATAAAAAAACGACTAATTTTTTTCGTTAACATTGTAGTAGGGATAGTAGTATTGATTGCTGATCTTGATGAAATTGTGGAAACGTGTTAGTGAACAAGTGTGAGTGAAAAGGTTAATGCACAAGACGGTATTGATGGTGGTTACATAATGACAGTAGACGCTAGGTAGAAAATAGAGTTGATTTGAACTGGATGGGAACATGTTAGCAGTGATTATGAAGAAGGAAATGCAATATGGAGTTTAGGTGCTAGAAGTGGAAATTACTAGAAATAGTTAAAATGTTCGATCCAATGAAAGCTAGTGGAAGTGTCGGTTCTTATATGATCGATTCATTGTGTGCGTGCGTGTGTTCATGACTGTTAATAAGATATATTTGATGACAGTGACAATAGTAATTATGATAGTGATAGTGGTGAAAACGATAATAAAATTTATTGCATTATTATTATTTAATAATTATGCATCATTTAATGATGCTACTTCAAGAGATTATTTTATAGGAAACTATTTGAAACAGTGACTATTTGAGCAACGAAGCTTAGGAACGTCTGTTATTGATCTAAAATAGAGGCTCATAGAAGCAAATTTATTCACCGAATCAACAAGGAACAGCCCCTGTGTTATGTTGGAGTGATGAGTGATAGTGATTCTGGTGAAAACAGTGATCAGTGATGTTATTGAAGGGGACTATTTAAAAAAAAAACTATTTGGATAAGGACTAAAACAGTGACCATTTGAGCAACGTGGCTTAGGAACGTCTGTTATTGACCTAAAATAGAGGCTCGTAGAAGCAAATTTAAGTACCGTGGGGAATAACAGGGATAGACCCGGAGTAGAGTTTGAATCGAGAGACTGCCAACGGGTTACATGAAAAAAAAGGTATCACGTTTTACTGTTAATGAGCTATTATCACTTGTCATAAGACGAGTTTGTACAATCCCATTTAATTCCACCACTTAACACTAAACCACTTAACACTGACATTCCACTAAAAAGCTCAAAATAATTTTCTTAACAAAAGAGCTATTATCGTTTACCCGGGACTGATCATTTTTTGACTTTCTCGTACAACAAAGTTGTACTGAAAGGCTATATAATCACTTCAAAAACGAATTTTTGATAGGAAGCCGGAAGATCCATAGTGTTATATACCAATCGACTCAGCTCGACGAACTAAGGTGATGTCTGTAGAATGGTCAGATCGGACTATGGGATCAGAAGTTAAGGCCAAAATTTGTTTTGCCCAAAATCCTTAAAAAAATACTCTTTTATTGCGGATCTTTTGAAAATTTTCCATTTTGCGTATTCCGCAAAGTTCTTCCGCAGCTGTCAAAGTTCTACCGCAAGCCTGCAAATCTTCAATACACTGAAACAAAAACATGATATTTGGCGTTGTCATCATAGAGTGTCATGGCAAACAGCAGGGAAGAAGTATGAAGCGACAGCTGCGGTAGTTTGAAAATTCAACCGGAAAGTGGAAAGTTTTCTCTAGAATAGCAATATATATTTTTTAGTATTTTCTGCACGAGAAAGCCACCAACAGCGCTAGGTGGATTACTCAAGGTTTTTCTGTTATGAATCGAGTTAAGAGAAAAAAGAATTGATACACATTGCAATTATTGAATTGTGACTAAGAAATCATATCTTTTACTAGAGATTTGTCCTAATTCAATGTATTTTATGTAGAAATATAAACCTAACCTAACTTTTTTTTTGTTCTTTTTCAGGTCTGTCCCCATTGCCTTTTGGATGATGATTGTTAAATACTAAGCTGGTTAAAATTAGTGATGGGAAATGTAAAAAAAAATGTCATGGCATTAATATTACTAATTTCCTGATATCTCTTTTCAAAAGTAATTTACAGTTCGGATTTTTTGATTAGCATGTAGTACTTAAAGGGTCCTAGAACTTTGTCGAATAGATCATTTTTCTAAATACAACGTGTGAGCCATGAGAGCGAAATTGAAAAAAAATGCAACGAAAGGTCATGATATTAATGTCATTTGACAATAATTCGGCTATCACGCCGCCAATATCATATTTAGATTAATTCTTTTTCTTCTTCTTATTGGCATTACATCCCCACACTGGGACAGAGCCGCCTCGCAGCTTAGTGTTCATTAGGCACTTCCACAGTTATTAACTGCGAGGTTTCTAAGCCAGGTTACCATTTTTGCATTCGTATATCATGAGGCTAACACGATGATACTTTTATGCCCAGGGAAGTCGAGACAATTTCCAATCCGAAAATTGCCTAGACCGACACCGGGAATCGAACCCAGCCACCCTCAGCATGGTCTTGCTTTGTAGCCGCGCGTCTTACCGCACGGCTAAGGAGGGCCCCCATTTAGATTAATTACCTGTTAGAAAAAGTTTTCGGGCCCTTTAAGGGCTATATGTTTATATGAAAAACATTATTTTAAATGACTTGTGATAAAAGTTGTTAGCAAATTGGGCTCATGACATTGAAATGAAATTTCACCGTCACTTATATTTAAGGGACTACCAAATCAGGAGGGTCTCCAGTACCCATGCGAGCAAAAGCGTAGGATTGCCAATCCGGAGATGACGATAGACCTGTGCGCCAATTGATCATTTGATTATCGGCGGCGTGGACTAATTTCAAGCGTCAAAAATTCTCCGGAATTCCTTAAGATGTGCCTCAACGAATTCCTTAGGAATTTCATTTATTCACGACTTCCTGGACATTCCTCCCGATATTTATTCGGTAATATTTCCAGGAATCCTTCCGGAAGTTCCTTTAGGATTTCGTGCGAAAGTTCCTTCGAGATTTCGTCCACAAGTTGCTCCAGGATTTTGTTCGGAAGTTTCTCCAGGATTGCGTCCAGAAGTTTCTCCAAGATTTTGTCCAGAAGTTCTTTCAGGATTACGTCCGGAAATTCCTCCAGGATTTTGTCCTGAAGTTTTTCCAGGATTTGGTCCGAAAGTTCCTTCACGGTTTTGTCCGAAAGTTTCCCCATGATTTTGTCAGAAAGTTCCTCCGGAATTTCATTCAGAAATTCCTCTGGCAATTCCTCTTGAATTTCATCCAGAAGTTCCTCCAGGATTGCTCCAGGATTTTGTCCGGATGTTAATCCAGGATGTCGTCCGAAGGTTCCACAGGATTCGTCCAGAAGTTCACCCAGGAATTCTTCCGGGAATTCCTCCAGTATTTCGTCTAGAAGTTCCTTCAGGATTTTGTCTGGAAGTTCTGCCAGGATTTCGTCCAGAAGTTCCTTCAGGAGTACGTCCAGAAGTTCCTCCAGGATTTCATTCAGAAGTTCATCCTGGGTTACGTCCGGAAGTTTCTCCAGGATTTCATCCGGAAGTTCCTCCAAAATTTCGTCCGGAAGGTCCTCCAGGAATTCCTTCGGAAGTTTATCAGGGATTTCTTCCAGAAGTTCTTTCAGGATTTCGTGCGGAAGTTCCTTCAGGATGTCGTCCGGAAGTTCATCCAGGATTTCGTCCGGAGAATCCTCCAGAATTTCATCCAGAAGTCGCTCAATGATTTCGTCTGGAAGTTCCTTCACGATTTCGTCCGAAAGTTCCTTCAGGATTTCGCTAGGAAGTTCCTTCAGGATTTCGTCCGGAAGTTCCTCCAAGATTTCGTCTGAAGTTCTTCCAGAATTTCGTCGGGAAGTTCCCCCAGGATTTCGTCTGGAACTTCCTCCAAGATTTCGTCCAGAAGTTCCTCTGAGATTTCGCCCGGTAGTTCCTCCAGGATTTCGTCCGGAGGTTTCTCCAAGATTTCATCTGGAAGTTCCTCCAGGATTTCGTCCGAAAGTTCCTCCAGGATTTCGTCCGGAAGTTTTCTCATGATTTCGCCCGGAAGTTCTTCTAAAATTTCGTCCGGTAATTCCTCCAGGATTTCGTCCAGAAGATGCTCCTGGTTTTCATGCGAAAGTTCCGCCAGGAATTCCGCCGGAAATTCCAGCAGGATTCCGTCCGAAAGTTCCTACAGGATTTTGTTCGGAAGCTCTCCAGGATTTCGTCCGGAAGTTCCTCCAAGATTTCGTCCAGAAGATGCTCCACGTTATGGTATGAAAGTTCCTACAGGATTTTGTCCGGCAATACCTCCATGGCTTTATCCGGAAGATCCTCCAGTATTTCGTCCAAAAGTTCCTCCAGGATTTCATCCGAAAGTTCCTCCAGGGGTTCCTCCGGAACTTCCTCCAGAATTCCGTCCGAAAGTTCCTCCAATATTTCGTCCGGAAGTCGCTCCAGAATTTCGTTCTGAAGTTCTTCCAAGATTTCGTCCGGAAGTTCCTTCAGGATTTAGTCCGAAAATTCCTCCAGGAATTTCTACAAAATTTCCATCAAAATTTCTCCAAGATATTTCGTCCAAGAAGAAAGCCCTTCCTTCGTAGATTCCTGCTGGAATTCTACCGGAAGCTCCTGAAGTAAATCCTCCAACATTCATTCTCTGAAGTTCAGATATTCCATAGGATCTGTTACAAAATTTCACCGTGAATTCATCCAGAAATTTTGGAATAATTTCGGGCCAAAACGCTAAAGAAATCTAGGATCAATTTCTTAAATTCGCCAAAAACAACGAACTTCTTAGGCTGCGTTTCATTTCCTGAAATCAAACTTAACTGCGGATTACTTAGATTCCACTAGAATGTCTACCAGTGTTTCCTAAAGAAATTTCTACTGAAATTCTCCCTGGAGATCCTCCAGAATTATTCCAAGAACTCATAAATTACTATTACTAAATTACTCTCCAGAAATTTCCACTGAACTCCTTTTGAATGTCATATAGAATTTCTTACGCAACTCACACCCACCACCGGGATTTTTTTCCGGAAATATCTGTGGGAGTCTTTCAAGGTATACTTATGGAAATTCAATTGTGAATTCCTCCAGAAATTAATCCGGTAATCTCTCCAGGTATTTCCCAAAACATTCCTCCTTAGGATCCTTAGGGGAATAGTTTTGGAATACTTCAGTAATTCCTTCAGAAATTCCTATGGAATGCATACGAAAATTTATCTGGGACCAACAGATGTTTACTTGGGACTAGCATTCATCTTCAATGTACAAGTACTGGTGATCTCATTTGTTAGGTCACACTGGCGCCTATCACGTCAGAATGCAAGTCAATGTAGGGAAAGGGAAGAAAATGATGATGCAATCACTCGCCCACTACAAGCCGAATATACCTCTGCACTTGCCATGAGTTCATGCGAAATTTGTTGGAATTTTTGGGTTAGGTTCGAGAGGCAGAGGTTCGTCTTGGTTAACGAGCTGCCAATGTGACAGATAGGAGAAAGCAACTGATAGAATTTCTTATTGGATGTAGGAAACGAGCTTTTTCGTTCATTTCCAATTCTAGCAGCTACTACTAGAATGGTCAAGTTGAGTATAGCATTGAAATGGAAACGGTATGGAAGTCCATTTTCAGTTCTAGCGATTGCTAGAACATAAGAAAGATACAAAGTAGAAGAATGGGACGGACCTGGGATTGTCATTGTTTTTTGCCCAGATCTATTAAAACTATTTAGGAACTTAGATTTCAAAGCAAAGCAACCTAGGTTTCCCATCATGAGTGCTTGTAATGTGACAGATGACCGGGACCACGCTACCACATTTTCATTTGGTCTCTTGAAAATGAAAAAGTCCGAGGGAAAAGTGGCGATACAACCGGCCAAACAGTGAAAAGGAACCTGGCGAATCTTCCATGGGATATTTATCAAAAGCACTTATTCGTCTTTGCTTTTTTATCACCATTCGAAAAAAGTCAATTTTTTTTTATTGTAAACGTTAGAATTTTGTTTTGAAAGAAGATGGACCGGGCTCGGCTAGTGCACAGTAAAATACAATGAAAATTACCCATGACGGAATTCATCATTGAATGTCGAATTCGGCAACAGAATGCAACAATTCCAATGCAGTCTCAAAAATTCCTGATAAAGAATAACCAAATTATCACAACCCTTTCGGTTTTTTTTTTCAGCGTTCTGGATCTTAAGGAACATTTTAGCGTAGCTATGGATCTTAAAATTATTCTTTATATTTTATGTATTTATGGTAGCGTTCTATGGAACATTCAGTTGTTATTTATGAAGCGTTTTCCATTTTTTATGGATCGTTTTGGTACATCTAACGGTACAAAGTAAGGGCTACCATTGCTTCTTATCTGGTCTGAACCTGCTTTTCAACATAGTATTCTACTTAGCATTTCCTCAGTTGTTAATTAAAAGCTTTTCTATGTCCACCATTGGAACGAATATCCAACTTGCCATCTCCGAATTGGCAATCCTACGCACTAACATAAGACCCAAACAAGATGATCTGCTTAACTTTAGATGGCCTGTTAGGGGCGATTCAACTTATTTTTGTAATTATGTTTCAGTAATATGTTGGATATCACAATTTTTGTTTACAGTCAGTGTTATCGTTTTTCGGTTGGTTTTGGTTGAATATAAAATTGTAAGTGTCAAGTTTGTGGTGTACATCAGTCTAAAAAGTTAATTCAAAATATGGATCATGGTCAACTATCAAACAATTAATAAACATTATAAACTAACAAACATACATTAATCTCCATAGGGTTCAAAGTTAAATTTGTTATTCTAGTTTCTAGAACGCTACGGAGATTAATGTAGGGTTGTTAGTTTATAATATTTATTAGTTATTTCGGGACTAATTTGCGGTTTGGACGTTACTTATTTTGTAAACAAACATTGTTTTAAAGATTCCGAAGAATGCGAGTGCTTTTCTCCAAAACTAATTCCCTTACCTGATAGAGGAAAGCTCATTCTGTCGGATACATATCGTGGTTTTTCCGGGAAATTCTTGTTTTAGCAAGAATTTGCCTTCCAATATTTGTTTACAAAATAAGTTACGCCCAAATCGCAAATCAATCCCGATTTGTTAGTTGACCACGATCCATATTTTGAATTAACTTTTTAGACTGATGTACACCAGAAGCACTTACAATTTTGTGTGCAACCATAACCAAACGTAAAACGATAACACTGACTGTAACTTTAAACACAAACTGTAATATATATCCAACATAATATAGAAACATAATTACAGTTCCCCTGAAGAAGACCCGAAAAGTGGTCCAAACGTTGGGATAAAATCAAAATTATCGTTTGATTACCAAGACTGCATAGCCGAAACGTAGCATAACTACCAAACGACATTTTCGGTCAAATGACCTTTTTGGTCAAACGACTATTTCGGCCAAAAAGAAAAACTCAGCCAACTAGTTTTACGGCTTCTATTTGTTTCGGTCGAACGTTCAATTCGGCGAAATGGAATTCGTCTAGATGACTTTTGGCCCAAACGTGTTATCCGACCAAATAGAATTAGTTCAAATGGCTTTCGGCTGAATGACTTTCACCCATACAATTCTTTTCCAGTGGGCGATCACTTTCGGAGTTTTATCGAGAATTCGAAATAATAGAGTTTGAAAGATAGAACGATTAGTATGTGGTATAGGTTAACGTTTTTTCGTTTGTCAGCAGCTTTTTTTCTGATTTATCGGGCGATCGAATTGAAATCAAACAAACCGTTGAGACGTGATTGGCATTCTACTTTGTATGAAACTACTCCAAAGAAAACATGGAATAGACGATGTAACGTGTAGCAGGCACACCTGCCGTGCCTTTTTCTCACTATCAGAGTGCATGATAAATCAGAATCTGATCCTCCATCCACAAGTGTGACCTGCTCAAACTCTAATTCACACTTTTCGTTCTAGCCCTATCAAATCGCCACCCCTCATGAATTCCTAATATAACTTATGCGATGCACAACACCGTCCACTATCTGGTTCTTAACTTAATTGCTAGAACCGACCATATTTTATGAGAAAACCACCAAATCCCCGCACGGCTTTGTCCCGGACGGTACCACCAGACTAGAACTGAAATCAAACCGAAACTGTTGAAAGAAGCGGCGGCGTCTGCATTGCGCACTTCGTTATAAATTCAGTGCATGTATCATTCGAGCCCCGCCGCACTGGCTGACTGGCGGGCCTCCTTCCCGTTTATCAGGGAAAAGAACGTGATAGACTCGGAGTAAGCTCAGACAGATTTTTTACCGCTTACCAATCGAAAACTTTAGAATCTGCTTTCAGAAGGCTCTAGTCCTCCACGTTTCGATATGTCGAACTAATGACTCTTTCAATGTCTCAATATTTTCGGACGCAACGAAGCTAGGCCGTGCACTGAATTCGTTTTTCTAGTCCAAATACTATAATAGCGCATTTTCAACCGGGTCATTATTGCAAGATAAACGTTTGACGTAAAAGTTTTGATCGAATACGAGATGTGATATTTTAAATTGATTTTAAATGCGCTATAATTTAAATTGCTCTTAATTTAAATTTCCAGCTTCCAAATTTAGTCATCTTCAATTCTAAATTAATCGTTTTTTCCGTGAGTACTGTGCTCGGTCTGAAATGCATGACATAGATAAATCTGTGTAGTTGGCATCTATGGTTGGATTGGAACCATTATTTTCTTTCCTCTTGTCTTCACTACCAAGTCCACAAATAGGGTATAGCGATGGCCTCTGCCAGATAAATAAAAAATCGCTGACTCGAAAATTATATCTTTTCCAAACTAAACAGAACACTATGTGACCGGTGGCGGCCCTCGCACGCGAGGAATAAAGTTTCCGAACAAATCCAATTAAAGTATCTTGCTACCGACGCGTCGTCGGAATCAATCCCGGCTAATCCCTCGGGTTTACCACGTAATGCAAACATCCCTACAAAGTAGCTGATGTGCGATGTGCAAGCTGAAAATCACGTCAACCTCTGTCAGATCAGGCTTTGCGATTTTGTCACGATACCGACTCGTGAGGCCTTCCACGTCAGCACATGTGACAGCCTAATGGTAGCCTCTGAGTAGACATAACTTTATTCCCAAGTTCTGTTAGATCGAACCAGAATGCAGAGTTTAAACGAAATGAAAAAAAGGCAGTTAGTATGGGGTCGTACACTTATTACGTAAGCATTTTTTCAGGGATTTTCGACCCCCCCCCCTCCCCCCATGTAAGATTTTTTTCATACAAAAGAATTTTTATTTATATGGAGCGTAAGATATTGACCGACCCCCCCTCCCCCCATAAGTGCTTACGTAATATGTGTACGGCCCCTATCACAATAAAAACAACGTGAGCTGAATTGTGGCGAGGTATAGCAACGGTCAAACACTTGAAGAATGGTAATTCAAACATGGAAAAGGTGACAAGGATAAAAATTCGGCTAACAGAACAAATTTGCATGCGTCCGCTGTTGGTGCTCACTGTCATCGAAACACAACAGTTAATCATTTGATTGACATTTCATTTTGGGAATACCTACTGATTCCTTAAAAAAATGTTCATTTTTGCCACATTTGAGTCGATTTTACAGTTTAAATAAACAAGGACCATTTTCATCAATGAAATGAAATTTTTGTTTTCACATAGTTTAACCAGATTTATGATTCAGATATCCGCTTTTGATAATAACTTTGAGATGATCCCATTTTGTTCATTCAACATGTAGCAAGTTTACAATTCCTGTTTAGATTATGGATTTCGTTTAGCTTTTGGCGCTCGAGAATAATGTATAATATGACACTTTTTCATTTTCAGCCAACAAAGCATGTGCCCTTTTTCGTGAGATTTATTGCTAAGAAATTTTAAAAACTTGACATATGCTAAAAGCAATATTCCTACAGTTTTACTGCTGTTCGGTTACATTCTTCACTCCAGACACCCATCTTTCCCTGATCAACACTATCCGTACTATTTTAAAACGACCCATTAAAAAGACCATTAAAATGTTAAGAAATTGCACTGGAATCTGTTTCCAACGTGTTTCTTTTATAGCAGAACACATTAACTTCATCGCACCAGCTCAGCTTCCAATACCGACTATTCTTGGTTCGCATTATTCCCACATTATTGTAAAATCCCATCCCGAAGCACGTCGGGAAAGTTTTCCCCCCCTTTGCCACCCCTTCAAACCGGAAGCGACCGTGCCTCTTCTCACCGAACTTCGTGCACCTCTCCGGGGACCTGTCTACGCTGTCTGCTCCGTGTCTGTCTGGCTACGAAAATCGTTCATCTGGAAATAGTACGCTTTCGACGACGATACGACATCCAGGCTGAGGGATACACACTAACTGGGAGCGGAAGCGGGATCATGGCGGGGCGGGGAGGAATGCCCTCTTCGCTTCCGCTTTTTATTACATGGCGTAGCACAATGGTTACGGGTTCTGTGTGTCTGTAGTTCAATCCTTCGTTAGCGTCCAGGAAGGCGAAGAAATTGAACGAAGTGATGCTGTAGATTCCCCATCTTCGCGACGACGGGTATTGCTTTATGGTAACACAGGGGAAACTATTTTTCGCACAAATTTCTTCGGATCATGAAGTAAATGGAACGGCTATTGCTGAGTGTCGTAGTGGAGTCTGCAGTTTTTTTTGTTCTTGCAAGTCATAAAATTCAATATCATTTTTACCAGGGCCTGCAGGGTAGCAAAATATACATCCCATTATAGAATAGTAATGAAAAGGGAAATGCATAAATGAAGTTATCATTTTTATAAAAGTTAGCAAAAACATGGTTGTTAAAATTATAATAACCTAGTCGACCCGGCAGACGTTGTCCTGCATAGTAGGCGAAAATTCGCGTTGAGAACTGCCCATGCGAAATTTCCATACGATTCTTAATGTTAGTTTTCCACGATTTACTTGACTTTACTAATAATTTTCTACTGAGGAAATATCAAATAAACCCATCGAAAACGATAACGAACATATTTGCTAAAGGAATGAAGAAAATCCATCCAACCGTTTTTGAGTTATGCGGATACGAACACAGACCATTTCATTTTTATTATATAGACTAGCAGACCCGACGAACTTCGTTTCGCCTAAAATTGATTTATTCTCTGATCAATTCTCGACTTATGAAGAAATGGATGTTTAATTTGTATGGGACCCCCCGTGCAAAGGGGGGAGGGGTCTTGAACCATCTTAAGAACCTTCCCCGGCCCCAAAAACCTATGCATACAAATTTTCATGCCGATCGGTTCAGTGGTTTCGGAGTCTATAAGGTTCAGACAGACAGAAATTCATTTTTATCTATATACAGTCACTCTCAAAATTGAGCGTACAGTATGGATTAGTTGACTACATTCGAAAATTTCAAAGGAAATTAAATGGTTAGCTCGGTTGTTTTTAATGCATTTCAATATTCATCCCTTCCTTTAATGTATGCGTACATAAAATTGTTGAAATTTTTTCTCTAAAGTTCATTTATTTGAAAATAATCTCAAAATACGCCTATTAGATGTGACAAAATTGAGCGTACAGCAAACACGATTAATGTATTTTAATATTGTTTTTTCATAATTATATTTATAATAATAAACATCCGCTTCTTAAACATTCAATGTTTTGAAATTAAATCATGTTTTGGTCAAAATGACGAACAATTGAGAGGTAAGAACATTGCTATTTAACAATTCAATGCCTGTGGGAAAAATAAATACTTTAATTTGTATGTTTCACCGGCATCGTATCTTATATATGATAGATAATCGAAATCGAGCGAGACATACGATTAATTTGTCAAAATTCAGTCGGTAAATGATGAAAACAGATGTAAACATACAGAGAAAACAACAAATGTTAGGAATGACATAATTCAAATTTAGTATGTCTTTAACTTAAATTTGTTTTAAAGCTCGATTATTGTCTCAGGTCTATCATTAAGAGTAATATTATTGAATCCAATCATTCACAGTCAAATTCTAAAAGTACAAGGTGCATATTAAGGTACCGAACATAAAAACAGCTTTTCGGATGAATTCCTAACGGAGCTCGGATGAATTCCTAACGGAGCTCGGATGAATTCCTAACGGAGCTCGGATGAATTCCTAACGGAGCTCGGATGAATTCCTAACGGAGCTCGGATGAATTCCTAACGGAGCTCGGATGAATTCCTAACGGAGCTCGGATGAATTCTCAACGGAGCTCGGATGAATTCCTAACGGAGCTCGGATGAATTCCTAACGGAGCTCGGATGAATTCCTAACGGAGCTCGGATGAATTCCTAACGGAGCTCGGATGAATTCCTAACGGAATTCGGACGAATTACTAACGGAATTTGGATGAATTCCTGGTGGAATTCGGATGAATTCCTCACCGAATTAGGATGAATTCCTGACGGAATTCGGATGAATTTCTGATGGAGTTCGGATGAATTTCTGATGGAATTCGAATGAATTCCTGAAGGAATTCGAATGAATTCCTGAAGGAATTCGGACGAATTCCTTATGGAATTCGGATGAATTCCTTACGGAAGTCGGATGAATTCCTAACAGAATTCGGATGAATTCCTAACAGAATTCGGATGAATTCCTGAAGGAATTCGGATGAATTCCTGATGGATTTCGGATGAATTCCTAACGGAATTCGGATGAATTCCTAACGGAATTCGGATGAATTCCTAACGGAATTCGGATGAATTCCTAACGGAATTCGGATGAATTCCTAACGGAATTCGGATGAATTCCTAACGGAATTCGGATGAATTCCTGACGGAATTCGGATGAATTCCTGAAGGATTTCGGATGAATTCCTAACGGAATTCGGATGAATTCCTAACGGAATTCGGATGAATTCCTAACGGAATTCGGATGAATTCCTAACGGAATTCGGATGAATTCCTAACGGAATTCGGATGAATTCCTAACGGAATTCGGATGAATTCCTAACGGATTCGGATGAATTCCTAATGGAATTCGGATGAATTCTTAACGGAATTCGGATGAATTCCTAACGGAATTCGGATGAGAGCGATTCCAAGCAACAGCATCAAAATTTAAGAAAATATTTAATTCATGATTTTCTATTGAGTTGAAACTTTGCACAGTTTTTCAATTTCATCTAAATCGTCATTTTTCGATATCAAATCTTTATATTGAGTCACGACTAACTTTTCAAAAGGGTGTATGTGAAAATGGTTCAAAAATATTTAAAAAGCTGTACAGCAAAAACGGAATGTTCGATTGTTATGATTTTTTCAGCAAAGTTAGACAACTAAATGGTGATTCTTAAGAAAATGTGCACAGTAAAAAAAATTTTTGCCTTTAAAAATATCATTTTGTCACAAAAACTCAAATATCTCAAAACCCTATCTTTTTCGAACGTAATTTTTTAGGGAAAACGGTCCATTATATTAGCTATCTACCATAAAAATTTGGTGATGGTAAACTAATAAACAAAAAAGTTATGACATTTCAAACATTACACAATTTTCACACATAGTAAACAAAAAAAAATTTCCCTGTATTTTTTTCAAGAATCGCAATTTGATGCTGATTTTATTGTTAAGGGCCTTGCGTGAGTTAAACAAGTTGTTTGTATGATATTCCATATTTATGTATTCATCAATATTATGTATATTATATGTATAAATATTATATGTATAAATAAATAAAAATGAATTAATATTATCCTAAGTATTAAATTAAATGTGGCAGTTACACAATGTTGTTATAGAAACTCTAAGAGTTTTGGGTTTGAATTTCGGTATGGGTTATGATATCATGAAAACAGTTTATTAATACTTATTTTTTATTTATTTTTATTCAAATTTTTAACAATATCGAACACTTTTGAATTATTATCAGCACAGTTTGAGTATAGTTTTGCTTTAATTTTATTTTCCGACAATGGAATGAAACAGTGAAATTTTTGGGTTCCTTGGATCGTTTTCGCGTTATTAAATTGCTCGCTGAGCTCTGAAGCCTTTATTTCGTACTCTTCAGTAGTAGTAAAACAAAATGATAATTTGGTTAAATCGTTTTCTTTTCTACGATTTGCCCAATCAAAAAGTTCTTTCGCAGTTTTAATTGGATGCTCACGTTCTTTGGCCAAACTTGCTCTTGTGGCCATGCGCTTTATTGTTCCTCCAATAGCATCACAAGGACCTTTGCCATGTGATGTAGCAAAAAATGCCATTCTGCATCAATTCCGTACATTGATTTAAATTGACATAGGCTCGAAAAATTCTTACGATTTTTGTACTGCGACGCTGCTCCATCAGACATGAAATATATCTTTTTGACTTCTTTATGCTTATCAACGCGTAAAAAGTTAATCATTTTTTCAATGAACAAGTGTACGGATACTGAATCGTGTCTTAAATCTTCGGAAATTATAATAAAACTTAAGTGTTCAATTTGCGTACTTCCATTAAAATAAATAACGAATGGATGAATTGTAGCTTGTTGTACGTTCCAGTGATGGGACTGCACTTCATCTTGCAATACAAAGCTGTAATTTTCAGAAAAATCACAAATGACTAAAAATTCACCATTTTGTAATGTATTTTTCGTATTTTTTAAAAAGCTGGATTGTTCTGTTTTAATGAAATCGTGAGGGATTAAACTTTCTAATTTCAAGCAAAATATGACACAAACTCATCTACAGGTTTTACAATAGTTTCTATGTCACACCTATCCGTGGTCACCCATTGCTCAAATGATAACTGATCAATATATTTTTCTTCAAACTCAGCGAATAAAGTATTTTCCAATGATGAAGAATCTGGACAATCCGAACAAGATCGTAGATAGCAATTTGATGTTGTATTTTCACTCAAAAGACTACCAGTTAACATTTTAATATCCTTTGTTAAATTGATTCTTTTCAAACTATGTAAAATAAGATTAATATTCTCATGGGTTGTGCACACACACACATTATGTGTTCCTGAATTGGAAAGAAGCTTACATTGCCTTGGCCGAAGGCTTGCAAATGAGGAAAAACCTATTTTAATATTATCGTGAATTTCCTTGAAGCGTGTGTATGCTTCTTTCAAAGTCGTCATCATTAATCATTTTTGGATTGCTTGCTTTCCATCTTTTTTTACTGATACATAATCTTTTTGACCAGGCATAGCTCGACTTACTTCATCATCTTCAAAATATTGAACTACTATTTCTTTTGTCTCATCTGTTAATGCAGTACTAGACCTAGTATTTTTGGTTGAAAGACAGTTATTCTTCAATTGTTTTGCCTCTTTTACTGTATTTCTATTGGTTTTGAACTCATCAATGGCATCCTGAATAGACCACGAACTTGGCAGCATCGACAAAATCAATAATTTTTCTTTCCTTGTCGTGGCTGCATTCGAGAACCTTTCCTTCATATTTATAATTACCTCATCGTAGTCTGTATTTTCCACATCATCAGGTCCTAATTTGAAGAGGTTTCTTCGTACAGCTTCGTTTATTTCACGGTATTTTTCTCCGGGTAATAAACGTAGTCCATCTTACTCCATTTAATCAAGTCACTTTTATCCCAGCTATGCCCTCGTTAAAGCGTTCGATGTTGACCTTTTGGTTACACTCATCTTCCGATTGATTTGTTGAAACAGATTTCGCTGATGGTACGGTGGCAAGGCTCTCAGCACTTAATACTTCTGGTAATTCCTCAGTTGTTGTCGATACATCTGGCAATTCCTCAGTTGCTGTCGTTTTCGAACTTCCTGCGCTCTGCTCAACCGATGATATACAGATTGCTCTTTTGTCAACGTTTAGACGGCAGGACGTGCAAATGCGTAAATTTGTATTCAATGTGGACATTGGAGCATAACCAGTCGCTTTCAGTTTATCTATGGTGCTTTCGGTGAGATTTCGTAACTCTTTTGAACACTTTTTTCCATCAAACGGCCTACAACAGTTGAGAAAGCGGCTACTCATGTTGTTCGTAATATTTCAATAAACAAAATCACTTTTAAGTTTTTACTGACTAGTTTGGTGTCATTTGCTTGACTGAAGAAAAAAATTACTATAAGATCTTTAACAACCTTAGTAATAGTAATTTTTTTGCTTTTTCGTGAGCATTGTCATGGTATGTACCTATCATGCATTTGTTGTTGTTGAAGATACCCGTTTCCTCCCGATCATAAAGTCTATTCTCTAAGAGGTATATTTTTTGCAGGTAAACTATAGACGTACACGTGTATATAAATCTTTGATTTTGCAGCTTTTGTCTTAAAAATAACATTTCTGATATGTTTCTATCAACGTTATTATCAACAGGTTTCAACACTATTAAAAGAATTTTTCGCCAGTCACGTGCAATGAAAATTATGACACTATCAATACTATTGATCACAACACTGGATCGTGTCTAAGTTTCTTATAGATGCTATGAATAATTAAATCAAAATATCATGAAAACAACTTGTTTAAATCACGTCCCTTAACAATAAAATCTGCATCAAACTGCAATTCTCGAAATAACTTACACAGAAAAATTTTTTTTTTACTAAATGTGAAAATTGTGAAATGTTTGAAATGTCATAACTTTTTTGTTTATTAGTTTACCATCACCAAATTTTTATGGTAGATAGCTAATATAATGGACCGTTTTCCCTAAAAATTACGTTCGAAAAAAGATAGGGATTTAAGATAATTGAGTTTTTGTGACAAAAATGATATTTTTAAAGGCAAAAAAAAAATTTTTTTTACTGTGAACATTTTCTTAAGAATCACCATTTAATTGTCTAACTTTGCTGAAAAAATCATAACAATCGAACATTCCGTTTTTGCTGTGCAGCTTTTTAAATATTTTTGAACCATTTTCACATACACCCTTTTGAAAAGTTAGTCGTGACTCAATATGAAGATTTGATATCGAAAAATGACGATTTAGATGAAATTGAAAAACTGTGCAGAGTTTCAAATATTTTCGAAATGGTCGCTCAGGATCGACTGACATGCCCCCGTGGAATGCCTCATGAATTCCTAACGGAATTCGGATGAATTCCTAACGGAATTCGGTTGAATTCCTAACGGAATTCGGATGAATTCCTAACGGAATTCGGATGAATTCCTAACCGAATTCGGATGAATTCCTAACGGAATTCGGATGAATTCCTAACGGAATTCGGATGAATTCCTAACGGAATTCGGATGAATTCCTAACGGAATTCGGATGAATTCCTAACGGAATTCGGATGAATTCCTAACGGAATTCGGATGAATTCCTAACGGAATTCGGATGAATTCCTAACGGAATTCGGATGAATTCCTAACGGAATTCGGATGAATTCCTAACGGAATTCGGATGAATTCCTGGTGGAATTCGGATGAATTCTTGGTGGAATTCGGATGAATTCCTGGTGGAATTCGGATGAATTCCTGGTGGAATTCGGATGAATTCCTGGTGGAATTCGGATGAATTCCTGGTGGAATTCGGATGAATTCCTGGTGGAATTCGGATGAATTCCTGGTGGAATTAGGATGAATTCCTGACGGAATTCGGATGAATTTCTGATGGAATTCGGATGAATTTCTGATGGAATTCGAATGAATTCCTGAAGGAATTCGGATGAATTCCTGATGGAATTCGGATGAATTCCTGATGGAATTCGGATGAATTCCTGATGGAATTCGGATGAATTCCTTACGGAAGTCGGATGAATTCCTAACAGAATTCGGATGAATTCCTGATGGATTTCGGATGAATTCCTAACGGAATTCGGATGAATTCCTAACGGAATTCGGATGAATTCCTAACGGAATTCGGATGAATTCCTAACGGAATTCGGATGAATTCCTAATGGAATTCGGATGAATTCCTAACGGAATTCGGATGAATTCCTAACGGAATTCGGATGAATTCCTAACGGAATTCGGATGAATTCCTAACGGAATTCGGATGAATTCCTAACGGAATTCGGATGAATTCCTAACGGAATTCGGATGAATTCCTAACGGAATTCGGATGAATTCCTAACGGAATTCGGATGAATTCCTAACGAATTCGGATGAATTCCTAACGGAATTCGGATGAATTCTAACGGAATTCGGATGAATTCTAACGGAATTCGGATGAATTCCTAACGGAATTCGGATGAATTCTAACGGAATTCGGATGAATTCTAACGGAATTCGGATGAATTCCTAACGGAATTCGGATGAATTCCTAACGGAATTCGGATGAATTCTAACGGAATTCGGATGAATTCTAACGGAATTCGGATGAATTCTAACGGAATTCGGATGAATTCTAACGGAATTCGGATGAATTCCTAACGGAATTCGGATGAATTCCTAACGGAATTCGGATGAATTCTAACGGAATTCGGATGAATTCTAACGGAATTCGGACGAATTCTAACGGAATTCGGACGAATTCTAACGGAATTCGGATTAATTCCTAACGGAATTCGGATGAATTCTAACGGAATTCGGATGAATTCCTAACGGAATTCGGATGAATTCCTAACGGAATTCGGATGAATTTCTAACGGAATTCGGATGAATTCCTAACGGAATTCGGATGAATTCCTAACGGAATTCGGATGAATTCCTAACGGAATTCGGATGAATTCCTAACGGAATTCGGATGAATTCCTAACGGAATTCGGATGAATTCCTAACGGAATTCGGATGAATTCCTAACGGAATTCGGATGAATTCCTAACGGAATTCGGATGAATTCCTAACGGAATTCGGATGAATTACTAACGGAATTCGGATGAATTTTTAACGGAATTCGGATGAATTCCTGACGGAATTCGGATAAGTTCCTAACTGAATTGGGATGAATTCCTAACGGAATTCGGATTCGGATGTTAATGTTCTAACGGAATTCTGATGAATTATTAACGGAATTCGGATGAATTCCTAACGGAATTCGGATGAATTCCTAACGGAATTCGGATGAATTCCTAACGGAATTCGGATGAATTCCTAACGGAATTCGGATGAATTCCTAACGGAATTCGGATGAATTCCTAACGGAATTCGGATGAATTCCTAACGGAATTCGGATGAATTCCTAACGGAATTCGGATGAATATCTAACGGAATTCGGATGAATTCCTAACGGAATTCGGATGAATTACTAACGGAATTCGGATGCATTCCTAACGGAATTCTGATGAATTCCTAACGGAATTCGGATGAATTCCTAACGGAATTCGGATGAATTCCTAACGGAATTCGGATGAATTCCTAACGGAATTCGGATGAATTCCTAACGGAATTCGGATCAACTCATAACGGAATTCGGATGAATTCCTAACGGAATTCGGATGAATTCCTAACGGAATTCGGATGAATTCCTAACGGAATTCGGATGAATTCCTAACGGAATTCGGATGAATTCCTAACGGAATTCGGATGAATTCCTAACGGAATTCGGATGAATTCCTAACGGAATTCAGATGAATTCCTAACGGAATTCAGATGAATTCCTAACGGAATTCAGATGAATTCCTAACGGAATTCGGATGAATTCCTAACGGAATTCGGATGAATTCCTAACAGAATTCTAAGATTTTCAAAATTTAAGATAAAAATCGAAAAAGTGCTGTTTTTTAAGATTGGTCCGATCTTGAACGAACATCGGGTGATCTTTTTAGGCCGGTTCACACATGCAGCACTTTTTCGGTTTTTGTTTTTGATTTTTAAAATAGGTAGAGGTTCTTTGGTAGAGGTTTTTTTCTATAAGTTCTTTGGAAAAGTTGACCTTAAATAAGCCACAGAATCGACTTAGACAATTAAACGAGAAACAATTTTTGACGGGAAAGGTCAATTGAATTTTTTATTTTTTGGACAATTTTGAATGAACTGCGGTTCTCTAGAAGAGTATCATCCCTAATTCGCTTTCAGATACAATTGAACCGTTGGTTTGAGAAACTACATATGTAACATTTTTGGCCAAAATGAGATTTTTAAATATTCTGATTCCTTGTCCAAAATTACGTATTCTGGCAAAAAACACAAAAAATAAAATGTTCGTTCAGGAATGTATGATTTTTTTTCGTTTATTCCAATTTGTTTTTTGCTGTTTTCTCGAAATTGTGTGAAACGGATATATGCAGTTTCTCAAACAAAAGATACAATTATGCAGATCAATTGTTATACTTATTTTATTTAAACACACATACTGAACACGTGGATAGTTAATAGTTGAATTGCAAAGTTAAAAGTTTGGATGATAAAACTTATCTTGGTTTCTGGAATTGATAGTTTTGGACCAAATCTCTTGATCTTGAAATTGATGAAAATTTATTCAGCCATTTCCAAGTTATGCGACTACGAACACAAACCAACTCATTTTAAGAAGAGGAAGAAGAAAAAGAAGAGAAGAAAAGATTTGACATGATTTAAATTAGATTTCAATCATTTATATTAATCTTCATAATATTTTTCATTGGTTGTGACAACTCTCAATCATCTTAATGCCAGGAATCCATGAATTGAACGTTTCTATGCTCAGCTCGGATTACATTCCGGACTCAATATACCACAACCGACGACACATATTGCCTGCTGGCGTCTAACGAATTAAGGCTGTCAGTTCGCTTTTCCTGGTAGGCCGAACAGATTCTCTGAATATAATAACCCGATGAACGCTAGTGATACCGTCGCGCCGTCGCACGTTCTTGCCGCTGAAACCACATTCGATCGATCACATACGAGCGATCGGTTGGCCGAGCTCCGACTCGAACTCCACTCCAGTGCATAAACAACGTGTTGACAAACTGTCACCGCCGTTGCTGAGTGCTTGGAAAACCGCCGTCCAATACATTTATTTGCGTCCGGAAAACCGTAATCCAATACATTTATTTGCGTCAGTCAATCAATCGGGGAGCATATTTGCAATCTGTTCCAGTGGAACGGGTACCGTACATTAGAAGCGATTTGATTATCGTTGCGCAGCATATCTTCGTTACGAATCTTCACGAGTGTGGTATGGAATCCCTGGTTTGAATGACAAAATTCATTGGATGGATTGTTCAATAGAACATATGAGCTTTAATCCATGATATTGGGATGGAAAATTTTGCAATCCGGTTTTGGAATCATGAACTTTTAATGAATCTTTTGAGCCATCAATGCTATGGATTCCAATAATAATCTTAAGACGCATATTACAATTAAAAAAGGAAAATTCAAGTAAAAGAAGTATCATAAATTTAATTAAATACTCAATTCTTTAATTAGAGTGTAATTATTAAAATACCAAACTTGGTTGAAACTCAAAGTATGCACATCCTTGATTATGTGACCATAACGTTTGGAATCTCAATAACAGAAAATTCATTTGAAAATTACTCAAACACCTGCATGAAATCCGTGAAATTCCGCGATATTTTCAACCGTGTTAAAAAAAAATCTCTTGGCTCTTGAAAGCTTATCATTTTAATACGAATGAAGTGATCTTAAATCCGGGGTTGTTAGTGCCACCAACGAATCAATCCCTCCAGTCAACGGTACTTGGTACTCTGAGCGCACTCCACGCGGAACCCTGAATGGATTTATTTTAAATCGACTGACGCCAGCATCGATCCAATCGTCGTCGTCGCGAGGAGATTCAGATCGCATCGCCCGGCCTGCCCCTTGGAAGTGGATTGGCGTCTGCCCTCTGCTCTGGCGGTTGTCCGCCTTGTATCCGCGTGTGGTTAGTTTGACACTCGATTAGGCCAGTAGGACGGGCAGCGCAGGGCCAGGGAAATGAATCGACGACGAAGCGGTGACAGACAGCGCAAATCGATTGCCAGAAGAAAACGGAAAGTGAAATGCAATTTTGAGCTTTTAATTTCCCGATTCGCTGGAAACTTGTTTTCCCTTTGGAAGCCTGAATGTTGTATCTTGACGCGGCGGTTGACGGCGGGCGATGACGTAATTGCACCGAGCCGTTGTTGCTGCACATGGATCCACCCTCTTGCGTTTGGGAGATAAACAACACTCCACATCACAGCTGTTTGGACAGGGATTGTCAATTTGATGGTGATGGCTTTTTGTTACATTTGAGCACCTATATTCAAAAATCATCTAAAGAAATAAATACTCAAATTGCTGTATCGAATGTTTATGAATCTGTATTACAAGGTTGTTCTGACATATTCTCACAAAATTAACAGATTTTTTAAAGTTTTTAACTGCTGATTGGCACGTTCAGTCTCAGTTACAAACTGTGTAGTAATAAATTCTCATGAAGTAATGGGTTTCGATTCTTAGTATGTGCTTTACTCCCATTCAAATCACAAATTCATTAAAAACTAAAATTTAAAATTTAACGATTGCCGAACAGCTAAGATCTCAGCGATTTACCGAGATCTCGATAAAAAATCAATTTTGTTGAATTTCGGTAAAATTTAGCCAGGAGGAATTTAGCCAGTAAAGGAGGTACCGCACCGTATTTTTTTATCTTTGAGATCTCGACTGTTGGAATATCAGCGACATCATTGCTGAGGTCGGCAAAAAAGTTCAAGTGTGTATGGTGACATGTATCGCAGTTTTCATCCATTAACCTTCAAAAAATGAAAGTCTTAAAAAAGGAAGAACTTGTGAACCACTGCCCTGTTACACTCTACAATCAGAATTTCATTTTCGATTGATCAAACCCTTCGTAACGATCCCTTCACGCGACTTGGTCTCGTCGAGGGGGAGGAAAAGTTCCTGTGCAGTGACGGTAGACATCAACATTTGTTTTTACTAAACCTCCATCCGGCGTTGTTGTTGACCTACCGTGTAACCAGCTGTAGTGTGCCGTCAGGTCTGGCTTTGTAAAAAAAACGCGCATACCTTTTCGCTCACAGCTAGATGCTTTTTCTTGTGGCGTAAGAGATTGAGACTGATGATAGACATCGTGTCGTTGTCAACGTCGCCGTCGTCGTCGTTGCGCCGCGCTGTATAAACCCGTCGTCGTTGGGTAGTTGAATCTCGCAAATTGTGACGAAATCAATGACAAGTAGCCATTCAGTGTTTTTTTGTACAAACAATGTCGACTGCAAAAAAAAGAAGACTGCTTTGCTCATGCCGAGCCACGGGGGAGGATTTTGGGTTTCATTTCCGCGTGCATATCTTTTCACCACCACCCAGGTGATTGTTGTACGGTGCGGGTGTTTGAGCTTGGCGCAGCACGAAGCAAAGTGACAAACAAGTGGGTATTGTACCACATTTCCATCAAAACAGCAATAGCAGCTGCTGCTTTCTGAGCGCCGGATGAAAAGGAAGTTACATTTGGTTACACTCTCGCCCGCCTTCTGGCGATTTTCTCGGTTGGCTTGATCGGTGACGGTAGCTGCTTCAAAAAAACTACCGACGCTGTTGTAGTACGCGTCGTGACTTATGTTTCCTCTCACAGTGGCATTCGTTCAATGGGGGTGGGCCGGGATGATTTATCCGAACGTTATATGTCCGTCACGATGACATTTTAATTGAAGTTTGATTGAGCGAGTAGCGTAGACTTAAATATGATTCGTACCATGGTTTGAACGACCCGGATCGTTGTTTGTGAACTTTATTCAATTTCAGGCAAGAACTGCTGAGAAAATCCCTTAGGACGCAAATTTGAATACATAGTCTTTATTTTATTAGCATTACAATTTTTTTTATTTCCGTTTATTAAAGGCTCATTCGCCAAGAAGGCATCATGCATCACAATTGGAATACTAACTATATTAATCCGAAGCGATATGTAAACAAAGTTATACACTCAGGTGCATGTCTCATGAAAATGATTCTTGTTTCGTGCCACTTTTAGTACACTCAACCCTCTGTTTACGCCTTTTTTTTTTACGTCACTTCGTTTTACGGCCTCCTTTTTACGGCACGTGACGTAAAAAGAATTTGAAACATTATTGACATCCAAAAGTAAGCCTATAAGAAGGCACTCTTAGAAACCCAAAGAACAAAGTAGATACTTTGTATACACATCATTTGCCTTCAACAATTGTTGCGTTCCAGGTCATCCAAAAATTTTCTGGAGTCTACACGCGTAACCGAGGACCTAAGGTCTACAAGCGTGGCGAAAGAGCTGTTATCTATTGTAAAAATTGGTTTATGCCCAATTTGATATATTAAACCAAATTCCGTTCCAGGTTATACAAGAAGTCCCTGGATTATAGGTCTTGAGGTCTACCCGCGATACCGAAGGGCTGTTATCTCTTTTACCAAATGGTTCATGCTCTATATGATCTATTAAAACAAACTCAATATGCCTTAAGCAGCCGTTCCTTTCCTGGTCATCCAAGAATTCCCTAGATTCCTCAGCCGCGGATTCATCCCAAATATGTCCTCCGAGTATTTGTCTTTCACTTGCGTCTCAAATGCAGGCATATGAGTTGTTCTTAGGTCTCCAAATTGCCCTTGAGTTTGAATCAAATGGTCTGCCGAATCAACTAAGGCTTTCATGATGTCCCCAGCCACGGTATCAATCCAATTATGTCTTCCGAGTATTCGTCTTTCGCATGGGTCTCAAATCCAGACATATGAGATGTTTTAAGATCTCCAAATCCTCCTGGAGTTTGAATCAAATGTTCTGAAGAATCAACCAAGGCTTCCATGATGTCCATAGCTGCGGTAATAACCCAATTATGTCCTCCGAGTATTTTACTTTCACTTGCGTCTCAAATCCAGACATATGAGATGTAGTAAGATTTCCAAATCGTCCAGGAGTTTGAATCAAATGGTCTGCCGAATCAACCGAGGCTTCCATGATGTCCCCAGCCGCGGGATCAACCCAATTATGTCCTCTGAGTAATTTTCTTTCACTTGCGTCTCAAATCCAGACATATCCCAAGTAACATTTTAAGTTTTATAATGCTCTTGAAGACCATAATTTACTCTTCAAGAGTGTTATAAAACCAGCATAAAACCAAAATGTTACTAGGGATGAGATGTAGTAAGATCTCCAAATCGTCCAGGAGTTTGAATCAAATGGTCTGCCGAATCAACCGAGGCTTCCATGATGTCCCCAGCCGCGGTATCAACCCAATTATGTCCTCCTAGTAATTTTCTTTCACTTGCGTCTCAAATCCAGACATATGAGATGTAGTAAGATCTCCAAATCGTCCTGGAGTTTGAATCAAATGGTCTGTCGAATCAACCAAGGCTTTCATGATGTCCATAGCTGCGGTATCAACCCAATTATGTCCTCCGAATAATTTTCTTTCACTTGCGTCTCAAATCCAGACATATGAGATGTAGTAAGATCTCCAGTTGGATACCTCTTCAACTATTGTTCCATTCCAGGAAATTTAAGAAAGTCATGGAGTACTGGTCTTTAGTTCTACAGGATTATTATTTTTAAACGCACACCAAAAAATTATGAATATTACAGGTCACGTATTTCAATAAAATGACACAAAATCACATGACATAAATTGAATCGTATATTTTTCATTACCACGTGATTTAAAATTACTTGTCACGGAACCTAAACACAGTACTCGATGCGACGCACCTAACGCACAAGCAGTCGATGACTTGATGCAGTGAAATACTTTTTCAGTGCAGATCGTGGAACCTGTTTTACTTCGATCACCCCTCTTTCAAGAAACGAATATAGCTGAGTGGTAAGGTGTTGGGCCCTCACTCAGTGGGCTTATGTTCGGTTCTCAATCCAACCATTTCATTTTTTTTGTCAATAAAGTTGTGATGTAAAATTAAAGTATCACCTAATTTCACGTCAAAAATGATGCTCGAATATGTCAGCGTCACAACACCTTAAATTACATGAATATTTTTAGGTGTGTGGTTCATCCCATTTTGATCCACAGATCCATATTAGATACGCATTTAACAATTATTCCACTCCAGCTCATCGAAGAAATATCTGAAGTCTAGACTTCGTGGCCGGGGACATAATGGAAGCCTTGATTGATTCGGTTGATTCAATTCTAGTTGATTCAATCTCTAGAACAATTGGGAGATCTTACAACATGTTACATGTCAGAATTTGAGACGCAATTCGCTAACTATCCAAATTCCAGGAAAACTTTGAGATCTTAGAACACCTCATATGCCTTGATTTAAGACGAGTGAAAGACAAACACTCGGAGAATATAATTGAGTTGATACCGCGAGTGAAGAAATCATGAAAGCCTTGGTTGATTTGGTAGACCATTTGATTCAAACTCCAGGACAATTTGAAGATCTTACAACATCTTACATGCTAAAATTTGTGACTCAAGTGAAAGACTAATACTCAGAAGACAAAATTGGGTGGGGGAACCATGGTAGCCTTGGTTGATTCATTAGACCATTCGATTCAAACTCCAGAACAATTTGGAGATCTTACAACATCTCATATGTCTTGTTTTGAGATGTAAGTGAAAGAAAAATATTTAGAGAACATATTGGAGTTGATACCACGGCTTAGGACATCATGAAATCTTTGGTTGATTCGATAGATCATTTGATTTAAGCTCCAGGACAATTTGGAGATCTTAGAACATCTCATATACCTGTATTTGAGACGTTAGTAAAAGACCAATGCTCAGAAGACAAAATTGGGTTGACACCGCGGCTGGGGACATCGTGAAAGCCTTGTTTGATTCGGCAGAACATTTGATTCAAACTCCAGAACAATTTGGAGATCTTTCAATATCGAATATGCCTGTATTTGAGACGTTAGTAAAATACCAATACTCAAAAGACAAAATTGGGTTGACACCGAGGCTGGGGACATCGTGGAAGCCTTGTTTGATTCTGTGGACCATCTACGTCTCAAATACCTGCATATGACCAAACGTATCATATGCAGGTATTTGAGACGTAAGTGAAAGACAAATAATAGGAGGACATAACTGGTTTGATATCGCGATAAGAAAATTATTTTCAGCTTTTTAGTGGAATGTTTTCACCTGTCATAAGACGAGTTTAAACAATCCCTGTCATGCGAACTGGGGTCGTGGGATCAAACCCCACCGAAGGGGCGGTTACCCTCCAATACCTTTTCCGAACTAAATCACAATCCCATTGAATCCCACAGGATGCAGACGATTCCCCTGAGCGAAGAAGGAAAAACGAAGGAGCTACAACACATCTTGGAAACAGCGAGGATCAATGGATACAAGGAAAGAACAATACAAGCAATCATCAACAAGAAGCAGAGGAACCTACGGAAAAACGAACTGACAACACTAACACCGATCGATGAACCGCTGAAGAGGGTATCAGTCCCCTATGATCGACACATCACCCACCAGCTACGCCATCGACTGAGGAAATTCGGCATCGATTTAGTATTCTCCAGCAGAAGCAATCAACTGAAGACACTGTTGGGCTCCACAAAGGATAGAGTAGAAATGTTAAATAAGGCCGGGGTTTATCAAATTAATTGTTCACAGTGTGATAAAGTATATGTAGGTCAAACAAAAAGATCGTTAGATGTAAGGTTCAAAGAACATATTGCAGAAGTAAGTAAGGCTAAGAGGGAAACTGATAACGGGTTTAAATTATGAGTTTAGGTCTAAGGTAGCTGAACATGTATATCAGGAAAATCATTCAATTACGACATCAAACATTAAAATTTTAAGAAATGTCTCTTCTCCGTGGAAACTTGATGTTGCTGAGAGCTTGGAAATCTACCGACAGGTACAAACGCGATTGTTGAATAAAGATCAAGGAAATGGTAGCTCCTGGCTCTTCAAGTTTATACCTAAGCATTAAGCGCATCAAGCGAGTAGAAATAAGCACCGTAGTAAAATAAGTACCTAGATAAATTATTATACCTACGCATAGTATAAATAGTGTAAGCTGCGATCATTTTCTTCAAGTCGAGTCAAGTACAAGACACTGAAGACGGCCTTACTGTTGAGGTCGAAATACGTATCTGTCAGGATACAATTAAGTGGTGGAATTCAATGGGATTGTTTAAACTCGTCTTATGACAGTTGATATCGCGGCTGGGGGCACCATGAAAGCCTTGGTTGATTCATTACACCATTTGATTCAAACTCCAGGACAATTTGCAGATCTTAAAACATCACATATACATAGACTTGAGACGAAAGTGAAAGACAAATACTCTGAGGGCATGAGTGGGATGATACCGCAGCTGAGGACATCGTGCAAACCTCAGTAGATTTGGTAGATCATCCGATTCTAACTCCAGAACAATTTGGAGATCTTAAAACATCTCATATACCTGGACTTGAAACGCAAGTAAAAGTCTAATACTCGGAGGGCATGATTGGGATGATATCGTGGCTGGGGGTACCATGGAAGCCTTGGTTGATTCATTTCACAATTTGATTTAAACTCCAGGACAATTTGGAGATCTTACATTATCGAATGTGCCTGTATTTTAGACGTTAGTAAAAGACCAATACTCAGAAGACAAAATTGGGTTGATACCGAGGCTGGGGACATCGTGGAAGCCTTGTTTGATTCTGTAGACCATTTGATTCAAACTCCAGGACAATTAGCAGATCTTAAAACATCTCATATACCTGGACTTGAGACGCAGGTGAAAGACAATTACTCGGAAGGCATGATTGGGATGATACCGGGGCTGAGGACATCATGCAAGCCTCAGTAGATTCGGTAGACCATTTGATTCAAACTCCAGGACGATTTGGAGATCTTACAACTTCATACATGCAAGAATTGAAGATGGATGTGAAAGACAAATAATCGGAGGACAAAATTGGGTTGACACCGAGACTGGGGACATCATGGAAGCCTTGGTTGATTCGGTGGACCATTTGATTCAAACTTCAGGACAATTTGGAGATCTTACAACACCTCATATGTCTTGTTTTGAGATGCAAGTGAAAGACAAATCCTCGGAGGACATAATTGAGTTGATACCACGACTTGGGATATCATGAAGGCTTTGGTTGATTCGGTAGACCATTTGATTCAAACTCCAGGACAATTTGGAGATCTTATAACATCTGCTGGATTCGGAGAGATCTTACAATACCTCATGTAAGACGCAAGTGAATGTATTTGAAAGTATCCTCACTATCAATAAATTAAGTGAAATACTAGAAATTTTAGCAAAAATTCTTTTTACGTCACATTCGATTTACGTCCCCCCAATAAGTGACGTAAAAAGAGGGTTGAGTGTAGAATTTAATTTGGATTGGAACTTGGCCTGCTTTTCAACTTAGTATTCTATTAGCATTTCCTCAGTTATTAATTGAAAGCTTTTCTATGCCAGCCATTGCATGAGTATGTATCTTGTGTGGCAAGTACAAGGATACACTATGCCCGGGGTGTCGAGAATGTTTTCAACCCGAAAACATCCTAGACCGGACCGAGAATTGAACTCGTTATCTCCGGATTGGCAATCCTACGCCTTTGCTCGCAAGGCTACTGGAGACCCCTAGAATTTAATTTATTACAGTTTAAATATAACCTTCTGTATATGTTAATATATGAGGTGTACCGTACATTTTTGGTTATTTCCCGGCCTATAATTTCGGAACTGGATTCTACCTCTTGATTTCTGGAGGAGAGTCTTGGTGATTTTTTAGGAAGGGGTTTGTGGTATTACCAAAGAAAATTGCTAAGAGTTTGCATGAAATTCTTTGGAATCTCCAGGGAAAATTCTTTGGAATTTGTATTCTTTAGAAACCTCAAATATATAATATCAAAGTAAGTATAAAAATTTTTTGTTAAATATCTTGGCTGTGCATATGCACAGCACATGTTTCGAAATGGACAAATTGATATGAAATTTATGAAAAATTATCCACGTGTCTTGGAGGGACTTGAACCTCCTACTCTCTATATAGGCGTGATAACCCCTACACAACAAGACCACTTCAAGGTCACGTTTGCGGAAAAGCCATCAGAATCCGGGTACCACCCTTCACCGCGGTTTGCTCTTTTTTGCAAATTGTATATCTTTCAGGTGTTTGATTTGTCCAATCTTTACATGTGTTTTACTGTTGTATATCCACAAACCTTTTTGAACGATAACGATCGTTATCCGACCTCCAGGCTGTCAGGGAGAGCGATGACCCATTCTCACCCACCCCAGACCCATTGTCACCCCCAATGCAATGGCGGTATCAAAGTAAATAATATTGAACTGAAGTGAAATTATTTGAAATTGCTTAAAGCTCTTATTGAATTCCTTCGTTTGCCAGTGAAACAATAGCCGATATTGTTGTATATCAGATTATGAATATTTAGGCCCTCTTAGATACATTGGAACTGTGATTTTGATTCGAGTGGTTTTTTGTTTACGTGGATTTTAATCCAAAGATTATTTTACATGCCATGAGCGTAAGCATGAGCATGGATGACCACCAACGGTTGCTACTTCGTTATTGTCAGGCCAACTGTAATTACACAGAGAACCAACAGATGATATTTGGGACTTACATCAGCGTCAATGTGTAAAAACTGGTGACCAAACATCAAGCAATACCGGCACCGGCTGTGTCCGAATGCAGGTCAATTGAGGAATAGGTAGGAAAATGTTGACGTGATACTTGCTTTTATGGAAGCCGACAAGTCATCTGCACTTCCACGAGAAATCACTGGGATATTGAATATGGGGGTAGAGAGTTTACTTTGGTTCGTTTTGGTAAACGGAATGGTGTGTGTACACGGCGTGTTCAGTAGAACAATATTATCACAAAAAAATGATCATGGCTAAAATTTCAACTACGTGAAAATATAGCTTCTTATCTTTCATTTCCTGGGTATTTTAAAATAATAATTTAATACCAGCTGCCAGTCACGAGCCCCTCACGAGTTGACTCGTCATTTATTTTTTTAACTATTTTTCATGAATTAAATGCAAGGAATGAATATTCTTCATGTTCTTTTATTTTGAACCTAATTTAAAAGGCTCAAATATGGAAAAGCATGACGGAGCCAAAATTATTAAGTTCAACATTTGGCTAGCAAACATACTGCTTCGCAAGAGTTGAACCCACTAATATTTTTAACAGTGTTTGTTTATTTTTTTTTTTTTTAATCTTTATTTGAGTGATTTTTAAGATTTACAAAGTTCATCACTAGTGTTTGTTTAGTTTCAATTTTATACTTTTTGGATTTAAATGAAAATTAGCGAAATTCGTAGAAATTATTCCAGATAATTGAGAAATTTCAAATTGATTGTTTAAGCTTAAAAAACGACAGGATTCCGACATTCAAGACATAACGATTTCTGAAAACCTAATGATTTTTTATAACATTTCCAAGATAATATAAAACTATTTTAACCTCCCGAGATAAGCATGCCAAGACCATGCTGCAGGTGGCTGAGTTGTATTCCCGGTTCGGTCTAGGAAATGTTTAGGTTGGACATTTCTATGTGGGATGGTTTTATAAAGATATTTTTGGTTTTGAAAGTAAGGAATACATTTTATTCTATGGAGTTTTGATAAATATTAACGGGGCTTAATAATTAGTAAAGCTTTTCTAAATTACGCTTCTGATCATTGTTGAGCTAGATTTTTTCCACTACATAGATAAATAAAAGTAAAGCTCATCGATTACTTCAATGTATGGTGGTTGTACCAAGAGGGATGAAAATAAGTGTCTTTTTAGAAGAAGATGCATTTGATGCATAGGGCAGGAGATTGATTTTCGTTTACTGGTTATCTTTTCTGAACTCTTAGGCAATTTAGATTTTATTAGAGTCATCCCTTCAGCACGATTTTTGTGTCTAAAAATTCAAACTCTTCTCCAAAAACTTCTAAAACTGGTATTCGGTATTCGGTGGTATTCGGCTTGACCAAATAATTGAACGTTATTGAAAGTGATTGCCAAAAGCAAAATAGCAATAATGTGACAACACAATGAAAAGTGGACTAATTTTTAAATTGGTAATGAATTTCGAGTGAAAATAATCGTTTCGAATGAGTATTTGTGCAATATCATAGAAAATTGCATGTTTGCCACAACATTTGTAGTAAAATGAATTTGCTTGTCTGGATGAATCACTCGTTATCATCAACTATGCATCGCAGCGATATGATCTCTAGGACAAAATACAAACAAAATTTTTAAGTTTTTTTTATACCCATGTCACTTTTTGTTGAAATCAGAAGAGATTTTATTTTAAACTAAAAGCTAGATATTTACTTCCATTTTTGCCTTTATTGTGCACTTAGCATGACTCATTTTTGCGCTCATCAGTTTACCGTATATCAATTGAAATCTGATTTCTATTTGAATGAGGTATTAAGGATTTCTATGAGCATGTTGGATAGTTTTTAGTGATAAATTGAAGTTACACAATCAAAAATACGACAGAAAAAAGTGTAAAAAGTGAATTATGTGTATCTACATTACTTCTTCTTCTTCGTGTTGGCATTACATTCCCCACTAAGACATAGTTGCCTCACAGTTGAGTGTTCAGCACTTCCACAGTTATTAACTGCGAGGTTTCTGAGCCAAGTTACCATTTTTTACCATCAAATTTACCGCCAAAGTTTCAATTTTGGTATATATTTGGGAAATAATTGGGTGTATATGTGCAAAAGATGACGATGCAGAGCATAATCTCCATCCAAGCCTTTCTTAGCTGTTTGCAGGGGATAACATAAATATATCGAGTTCGGCTTCGTCATGCACTTTGACGCTTAAGCTCCAACAAACTATTAATTTAGACTATAACTTGGTAATTTCGGTACCCCTGAGTTTATATACGATTATTGGAATAAAAAAATCCAGGAATCTCATTTTAAATTGGACGCGATAAATAATAATCGTTGGTCTTCCAACTACAAAGATCCGTTTCAGGGAGAAAAAAAAAGTTGTTCGAGACCCCTCGGTAGATTTTTTTCAAATAGTCACGAAATGAAAGCTTAAGAGCAATATTTTCACGTAGTGAAAGTTTTGGCGATGCTCATTTTTTGTCATAAAGGTCCCCCATACACACGCCGTGTGTAAGGTAGTTTGAACGCCCAAAGCAGAGCAAAATACAGTCGACTCTCTACATCTCGATGTTCTATATCTCGATATCTCTCCCTATGTCGATGGTTTGCTCGGTCCCTTCAAACTACATACATTCGGGCATTCTACATCTCGATAACCTCCCAATCTCGATAAGAAAATTATTTTGAGCTTTTTAGTGGAATGTCTTTACTTGTCATAAGACGAGTTTATACAGTCCCATTGAATTCCACCACTTAATTGTATCTTGACAGATACGTATTTCGCGTAACGTAAAGTCGAGTCAAGTACAAGACACTGAAGACGGCCTTACTTTTGAGGTCGAAATACGTATCTGTCAAGATACAATTAAGTGGTGGAATTCAATGGGACTGTATAAACTCGTCTTATGACAAGCTCCCTATCTCGATATCTCTCTATCTCGATGTGTTCTGAGGATATTTTGTTCTGAATTCACTCTCCTTATGTCGATATGTTTAAATTTTTAGGCTACTAGACCATCTCTGGACAATAACAAACACATCAGAAATAAGAAATGACATTTGTTTTGTTGTCGTTTTTCATAGCAACGTGCTTTTTTGGATCTAGTACCCATTTCAATTTTCCTTTCATTCCTCGATCTCTCCCTATCTCGATGGTCCCTTCAATATCGAGATGTATAGAGGCGACTGAAATGCAAATCTCAAGATCGTCATGCACTTCCAAACGCGTCTGATTGAACACTAATTATTTTCTTCTCGACCGCGCAGCGCAGAACAAAATATCGCGGATCTTGAAATCGTTCTACGCTTTCAAACACGTTCGATCGCGCAGTTTATTAATTTTCTGCCCTTCCTTCTTTTCGACCACACGGGGCCGAACATAAAAATGTTGACCTGGAAATCGATCTGTGCCTCCAAACGCACTAATTATTTTCATCTCGACCGCACAAAGCAGAACAAAATATTTTTTTTTTATTAGCTTTATTAAGGAGACTTGCAGCCCCAGGCTGGTTCGCCTCCGGCAGAACAAAATAATGCGAATCTTTAAATCGTCCTTCGTCTCCAAAACACGTTTGACCGTGAATGTTGATTTTTTTTCAAGCTGCCTAAGAAGGTTAAAAGCGGTATTATTGAGAAACAAATGCTGTAATTGATCCGTAGGGTAACGGCTGTATTTTGGACCGGGCTCATATTTTGGACCACCAGCTGAATTTTGCATTTATATCACACCAAACTAAATAAAACATGCAACATTAAAATTGTATTGCAAAAAGAGACTATCCATAAGGTATCTCCTACATTTGTTTCTTAAAAAATATAGCAATTTTCAAGAATATTTTCCCGCATTTCCCATCCCGGCTGGATTAGACCAAAACCAAGAAGAAATTGTAAAATTAAAGTCAACTTTCTAAAGCTGTAAGTTTATTTGTACATAGATTTAAAACATGTAAATGATGTTGTTGACTTATTAAAACCTAATTGAAACAGTTTCATATCTCGAGCAAAACATTGTAAGTTTAAAAACAGTATTCTGAGGCATGTCCAAAATAGGTTCATTTTTCATTGAACCGAACATATTTTCGACATATCTTCTTTTTAAGTTCTAGATCTCTTAAACTTTTGTTTTTACCAACCATTTGTTTCTCTAGTATCAAACCATTCATAAATTACTGTTCATACTGCATTTATGAATTACCGTTCATTGATGTAAGCCCTAGAAAAATGTCTATTAAACCAACATGTAACTGTTTTCATTATTTCCATACGAAAATAGTTAAGAAAACTACATGACAAGAACCAATCTTTGCTAGAGCTCTCCGTCCGTGTTGATTGCCAATGCAACAGAGTTCCGCATTCTACGATTATGCTTCGTTTGGTAAAAGAATGTGCAAAGAGTAAGAACGATTTTTTTTAGGTTTTTGGTAAGGAGACTTTCAGCCCTAGGCTGGCTCGTCTCCGGCGACTAAGGAAGAACCGGGCAACCCACTAATATCAATGTCGCAAATGGAACAGCTCTGGGAAACTACATAAAAAATATGTCAGGGAAGGAGTGACCAGATGCATGCTGTACCGAGTGGTACTGACATTGATATTAGTTTCAATACCCTTAGCTGGTAGATATTTTTCTAAGCTTTTGAGTGCTTATAAAAATGTATTGCTTAACAAGGACTTTAAGGATGAAAACGCCGAAAATGCTGGAGATCACTAATTTAATCTAATAGTAACATAATTTTGACAGCAATACAAAATTATTCGAGTGGTCCAAAATATGTTCATTAGGTGGTCCAAAATAAAAACAGGTGGTCCAAAATTAAATCTAACATATCTTCAGAATTTATGATAGTTTGGCTCTTTCGGTGGGATTTACAACATTTTTACCTACAAATCCTACCTAGCATTCATAATTTTTTAGTTGCTTAGTTGATCAAGCATTATTACAAAATTTAACTTTTATTCGAAAAATTGTTCAGCAATCTCCTAAAGTGATCCAAAATACCTCCCTCACCCTATTAGTTTGACTTTCAATAAAAACAATTACCATTAAAATCCGAATAAATAATGTAAAATAATCGAAGCTTGAATTTGTATGAGAATAAATTGCACACAAGGTCTACATTGTTACATTACATGAATGTATAATTATTGAATAGCAGGAAAGTTACAAATTTATCAAACTTGTATACAAGTGCGAAAAACAGAATAGGCAGCCCTTACAAATAATTGATGATTCTCGCTATGTTCTCGCTCATTTTGTGTTGGAGACCGCACAGTTGTGTAGAACAAGTTGAAATGCATAATCAGAACCAGTGCTCTCCGCGACCCCGCATTTGGAGCTTTTTAAAAGATGTTTATCATGCGGTACAGCCTCCCGAATCAGTTCTTTATCTTGATAGCTACATATCGTATACAGAGATGATAAGTGAGAGACTTTCTCTTTTGGATTTTTGGATTTTGCACGGCTTTTAAAACCAGGGACATTTAATTACCACGTGAAAAGAATTGTTGTCACCCTCCCCGTTCTCCGTGGACAGGCGTGGAAAATAAACTACACTCCCTCCCCTTCGTCAACGTAGACTTCTTATTTTCCAGCAAAATAAAATTATTTTCGTTTTTCATATCACTATTCAGGGTTGTTAATCGATAAATTATCGTCCTTAAGTTAACGCCAACTTCGATAACGATAACGCTTTTACGATTATGCTTCGTTGACGATAAAGTGAGCGTTGAACTAACGTTATCGTTATCGAGTATTCGTTGATTTATCGATAATTATCGAGTTAACTGTAACATGTACTATAGTTCAAAGTACAAATATTCACAAGTTGGATTTGCAATATCTATTTAACAAATATTGTATCGCCTTACAATATTCAGAAACGCCTTTAAATCCTGGAATTAAATTGGGATTCAAGAAGTCACCGAATTGACCAAATCATTTTTATTCAATCATTAAAGTTTTTACAAAGTCGCAGTTGTTCATAGTAGAGAATCTGAGAGCATTTTGAATGTCTACCCATACTTGTTTAATCTAGCATGATTAACAAAACTTCTGTTTTGAAGATCCGGAGCACCCAGTTATATGAATATTTTATGACTCAAAGACTAAACTGCTCAGTCTAACCAAATCATATTGAAAAGGTGACGAGGTTAGTCCACCAAGCTGTTGAGAGAATGTTTACTCGTTACTGGTGCTGCCTTGAATGCACCACAACAGATCGCTGCATCAAATAAATTTCTAGTACTTGAATCCCAATATATTGCCGAGGGGCTCCGATTCCAGGTGAATATTCTTGCTTATACGATAAACATTAGCAAAGAAAAGTCATCATGCTCTCTAATTAAAAGCGTATTTATATTTAAGTGTCACTGTCTCAGACAATTAAGTCCGCCTGGGTATTGCAAATTTTTGCGATCTTCTTATTGCAACATATATGCTGCATAGTGAAAAAAAACTCTGAACCACCAACAGAGCACCTTACTTCTCATCGTTTCGTAGAGTAGCAGGCATTAAGCAATATTTTTAGAGTGCCCCGCTTCAATCAAAACTAACTCTCATCAACCAGTTGCAAACAATTTATTTCATTCTCGGCTTCTGTCAAAATTTTACACCAACTTCATTCGCGTAATCTAGTAACCCCATTATCGCAAAATTATCGAGTTAACTTACGTTAAATTATCGAACTCCGATAATAATTCAGTTGATTCATCGTTATCGTAGCAACCGATAACGTTGATCACAATCAACTTTATCGGCGATAACGATAAATTAACGATTAACAACCCTGTCACTATTGAATACATGTACAAAGGTTAATCGAAAAACAAAACGATAATGAAAATGGACTAAAAAGATGCATAGCAAACCAAACAATGCATTGAAAATATGACAATATTCGAATAGGAAAACCTAAAAAATTGTACTCATCGTAAATGTTTCGTAAGTTTTCATCCAGTTCATATTGGTCTTGTCAATTTCGTCGATTTTTTTTTCGATATCTTTTTGTAACGACAACAGAGGCTTGTTCAACCACAATTATTTATTATTTATTCAGACTAAGGCCGAAGTGGCCTGTGCGGTATATAAGAGTCTTTTCCATTCGGCTCGGTCCATGGCTACACGTCGCCAGCCACGCAGTCTACGGAGGGTCCGCAAGTCATCTTCCACCTGATCGATCCACCTTGCCCGCTGCGCACCTCGCCTTCTTGTGCCCGTCGGATCGTTGTCGAGAACCATTTTCACCGGGTTATTGTCCGACATTCTGGCTACGTGCCCGGCCCACCGCAGTCGTCCGATTTTCGTGGTGTGAACGATGGATGGTTCTCCCAACAGCTGATGCAACTCGTGGTTCATTCGCCTCCTCCACGTACCGTCCGCATCTGCATCCCACCATAGATGGTACGCAGCACTTTCCTTTCGAAAACTCCGAGTGCGCGTTGGTCCTCCACGAGCATCGTCCAGGTCTCGTGTCCGTAGAGGACTACCGGTCTAATGAGCGTTTTGTAGATTGTCAGTTTGGTACGGCGGCGAACTCTATTCGATCGGAGCGTCTTGCGGAGTCCAAAGTATGCACGATTTCCAGCCACTATACGTCTCCGAATTTCTCTGCTGGTATCATTTTCGGCAGTCACCAGTGAGCTCAAGTACACAAATTCTTCTACCACCTCGATTTCGTCACCACCGATGCAAACTAGAGGTGGGTGGCTCACATTGGGTCGTATGAATAAAAAGTAGCAAAACTCAGCGCTTGTAGTATCTACTCAAAAATAAAGTCCACAGAGAAAACTACATGTTTGATATGAATAAAAACATTTTCGAACTTATGGCAAATGCTACATTCGAACTTAACTTTTACTACAGTTTACTACCATTTACTACACGGAGAAACGTCAAAACAAAATAGACCCCATGATGACGATGATGATTTCATCATTTTTTTGCGGCTAATCAACAAAAGACATGTCTGTTTTGTTGTTTTCCCTAAATTGGACTTCTATTTTCAAGAACAAAGCCGATTCGCTTCGATTCTGATGAATAATCTGCATTTGAAACATGAGTAGCAACGTCTTGAGCAGACTACAAGAAATCAGTAGTAAACTCTTGTTTTATTCATACCGAATCAGTTGTTTGTAGTATGTTCGAAATGTGTAGTGTAGTAAAGTCTCTTTTATTCATACGAACATGTTCCACAAGTGACGTTTACTACTGAAAATGTAGTAAAGTTGAACTTACTACTTTTTATTCATACGACCCATTGTCTTCTCTTGAACCTCTTCCTATCATGTACTTCGTCTTCGACGTGTTGATGACTAGTCCGATCCGCTTAGCTTCCCTCTTCAGTCTGATGTAGGCTTCCTCCATCTTCTCAAAGTTACGTGCTATAATATCTATGTCGTCGGCGAAGCCAAATAGCTGGACGGACTTATTGAAAATTGTACCACTCGTGTTAATCCCTGCTCTTCGTATTACCCCTTCCAAAGCGATGTTGAATAGCAGACACGAAAGACCATCACCTTGCCGTAACCCTCTGCGGGTTTCGAAGGGACTCGAGAATGCCCCTGAAACTCGAACTACGCACATCACCCGATCCATCGTCGCTTTGATCAACCGTGTCAGTTTATCCGGAAAACCGTATTCGTGCATTAGCTGCAATAGCTGGTCCCGATCGATTATATCATATGCGGCTTTGAAGTCGATAAATAAATGATGTGTGGGCACGTTGTATTCGCGGCACTTCTGCAGTACTTGGCGAATGGCGAACACCTGGTCCGTGGTGAAGCGTTCGCCCATAAAACCCGCCTGGTACTGCCCCACGAACTCCCTTGCAATTGGGGCTAGTCGACGGCATAAAATTTGGGAGAGTACCTTGTAGGCGGCGTTCAGCAATGTGATTGCGCGGTAGTTGCTACAATCCAGCTTATCGCCCTTTTTGTAGATGGGACACACGACACCTTCCATCCACTTCCATTCCTCCTCCCAAATCTTGGTAATGACCCAGTGCAGCGCTCTAGCCAGTGCCTCACCACCGTGTTTAAATAGCTCTCCTGGTAGTTGGTCAACCCCAGGGGCTTTGTTGTTCTTCAGCCGGCCAATCTCCTCCTGGATTTCCTGGAGATCCGGGGCCGGTAGAATTATGTCCTGCGCGCGTTCCCCCAGATCCATCACCATACCGCCATCTTCGTCTGCCACATCGCCATTCAGGTACTCTTCGTAGTGCAGCAGCCACCTTTGGATCACCTCACGCTCGTTCGTAAGTAGGTTCCCGTTTATGTCCTTACACATATCAGGCTGTGACACGTGGCCCTTACGTGAACGGTTCAACTTCTCATAGAACTTTCGTGTGTTATTAGTGCGGTACAGTTGCTCCGTCTCTTCACGGTCTCGATCTTCCTGCTGACGCTTTTTCCTCCGGAAAATCGAGTTTTGTCTGTTCCGCGCCTGTCAACCACAAGATAGTAGCTTAACTATCAAGCATGACAAGATTGCGCCTCTTTCGCTCTTATTCTCCAGATTTACAAAAGGAAGTCTCTTATTATAACCCCCTTGCCCATGATCATCTTTTTTTGTAGAGAGACATTTCATCAAGCTGTGAAACACATTTCACATTCCAAACATCAAACAAATACAGAGAGCAAAATATGAAATTGGAAACTAATGGCTTAGAGTCATTTTTCCGAACGCCATTTGGTTTTTACACTGATTACGGATCTATTGTACGTTGGCTACTTAATATTATAATTTTACAACGAGTTTATTATTCACCAGACGTTTCGACACGGGAATTGCATCTTTTTTAAGGGGAAAATATTTCTGTTGTTTGTCGTCGTACACTCCCGGAAATAACTATAAGGCAAAGGGTCATTTGGCCGAAAGGGACGAGAAACCAAAGAAGAGAAAAATGAAGAGTGAGAAGTGAGACGTCTCACTTATCACTCCTCATTTATCACTTCTCATTTGGCAGAAAGGGTCATTTGGCCGAAAGGGTTATTTGGCCGAAAGGGTCATTTGGCCGAAAGGGTCGTTCGGCCGAATAGGTCATTTGAAAAGTGAGAAATTAGGAATGAGAAGAGAGAAGTCTCAATTCTCACTCTTCATTTTCTCGTCTCACTACCCACTTCGCAGTACTCACTTTTGACAGCGAGAAGTGAGAAATGAGGAGTGAGAAGTGAAACGTCTCACTTCTCGCTGTCAAAAGTGAGAAGAGAAAAATGAAGAGTGAGAACTGAGACGTCTTACTCCTCACTCCTCATTTATCACTTCTCAATTGGCCGAAAGCTTCATTAGGCCGAAAGTGTCATTTTGCTGAAGGGGTCATTAGGCCGAAAGGGTCATTTGGCCGAAAGGTTTATTTGACCGAAAGGGTTATTTGGCCGAAAGGGCGTTTGGCTGAAAGGGTGATTTGGCCGAATAGGTCATTTGAAAAGTGAGAAATTAGGAATGTGAATAGAGACGTCTCATTTCTCACTCTTCATTTTTCTCTTCTCACTGTAAAAAATGAGAAACGCGAAATGAGTAGTGAGACGTCTCACTATCCACTTAGCTCTACTATTTTTTCACAGTGAGCAGTGCGACGTCTCACTACCCACTTCTCACTACTCACTTTTCTCATTGAGAAGTGAGAAATGCACTCCTCATTTTTTCACTGTGAGAAGTGAGAAATAAGGAATGAGAATTAGGACGTCTCTCTTCTTACTCCTAATTTCTCACTTTTCAAATGACCTATCCGGCTAAATATCCTATTCGGCCAAATGACCCTTTCGGCCTAATGACCCTTTTGGCCAAATGACCATTTCGGTCAAACGACGCTTTTCGCCAAATGACCAGCCTTTCGGCCTAATGACCCTTTTGGCCAAACAACCCTTTCGGCCAAATGACCCTTTCGGTCAAACGACCCTTTCGGCCAAACGACCCTTTCGGCCAAACGACTCTTTCGGCCAAATGACCCTTTCGGCCAAATGACCGTTTCGGCCCAACGACCCTTCCCCAAAAAAAAGAGAATATTCCATTGTTTAAGAATTATTTCAAATTTGAAAATTGATTCGTTTTTCTGAAAGCAAAAAAACACGTGATCAGTTGTCATACCCTTACCGCCTTCACATGGACTAACGTGGCCTTCACTGTACTCCTTTCATCCCTCAAAGTTTTCCACATATCCTATGGACGACCTTAATAGTACGTTATGCGAAAAATCTGCAAAAATATCGTATTGAATGATTTTAGCTCCGTTATGCTTATCTGCATCTTTGGAATTAAGTTCAAAATAGTATATTCATTGATAATGTCAGTTATGATGTAGCTGATAAACAGGTATTGCATAAGAGAACCCTATTGGTTCGGATCCCGCTTATTGTTCAAAACAGTCATGAAATGAAAAATTGGAAATCAGATTTTGTAGTGGTGGAATCTATAGCTATACGAAATTTTTCAAGATAATATTGTTCAACTAAACATGTCGTGATATGATGATATCACGGAACGTGTTGCCAAGTGGTATAATTCATTATTATGTTTTTTTATGCGAATACAGTTTAATTGTTGATATTTCTAATTAAGCTTTGAGAACAATGTTAGTCATTCCTCTTAAATTTAAATCCGTTGAAATAACAAGATTACGATAACGTATTAGGTGTATATTCCATGATTTATTATCGATTCACTGGTCGACAGTAAATTTGTATTCGCAATGCTAATGTGTTGTATTTGTAGTTCCCGAGTTCTAAAATCGACTGGTTACTGGCGTCTGTTTTTTAATTGGAAAAAAATCGGAGATTATTTGGTAGCAAAGTAGGAGAGGAATCGTCGCTTCAACGGCGCCGAAGTCACTCGCATATTTGCATAATTACATGTCCAGATAAGTAAAAAAACTAAGTTATTACTATAATCTAAATTTTTACGGTATCTGAATGTCCTCATGAATGTTTTACTTGGAAAAATGGGCCACTCAGGAGAGACGATAGGTGGGGATGTTGAAAATTGTCAAAATGATAATATTATTACGGCTCATTCATTAAGCCAGAGGGTATGTCTGTTTTAACGGAAAATCCATAGAAAATTTGAATGCATCAACAGCCCTTTTTGAGATATCCGTAAATGCACTTTACATCTCCTTCTTGTAGTTCCCCCCTTCAGTTATGGAGCCAATACCTATAAATATATACATCTTTTGTGCACCATGATCAGGCTAAAGCTTTCGATGGACCACCTTTAAAGCATTTCTGGCGATAACCGCTACAGTCATCAGTTGTAACGATAACGGTTATGCCAATCATTGTGATGATGTTCATGTTAATGACGAACGTGCTCTGTGGAAAACCAGTCTCCAGTCACACAAATTACATTGCATTTGAATATGTGTGGAGCACGGACCAAGAAAAATCAGGCTCATTGATTGTTTACTTTCGTTAGGGGTCGATGCATTTCAATTATATTCGTTGATGCTTATCGACGGCGTTGCCATCGAGTAAAACGTGCGACATAATGATTGAAGTGCGTGTCTCGAACTAACTACAGCTGTGAACGCTTTGTCGCACAGACCACTAATTGCTCGATCATAGGGACAAAACACTAACTACACTGCACGGAAGATGGTTGATTGTTTTGAATGAATTGCATAACATAATCGGAAATAGGAGCTGTAGAGCTGATGGCTATGGTATGTTTATTTTTTGAGGAAATTTTAATTTTCAGAGGACTGACTAAAACATATGAGACATTGCTCTAGTAGGTACTGAAATTTGCCATTCACAATGGCACCGAGTTTGTGTGATAAACACATTCCACAGAACTGCATTCGTTGCAAAAAGAGAACTATTGCCGAGTGCAGACAAAACATTGTCTAGGCACTACTGATGCTCACATGTGCTGATGCCTTACTCGGATTGTGCACGGAATATAAATTACGAAATTGAATGAAAACGAAATGGTACAATTCCATATGGGAGTGTGTTATGTTTTGTAGAAATTCCATTGTTGAACATACTCAACTACATTGCAACCAATAGGAATGATTGAAATTTCCATCATATTCTGTAAAATTTTATATCCCATTTGGTTTTAACGCTTTTTTTGTCAACAAACATTTACGGCCACATCTGGATGTCCGGTAGACTGAGGTAGCAAAAAAGAATTTTCCCAAACACACCAACACGGCCTGACTGATGGAAATGGGAAGTCGTTTCCCGCCTCCATTCAAAATGCAATTTTGATTACACTTTATGCACGTTTTATCCGTTTTTCGTGCTTGTTTAAAACCTGCATCGTTTTGCCCGCAATTTGCCACCGGGTCTCGTATGCGTTATTTCCCCCCTAGAGATGGCTCTTCCCTTTGTTTGCTGGCGATTTCCGACCGGCACTGCCAGCGGCAATACGTATGTTGGTGTTGGATTTTCCGCGAAATACATGAGCATGAGCATTGACGTTTGGGTTGTGGCTCCCTCACACGTTGGATATCTGTGGTTGAATTTGATATTCACAAACACTCAACAGAGCTAGTTGGGCCCAACATGAAAACCACCAGAGCATGTAATAATGTTCAATTAAGTTGCTCATCACGGTGGGTCCCACCGGCACTGCTTTGGTGATGAGCATAAGGGGTTCCTTTTTGACTCCAGCAGCACCCGCTTCATCATTTATTTCACTGCTATTATGGCAATTGCAACAAAATTAGCTGCAGGAATTTTATGAAATGCAATTCATGGGTTTTCATATTTATTTTGTTTTTTTTTTGTGGATTTCGACTGCAATAAATTTGATACAAAAACTTTGAGTGTAAATTCCTTGTCAAATGGCTACCGATTGTGTTTTACAGTGATTTATGCGTACGATATTGTGGGTTCAAACAAAACAATCTAAAACCTCCCGTGACATTTCTGAGATGTCGAAGAGCTCCTTCATCTTTCTTAAGTAGGTTTCCTTCTCCTCAGCATTAACAAAGAGAAATCAAAGATTGGATAAATCTCGGCGTGATTAGTGAATTATTTTCTTTGAAAAAAGGGAATAATAAATGTTGAGCACGCATAAGACATGCACGTGCGTAAATAAAGATTATTATTTTTGCTTAAACAAAAGGATGTGATGCTACTATCATGCATTAATATTGGTCTTTTAAACAGCAAAATTGTGCTATTCGCTTAATATTATCCAGTTTTTTTTTTTAATTTTGGGTTTTCAAATATTTAATATTTAATATTTATCACGGTCAATGAATATTAATATCAGTTGTGCTATACGGCTAATAAAAAAATATAGTATAAATATAAGTTAGGTGATATTTGCATTGCAGTATTTTTTTTTGTTGAAATCAATTCAAAAGTGATCATTTTGTTTCTGATTTAAGGGTTAATTTTCAACAGAAGAACCATTGATTATGGATTTTGACCCTGTGTCTATTTAGAGGTTTCATAAGAAAATTTGGAGAAGGATTGAATACTTTCGCTGAAAGGTTAAGATTATTAGAGGGTTTTTGAAATTGTTATGATGTTTATCATATTTGGAAACTTTTTCACAAACGTGTCTTTGATATCGTACAATTTGTGCATTCGGCTGATTATCGACAAAGTCGGTGGGGGTAAAAATATTTCTGATGCTCTAATTTAAAAAAAAGGGCTACCAAAGGCGGTTTTTTAATGAGGAGCTCAGTAAAAATTTTCAAATTATTATTTGCTAATATTTTTTTTATTAAAATGTGATACGGAATGAAATTACATCACTTTCAAAAGTTGATAACATTTCGCCTCCTTGTGTAAGACGGCTTCAGTATGTGTTATTTACACTGTGTGAGTGTGAGTCGAGTCAAGTACGAGACACTGAAGACGGCCTTACTTTTGAGGTCGAAATACGTATCTGTCAAGATACAATTAAGTGGTGGAATTCAATGGGATTGTATAAACTCGTCTTATGACAGGTGAAAACATTCCACTAAAAAGCTCAAAATAATTTTCTTATCACTGTGTGAGTTTTATTGCGAAATTTCTAGTGGTTTCAAAATTACAGTGGAAGGAACAGAACGTGCGTGGGATAATCTTGTGCACTCAGACTCACCTCAACAATCCACATTTTTAGAAAATTCAATTTTGTGCCAATGGCCCCAAAATCACCCGAGTTGTGGCCGATCCAAAGATACTGAGCTATAATAAAAATATGAGCTTCGAAGGCATCCAAAATTTTGCATTAAGGAAATTCAAATGCTGTATTGACATCGCGCGGTAACATCTTTTATTGCTTAGCTTAGACTGATTGTACATATCAATGGTTGCTACTCCGTGATTGATTAGAACTGGTGCAAATTGCACTACGATCCAAGTGAATAGTGGTTGGGATTTACCAACTATTCTCGAAGTGCACGTTTCAGCAGCTCGCAAATGTTGATCAATAACGGCGCCGGCCAAGTCCTTACAGTCAGTTGGGAAAGGGAGGGAATGTGAGTGTGTGGTAATTGTTGCTACTAGAGACCGAGAATACCTCTGCATCTCCACATTTACCACGGGAAGGAAGTAGTGTTAGTTGGGTGGGGTAATCAGTAACATAGATCGGGATTCACCATGGAAAGTGATGTGACCTATGAAACTTCTACACAGCAGTATTAGCATTTCCTTAATTTGTTCAATTGTTCATTCTTCGCGAGAATAAACAATCAATCGCTCAAAGTGAGCGATTGTTCATTTGAATTTCGGATTAGGCGCCCGCGTTATCATTTTATTAACGTAAGAAAAGTAAAAAAGAAACGGGATTAAAATTGAAAATAATTGATAGTAATCGAAAGCTAATGTTATTCAGCAACCCTTATTTTATCTCTATTTGACGTTAAGTAAGAATGTAAATTTACGTTCATTTTACATGTCGTTTATTTTGCATTACTTTCGCGCGCAGTGGCGCCGGGAGTGGGTGGGACAAGTAGGACATGTCCTACGCATGAAAATACCTGGGTAGGACAGTCGAAGCATTGTCCTACCCATGATTTTGGTAAGAACATATCATATGGATATCTAAAGGATCTAATATTATCAATTTAAAATATCATTCAAAGGTAATCAGAGATTTGAAGGTTTCAAGGTTTCCGTACGGCCGTAATAGTAAAGGAAAAATACGAAAGGCTCATCATGTGAGGATTTCTATTTAAAAAAATGCTCAATGATGTATTCAGATTTTCCAAGAAGTCTTGAAGTTTTTAATAGTTTCTGTTCTTCCATAAAATTGTTGAAAAAAATCGGCAAGTCATGGAGTGTCAGGCTAAGTGAATTTATAAAATTTTTTGAGATTTTCCAGAGCAGGTGAATTAACCATAAGTTGGATATATAAACAATGATATAGCGTAGCTTAATTTATCCTAGGTGGTTGTACTTGTCAATGGTTTCTACTCCGGATCAGATCAGAACTGGTGTAAATTGCACTACGATCCAAATGTATAAAAATTGGGATCTACCATATTCTAGAAGGACACTTTTCAGCAGCCCTCAAATATTGAGCAATAACGTCGCCAGTCAGTTGGGAAAAGAGAGAAATGTTAGTCTATAGTTATTGTTATTATTAAGGCTCAAATTACCTTCATTCAATCATTGACAAGAAAGACAGCCACGTGCTCGTACCATCCCCCAGTAATGAAACCACCCAGAAATTTATGTTTCAAAACTACATCATTCAATAGCGAAGACATAATTATATCCGGTGGATGCTTCATTTTGTTGTATTTCGGTTTAGTTTTGAAAAAAACTGCATTTTGCAACATTTTTTCCCAAGAGGGGAAATCGACGATTTACTCTCATGCTGCCTTATATATAAGAGAGCGTCTTAAATCATTGGTTCAAATTTCATTTTTCTTTATGTCAGTAGGGTAGTTTGTGTTTGGTTCGACATGTTACATGTAAAACACGAGAACTTTGTAATTTCTCTTATTTGATTTTTTGTCCTACCCACGCCACGGAACGTGGCCGCGCCTCTGTTCGCGCGCGTGTGTGTGTCACTTGCCTTGACCAGTATACCGTATTCAGGATCTCACTGGTATTAATCCTGATGTGCCGGTTGGCACTCGTGTTGGGCTTGTGCGCTTTGAGCGGCACACGGTCGCTTCCCAGTCTACATAAAATCGCACATGGTGCAATACAAGATGCTAAATTGGAGACGATATACGCGGGAACATCTTTTATTGGCTAAAAATAATAACATCAGGGGTCTCCAGTAGCCTTGCGAGCAAAGGCATAGGATTTACAGTCCGGAGAGAGTTCGATTATCGGTTTGGTCTAGGATATTTTCGTGTTGGAAACATTCTCGACTCCATGGACATTAGAGTGATTCAAATTTTGACTTTTTTGCCCCCCGATTGCATTTGCCATTTTGATAATCCTCCTAAATTTTTAGCAATTTTGGATGTAATTTGACTGTGCACACGTCATTTGAAGTTTGTATGGAAATAACTGTGAAAACTGACCCTTATGTGGAATATCGTTCCTAGAGGTGGCCCATGAATTATTTAAATATAATCAACACATTGACTACACAGAATACTTCTCAAGCTGAAATGCAGTTGTTGTTGCGAAGCGATTTCTCGTTTGGAAGCAAAGTTATGAAGAATACAAAAAGGCTCATTATTGATATTGATGTTATTCTTTTACGTGTTTATTTGAATTTCTCAATATTCAGTATTTCCTTAATAACTTTTCTTTCGAGCATCAAATCGTTTCGCAACAAAGACCGCCTGTTTCCTTGTAAAATTTCTTATGTTGCCGATGTACTCATATGTTGTTAGAGCTTAAAGGGAAGCGTTAGGGAACGGTTTTCCCTGAAAGTTACTGTTTTCATAGAAATTTTCATACAAACTTCAAACCGCGCGTGCTCACTCAATTTACATCCAAATCAGCTAAAAATTTAGGTGGGTTAATAAAAAGGCAAATGCAATCGTTTGAGCATCGGGGGGCAAAAAAGTCAAAATTTGAATCACTCTAATGGACATAGTGTATCCATTGAAATTATGCCCTATGTATCGACCCAATCGACTGAATAAAATGAGTTATTTGTTTGATGGGAAAGATTTAAAGCAGAAAAATGTAATTTAAATGTCATGGATTCATTTAAGAAAAAAGTTCCAGCATTCCAGCAAAAGTTCCAGCAGATAATCTGTCAATAGACTTATTTTTGGCGAGTAGTGCTAAGTACTGCAATTTGATTCCGAACACTCTTATTACAGCGGCTCCCAACCTTTTTCTTGGGTGATATCCGTTCACACTTTTGTATTGTTTGTTGTACCCTCTAATGATCCTTCGTTTGAAATTTGAGCTTCTATCTTAATAGAGTTCATAACGTAGTAGTTCATAACGTGCCTAAAAATTACCGAGGAAAGTAGCTCTGCACCTGGGACTCTTCACTGTTCAGTTTCCTAATTCAAATTAATTCTCGAGCTTTCGCCAAGGCTTTAAAGATTTTTATATTTCATCCCTGAAATTTAATTCTTGATAATTGATAAAGTATTTGCGAATTGGACTGAAAAAGTAAAAATAAATGTATTAATTTTCACTGTTTTCCATTGCGCACAATTTTTTTTCCGTAATTGCTGCAGTGAAAAGTGAAAAGTGAAAAGTAAGTAGTGAGTAGTGAAAATTAAGAACTGAGTAGTCAGAAATAAGAAATAAGAAGTGTGGAGTGGAAAATTAGAAAAAAAGGAGTGATAAGTGAACAATAAATAATGAAAAGTGAGAAATAAGAATAAAAAAAATAGAATAGAGAAGTATAAATGAAGATAAATGAGAATCGTGAACTGAGGAATAAGTAGTCATAAATGAAAAGTGGGGAATAAGAATTGAGAAGTAAGTAATACAAACTAAAAAGTGAGAAATCTTACTTCTCATCATTCACTTCTCTTTTCTCGAGTCTTGTTTCTCACTGGCTAGTTATCTCTCTTTTCACTCTTTTCACTGTTCAATTCTCTCTAATCATTTCTCACTTCTCATTTTCCTTTTTTTGGTACTAACTTTACAACTTGAATCGAACATCTCATTTTCCACTGCTCACTTCGAGCATTTCAGTTTTACTTCTTATTTTTCAAGTCGCGATTTTCTCTCCCCAATTATAATCTCACATTTCATATTTCTTTCTTTTTACTTCTCACTTCTTATATCGCAGTACTCACTTCTGACTAGAACATCTCATTTCTTACTGCTCACTTATCACTCCTAACTGCTTACTTCTGGCTTCTTACTCCTCACTATTAATTTCCCACTTCAAACATCTTTATTCCATTTCTCACTACTCACATCTGACTATTCACATTAACTCTTCTCTTCCTTCAAACTCTTATCACTTCTCATTACTCACTCTTTACTATTCATTTATCACTACCCACTCTTTTTATAACTTCTCACTGCCAACTTATCGCTTCTCACTTCACATACTTAATAAAACAAATTTAAACTACTCGGCATAACAGGCATTTGGCCAAACGAAACTCGGCCAAAATACACTTTCAATAAAAAAAAATCAGAAGTGTTGTGTACAAGACACGATTGCCTGACGTAGACTACGCCCGACGTAAACTTCGCTATGGTTCCGCTTATGACACCAATTTTTTTGTTCATTTGGCAGCAATTTTTTTTGTACATTGAAGAAAATGAGACGATCAACTCTCCCCTGTATAAAATCCTGTTACCAACCAATTATTTTCAATAGTCCAATTTATTTTCAATAAATCACATTTCCAATCACTAATAGCAACAAAACCAAAGTCAGAATCTTGCGAGAAAATTTCACATTTCGTGGGCAACACAATCATATTTAACTCTTGTCAATCGTTTGCCGACGGCTGCCACTCTAATCGATACTGACGCCATCAAATTGCAACTACTCAATAGTTTGAATCTTGCGACAAAAATCTGACTTGAGAGCTGCTTGCTCCTGCGGATGGAACCGCTACCATACACTGTCGACCGACGTCCTTAAGATCTCAACCCGACTAGAAGATCATATCAAAATTATATCAACATATGTTATTATGTTATAATACATTTTTATAACAAAATATGTTGGAAACATGGTGCAGGATGTTGTTAAAATATCTAAATTTCTATTAAAAATTACACTACTGGAAACAAAAAACTATCAAATTTTGTTACAATTTTATCATAAAAATAACATATTTTGTTAGAAATTTATAACAGGATCAGATAAAAAAATATTTTGTTGTGCAGTTGAACATTTTTACAGATCGTGATAGGCCTTCAGATTGTGGTCAACAATCAGAAATTTTTGTTTTTGTCTGAGCAAGAATATTTTTCGAGAACATAAAACTAACAACATTACAAATCAGGAAACCTTTTCAAATTATATCAGCGTTGTGATATGGCTTGGAGACTTAGCTACGTCTATTTTAATTGCCTACTTTTGGGAAATTCATTGTTTTTCAATCATATTGTGATAAAATCCTGTTACAACATTTGAAAGGTAATGGCTACTAAGAACAAAATTGTATCAAAATAAGTTATAAATATCATAATATGTTAAAATTGTGTTCAGTTTCTATTATGCTCTTCTAGTCGGGAAACGAAAATGACGTGCTCGCGCGAAACACGGCTCTTTTTATGCACAAAGAAAATGAAGCGGTGGGTCATTATAGCCCCGCCCTAACAGTGAATGTCGAAACGCATAGTCAAAGTTTGCACCCATATTGTTTACCAAAGGGGCGGGGCTTATGGTGCTACTTCATTAGAAAGCTGCTATTTCTCGCACGCGTCGTTTTGTAAGAGATTTCGCGGAGAGCGGTTCCATCGGTGTGGCGATGGCACGAGTAACGTAAATCATCAGCCAGGTCGGCTAGCAGCAGCAACAAGTGAAATTTATTACACGGTGGTCGGTTGTCGGGCCGGATGCAGCACTTGTGAAATATTTCGCATCTGTGGTTTTTGCAGAATAAGATAGACGGGAAGCATCTCCGAAATCAGATTTATCTCGCAAGATTCAAACTATTGGGTGATTGCCAGGACCACCATTAAATTCGGGAGAAAGTAAAATACTCTGACTGCAGTAATATTTTCTCGCTAGGTTCTGAGTTTGGTTATGTGATGTCGTTTGCGAATTATTGAAACGAGTAACAAAAGAGTTGATCCAAGATGAACTTTCTTTAAACTACTAAAAAATATTTGTAAAAAAAAGTAGCGAAAAGTTTTCTGTCGCACCACCTAGCTGCGACAGTCGTTGTCGCTGGGACCACCTGGACGCCCTGGTCCGCTCTCCGTGAAATCCTGATTTAAAATGACGCGTTCTCGTGGAACACGGGTTTTCTTAAACACAAGTAAAACGAATCAGTGGGCCGAAAGGCTCGTACATTAAATCAATCTGATGTTCGTGTTGGGGATGCATGAATGAAATTGATTATTTTTCATTATTTTTTATCGGGTTTGGGAAGAAATAACATTTTTAATAGTTTAACGTTTATAATCAATAGTATCGATGAAATTGGCAAATTGCTTGAGAGTTTCCGAATCGATTGATAAGAAAATCTCAAAAATCCATGGAAAGATAAAGACGCTATTAGGGTCATTTGGTCGAATGCCATTTTTTTTGGTCAAAAGGGTATGTTGGTCGCAGAGAACAGTGGATTTGAAAGTAAAATGCTTTGAAGAAATCTTTTCTAGACATAATTCAGTTTCCAATTGTGTGATCTTTACTCTGTTTGGCCGAAGCGTGTGCAAAGAGTGTCCAGAGTTAACGAATTTTCACCGATTTGACGAGTAATTTCAAAATATTTGGTCAGCAACCGCTCGAGTTTGTCGCCTGGGGAATTGTCCCAAGAAAATCGGGCATATCAACAGGCAGGTTGTCTCGCGCACATGACAGTGGCGATTACGGTTACAAGTGAGAAGTCAGAAACGAGAAGTGTGAAGTGAGTAGTGAAAGATTTAAATTAAGATGTCTCAGTTCTTGATAATAATAGGTTGAAAATTCTGAGAAGAAAAAAATTATGAACAAAAAAAGCAGAAAAGCAAAAAGAAGAAGGAGCAATAAAGATGAAAGTACAGAAGAGAGAACAAAGCAAAAGAAGTAGATAAGAAAAATGAATGATGTGAGAAAAATTGAAACTAAAAGGAAAAAAAAAATAATAGGGAAGGAAGAATAGAGAAGGACGATGAAATAAGAAAGGAAAAGGAAGAGGGAGGAAAAGAAAGAAAGGCGATTGAATGAGGCAAAAAGGAAAAAAAAAGGGATAAAAAAGAGGAAGAAGAAGGAGAAAGGAATAAGTTGCATGAAAAAAGTAAGAAGATAGTTAGTTTAGCTAGATTGACTCCACACTTCATAGTAGCTAGTCGTGTCGTGATTGGCCGAGAAACATCAAATATCTAAAGCCTTCTGGGATTAGAAAACCAATAACGATGCCGCCCACATCCTAACAGTCAATTTTGCATTATTAGCATTAGAATTGAGTAATTCGAACAAATTCGTAGGTGGTACAAGTCTGTACTATTTTATGAGAGTAACATCACTTTCACCCGTTACGAAAGATAGTGATTTGGGATTAATCGCTATCTCTTAGATTGAAGCAGTGCATTGCTTATTATCCAATAAGTCAAGATCTGTCCTGGCCACGTCCTTGCAAATGCTGAGGAAGGGGAAGGATGATTAGTTGGACACCTATTTTAGAAAGATACAGAGAACTCTAAGACCTTTCAAAGGTGCCACTGAATGTTTTGGAATTGTTAGTATGAAAGGTTATACCAGTAGGAATCGTTTAGCTAGAGCTTAAAACATAGAAAGAACTAAGATAGAAATATCAAGTAGGAAAGGGACGAGCAATGACTTCCTGCTTATGAGGCAGAAGCGGTAGCCACTAGACCACCAAACTCGTCTATCCTAACAGTCAATTTTGCATTAGGAGAGTAAAATGAATTGCCCAACCGTCACATGTGCTTTACTGTGCACACATACACGCAGTATAATAGAAATGGAAAAGGTATGGAAGCCTAATCTCAGTTCTAGCGATAGCTAGAATATGATAAATACAAAGTAGGTGAGTGGAGCGAGTCTGGGGTTGAACCCATGACCTCTTACGTATGAGACAGAAGTGGTAGCCATATGGCTATCAAGCCCGTGTTGAGTAAGAAAGAAGAAAGTTGGGCGATGCTTTCGTATGAAGTGTTGTACCCTTGAAAACGCGATTAGATGTAAATTTGGATGCCTAGAGGCTTGCCTCTAAAGAGCAATCATGAAGCACTGCTAGCCGTCTCCAAACGAGAAATACCCCAGGGCGTTAAATTTTGCCTAATCGAAGAAATCGAAAGATTCGGTGCCAATTTGTCCAAAAACAGTATTTTATTGTATATGCCCCCGGCGTTTTCACGAATTAAAAGGAAATAAAAACAATTAAACATCGGACGCCATATTGTTGACAAAATGAATTGGACATCCTTTAAATGAACAGTAATGGAGACGCGTTGTTAGATATTAAATTTGCTAGTGATTTTTTTTATGCCTGCCATTCTATAAATCTATATCTTCCTTTAGTACAGCGGTTCTCAACCTGGGGTACATGTACCCCTGGGGGTACCTTTGCCGGCCCCAGGGGGTACCTCGGACCAATATGCGTAATGGCGGATGTATTACAATTCCAATAAAACTTATTGATATTGTTTTAATATTTATGTATTTTTAGATTTCAAAACTTTGTATTGTATTATGCATGGCGGTCAGCAAATCAAAACCTATTGAATCCTGCCCACTACATCCTGCATAGTGTATGCTGGTTTGTGCAACAAAAGATTAAAAGAAGAAAAATTTTAACGACTTAAATCTATAACTAAGAAGTCTGAAAACCTCTATTTGAGAGGCGTGAAGGCTCAGTAGCTTCGTTGACAACTCGTAAGCTTGGAAGCCTCCTTTCAAGGGGCTAGGAAGCCTCCTTTCAAGAGGCTCGGAAGCCTCCTTTCAAGAGGCTCGGAAGCCTCCTTTCAAGAGGCTCGGAAGCCTCCTTTCAAGAGGCTCGGAAGCCTCCTTTCAAGAGGCTAGGAAGCCTCCTTTCAAGAGGCTCGGAAGCCTCCTTTCAAGAGGCTCGGAAGCCTCCTTTCAAGAGGCTCGGAAGCCTCCTTTCAAGAGGCTAGGAGGCCTCCTTTCAAGAGGCTCAAGCCTCCTTTCAAGAGGCCTGGAAGCCTCCTTTCAAGAGGCTCAGGAAGCCTCCTTTCAAGAGGCTCAGAGCCTCCTTTCAAGAGGCTCAGAAGCCTCCTTTCAAGAGGCTCAGAAGCCTCCTTTCAAGAGGCTCAAGCCTCCTTTCAAGAGGCTCAGAGCCTCCTTTCAAGAGGCCTCAGAAGCCTCCTTTCAAGAGGCTCAGAGCCTCCTTTCAAGAGGCCTCGGAAGCCTCCTTTAAAGTGGCTCGGAAGCCTCCTTTAAATTGGCTCGGAAGCCTCCTTTCAAGAGGCTCGGAAGCCTCCTTTCACGAGGCTCGGAAGCCTCCTTTCAAGAGGCTCGGAAACCTCATTTGTAGAGGTTTGGAAACCTCCTTTCAAGAGATTTGGAAAACTCCTTTCAAGAGGTTTGGAAACCTCCTTTCAAGAGGTTTGGAAACCTCCTTTCAAGAGGTTTGGAAACCTCCTTTCAAGAGGTTTGGAAACCTCCTTTCAAGAGGTTTGGAAACCTCCTTTCAAGAGGTTTGGAAACCTCCTTTCAAGAGGTTTGGAAACCTCCTTTCAAGAGGTTTGGAAACCTCCTTTCAAGAGGTTTGAAAACCTCCTTTCAAGAGGTTTGGAAACCTTCTTTCACGAGGCTATGAAAGCTCCTTTCAAGAGGTTATGAAACCTCCTTTCAAGAGGTTAGGACACCTCCGTTCAAGAGGTTAGGAAACCTCCTTTCAAGAGGTTAGGAAACCTCCTTTCAAGAGGTTAGGAAACCTCCTTTCAAGAGGTTTGAAACCTCCTTTCAAGAGGCTCGGAAGCCTCCTTCCAAGAGGCTCGAAAGCCTCCTTTCAAGAGACTCGGAAGCCTCCTTTCGAGAGGTTTGAAAACTCCCTCACAGGAGGCTCGGAAGCCTCCTTTCAAGACGTTTGGAAACCTCCTTTCAAGAGGTTTGGAAACCTCCTTTCAAGAGGTTTGGAAACCTCCTTTAAAGAGGTTTGGAAACCTCCTTTCAAGAGGTTTGGAAACCTCCTTTCAAGAGGCTTAGAAACCTTCTTTCAGGAGGCATAGAAGCCTCCTTTCAAAAGGTTTTGAAGCCTCCTTTCAAGAGGCTTGGAAACCTCCTTTTGAGTGGCTCGGAAACCTCCTTTTAAGCTTACTTTGAAGAAGCTCGGAAGCCTCCAAAGGTCATAAAGGTCTTATAGAAAGCTTAATGTGTAAATTTAATTTGAACAGCAAAGTTTCACAGAATAACGAAGATTTCATACAACATGTTGACGAGCCATATATTGAGTTAATTTTCAGGTACGTTTTCCATATATCTTATCATTCACATCAAAAAGCAATAGGGGGTACCTCAATGAATGTAAAAATTCAAAGGGGTACCTATCTAGGAAAAGGTTGAGAACCGCTGCTTTAGTACGACGAGGATGTTTCAAAATCGATCGGACCGAGTAACGAACTTGTCAAACAGAAGAGTAGGTGTTTGAAACAACATATTTTCTTGAGAATTATTTCCATATAACAAGTTAGTTTGCGTCAATTGCTATCCTTCACCGTAACATTCATATCGCGTTTGATGCAGAAAGTGAATAGCGATAAAATTGGGTCAATGAGATATTTCTTTTTCTAGTTGTTACAGCAAGTAAGCATCACTTTCATCCGCTAGTGGAATACCTACCAGCAAACGAAAAGCAAAGATCAAAGCAAATACCACCCTACGTGGTCACTATTCAGATAAAAATATCGCTGATTTGACTCGATCGAAAGCCACTCTGGAAGAAAGGTCAATTGGCGTTTGCTCTAACAACGATTGATGTTTGCACTTTCGACGCTCTTTCACCGCTTGGTCACGTTTCAGCCACGGGCAGGATATAATTGACACTTGTGCCTATATACTATAATAATTCCGCAAATTTGTTGCATCCGATGAACGGGATGCTGTCTCCTGCTAGCGCATCATTCGCTCCATCGCCGTTCGTTCCGGCTACCAACCTTTTCACAGTTAGCCACTCTCAGTGGGAACGCTCCGAAGGTGGTCCCCATTCATAGTATAATGACTACCGGCTTTATGGCAAGTGCCTATTCCTAGATTTATCTACGTTCAAAGGTCAAGTGTGGCAGCTACTTTTCTTTCTAGCCTCCGGAATCCACCTTCAACTCTCGCATGCAGTACGTACATATAATGCTACCGAGGGCACCGAGGGTTCCCTCTTATTGATTTTCCCAGACTTTCCTTTCGGGTGGCCACTGGCGTAGGTTTTGCATCCATCAACTGGTGGATGTTTCCGTCGTCGGTTTTCGTCGTCACTGCGGTTTCACCGCTCGTGTACGTCAAGGTCTCGCTATATCGACCATATCGGCTGCTGCTGATGCCGCAGTCAGGCCGTGTTGGAAATGCTGCACCGACTGCCGAATTGGCAGAGCGAGCGAGATGCGAAGGTTTGATTTGATGGCTAATTTTTCGAATCCATTGCGCATGAAGTTGGTTAATTGTCGATCCTCAATATAACAGAAATCGCAGTTGAACAGTAACAGGTTATGCCAAAAGATTTAATAAATTATTTGTCTCTATAGGCGTGCAAAGGCATCATCATTAAAAGCCATTTGCGGTGACGGTATGTACACATAATAAACTCGGGGTTCTTCAATCTGCTTAGATTTCAAGCGCCATACGGAACGCAATGAGAAACGTACGAGTATGAAAGGCATGCATAAGATTATTATTGCAACTAGGAATATGTAGACTTTTATAGCTTATATAGCATGAATGCGGACACTGACATAGAATACTGTGTGCAGCGTGCTGAGACTGTGGTAATTACAATTTTAATGTTTCATACGAGGACGCATTCCAAAGGTTTATATGCCTTTTAAAAAGAATTATATTCACACGAAGTATGGCATATGAAACTGGGAAGTTTTCACAGCAATGAACATATGCTATGGTCAGGGCCGGATTTAGCCAGAAGGGGGGCCCGGGGCCGACAGCTTGTGGGGGCCCCAAAATGTACAAAAAAGGTTGGTTTTGGTACATAAGATTTGTGGGGGCCCGGGAACACGCACCACCCCCCCCCCCTAAATCTGGCCCTGACTATGGTCGGCTAGGTGACTTCGGAGAAGTGTTTCAGTATGTTAAGCTCCATATTTTGAAGAAAATTTTGTTTTGAATAATCTCCCCAAATGTGAGATGGAAATAATCCTTCCTCCAATTGTGAAGATACATCAGCTTCGAGAAAGTTATAGACAAAATGGCTTCGAAAAATTTTGCTATATAAACTTTAGCTCTATCTGCTATAGAAATTGAGATATATGGGTCGTTATTTATGAACCGCCAAGAATCGAAGGTACTTGTTTTACCTATTAACATTTCGGGATATCCCGGAAAAATTATAAGCCGGTTTGCTACGTCTCAAACATCACGATATTGTAAAACAAGTTAACAGAAAAGTGTTCAAAAAACTCAAGGGTGCAGCCCAATCGGGTTGTACGCAAAGGTGACGTAGAACTACGTAGCCTCATTTCATTCAGAACGAACCCTGTATTGTTTAGGGGCTGGCAGTAAATGATACGGTATGGGGCTGTCCATAAACCACGTAGACTCTTGAGAGGGGGGGAGGGGTTTCGAAAAAGTCTACGATAGTCTACGAAAGGGGACGGGGGGGTATACCAAAAGTCTACGCAGACTTTTTATTATTATTATTTTTTTTTTGAGGACGATTTATACAGCAGCTTTGTGCGGAGTTCACTAGTTTGATTTTTTTAAAGATTTTCCGGTTTTTTTTCTGCATGACTTTACCGAAATAATCTCTTGCGTTTCTCCATAAGAATGTTATGAATATCACTGAAGTAAAAGTCTGAACTACGGCTTAAAACTATCATAAATTTTCACCAGGAAATTCTTCTGTGTTGAGCAGGAAAATTCTCCAACGTATGCTATAAAAATTTTCGAAAATTTTTCAAAATCTTCGCTTGGACTTTATTACTACCTATTTATTTTGATTTTCAGCAGGAGTTTTTTTTTGCAAACTTTGGAAATTATGTCGTAATTCAACGGTTTTTTTTTTGAATTTACTAATTTTGGAATATCTAAGTAAATATCTTTGGGATGTCCAAAAGATATTCTTTGGAACTTGTAAAGGGAATTTTCCAAAATTTCCGCGAGAAACCCTTCAGAATATTCACTGGTGATTTTTTGCGAAGTCTCCGAAATTTTTTTCCTACTTCCGGAAATTCTTCGGCATTTTCGCGAAGAGATCTTTATACATATAAGTAAAATAATTCGAAATTCCCGTGGAAAAAACTTTGTAATTTTCTTCGGCAGTTCTAATGCAAATTCTTTGGAATTATCGATGGAAAATTTTCGGAATTTCTAAATAAATTGTTGAAAACTTTCACGAGAAATTATTTGAATTTCCCACCAAAAACAGTTTGAGTTTCAACAAAAAAATGCATAAGAAAATTATTTTGAGCTTTTTAGTGGAATGTTTTCACCTGTCATAATAAGACGAGTTTAGACAATCCCATTGAATTCCACCACTTAATTGTATCTTGACAGATACGTATTTCGACCTCAAAGGTAAGGCCGTCTTCAGTGCCTCGTACTTGACTCGACTCGACTCGACGCGGAATCGCTGAAGTCGAGTCAAGTACGAGGCACTGAAGACGGCCTTACCTTTGAGGTCGAAATACGTATCTGTCAAGATACAATTAAGTGGTGGAATTCAATGGGATTGTCTAAACTCGTCTTATGACAGGGGGAAAAAAATGCAATTTTTGTAAAAGAGCCTTTCTAATTTTCATGAAAATTTATTAGATTTTTTTACGAGAAGTTCACAAAAATTTCAACTGAAAATTCTCCATAATTTCCATCGAAAATTATTCAGAAAATTCTTTGGAATGCCCAAAAGATTTATTCAAATTTCCTCAAGAAATTGCTCCACATTTGCAAGAGAAATTTAAAAATATCATAGGAAATCATTTTAAATTTCCACGGGAAATAATTCTAAATTCTCAAGGAAAATTACTCGGGGTTTTTTAACAGGGAAACTTTTGGAATTAAGAAGAAAAATCTTGGGATTTCAACAGATGATTATTCAGCAAGATATTGCAAGGAATTTTCAAGAAAAGCATCGGAATTATCACGGAGAGTTCTTTGGAGTATTACCTGGAAGCTTTCAAGGTTATATGATGATGATGATGATGATGGTCCCGCCACATACCCCTACAAGGGTTTGAGCTAGACGAGTTATCTTTAAGATAATTAATTGATATGCATTTAATCGGATTTCCAAAAAGAAAAACGATCCGATTTCTTATGACAGATATAAATTTGAATATTTTACATCACTATACAGCAAAAAATATAAATTTAAAAAACTGATCTTTCCAAAACCGCAATCTTGCTAAAACATCAGTAGTGATACATACAGCTCTATGAAAATGCAATACTTGTGATACCTCTCGCACAGATTTCAAAAGTTTCTCCAGGAATCGCGTATCAAGTCAATTTTCGCTCAACAACTAGTATGTATCTATAGTAATCATGATTCTCGACAATACAGGCACCAACACTTGTGATACCGCTCCGTCGATATCCAAAAGTTTCAGTTTAACCGCGAAACAATCTACTGGATAGCTATATCGAACATTCAAAACTCTTTCAGCAGTAACCATACAAAAGTCATTCACTCCTAATCATTCAAACAGATCAAAATGTGGCACACGAAAATTAAATTTGAAATAATTTATACCTGTATTCCGCGCGCGAGGCTCAAACTCTTGTAGACTACACAAAGAAAAGTTAAATTAATAATTACGTCAAGAAAGTATAAAATCCATCATCATCGAGGCGATCGTTGTAGTCGTTAATGCCCCAATAACAAAAAACAAATAAAATAAAATAAAACACACAAAAGAATCCGTTGGGTAAAACTTCGTCAAAACTTAAATTAGTTAATGCTAAAAATTGTCGAGTAGCTGTCTAAAATGCAGCTTTGACGTGTGAAATACATTGTCTCTTGAACTGTGCTAGTGTCGCTGCACGTTTTATGTGTAGGCATCGAATTGAAAACATTTACACCCTTGTAGAACAATGAATTTTGTGAAGCACCATGCAAAAAGAAAGGTGTTCTTACATCAACCGCGTTTCTCGTATTATATCTATGAATGTCACTTCCTCTTTCAATTCGATCACACAAATATCGAGGTAGCAAACCATTAATTACTTTAAAAATGAACACCATAGTCAAATAAACAATGCGTTGCTTCACTGACAGCCACTGCAAGGCGTCTAACAAAAAAGTTGAGGAAGTGAACCTATTGCATCTCAAAATCAAGCGCATTATTTTTTTTTGCAAACGCTGTAATCTCGATATTTGTGTACCGTTAGCCAAGAATAGGATGGACGGGCAGAAATCCAGATGAGGAGAGATGATTGATTTATACAACAATATTTTACTAGCAATGGTCAAATCGTTTTTAATCGGCAAAGAATTCCATACTTCTTGGCAATTTTCTTGATAACATTGTCAATATGTTTGTCAAATATTAGCTTGTCATCAATAATCACGCCAAGATATTTAATCTCCCGTACGCGATCAATTGCCTCATCATCCATCATAACAGAGACATTTTCACTTATTCGGTTCCGCGAAATTATCATGAACTTAGTTTTACTTATGTTCAATTTTAACTGTTTATATTTCAACCATCTACTTAGAGAATGCAAATCTTCGTTTAAGTGTGAAACGGCCTCTTCTAGGTTTTAGCTGCAATGAACAGCACGGTGTCATCAGCAAAAGATTTATATCACAAAATCGTAAGACTCGTCGCATGTCATTTATGTACATAATGAATAAAATAGGCCCTAATACACTTCCCTGTGGCACGCCGAGCGTGTTCTCCACGGGACTTGATACACAATCGTTAAAAGCAGTCCGTTGAGTTCTGTCACTCAAATAGCTTTCAAACCATTTGTAAGCAGAACCCGAAATTCCAAAGCGCTGAATTGTTTTTAACAATAAGGGCCGAGAAATTGTTTCAAAAGCGCGTTTTAGATCCAAGAACACCGCAACAATCGTATCTTTTTGCTCTACTTTTTCATTCCATTTAGCCAATACCAAGTTCAATGCGGTTTCACAAGAATGGCCTCGATATCCCGATTGTTCCGGTATGAGCAAGTTATTATTATTAAAAAACTCTAGTAGCTGGCCTTTAATAACAAGTTCTAAAATTTTCTCTAATGTGTGCAACATGTTGATGGGACGAAACTCTTCGGATTTAATCGTTCCATCAACTTTTGTATGGGAATCACAAGGATTCCTTCCAAACTTGTGGCACGTGCCCAGTTTGTATAGATTCATTAATTAGGTCCAGCAAACTGTCACCGATGACATCAAAGCAGTCTTGTATCACTTTTGCATTTACGTTATCTACACCAGCCGTTTTTCCCATCGAGAAGCAAATATTCCTTAATTCTTCCAATGTTATTGGGTGAAAGCCTTCAAATCTACAGTTAACATTGATCGGCTGTCGGATTTTGTATAGATTCATCAACTAATTCAATAGATGCATTAATCGATGAAACACTGCTGACAAAATATTCGTTAAACTTATCTGCAATTAATTGTTCTGATAGTTCTAGTGTGCCATCAAAAGTTATGGACCGCGGTTTACTAGTACTAGGTTTCAAAAGTGATTTCAATATTTTCCATAACTCTTTGCTGTTGTTTTGATGTTGATCAATTTTCCTCTGAATATATTCGCATCGCGTACGTTTCAAACGTTGCGAATATTTATTACGCGCAACCTGGTACCTATTCCAACGATAATCACTATTATGTCTACACAATTTTCTGTACAACTTATCCCTTTTACGTTTAAGGCGCAAGAGGTCTAAATTGTACCAGCTGTTCGAATTATTTTGAGATACAAACTTTTGTTCAACTAATTGATTGGTACAGGTTTTTATGACATTCGTGAGAACAGCTGATTTGTGATCCAAAGATCCGCCATTTGTTTGAAAATCCACGTTTCTTTCGACAAGATTCGAAACTGCTTGTTTCGAATATTTCCTCCAACACTTCAATTTATTTACATTACTATTATTACCTTTATTATCATCAACATTGATTACTATTGTTTCATGATCGGTTATTTTTAAATCGCAATTAATAACAGTATTAACAGAATCAAAATTAGAATAAACATGATCAATCATAGTTCTACTGTGTCGGGAAATTCGCGTATAATCAAAAACTTTCTGTTTTAAGTTGAAAAAATCTGCCAAATGTTTCAAATGCTTCGAATTATGAACGTCACACCAATTGATATTGAAATCGCCAGCGAGTACATTTAATTTAATTTTAACCAGTTTTCAAAAATTTCAACAAATCGCTGGTCATTAGAACTGGGAGAGTGATACAAAACACCATAGTTACCCATCTTCATGCCACGTACAACTGTAATGCCTAAGAACCAGTTTCCATCACAAACTTCGTTTAATTGAAGCTTGAACTGAACCGATTCTTTGACATAAATAGCAACACCGCCAGTGTGTCTCGAATGTGATAAACAAGCAGCCACACTGTTACCCGGAATACTATATTGATCAAAAGCATCAATGTCGATAATATGTGTTTCAGATAGAAAGACTAAAAACGGACGTGTATCCTCCACAATCTTACGTAAAGCAACGTAGTTTGTGGATAACCCAGCAATATTGAAATACAAAATATTTAACTTATTCACATTACTACTGGAACTTGGTTGCTATTCATTGAAACGTAAGCTGCTCTTTTTCCGATCAAATAATCTTTTGTAAACTTTACATTCGGTGCTAAATGCCCCGTGGTTAACGTCCAGATTAATTTTACGTTCCTTATTCATTTTTAAACAATTGACACATTTCAATACAGTTGACGTGCAATCCGAGGTCTTGTGACGTTCACTGCACTTTGAGCACGCAATGTCATTCTTACACTCCGTACTCATGTGCCCAAATTCTCCACACTGGAAACACCTCAAAACGCTAATCTCTGGAACTACAAGGCACCGATCGAACCTTATGTTTACCTTTTTCGCGGTTATCAAACAACTATGAGTCTCTTTATCGACTTCAATTACCACGTTGTACTTGTTGTACTTAAAACGTGGATTTTCATACATCCTAACGACTTTAACATCATTTATAGCGATGTCTTCATTCTGATCTTTTAAGATCTGAATGAAGTCATCGGAGGAAAATTTATCAGACATGCCCATCACTTTCAATCTTGGCACCGATGATGGGACAACAGCGTTATAACTCTCACCCAATTCGCTTTGAATGCCTTCTTTGACAGCGTTAACATTATACCCTGTTGCACACTCAGCAATAATAGAGCCGTCTTTCCCGTTTCTAAAGTTACTGTTCTTGTGTGTTTTTGGATCTAACTTTTGTTCAAAAACTTGCGAGTATCATCGCTACTTTGATTGGACTCTTTCGGTTTTATCACAATAACCGGACGAGTCTTACGAGCCACTTTTACATCATTAATGGCAACACTTTTCTTGATTTCTTTATAACTACTACTTTTAGTCCCAGTGCTTTTTTTAACGACATCCGCGAAGCTAATATTCTCATTGAAAACATCATCAACGTCTTCTTGAACTTTACGCTTTTTACCTCTGGGATTCAAATTCGATTCCGAAGACGATCTTGATGTACCTTGTGACACATTCATTGCAGCTACTTTATTGGTCGCATCAAATTGTAAAAATGATCCTTTCATATTTTTCAATTCATTTCCAATTAAGTCCGAAAACCATTAACTGCATCATTTAGGCATTTTGCACCCTTTTCCCCAATTGTTCCATCCCGTCTTTTAGCGCGATGTTTATCTGAGCAGCAATGTTATCTCGAATGCCCTCGATCGAATCAGACATAGAAGAAATCTTCTTCATTACCTCTTCGATCTTTTGGACGTTCGAAAACAATACATTCTGCTCGCCACAACACTGGCTTGATAAACAATTATCACACTTAAACACAACATTATCATTCTCCGTGACCAGCTTTGCCAATGGTTTAGTCATGGATGTGCACTTGTAGTGGTACACTTTAGCGCAACCACAACCAGAACAACTCATTGGCAAATCACTGGGCAGGATCCCCATGCCACACTCACTGCACTCAACCATCTCGCTTATGCCCTACACAGCTAGCAAACGGTACCATGCAGACGACACAGAACACAAAGAGACAAAACAAAGCACAACAATTTACCGGCCGCCAGCTGCTGCTGGGGCTGAAAAATCCAAAATTGAACGTGAATAACCAGCAGACACAATTTGTCTTTTGGTTATTTCGTCACTTAGCACTTTAGGGCACGCGAATAAAAGCACTTTTTCGCGGCACTGTCGCAATTTCACACGTAATTAATTGTTTTTTAATCACTGCACGGCAGAAACAAACCACTCCGGTCACCACTACATTATCAAAACTCATTCGCGGAGTCGGAATTTCAACTTAAAATTTTTCGAAATACAGAAAATTCTTCGGTTTTCACAATTTTGAACCGGCGTTGAGAATTATAAATCAGATACGTGACAGATTTTATCAGTGGCGCGCCGATGCAAAAATGACGGCCATGGTGGCGCACCTCTAGGAGGAATTCGAATCAATAGTAATTAAATTATTTGGCTTTGAGATTTGATTTCAGGAGTTATGGACAGAGGATTGAATTTCATTTCGTTTCAATTTGATTTTTGTTTTGTTGGATTTTGTTCAGTTTGATTTTATTATGTTTGAAATTCGAATTTTGTTGTAATGTTTACATGGAAATGGAATTGAATAGCTGAATTGCTTAAAACGTGGTTGATTTCCATATTTTTCCAATCATATATGATGTTTTGTAAAATTTGGAAAAGTCTACGTAGACTTCAAGGGGGAGGGGTTTTGGAAAAGTCTATGAAAGTCTACTAGGGGGGACGGGGGGGTTTGAAAAAGTGAATTTTCGGTCTACGTGGTTTGTGGACAGCCCCTATGTCTATTGTTTGCATCGCAGAACTTTACATAAATCGATTTCTATATAAAGACTGAAACATCAAGTGAAATTTTCTAAAAAGATTCCGACTTAAGGCTTGTTGATGTTTGTGATTGAAAATAAACCTTTTTTGCTAACATGGGTGTAAATATGATGTGCACTCATAACGAATAATGAAGGGCGGGGCTAATGGGATTAATTCATTTGATATGACGTGCTTTCTGGAGCACGCGAGTCGTTTTGATCGGGCTTCCGCAGAGAGCGGACCAATTCTGAATCTGGTTATGAGTTATTCAAAATGCATATTGTTGAGAAGAATACATCAGAAATTTGACCCAAGACGAAGTTTCTTCAATTACAAAACAATATCGCTAGGCATCTGTTGGTTCGAGCGACGGTCGCCGATGGGTGTTTGCTGCAAATAATTTTCACTAAGTTGGCGGCTTCATCGATTTGGATGTCGTCGGTGGAAAGTCAACTTACTGAAAAAAAAAACCTTTGGTTCTCTAAATTAATGATTTCGTGTGTGTTACTTCTACGTGAAGTTAAACGATTTACAATGATATGGAAATGCTGGCGAAAGTATAGAATTGATAGTTCCATTAGGATACGGCAGGCATGAAGAATGCAATAAAAATCCTATTCGACTAAATGCTGATGTCATATTAGAAATTTGGAGACAGTACTCGTCGATAGAAAAATCCTTCCGCATGCGATGGCATATGAGCAAGTCAAACCACCTTCCTTTTGCCAGTGGAGATATATCAGCTTCCACGCTGATATTCTTCCCTCCCCCTTCATACGGAAGCTTGGCAGAAGGAAGGTCGTGTGATATGTGCCATCACAAATATTGCCCTCCGCTCGCTTTCAAATCGACTTCATGCCTGCCGTATCCTAACGGAATTATCAATTCTATACTTTCGCCTCTAATTCTATCATGAACATGTACGTCCAAGTTTGGAAGATAATATTAGCATTTCCATACCTTTGGTATTGTTTCTATTAGTCATTGTAAATGATATCGATTTATTCCGGTCCACCATTTTATACAAAAGAAAGTTGGTGCGAGATGAACTTTCTACAAAGTGCAAAACTTAATCATTTGGCGACGATTTAAAGTTGTCTTCGGTATCAGAATCGCAAGCGCGCCTTGGAGGGAGATGATACAATACGTAAGAATTAGATTCAAATTCCTAAGTTGCTTGATGTTGATGTCTGTGCTTGCGATGCATGTACGTACGTGATTGGTTGGTTTACCTATTTCTAAACTTTCTTTCAGTTATCGATAAAAAATAGTTAAAAATCTGTATTTTCACATAAATACAAAGAAGAGTTGACTCATCCTTATCGAATGGTCCAAGAAAATTAAAAATCTATCTAGAAACGGCTGAGATATTAAAGTTCAAAGTCTATCATATTTTCGTGACGGACTCCGATTTTCGTGTACCCTGATAAAGAAAAGGTGTACCCCAATAAAGAAAAGGCAGACATAGTCCTACGTCAAAATTTTAATTTATTTCTTTTCATTAGGAATTCTCTAGAAATACCGAGAATCCGATATATTGGTATTTCTCTGTAAAACATCCGATGACCCGGCAGACGTTGTCTTGCACATTAGGCTAGATTGCATGTTGTGATCTGCCTATTTAAAATTCCCATACAAATGCTAATTTAAATTTTCCATATTTTTTTAAGGAATGAAGAAAATCTATCAAGCCTATTCATAGTTATGCGGAATACACACCAATTCATTGTTATGTAGGGGAACTGCTCCGTTTTCCATCTCACTGAACGTATATTCATCTCATCGCAAAACAAAGGAATACAGCACCAAACTCGTCCCTTCTTTTTGATGACATGCGTGTTGACTGCTGAAAAAAAAAACATAAAAATAAAATTCAAACCCAGTCCCTTTTCATTGCTTTGTTTTTGATGGGATGGAAATGGGAGCTATGAGATGCCGTTCCCCTATAACTTGAGTTATACTTTCCATTACCTAATTAAAATTCTACCCCACTTTGCCCCCAAATATATGCAGTTAATGTCAAAATGCTCTGTTTGTGCAAATGTAGTGTCCATATCTGTAGATCTAAACTATATGAACATGTATGCGTATATCATCCGCACTACAATAAACTGCTCAGTTATATCACTGATCACTGCCATGGCAGGATGGCTGTAAATCGGCGTTCTTTTATTCAAACCACAAAAATCAACACGTAGAATCAAGGGTCCACCCGTGCGCGATCATGCTCATTTTAGGACCATAAATCGTCAATAGCTTCGTCAATATTAAAAATAAAAAGAAACTGTCTTCGAAAGGTTCATGTTTTTTTTTATCGCGATGGACAACTTTGTAAGAACATTTCAAAAATCTAAAAAATATATTGACTATATAACTATAAATCTTTCAGGTTTTACTTTAGAAATTTGTTCGTGGATTTTCTTCGATAATTTCTTTTAATAATTCTTCAGAAATATTTTTCACTCTAGGAATTCCCTCCAGAAATAAATTAGAAAATTACGCCACCAACTCTTTTTGCCATTGCTCCAGAAATTCCTTCGGAATTTTTTTTGAAGAAGCGTTTGTTAATACATCCGGATATTCCTTTAGAATTTCCTTTTGCTTTTAGTAAATTATACAAAATTTCTTTCGGAATTGCTGCAGGAATTATTCCGGGAATAATGTTGGATGATTTGTTCCGGAAATTTATTAAAGAATGAAATAGTAAATCCTAAAGGAATTTTTGGAAAGGTTTCTAACGGAATTTCCGACGGATGTCTTGAAGTTAAAGAATGTTTGAATGTCTGAACGAATTTCTGATTTCCAAAAGAATTTCTAAAGGAATATCCGAAAGTCCGAAAGGAATTTCCAATTAAATTTTCGGAGGAATGTCCGAAGGAATTCCTGAAAAAATTTTCGCAAGAATTCCTGGATGAAACTCTGAAGATATTCCTAAGAGGAATTTCGAAGGAATTCCTAGAATTTCTTGCTAGAGATTCGGAAGGGATTTCATAAGGCGTTACTAGAAAATTTGTTTGATAAATTTCTGAAATAAATGCTGATGCAATTCATTAAAAGATTTGAAGGAGTTCCAATTTCGATAAATTTGTAGAGGAATTCGGGAAAGAATTTCTAGAAGCATTTCCGATGGAGTTTCTGAAAAAGTTTTCTATTTCCAAAAATAATTTGGACTTTCCAAGAAATTCCTGAATAAATTTTTCAAGGATTTCTCCTGAAACAATTTCCGAAGGTATCCCTAAGACAATTTCCGTAAGTATTCTCGAAGATTTCCCGATGGTATTTCCGATGAGTTTCCCAAGGGAAAGCAATTTCCGACATTCTTAAATTTCTGCAAGAATATCTTTGGACATTCCTCCAAGAGTTCTTTCGGTTTTTTTTTGAGATTTCTTCTGAAAATCCTCCGGAAATTACTTTGGAGATAAATCCAGAAATTTCTTCTGAAACTCCTCATAATAATTCTTCGAAAATTCAAAGAAGAAATTATAAGAAAATTTCGAAAGATCCTTTGTTTAAGAATTTTCCTAGTACCAACCACACCTACGGAAATTGATTCAGGGTTACCATTGGAATTTCCTTAAGGGGTTTCTTCGGCATATATTTTAAAAATTCTGCTAGTACCTACTTTCTCAATAAATTTCTTTGGAAACTCTAGGAAGAAATTTGTGAAATTCCTTTGAAATTTCCCTCAGAAGTTTTCTTCAGACCTTCTTCCAGGAATTATTTCGAAAATTCTTTTAGGTATTCCTTCGGTCATTCCTCCCGATTTTATTAAGCAATTCTTACAGAAATTCCTTCAAACTTTCGGAAATTCCTTTTGAAATTCCTTCGAAATTTTTTTTGAGCATTATTTCGGGCTCTCCAGAAAATCCTTTAGAACTTCTTTTAGGATTCCTTCGTAAATTTCATTTGGAAATTATTTTGGGAACTTCTCCGAGAATTCTTCAGAAATTCCTTACGAAATTTCTTCAAGAAATCCTTTGAAATTTTCGTTAGAAACTCCTCCGAAAATTCTTTTTTTTCCTATTTCATTCTTCCATAATTTTCCGGAAGATTTTTTTCAACAAAATTTATGCAATAATTCTTGCAGGAATTTTGAAAGGAATTTAACCTTGGAATTTCTGGAGAAATTGACAAAGGTCTTTCGAGAGGTTTATCGCAAGAATATTCAAATAACTACAGGAGGAATTTTATAAATTATTTCTGGAGGAGTTTCCGGAAGATTTTCTGGAGAATTTTCTTGAGCAATGTTAGAAGAAACTTCTGGAGGAGTTCCAAATATATTTCAGGAGAAATTTCCGAAGAACAACCTAAAGAGATTTGGGAAAATAATTTCAAAAAGAATTGCTGAAGGATTTGTTGAAGGAGTTTCCTAAAGAATTATAAAAAGAATTCTCGAAAGAATTTCCAAATCAATTCCTATTAGAATAAATTTGTAGAATTCCGTCAGGAACAAAGGATTTCTTTTGAGAATTCTGCCAGTATTTTTTCCGGAAAGTCCTATCAAAATTCGGACAGTAGTAAAACAAAACCCTGTTTTGAATCTGGAAATTTTTCTAAATTTTGGTGGAATTTCAAAAGTTATTTCCGGAAAGAATTTCCGGGAAAATTCCTGAAAAATCTGGGGAATAACCAGATAAATTTTCGAAAGCATTCCTGGGAAAATCCTGCATGATTTTTTGAAGAAATTTGTTGGTGTATTTTGGGGGAATACTTGAAAAACAGTTCTCGGAATAATTTCTAAAATAATTTCCAAATAATTTTTTGGAAAAAATATCTGAGGTATTACTCAAAGAATTCCTTGATGGATTCTTAGAGAAGTACCTCCCAATGAAATTTCAAAACAGTTTCCCACAGGAGTTTCAAAAGGAATTCTACAGAATTTCTTGAAAGGATTTCCGCAAAAAATCCTGGAAGAATATTCAAAAATTGATGGACTTCCGGGCGAATTCCTGGATATACTCAAAATTAATATATGAATATCCCGAGGGCCGAGGGCTGCGAGGCTGCAATGTCCCAGTGGGGGATGTAATGCAAAGAAGAAGAAGAAGAATATCCCGATTTTATCACTCCCTTGGTGAATTTTGTGACAAAATGTGACAAATATGAAATGTGCAGGCTTCGGAATTCTCACTCATATGAATAAAAACCTGCGATTAATCCATTAAGAGGAGTGTGATGTTTCATGGTCCCCTATGAGGAAGAATTCTAGCACAACATTTTTATCCGGATAGAATGGCGGGTGATAAATTCGTGAGCGCCGGCTCGCCGGATAATTTAATTTTAATCCACAAATTTTCCTCCTCGTCGCCTCACCAGATAAATTTTACAAGCATATTTACAAAAAAAATCAGGACCGCAATGGGATTCGAACCCAAAACAATTTTAAAATGTTTAGAGCGCCCACTATAACCACACTAACACATGAATTGATTGAAATCGAAGGGAAAAACTGCTGTATTGAACTTTCTGCTTATCATGGCGCATCGTCAGATTCAATCAGCTTGGAGAGGCAAAGTAAGCAGCATTTGATTTTCGCGAAACATGGGAAGAAGGATAATAATTTTTCGCACCATCGCTTGTGCCGGAGTTTATGGCACTGTAATTTATCCGGATAAAATGCATAGTGGAGTGATCTGTTGTCGCGTGAGTGAGTGAGAAATCCGAACCTTGGGAATGTGACAATATCGGAAATTTGTTAATTTTTAAATTTCTCATTTCATTTCACAAATATGAATCAGTTTATGCCTTGGAACTGTACCGGTACCGTAACTGTACGGGAATTTTCAAAATGTTTTTGGGTTTGTCAAATCAGGTTAAAAACGTGGCAAAATCGGGTTGAAAACGTAATAAAATCTGGGTTTACAAAATCGAGGAGGACAATATGTAACAAAATGTTTTTAAATTTCATTATGTATAAATTTCGTCATATAACAAAATCCGAAATTCTGAATTCCTCCATAAAATTATTCGAAATTTCCTCCAGAGATTCTTACGGCAAGTTCTCAGGAAATTACTTTGGAGATAGATCCGTAAATTCTCCTGGAAATGCATCAAGATATTTTTCAAAAATTCATGTAGGAATACCTTAAAAAATCATAAATAATATTTGCGTCTTGAGATTTTCTTCAGAAATTCCTTCGGAAATTCCTTAACGAAATCTTTTTAGAATTTCTTCGGAAGTTTCATCGAAAATGCTTTGGAAATTTGGTTGGAATTCCAACGGAAAATTCTTCGGAAATACCTACAGAAGATATTGCATAAGGAAAACCTTCCGAAATTCTCTTAGGAGAATTCCTTTGTAAATGTCATTATGATTCCTTTTGGAAATGGCTTTAGGGATTTCTGCGGAGATTGGTTTAGGAATCCCTTCGAACTTTTCTTTAAGAAATTGCTTCAGCAATTATTTCAGGAATTTCCTAAATAAGTTCTTCCAGTATGCCTTAAGAAATCCCTTCAGAAATCCCTAGGTATATGAAATTCATTCAGAAAATCTTTAAGGATCATTCAGACATTACTTCAAGAGTTCTTTCGTACAATTCACCTGGAAATTCCTTCGAAATTTCCTTTAGAAACTCTTTCAAAAATTCTTTTAACATACTATAGTTCTTGCAGGAATTTCGAAAAAAAAATCAAATGGTTTTACTGAACGAATTCCCGAAGGATTTCCTGGAGGAAGTTTCTAAGGTATTTCTGAAAAAAAAAAGAACAAAGGAATTTGAATGGAATTCCATAAATTTCACATGAATCTCTGAAGAAATTTCTGATAGTATTCGTAAAGCAATTTCTGAGGAAATTTTCGAAATTTTCTTTGCATTGATTTTTTGAATTTTCTAAATAATGTCCTTATGAATTTCCAAAGAGATTTCTGGATTTATCACCGAAGTAATTTCAGAGGATTTTCTGAAAAAAATCCTAAAGTAAATTGAAAAAAAAAAAAGAAAAATACTTGGAGGAATGTCCAATGGAATTCTTGGACAAACTTAATGTCGGAAATATCTTCAGGAATATCTTCGTTCGATCGTTCCGCGTTTAATAGAAAGCAGGAGCATACGTGTACTCTTTACTTTCGGACTGCACGAAACAGAACTAAACACTCGGATCCGCGCCCGACACAAAACACGTTCAATCACTTACTAATTGATTTTATTTCCCAGTGGCCTTTAAACACATACAATGTTGTACATAGTTAAGCTGTTCCCAGATTATTACCGCTTAGTACAAATGTCATTAATACAAGTTATAGCGAGAGAGCCGCAAATGTCAAATTCCTTGAGAATTATAAAAATTAGTTACTCATTCAAACCAATATTAAGAATTTTGAATAAATTTTACGTGTTTATGATGACATCCACTGTTTTATTTTTTCAAAGTGTAGATTTTGTGCCCACATATTATCATTATTTGGTTATCATCTTTTGGTTTAATGTTTTAAAGTATGACCGGAATTCACCGGAAGTTGTTAAAGTTTTTTTTTAATTTTGCTCAATACTTAATTTTACGTGTCTGAAGCCCAAATTTGGTATTTTTTTTCTAATTTGTATGGTCACGGCCTTTTATTCGCATTTTGTAAAATTTCCCGAGTACTTTGATTGAAAAATATTCGTGTTGTGCAATTTTGCTGTTAATTTTCATAAGAAAAACGAAGAGTCTGATGAAATTCTTTTATAGATAAATAAAGAGGCAGCTATCTATTTGAAGATCACAAATGAGGGAGTCAAAACGCAAAGGGCTGTTTTGAGAAAATGATTGCAAAGTTTAAGTCGCTGCATACAAATTGTGTGAAAGTTAAAAAAAAATACAAATTTTCTATGAACTTCTTTTAACCCCCTCAAATCGGTTTCTCCCTATATTTGGCAACTTGTTATTTTTTTTGGGCTGCTGAACGGACTTCGTAAAACCGTATCACTCGTGTCAACCCCTGCCCTTCGTATTATTCCCTCCAGTGCTATGTCAAATAGCAGGCACTAAAGACCATCATCTTGCCGTAACCCTCTGCTCGTTTTGAAGGGGCTCGAGAAATCCCCTGAAACTCGAACAACGCACATCACCCGATCCATCGTCGCCTTGATCAACTGTATCAGTTTATCTGGAAATCCGTTTTCGTGCATTAGCTGCCATAGCTGATCCCGATCAATTGTATCATATGCGGCTTTGAAGTCAATGAATAGACGATGTGAAGGCACGTTGTATTCGCGGCATTTCTGCAATACCTGACGTACGGCGAACTCCTGATCTGTGGTAGTGCGTTCACCCATAAATCCCGCCTGGTACTGCCCCACGAACTCTCTTGCAATTGGTGTTAGTCGGCGGGATTAAATTTGGGAGAGTACCTTGTAGGCGGCGTACAGAAATGTGATTGCTCGGTAGTTGCAGCAATCTAGCTAATCGCCCTTTTTGTAGATGGGACACACGACACCTTCCTTCCACTCCTGCGGCAGAACCTCCTCCTTCCAAATCTTGGTAATTTTCAGTACATCACCACTGTATTTAAATATCTCTCCTGGTAGTTGGTCAACCTCAGGGGCTTTGTTGTTTTTAAGATGGTCAACCTCCTCCTGGATTTCCTGGAGATCCGGAGCTGGAAAGCCATGCTAATAATGGATGTGATTCCTCCTCTATAGGTAGGCGAGCAAAGGTGTATGTAGTTTCAGCTTTCAAGCAGGCCTTTGGTCGAATGAGGACAATAGTGTTTATGATTCTCCCGTAAGGGAGTAGGTGTTTGTCTGGAGTAAGTCAATGATGAATGTGATCCCTTCTTCGGAAGGAATTGTGCCGTTTAGCTTGTCCGTCTTTCCGAAACAAATCTACCATCAGTTGATATTTATCAGAGTACGTTCTCGACAATCTTCAACAATCTTCCTTATCTATGTGGAAAAATACATTGAATAACTTTTTCTATTTCAGTAAATTACAGTACATATGCTTAATGAACACTAAGTTGCGACACGTCTGTAAAAGTCCCAGTGAGAGATGTAGACTGTAGAGTACATATAGTGGGACCATTCCTGGAGAATAGCACAGTCTTCATCCTTTGATTAGTCTGAAACTTCTGAAGGCCTACGAAAAACATATTAAATGTATATTACACTCTTACTGCCAATTCTAAAACATCTCGTAACTTCTATAAATTAAAATTGTGAAATATATTTGCACAAGTGTCTTCAAAAGCCACTGACAAGTCATGTCTGAAGTATCACAACGATTCTACTCTATTCGGCTTGACCTTGCATCATGCCACCATGCTAGAAACGAGTTGAAGTGGCACGAGGCCAATAATAAGCTTCTTGTGCTGAAAGACGTGAATCCTCCGAACTCACCGGAACTTCGCTTGACTGGGTAATTAGGGCTGTCATGAGGCGAGCAATTTCGTAGAAATTCCACAATAATTAAAAATACGCTAGAAGTCTATCTGGCTGAGTCTGTTTGGATAATTTGGATGGAAGTGACAAATGGGAAAGAAATACCGTGCTTGGGACAGAGACGGACAGTGCCTCCAGAATCAGCATCGCAGTTGGTGTAGTTTGATTCGATGTATATTGTATATGGGATTGTCTTATCACCTAGAACTTTTCTCCTAGGTGTTTCTTTGTGCAGTATTTGGAGCTGATACTGGATTCTAGGCAATTGAACACATTTTTATTTTCTTTAGTTTTTCAAGTCACAGTTCGGTGATAATTTCTTATGGGGTGAATTCAGAATGTGGGTAAAGTAGAACGTCCGCGCGCGCTAAAAATACTCCAGTGTATTTTTAGTGCGCGCGCTCCTGTGGCTCTTGTGTGCATTTTTTTTTGACATGACATGACTTAACATGACATTTAGAAAACTCAAATATCCCTCTATTAGTTGAACTTCCTTAGTCAAGACTATAAAATCGTTTAGATGGAGTAAAATCAAAGAGCAGATTTTTTTTTGCCCTGAGTGTAGGACAACACTGCTCATCCCGGGTAGAAGAAAACAGCAAAATAATATCAAATTTTACTATTAATATATGAATAACTGAATAGCAAAATTTGATATTAGTTTGTTTGATATAGTTGCTAAAATAGCAAAAATAATAACAGACATTGCTCTAGCAAATAACTCATAAATAACTCATTTTGCTATTATAATAACAAACCAATAGCAAAATATTCGAAGAAAAGAAAATATCAAAATCAGTTATTATTGATATGTTGAAAATGCGAATGATAAATGAATAGCAAACTTTGCTATGATTGCAAAATGTGTTCTTCATTTGTTGTTCTACTCTTTCTTACAATAACATATAAATTACAAATTTTACTATTTTAACAAAACTTGCTATTTTATGTTATTTATGAATAACATAAGAATAACTAAATCTGATATAACAGCAAAATTTGTTATTATTATGTTATTTGTTTGTTATTCACCTCTACCCGGGATACGGTCCACTAAATTGCATTCGACGAAGAATCCAATACTACAAATGCACTATATTGGTTATTATGTCCCGTAGATATGCTACAAATATCCGAGAAAGAGAGAAAGTGTCCGCAGTTTTTACCCTACGGGAAAGGCAGTAATCTCACCTATTGCAAGAAAAAGGCACCACAGTTCTACAAATCTGTGTAAACATTTATAATTTTTATTTCGTTATAATTCATTTAAATATTTTTATCACTGGAATATTTTTTTTTCATTTTACAGGTATGTGTAATTGTTACATCATCCGTTTCCAGACAGAGGTAAAGGTAAATACTTGTTTATTTTAACGTGAATTGACAATTTTGGCATTTTTAAGCCTTAAAACTTTCGCAAATCAAAAATTAAGTTGTAGGACGAGTTATGTATAATGTTTCATGTGTGAGAATCCCAGTGAGCATATGCTTTTTGGAAGTACCACACTAAACAATGAACCCACAACGGACGGCATTATGTATTTTGTTATAAGAGAAATGCAACTCAATAATCTCAATGTCTGATGTACATCAAACCGACTTCTACTTCAACGCATTGGCTTTAACGAATCAATTCGAATTCAAGTGATGGCGTTGGTGATATCAATTTGATTTGCCCCCTTTCCCCTCTTGAAAAAAAAATCACGCCTTACGTATCACGCCAATCACGAAACAAAAAAACTAGCTACATATTCTATTAAATTGCCGGGAAAATTATGTTGCTTTTTTATTGTTCCGTTTTCCGGTGCACGCTCGACGTTGTTCTCCTATTCTACGCCACCACAATGGATATAATGACATTCGGCAGGTCCAACGTCTACATGTGGGTTAGCTTTGCCGAGTTCTAAACAAATCGATTCACCCGCTCTGGTGTGCCCATATAGTGATGCAGTATGCTGGTTATTAAGTGGATAATCATTACGGTGCATCCATGCATTAGTTACGTAACCGAGTGAGTGCAACATCATCGCTCGTTTTGTACCCCGTGGCTCATGTTTGTTTTTTATTGTTCAACATGGTTTGATCAAATGAAGCCCTACGATACGGCTGGGGCCATATGGAATGTGATTCAATTATTGCAAACAACCTTGAAACTTTTGCTTCAGCAGAAGATGTTTGCATTTTCAATCCGCGAGTATCGTGTATCATTTCTGTAGGCTTTTTTTTTGCTCGACATTGAAAGTGTTTCGCCGAATAGAGGAGCGTAGAACCCTGTTTGTGCTGATGCTTCCGGATGGATAACGTCTCGATTTGGTTGGCTACACTTGTGCTGGGACATGACAAACAATCTTGTGCCTTGTAGTTTCTGGTTTGTATAGGGGAAGCCGGTTATGAAAAATGAGCTCGATGGGAGTGGTTGAGATTCGAACAGAGGGGAACAGCTACCGGATGTGAACAAGCAACATTTGAAGAGACAATTATGTTTCTTGAATGGCGATGCTTATATGCAACTGGTAGCCGAGTTAATTGTGATAGTTCAGATTTAAGATATGTTTCAGCATTTAGCTGTTTCGGAAATAGACTTTATCCACCAAATTTTTTGTTCATGATATTTGTATCTTTTTCTTCTTCTTCTGTGGCTCTACATTCAAGCTAGAACTTGGCCTGCTTCTAACTATGTATTCTAATAGCATTTTTTCAGTTATTAATTGAAAGCTTTTCTATGCCTGCCATTGCATGAGTAATCTTGAGTGGCAGGTAAAATGCCCAAGTAGTGGAGAATGTTTCCGAAAACATCCTAGACCGGGCCGAGAATCGAACTCGCCATCTCTGGATTATCAATCCTACGCCTTTGCTCGCAAGGATAACTGGAGACCCAATTGTTTAAATTAAATTTAAATTTATGAATACATTAAGTTAGCATACTGCCCTTGAATGCATTTTATTTGACCGGAATTCTTGTATTGTATATGGGGGACAGATACACATCTTATGAGCAGTAAAGCCATTAGATGTTTATTAGACCTGTTGATGGTTTTGAAAAATTAATGCGATCCAAAGGGTCAGCCCGCGATCGCACATCTTAATTAACTAACCCATTAACGCAAGTCCTTAATTCCTCAAATTCATAGTTTCTCAATAGCTCAATTCCTCAATTCCTTAATTCCTTAATTCATTAACTCTTTAGTTCCCCAATTTATTAATTCCTTAACGCTTCAATACCTTAATTCCTTAATTCATTATTTCCTCAATTCCCTAATTTCTGAACTCCTTAATACCTTTATTTCTTAATTCTTAAATACATCAATTTCTTAAATACCTCAACCTCAATTCATTGATTCCTTAATTCCTTAATTCCTTTTTTTAATTCTTCAATTCATTTATACATATCTTAAATTTTTGTTCCGAATTTCCTTAGGAAATAGTTTAGATTTTCTTCAGGAAATGCTACCAAATTTTCATTGGAAAGTACTGACGAATTTTCTCCGGGAAATTATTCCGAATTTCCTTTGGAAATTCTTCCGAATTTCTTAGAAAAATGCTTCCGAACTTCTTCGGGAAATTGTTCAGAACTTCCTCGCCCTGAATTTCCTCGTAAGGTTCTTCCGAATTTCCGCGAGGTATTCCTTCGAATGTGATCGGCAAATTCTTTCGAATTCTCTCAGAAATATCGTTCAATTTACCTCAGGAAAATCTTTTGAACTTCCTCGGGAAATACTTTCAAATTTCTTTTGAAAATACTTCTAATTTTCATTCGAATTTCCTCGGGAAATTCTTTCGAATTTCCTTGCGAAATTCCTTCGAATTTCCTCGGGAAATTCCTTCGAATTTCCTCGGAAAATTCCTTCGATTTTCCTCTGGAAATTCCTTTGAATTTCCTCGGGGAATTCCTTCTAATTTCCTTGATAAATTTCTTGATAAAATCCTTCGAATCTTCGAAAAAGCCAACAGAAATGATTTCCTCAGGATTTCCTTCGAATTTGCTTAGGAAATTCTTTCGAATTTCCTTTGAAAATTCTATCGAATTTCCTTGGGAAATTCTTTCGAATTTCCTTTGAAAATTCTATCGAATTTCCTTGAGAAATTTCCTCAAATTACCTTAGGAAATTCCTTCGAAATGTGATCGGCAAATTCTTTCGAATTCTCTCAGAAATATCGTTCAATTTACCTCAGGAAAATCTTTTGAACTTCCTCGGGAAATACTTTCAAATTTCTTTTAAAAATACTTCTAATTTTCATTCGAATTTCCTCGGGAAATTCCTTCGAATTTCCTTGCGAAATTCCTTCGACTTCCTCGAAATTCTTCGAATTCCTCGAAAATTCCTTCGATTTTCCTCTGGAAATTCCTTTGAATTTCCTCGGGGAATTCCTTCTAATTTCCTTTGGAAATTCCTTCGAATTTTCTTTGGAAATTCCTTCGAATTTCCTTTGGAAATGCCTTCGAATTTCCTTTGGAAATTCCTTCGCATTTCCTTTGGAAATTCCTTCGAATTTCCTTTGGAAATTCCTTCGAATTTCCTTTGGAAATTCCTTCGAATTTCCTTTGGAAATTCCTTCGAATTTCCTTTGGAAATTCCTTCGAATTTCCTTTGGAAATTCCTTCGAATTTCCTTTGAAATTCTTCGAATTTCTTTGAAATTCCTTCGAATTTCCTTTGGAAATTCCTTCGAATTTCCTTTGGAAATTCCTTCGAATTTCCTTTGGAAATTCCTTCGAATTTCCTTTGGAAATTCCTTCGAATTTCCTTTGGAAATTCCTTCGAATTTCCTTTGGAAATTCCTTCGAATTTCCTTTGGAAATTCCTTCGAATTTCCTTTGGAAATTCCTTCGAATTTCCTTTGGCAATTCCTTCGAATTTCCTTTGGCAATTCCTTCGAATTTCCTTCGGAAATTCATTCGAATTTCCTTCGGAAATTCATTCGAATTTCCTTTGGAATTTCCTTGCGAAATTCCTTCGAATTTCCTTGGAAAATTCCTCCCAATTTCCTTTGGAAATTCCTTCGAATTTCCTTGGAAAATTCCTTCGAATTTCCTTTGGAAATTCCTTTGAATTTCCTTTGGAAATTCCTTCGAATTTCCTTTGGAAATTCCTTCGAATGTCCTTTGCAAATTCCTTCGAATTTCCTTTGGAAATTCCTTCGAATTTCCTTTGGAAATTCCTTCGAATTTCCTTTGGAAATTCCTTCGAATTTCTTTTGCAAATTCCTTCGAATTTCCTTTGGAAATAGCTTCGATTTTCTTTTGGAAATTCCTTCGAATTTCTTTTGGAAACTCCTTCTAATTTCCTTTGGAAATTCCTTCGAATTTCCTTTGGAAATTCCTTCGAATTTCTTTTGGAAATTGCTTCGAATTTCTTTTTTTGGGAATTTTCTTGGGAAATTAATTCGAATTTTCTTGGGAAATCCTTGAGACATTCCTTCGAATTTGCTTGAGAAATTCCTTCGAATTTGCTTGAGAAATTCCTTCGAATTTGCTTGAGAATTTTTTCGAATTTCCTTGGGAAATTTCTTCGAATTTCCTTGGAAAATTCCTTCGAATTTCCTTTGGAAATTTCTTCGAATTTGCTTGAGAAATTCTTTCGAATTTGCTTGAGAAATTCCTTCAAATTTCCTTGGGAAATTCCTTCGAATTTCCTTGGGAAATTCCTTCGAATTTCCTTGGGAAATTCCTTCGAATTTGCTTGGGAAATTCCTTCGAATTTGCTTGGGAAATTCCTTCGAATTTGCTTGGGAAATTCCTTCGAATTTCCTTGGGAAATTTCTTCGAATTTCCTTGGGAAATTCCTTCGAATTTCCTTGGGAAATTCCTTCGAATTTCCTTGGGAAATTCCTTCGAATTTCCTTGGGAAATTCCTTCGAATTTCCTTGGGAAATTCCTTCGAATTTCCTTGGGAAATTCCTTCGAATTTCCTTGGGAAATTCCTTCGAATTTCCTTGGGAAATTCCTTCGAATTTCCTTGGGAAATTCCTTCGAATTTCCTTGGGAAATTCCTTCGAATTTCCTTGGGAAATTCCTTCGAATTTCCTTGGGAAATTCCTTCGAATTTCCTTGGGAAATTCCTTCGAATTTCCTTGGGAAATTCCTTCGAATTTCCATGGGAAATTCCTTCGAATTTCCTTGGGAAATTCCTTTGAATTCCCTTGGGAAATTCCTTCGAATTCCCTTGGGAAATTCCTTCGAATTTCCTCTGGAAATTCCTTGGAACTCCCTTGGGAAATTCCTTCGAATTTCCTTGGGAAATTCCTTCGAATTTCCTTGGGAAATTCCTTCGAATTTCCTTGGGAAATTCCTTCGAATTTCCTTGGGAAATTCCTTCGAATTTCCTTGGGAAATTCCTTCGAATTTCCTTGGGAAATTCCTTCGAATCTCCTTGGGAAATTCCTTCGAATTTCCTTGGGAAATTCCTTCGAATTTCCTTGGGAAATTCCATCGAATTTCCTTGGGAAATTCCTTCGAATTTCCTTGGGAAATTCCTTCGAATTTCCTTCAAATTTCCTCGGGAAATTTCTACCTTCGAATTTCTTCGGGAACTTCCTTCCAATTTTTCGGCAGATTCATCCGAAATTCCTTTTTTTCAAAATTCTTCGCCAAAGAATCAACGCGAGTATTTTTTCGGATATTCTATTTGTTCTCTTATTATTTATAAACGTTTGGGTTGTTTTGTTATCTGCAAATTATCTTTCTCTTTCAACGAATAGTGACAAATTTTCTTGAGAATTTTGATTTTTAACACATTTTCGCTAAAGTGGAACATATATCGCTTTTGAGAACTTTTCGTAGGCAAGCGTAGTGTGTAAGCTCTATTTTTATGTATTTTTCGCTTAGAAATGATCAATGTGCATCAAAGTGATGTTGCCATATTTCATTTATGTTACAAGCCCCCCATTACGCATTTATGGAGTTTTCTGAATCGCAAGGTGCGCAACATTTGATGAACAAGCAGAACAGGTCCATATAAGCTTTCAACTCCTAATGAGCCACGTAATTTACCAGCGCTTTGGTACGCACTACGCAAAGCGTAATAAACTTTTAATTAACTGCTCGAATACTTTTGGGGACGTGTATGCATCTGTCGCTACACAAGCTCGCATCCGTCTTGCTAGTTTGGCCCAGTCTCGACATAGAAATCTTCGCGTAAAAATGTAAAACACCCCATCCAATGTGGGTCACCGTGTCAAATGCCATCCCGATGAGCCGGTTCGTTGGGATCTCAAATGAGCCGGTTGGATGTCAGAGTGAAGCCTCTAATCACAATTAAACAGCAGAAGCACTTTTGTTTTTAGTTTCATCCACCGGCATTGCGATTATTGTGTTGCTTTCCTTCGACAACAGCATTGTTTTATTACCTTGTCTTGTCGCCGCTTGGTGACTTGTTGTTTAAGAGAAAACCTCGGTCCTAGAGTTTGTCGCCACATATCAGAAGTGTAGTCGTGGCCTCGGAATGTGCTTCAGCACGGAATGTAAACAGTACCCCTTGGAGAGCGCCGAAATGGGAACTAAGCTACTAAGCCATCTCTACACGACACAGTGTGATTCAGCTTAATTTCCCACACATGTGATTGTACGAATGGCATACCAACCAGCTTCCGACAATAAATCGGAGCGCGCTCGGTGGGGACATAATTAGCGAAGAAGATTCATATCATCGTCATATCAGATGAGTAGCAACGCGAATGAAAGTTGAGTGGAAATTTAAAACGACACATGCACGTACAATTTCACCCGAACGGCAAGATCTTTGTAGAATCCCTTATTGGAATGCAATTCCGCCCGCAGGTGATCATACAAAACGAATGTTGTTTGCAGTCTTTTGGCCTGATCGCGCATGAAGTAGGTAATCAATTCGCCACATTTACATCTGTTATCACGCTTGGTTTGTGCAGCTAATTACTGCGCAGTCCGTCGTGGAAGGGCGTTATCCATCTCTTGAGCTGATGATTGTCGATTGACTACCGCTATCCGATTGCGAAACAAAGCTTACCGTGCGGGACGATACTTCGTACACTTTTACCACATATGCAATTGATTAGAAGATCATCTCATTAGCCAATATTTCTGTATATAAAGAAGTGTTTATTTTGAAAAATAAAACCTTATTTTGAATAATCTTACACGGATTTCGGTCCCACACGGTACAATACTAACAATTTACCCTTCTGGGAAGGTACGAATGGTTTCTCCTTTCATCAATTGCAACAACCGCCGATACAATCATCGCCACTGCTACTACAAAGACTGCGTTACGCGTGTGCATCCTGATGATGAGGGGCCGTCCATAAAGTACGTCACGCCTCTAGGGGGGGGGGATTCAGAGCAGCGTGACGATCCATCTAAAAATTTTAAAGGATTGTTACAAAAAAGGTGACGAAGGGGAGAGGGGTGGGTCGTAAATCGCCAATTTTTGCGTAACGTACTTTATGGATCTTCCCTGACGGTAGAAGCGTCGAGGTGCGTACAAAACGTTCCAACACCGTCGAACATTCACGCCAAGTGCAGTCACTGCAATATGGGGGCCACTATGAAAGGTGAATGGAATCCGCTCATCACGCCAAAGTGGGTTCCGTTGAACCAGAACCGCATCGACAAATGAATCAACCCACTACTGTGCGCGCGTTTTGGGGTTCCGCATGTGTAGGTTTAGGATGTTGCATTGACGAATATTCGATCAAGTCTATTTTTCTACGTCGTCGGATCGTTGAAGCGACATCGCACACCCGTTCTGAGTGGTGGCGACCGATCGGTCGGTCCCATGGTTCAGTGGGTTCGCTTCCTCCTTTCGTAGATATGTCCACCGCATTTGGTTTTCATGACAGCTAAAGGTGCTTCCTGTTGGAGGGGAGTGCGTTCAGTTTTGATTGCTCACGTGAACACTAATTGACAGATGGCAGAAAGAGTTCAACGAAAATTGAGGAGGTTAGAATCGAAGAATTGTGAATGTAGAAAACGTAATTCAAGAAAGCGGTGATTGTATTTGTTTTTACCAAATACCAGGGGTTAGACAAAAAAGTTGAGATAGGTATAACTTTGTTGAAATTTCAGCCAGCAATACTTTGCGTAGAAAATTACGAATTACGACTTCTAGTACACTGTCCTCATGCAAAATCTTAGATTGGCCCTTGGCCACCGGAGATGTTCCGGGTTTTCCAAGGATATGTTCAAAATGCAATTTTTGTACTGCTTGTCATTTTATGTGACGTTTACTTTTATCATGTTTTATGATTTTTTCTCCAAACACTACAACTAACATGCCGACCAATGCTGGTTGTAGATCGAGAATCAATAAAAAATACGCAGAGATATGACCGTTTCTGTGAAAACGGTACGGCCAAAATGTCACTGACATACTTTTGATTAAACCCTCTTTAATTATGTTTGGGTATAGATAGTGGAATATAAAGATGAGCGAAGATAAATCCTCTGTCTCCAAACGAACTGTCAAACGTGTCTCCAAATGAGCATGACGTCACGATTTCAATGGAAACGTTAAGGGCTGTGACGTCATATGCGCGTGTGCACGGGCAAAAAAATCGACTCAGCCATGCTTTCGCTCATCTATAGATTCTACTATCTATAGTTTGGGTATATGTAATCTAAAGGTGTTGACAGCCGGTTATTACCGGTAAGATGTAGATTGAAAGATATTTGAAGCGTTTATTCAACCTCACATTTATTCATACCTCACAAACAAATGACCTTTTCGTCATATATTTTATTTCACTTCATCAGTTGATTCGTTTGTTTATTTAATGACAACTTTTCCAACTATTTGACGCCTTTGATTATTATTAAAAAACATCTATGTTTTCATTTTTTTGGTTTTCAATTTCAAAATTTGTTAGGGGTGTCCAAAATAGGTTTGGCTTGTTTGGACAAATTGACTTCAAGCAAGTAAAAGAATGTTTAAGAGATGAATCCTTCGGGTTGAAAATCTATTTAATAAAGACAAAAAAAGTAAAGGAAATTATTTCGATTTTTTACGGATTTTCTTTTAATTTCGAAGGAGGAAAATTTTTTGAATTTCTTAGGAAATTTTTCCGAATTACCATGGAAAGTTTTATTAAATTTTCTCGAGCAATTCTCTACATTTTTTTTAGAAAATTCTTTATGATTTCTACAGGAAATTCTTTCGAGTTTTCAAAAAGAAATCCTACCACTGAAAATTCATCGCAGTTCCTACGAGAAACTCTCCTGATTTTCCATTCGAAAGTCTTCCAAATTTTAATGGAAAAATCCATGGGAAATTCGGAAGAATTTCCCGTGTAAATTTGTATTTCTTAGGGAAATTCTTGGGTTTGGTCCAAGATTTATGTCCATAGAGGTCTTTATGAGCATTTTGTACATGATACCTTTGATGTGGATGTGAACCTGTTTTGATCGCAGTAGGCCCGACGACAGATGATGAGGGTAAGTGTCGTTACTATCTTGCACAATGGACTTTCTTTGTAGCCCCCTAGGTAGCCCCGAATAGTCCTCACTGACATTTCTGGATCCCGATGAGAATCAAATTAAATGTTTGTAAACAAAATAAGTACTACCATAAGCCTTACTTTGCCTGCGAAAACATGGGGTCGAGACACTCACCTGAGATGATACGTCTTTGTACTGTAATGAGGTACCAGCATTGATTTGACGCATAACTTCGACGAAATCGGGTTTGTTGAAAATAGTGTCAATGGCGGTCTCAAAATATCCACATCAAACCAAAACTTCAGAACCTAAAACTCGTGTATTTGGCTTCACATATGACTGAAAATCATTATTGCAAGTTTCCTTGAGATTAAAAATCTGATAATATGCCTAATGATCCATTCTTCAAAAAATGTCTGTCCATATTCGCAGGCCAATGGAAAACGCCTTGCGGCGTTAACTATTAAATACATCCGTGATAATTGCGGCCATGATCCAGGTTCTAAATGAGAAGGTCAAACGCAAAGAGGTGTAAGTGACAAAAACATAATTTTAAGAAAAAATATTTGTTTTGTTCCAAATCGTATAGATGTTGAAAAAGACTCTTTTTTTTGTGAATTTTCACTTTTTTTTTACAAATAGAGTAAAAACTCTAGCAATATATTGCCACAAAGCTCTAAAGCCAAAGCGCATTCTCAGCAAGGACAGTGATTGATGAAGAGTCTCCTCCACTTTACGTAACTATCGGTAGGGACGTTCCGATACTTCCGATATATCGGAATATCGATATTTTTGTTTCGATATCCGATATTTTTGTATCGATATTTTGTTTTCAATATATCGGTCATATCGATATTTTTGCTTTCGATATCAATATATTGAATCCGAACAAAGCAACCAAAAAAATAATAATTGCACTGTATTTTGTAAAAAAACACTTCAAAATGGATTGGAATATCGTATTTTTAATAATTCAGATAATTTTTCTCTGAGCATTTGGTGTGAAGTGTGCGCTTTCATTACAAATAGTTTTGACAACTTGACACTTTGCAATGATGCGCCGTTGTGTAACATTTGCCATGCCACTGGTCCTTGAATCCTTTCACGGATTTAATTATATATTTGACGTGTTCTTAAATTAGATGAATTTACTTTAGAAACCAAGAAGATATTTATGGAAATAAGAATTTAGAAAAAATGGAAAACATATAAAAATTTCCTTTAGAAATTCAAAAAAATGCCCCGTTCGAATTAAAAAGAATTTCCTTAGGAAGTTCAAAATATTTCTGCAAGTTTTCTGATGAAAATTTTGATTTTTTTTCTGATGGAAGTTTTAGCGTAAATTTTGATGAGAATTTCCTGCCGAAACTCAAGGGAACTTCGTGTGAAACAAAAACATAATTTCTCGTGAAAGTTTAAGAGAACTTTCTTTTTTAGTTAAGAATATTTCTCTGGATTTTCTCGTGAAAATTGAGATTTTTCTTGAAACATTAAATTAAAAGAAAGAGAAGAGAAAGTTTTCTGCTGTTAAGAATCAGAATAACCAGAGGAAAAATACAAAAAAATGTCTCGAAACATCAGTTGATTTTTTTGAGTGAAATAGTGACTGACATCATGCCAAAAACGCCGCCACTAGAGGTTAAAACTACGACGAATGCCGCCACCGATGATTCTTGGACTGCACACTCTAGATGCAGATGCGATCAAGTAATAGTAATAGCTAGATAAAAAGTTTTGATTAGTTTATTTAAAATAATCGCGTGAACTTTTTACATCAATCTATATAATAAAAATGAAATGGTCTGTGTTCGTATCCGCATAACTCGAAAACGGCTGGATGGATTTTCTTCATTCCTTCAGCAGATATGTTCGTTACAGTTTCCGACGGGTTTATATGATATTTACTCAGTCAAAAATCATTAGTGAAGTTGAGTAAATCGTGAAAAACTAAAATAAAGAATCGTATGGGAATTTCGAATGGGCAGTTCGCAAGGCGCATTTCGCCTACTATGCAGGACAACGTCTGCCGGGTCAACTAGTCTATATAATAAAAATGAAATGGTCTGTGTTCGTATCCGCATAACTCGAAAACGGGTGGATGGATTTTCTTCATTCCTTCAGCAGTTACATTCGTTATAGTTTCCGACGGGTTTATATGATACTTCCTCAGTCGAAAATCATTAGTAAAGTTGAGTAAACCGTGAAAAACTAAAATAAAGATTCGTATGGGAATTTCGCATGGGCATTTACGCCTACTATGCAGGACAACGTCTGCCGGGTCGACTAGTTTCTAATAACTATTGCAATTAAGGTAATATGGTAATACGACAGTAATTGAATTACTTCAACAAATATATTCTAAATTTTCTCATTACTGAAATATCATATGATTATCCGATATATCGATATTTTCATTCCAATATATCGGTGATATCGATACTTTGATTCGATTATCATATCGAATCAAATATCGATATTTTGAAGTATCGGAACGTCCCTAACTATCGGAATCGTTTACGCTACAAAGCTTGTCTTGTCTTGTTTTAGCACATGCTGTACATGATACATTTGAGGCGGACTTGAATCTTTTTTTACCGCTATTTCTTCTTGAGCCCACAGATGATGCGCGTATTTCGTATTTCACGACATACATTATTATCGGCCGTTAGCACGGATCCACGGTAGACGAATCCCTCGACCAACTTGAAGGTATCCCCCCTATGGTAACACTGTTTCTCAGGTGGACCTTGTCGTGCTCGGTTCCGCCACTAGCATGAATGTTCGGCCTGAAGAGTTGGCCTGAAGAGTTGAAGAGTCAGCGACGGAGAGTAATTTGATTTGTCTGTGAGAGCGTCCTCCGGTGTACGGCTTATGTTATTGCTGTTGGTGCGCAGTAAAATATTATAAAAATTAGCCATGACGGAATTTTTAATTGAATGTAAATTTTGGTATCAGAATGTGTAATCATTATTTGAAATTTATGTTATGTTAATGAATAAATCATTGAAATTTCTATTCAGTGTATCTTAATCTATATACATAAAAATGAATTTCTGTCTGTCTGAACCTTATAGACTCCGAAAGTACTGAACCGATCGGCTTGAAAATTTGTATGCATAGGTTTTTGGGGCCGATGAAGGTTCTTAAGATGGTTCGAGACCCCTCCCTCTTTTGGAAAAGAGGGCTCCCATTCAAATGAAATAGAAATTTATACATAACTTGAGAACTTAGTAGAGAATAATTCGATTTTAGGCGAAACAAAGTTCGTCGGGTCTGCTAGTTTAACATAATTCTATCAGAAACCTTCGTGAACGAGTACGTGGCTGTCAAAACAAATCAAAACAAACTTTATTGCATTTCATGATTGCAAATGTTTCATGCAAACCGCAGCTAGCACCTATTTCATTCATATAAGAGCATCTCCACGGGAGTCCCCACTTGGTCATGAAAATCTTATTGTTTTGAATAGGAGATCATTGTGCATTTGGTGTATAGTGCATTTGCACCTATACGTTGAAATGATTGGGTATTTTTGTTTATATGGGCGAAAACATCGAAAAAGCTTAAGGGGTGCATTTTGGACCGTTCTCCCCTAAACCATGCTATAATGTCCGTAGATTTGGAAAAAATGAGTGGCACGAGAGTATTACCAGCTGGAGCAGTCACGTATTCTTAACGAAACGAGAAAAGCCAGTAATATGTTTGATCCAACATACGAAGAGATCCTTTCAGAAGAGCCCATCACTGAAGATGGCATCGAAACATCTTTTAATGAAAATGATGCAGAAATGCTCATCAGCGGCTGCATCGAAGTCTGTCTGGAGCCAACGAACCCAGAATATGAGTCTTCCGACTCCGTTTAATCATTATTCCGTAGCAGGAGCTTTCACTTTTTAACATAGAATTGATTAAGTTTTCTATTATTTCGATGTTTTGCAAGTTATTCAAAATTTGATTCAATGAATAAAATAAATATTCTGACAAAATGGAAAACAACATTAGTTAGCGTTAGTACCGAAAATGGTGCCAGTAGTCCACCTAGCTTTAATCATACTAATCACATTGATACTTGTTGGAATACCAGATAGTGTGCGATCTCGATGTAGATGGAATATGGGTTGGTAGCAGGTTAGTTGTAGTTACTCTTCTTTGTGAGGGGGTTCCCTTATCTCCAACAAGGCAGACATAATCATCTGGGTCTTTAGCCATAAGGAACCGATGAATTCATAGGAACTTATTCCAATTCTGTTGAATTAAAGGCTTCTTGGTGATGCTAGAAAATGTATACAAATAAATAGCAATTACAATCAAAATATATAACTATACGAGTAGACATTATATAATTTTTAATACTAGAAGTAGAAGTTTATTGACGTTTAATTTCGATCAACAAATATCTTCTTACCATTAATAGCTGGCGAAGCAATTAGGTTGATTACGGAGCAATTTGATTCAGTTGACCACTGACAGTACAAAATACTTGCCACGACCACTTCTGGCAAGCTCGCTGGTCATTAAAACATCGTCATAGCTACTACAGTCACAATCATAACACCGGCACAATAATATCGCTTTTCATAAAATTTTGAGTTCCGAGGTGCTGGAAAAGTAATAATGATGAAGTACAGAGTTGTATATGCAATGCTGTATTCAATATGTGCACTTACCATCCGATGCTAAAGATTAGGTTTTGTCGATCCGAAGTCAATCGAGAAAATTGTCGACATTGAACTGAACTGCGCCGCGACGTCCCTGGCCTGGCCGTGATTCCCAATGCAATAATATCAACCAAAGCAGAGAAATAGAGCGCTGGACATTGTTTTGTGGGAAATAATAATGAGGATAATGAGATAATGCTAACATCGAATTTCTGCTGATGGTGTTTTACTTACCCTTATTCAACACAGCGTACAAATGATTATAATATTATGAACAATGAGACTTGCTATTTATTTTATTTAAATAAAATTGAAGGATAAGGTAAATAAAGTTTCTTCGACTCTTGATTTGACAGCTCAAGCTCAACCAATTTTAAAAAGGTACCCCGACACTCGGAGAAAAAAAGGAATTGAATATGTGTGCATTTAATATTAATTATATCAATGGTATGAATTCAGGTTTTAAATAAAAAGATCGATATATTTATGTATTTATTAGATAAAACAATGTTTTTTTTTGCTTTTTCAAACAATATAGAAATGTATCAATGTAGAAGAGATCTAGTAGAGCGTTGTGTGGATATAATTTTTGTACCTCTACTTTCATAGTATGGTAATGTTTGTATAACATTGCAGCAACACATAACACATTTGAATTAAATGATTATTACTTCAATCTTCTCCTTTAACCGCCCACAGATGTTCAATAAGATCATTCCTCAATTGGTAATGCTGGTTTGTATCATGAACAGCTTTATATCGTGACAAAAATGAGTCGAATTTCTCCACATTCTCTGTATCCATTTGATTGATGTCTGCTGTTACTTCATTATTACCAGCTTTTCGGTTTGTTTCCATCAAGATTAGTGGATCATCTTTTTCATTCTCAATGATCATGTTATGGAGAATTATGCATGTTTTAATGATCGATTCCAATGCATTTTTGTTTCAGAGCCTAGCCGGGGTTTTGATAATAGCAAACCGTGCCATCAATACGCCAAATGCTCTTTCGACGTCTTTGCGAGCAGATTCCTACATTTGTGCGAAGTGCTGAAATATGAGGAGATACATTAATTTAATTGATATTTATTGAATGTAGGTAAAAATCACTAAATTACCTTCTTTTTTAACCCAATTGGAGAAGAATTTGTCCGTACCAAGGTTGCCAACGGTGGATAAATACCATCTGCCAGATAATAGCCAGTACTATACTGTCGTCCATTAACTGTATATTCAGCAGGAGGTGCTTTGCCTTCATATATCTATCTCTGAGAATAACGGTGAACGATCGAGAACATTCACATCATTTTTTGAACATGGTATTCCGAAGAAGGCATGCCAGATCCAAAGATCATAGCTTGCCACGGCTTCAAGTACAATGGTTGGTTGGTTCTCCTTTCCTCGAAACTGACCAGCCCATGCTGTGGGGCAATTCTTCCAGATCCAGTGGCAACAGTCCAACGACCCCAGCATTCCAGGAAAGCCACGATTGTTTCCAACACGTAACAATCTCTCCACATCAGCAGGCGTCGGGTATCTCAAATATTTGGAACTATAAATCCGGATAGTGATGCCACAAAATTCTTCAAGACATTTCAGCGCTGTTGACTCCGCCGATCTGAGGTACTCATCTACAGCATCGGCTGGCATACCATATGCAAGTTGACGTATAACGGCGGTGCATTTCTGGAGGCTAGTTAGCCCTAGTTTACCTGTTGTATCTGGCTTTTGCACGAAGTACAAGTTTGCAGATTCTATGTCTGCTACAATCTTAGTAAACAGGTCACGGTACATTCGAAACCGTCGTCGGAACTGTAAATCGCCGTATGTGGGATTTTCGGAGAAATAATCCCGGAGCAACTGTTGAGCCCCTTCGTATGCACCTCTGTTGATGTTTGGTTTTTTGCCAGGTCGAGATCCTCCGAATTGATTTGTTTCGTATTCTGTTGCAGCTCGTAAAATCAGATCTTGCGAATGATTTATGTATTGTTGCACAACTTCATCGTCTTCATCGTCACTTAAAATTATAGCGTCAATTGCCTCTTGAAAATAACATTCCGCTGATTTTGAAAGATTCATTGTTACACGTCAATACCGTGGACCCCCGGTAATATGACCGCTTTTAATCTGAACACTTTTTAATTTGAACCCCGTTCGTTTGAACATCGTTCAAATTAAAAATGGTTCAAACGTCATTTAACACGTGGAATCGAGAAAAGAAAAATGGAACATCGTGAAACGGAATGCAGAATCAAAACAAACCAGCAAAGAGAGCAGCCAGAAACCAGTTTTTCTGATGCAAATAGAGTAACCAGAAGTTCAAATTAAAAATGAACCCCGTTAATTGGTATTTGAATGAGGTACCGTTCAAATTATCGGGAGTAAACGGTACTACGTTGGAGTAATAAACTGATGTCGTTTTCGGTTTTAAACCTGGGTCAGGTCCGACCCCGACTCTGAATAACCGAACGAAAAACGAATCGGGATCGAGTCAGTATGATGGTATTAGTGAGAACTCAAGCCCTATCATCTGTTTTGTTTTCAATTCGCACTTTTATCAGCTGGCAGAAACAGACTTATTTTATCTATTGAATTTTGTTATTAGTGTTATTTTTTTCTTGTTTTATGAATTATGGGGGAAATCAGACGTTTCTTCTGTTAATTGTTTAATGACTAAATACTAAAATGACTATTAATCCATCAATAAATAAATGTGATTAGGAGCTTGTGATGAATGACGACGGCAATGTGGATTGCCGTGAAAGAATTTATGCCAATCCGTGTTTGCCGATAAACTATTATGCTGATTCTATATGGCTTTTTGTGGCTTTGTGGGCTTCGTGGCCGTGCGGTTAGCGACGTCAATCGTCTAGACGCATGTGCTGTGGAGTGTGGGTTCGATTCCCGCCCCAGTCAGGAGAAAACTTTTCGTAAAGCGAAAAGTTCTCCACTGGTCCACTGGGTGTTGTGTGAATGTCCTGTCCGTTGTCTAATGCTAGATGTTAAGTGTTCAGTCTGTGCGACCTCTGGTCGAAGACGGTGACCCTGTCTTTTTTTTTTTTTTTTTTGGGTAACAGTGATTGTGTTACAGCAGATTTGAATTATCAATTATGTTATCAATTATGTTATTCATTAAAATGGAACAGAACAAGAAACTATGGGAACACTTTGTAAAAAATCCAATACAAAATTTATTTAGATTTGGTGCCTTTTATTTTAAAACAAAGAATCAAATCGTACAAGAGTTGAACAGCATTCTTTTTTGCTATTTGTATTCTTTCTGCTATTTTTCTCCCCAGAGGGGACCCTTTGGGATAAATTGCGATTTCGTCAGAACTGCAAAAACCAAATATACAAAAATTTTCACTACAAAATCTAAACAGGAGATTCAACATAATAAATATCAATGGGAATAAATATGTCTTTGTCGTTTTTTTAACGAATTACAATTAAAAACCTTTCTTCCACTCAAAAATTATGCACAATTCGTATGAAAACTGTTCCTAAATTTGTTGAAGGCAACATATAGTTGCTAAAGCCTTATAAATGGTTAATGCCAGGGTTAATACATTTTGTGTATATTCTTCAAATCCGTAACCTTGAACAAATTATGCACAGAACTGCACTAATGAATAAAATAATGGTAAGAACATTTTGGTATAAATAACTTCATAGTGGCAGATACTCTGGTACGCTATTTTCCCATTGATAGAGCAATTATACCTAAAGTATATGTCATTTTCTTGCTCAGAATCATTGAGCTATATTATTTCATAGTGGAATTTGCGCAAAAAGGTAAGAAAAAAGAGAATCTCCCATCACCTCCTATCTATGATCACTTCAAGACTCATAACATATGACTATTCTCGTCTAGTTGAGCTATCGGGTATGGTTTGGAAATGTTTGGCATCGGTGCTATTCAAAAGTTTTTAAAAATCGTTTTTTACTCAATAAATAACCAAATAAAACATTTGTGAAACGATTTATTTCATTGATTTTTGTTCGGCAAACATTTGTCAACATCTGTTCAACACTTTGAGACAATAATATCAACACTTATCTGTAAATATTACTATTTTTTACAGAATACATGAAAATTGTACATAAAATGCACTTTGATGCTTATTTGACCCCAAAATCCCTTAAATTTCCAACTTTTACCAACAAAATATATTTAGTGCCCTTCTATGGATCTACAGTGAAGAGATAAACACAATTTTAGAACAATGTCTTAAAGATAAAATGACAAATAGTTTGGAAACTCACGATATATGGGGCATTAGGGCAAAACGAGATCAATAACTACATACAGAAGCGTCCATGAAACAACACTCACTGAATTCTTTGCAAAATTCCCTTTCGGATAAGCTCTTGATCTCTTCTGTAAGTTGTTCGTGAAGAAAGTTATCAATTTTTTCCACCTTTGAAATCGGATTTCCCCATTATGCATTCGTACCTGTTCCGTCCCGTCTCGATAAAGATTCCATGTCGTGTAAATTTAAGTTATCGTTTGGCCGTTTAGAAGAATAATTGTATCACTTGTATGGCTTCTAGTGGGCCCTCCTTAGCCGTGCGGTAAAACGCGCGGCTACAAAGCAAGACCATGCTGAGGGTGGCTGGGTTCGATTCCCGGTGCCGGTCTATGAAATTTTCAGATTGGAAATTGTCTCGACTCGACTTCCCTGGGCATAAAAGTATCATCGTTGTTAGCCTCATGATGCAAAATGGTAATCTGGCTAAGGGCCGATGTCCACGTAGCGGTTTTTTAAGCTCCGTGCACGCCGCGTTCACGCAAGGTACCCAGCATCAAATGGAGTAATGCACACGTATACGTGTGCACGACTATATTTGAGGCTGAGTACCTTGAAAAAACGCTACGTGGGTATCGGCCCTAAGAAACCGCGTAGTTCTTAACTGTTTTTTTTTTAATTTATTATCAGACTAAGGCCGGAGTGGCCTGTGCTGCACATAAAAGTCTTCTCCATTCACCTCGGTCCATGGCTGCACGCCAACCACGCAGTCTGGGGAGGGTCCGCAAATCGTCCTCCACCTGATCGATCCACCTTGCCCGCTGTGCACCTCGCCTTTTTGTTCCCGTCATAACTGTGGAATAGGGCAGTTCACATTTCAAAAATGTTCGAAAATTCCAACTCCCATATGTCTATTAGCATCATTTTGATAATATAGGAGTCCTGGCAAAATTTCAGGCAATTCGGTGGCCATTTAGGGGTGGCGCGAAGTCAATTTATATTTATATGGAAATTTGTATGGGAAATACTTAAAATTTATTCAATTCCCTCTACAACTCGTAAATCGTGATGAATTCAAATAAACATCCCCAACCTCCATTTTTGGAATCTATTTAAGCTCAACCAGTGGATAACTCATTAATTTTGATTTATATTTCCACTGCTACGTTGAGGCTAATTACACCATTCTAGCCATTTATCTCATATTCACACTTTCAATAGAACCGTTCAATCCACTCATAATTAATGTGTTATCCGGAGGTCTCATTTATATAGATTCCAAAAAGGACTGTTGGGGATGTTTATTTGAATTCATCACAATTAGACAGTTGTAGGGAGACTTGAGTAAATTTTAAGTTTTTCCCATACAAATTTCCATATAAACATAAATTGACTTCGCGCCACCCCTAAATGGCCACCGAATTGCCTGAAATTTTGCCAGGACTCCTATATTATCAAAATGATGCTAATAGACATATGGGAGTTGGAATTTTCGAACATTTTTGAAATTTGAACTGCCCTACTGTGGAAGTGCTTAATGAACACTAAGCTGCGAGACAGCTCTGTCCCAGTGTGGGGATGTAATGCCAATAAGAAGAAGATGGCTTCTAGTGAAGTTCACAAGCAGGATTGGGAATATGGGTTTCCTTAATGCAGGATGCGAATATGCTTTCTGGCATCTGCTTCAAATATGTTAAATATGTAGAACACGAATTTGAAAGGTTTGTGACTTATGACAAGTTGGTCCGCCAATGGTAGATGGATGATGATCATCATTTCTGCGGAACGTTGGATGCCGCTGAAAGTCTTGTGCACAAAAAATAATAATAATAAGAGCTATCACCGGAGAGTTTTCGAAACACGATTCAATTCGATCATGTTTTTGATGAGAGGAATTTGGCACACATCCCAATTTTAGAAAATATAAAGTACAATGTTGTCAGGTCCCTGTATTTGGCAACCAACCGGAAAACTTGGATGTCGTTAGTGCCCAGACGTTTTTTAAGCATGTGCAGCCACTTGATCGACGGGAACCCACCAATGGATTCTGATAAAGTTTAGGGGCTTTCTTCAAATGGGCGTAGCTGACTTTTATCCTGGATTTCGGAATGACGATTGCGTTTTAATGTCAGTTGGACAAAATAGGCTGAGTATTAGTCATTTTTAAATTCAAGCTGATTTTTCTTCAATTCTACGTTTGTCACTTCACAAGTTGAAAATCAGGGCCAAAAGAGCATTTGTTAATGGGGAGGGGCTTAACAAAGGCCATCCTCAGGTCCAATCTAGGAACATTACGTAGGTATAAATGAGTAATGGCATAATAAAAACTAAGGATAAACAAAAAAAAAAGGATCTTGAGCCTAACACGAAATCATTTTTTTGTTCTGTGGTAAAACTTGACGTAAATCGATGATGAACAATTGTTTTAGTTGAGGTTACATGTTTCATAACTTTGGGGTTATGTCCGGAATGTCCTGCTTGATATCCATAATCAGAAACTTCGGGAGGATGTTGTAGCTGCGCTATTCTTGTCAACTCTGCCTGAAACGAATTCTCAACCTTTCACCCATCTCATCCTACCCAACTTTCAACCGGTCCAAACATGATTCAAAGCGGAAACATTTCCTATGCTGACCATGATCAGTCGAGCGTTGCTTTTTAAAAAGGCTTTTGAACTGCAAGTCCGATAAAACTTGTGAATGATGTGGCGAGTTTGGTGATGTAGTGTAAGGGTTGGGTGAAGATGACCTTATCTGGAGCGATTATGGACTTGAATATGGCCTTACGGTAGATAGCTGCCTGCATACGATGGAAGAAGCAATCCAAACGTATTAGAATAAATTAATTTTAGGCGAAACGAAGTTCGTCGGGTCTCCTAGTGTGAAATAAAGATGTAGGGAGGGAGGTCTCAAAGATCCAAATTATGGCAATCAAGTTGAGGGTGACTGCCGAACAGTCCCACTGTGGCTCCCCCTCACGGAAGGATGCGGAGGAAGATTTTCCAATAGTGAAGAAGGAAGGATACTGAAGAAAACTTTTCAAAATTTACATAAATGAAGAATAAAAAACTTGGAAGCGGCGGGTGAAAAAACAATCTGAACGGGTTCATCGAACCGTTCAACCAGCTGGTTAAGCTGTAGTGGTATCCTGTACGATTGAATATCGTTGTCAAAGGAGATAAGGTGTTTTTTTTAAAGGCGTTCTGAAGAACGTCCCTCAGGCTTGCTAAGTATGAGCTGGTTTCCGTAGCCCGATCGGATATGCTGTCGATACCTATTAAGTCTCGCGTAGCCGGAAGTGAATAATAACGTAGCACTTTCACCAATCCTGGACAGTCCTTTGGGTTCAAACCAGTCGAACTGGTGGGGTCTTGGCGTCTGGACTACGCAGGATACTACACTTTGTTTCATCGTCTGCGACCATCCTCGGGCACCTGGAGAAAGGCTCCGGCTTTTAGCCCTAAGGCGCCCTGACTACCCGGATAGTCGGCTCAACGAGGGTGATAGCGTGTTTTTGGTTTTGATCGAAGTACACTATTTGACAACTTGTTCGAATGCCCGCGTAGGGGATAGTTCTTAATATGATAAATGAATCGAACAACAGATGTATTTCCTAATGAGATTTCCGCCACTTACATCAATTGTGACAGCACATGCATCTCTGGTTGTTAGTACAGAGATATCAACGATAGAGTTCTTAACAAGTACACATGCACGCGGCGTTAATCGAGAATTTGTCATTCCGTTACTGAAAGCAGCAAATACAGGGTTCACTAGGTTACCTATAGGTAGAAGTTACCCTTACGAGAATGAGGTTCTATTATGGCAAAAATAGATTTGAGCTATCTTAAATGTAGCAATTGCGAAGTAAGATAATACATTCCACAAGTAGAGCATTAATATAAACATTAACTATGAAACCAAATCGGTATCGTATTAATAACTTCAAAGACCCCCCGTAAAGCTAGTAGATCACTTTTACGTAGTGTTTTACGGTGTAAGATCTACCAATCAGAGGCCTAGCATAATCCATTCTTCAAGCTAGGACAATAAGTTGTGGTATTTCAAGGATTTATCGTATTTAGTCCTCTCTACCAATTGCAGTTTTTGAATTATAACAAAATTAACTTTACCCTGCACATGGTTGAAAGACTCAAATTCCTGTCATTTGAGGCTAAATTGTATGCAGCGGGAACAGATTTTCTAGCAATTAGTTATAAAACCAGGACCCATCGACCTAGGCTGAACTAACTGCTGGAAAAAGTTCGAGTTAGGGTTCTATGGATGTACTAGCTCTTCATGAGCTGGTAAATAATGGTAGTTCGAGGAACACACGGAAATTATTGTTACTGAACAACTTCTCTAGATTGAAATGGTCTTGTAGATAGGGCTAAATCTCGGGTTTGTAGCTTTTCTGGTGATATTCTGATAAGCAAGACAAGGATGTGGCTAGGGCTCCGATGCATGACCAATTACCAGTATTCCTGTTCTGTTTTTTCAAGGAAAGATTTGATAAGGGGCGCAACTACAATGAGATTGCTCTCTGTGAAGGGTCTAAATAGCGGGACCGTGTCATGTACTCTTGGGAAAACAAAACAAGAACTGTATCGAAACCGATACTTCATTGCTTCTCAATAGTAATGGAGTGATTCGACATGCACTTAAACACTAAGGATACGGGGAATGCTACAATAGATCTAATAACTGGTCGCAGTGGCACACCCGAACAGGAAAAAAACACAGACAGAGTTCACTGTAAAAAACGGATAATGCGAATCCATAATGGTGACAATTTGTTAATGAACTAAAAAGAACCAAATCATAATCCTATACTACATTTGTAAATGCAGCCTCAACAGTAAGGCCGTTTGCAGTGTCTCGTACTTGACTCGGCTTCGGCCTTACTGTTGAGGTTGAAATACGTATCTATGTATAAAGTTATAATCAAGTGGTGGAATTAAATGGGATAGTACTAACTCATCATATGACAAGTGAAGACAAGTAAAGACAGTGTTAGCATCTGCTCAAAGCGACTTTTGCAGACCTGCAATCTAACTGCAAATTGGTTGAAGATCGGAGCTAGAACTCCGATGTATACAAAGGAGCCGAGTCCACAGAGGGAAGATGTTCTTCTTCAAGTCGTAAGTCGGGAGGAGGTTAAGCTGACGATGACCATTGGTTGTTTCAAAATCTATGTCTTTCAATTGCTGTGTGATACTTCTTCTTAGATTTTTTTCTAATCTTGGAAAATATTTTAGCACTAGTTATTTAAAAATAATTCTCGGAAAAAAAAAATCGTTCTATACCATGTTTGAATTGCATTTAATACATTTAATGTTCCGGGATTTTGTAAAGGATTACTCCTAAAAATCTAATCTTTGTTAGCTCTAATTATAATAATATATTTATATGTATTATAAACGTACATCTATTGGTTTTCCTTAAGTCTTTTAGGTGAGAAACTGCAAGCCATCTTTGGTAGTGAAACGACGCAACACCTAAATATGCATCATCTGCGCAGCAGTAAATCCATTGTGTCGGAATGAACGAAACCTATAGTTCTTCATCGCCTCCCCCAACTGCAACCGCTTGATTGATGGTATGAGGAAGATTTCATTATAGTTCATCAATCGATGCTTCGGTAACTACCAGACAGCATGAGTAAGTGATGAGAACTAAACCACTATATCACTCCGACAACAAGCAACATGATACGGTTTGGTGAACTGAAGTTTTGGAGAACAATGGGCCCTAGTCGATGGGAGATAGTCGTTTTTCAGCGATGTAGAAAGTGACGACAATTGACATAAATTTCGAAAGATTGCTTCGTAGGTTCGAATCCGCGTCTTTTGCTGCTTATCCTTCGACAAATGAGCGTACTTCAACCCTTCACCAGTAAGCTCCTCCTCCTCCTCCATTTGGGACCGATAGATTCAAACTAGCATTCAATACCAGACAATGAGCCAACCGAAGTGATTGTTTTCCTTCGCGAGGTCGTTTTTCTTCTTGCGTGATCGAGAAGAAAAATCATCAAGTGGAGCATAACTGACAGGCCATTTGTGCGGTGAAAAACAGCGAGCAAGCTGTAGCAAACGTAGCATCATAAGCTTCACGTTCAGTGTATCGTTTTGCGAGCGCATCACCAAAGACCTGAATGAATGGGGCGCCGCATGCATCGATTTGCAGGATCAGTTCCGCGAAAGCTTCTCCGCCACTGCCGCGGCATATTCATTCGAACTGCTGAAGTGCAACCGAATTACGTGCATACAGAATGTGCCGAAAAAAAGTGACAATATGTTACCGTCTTTTATTGAGATTATTAGCTCTATCGATCAGACTTAGTTCAATTTATCAAACATAATTTCTGTGAGTAAAGTATAATGAGTGGAAAACAGCGCATTCAATCACAAATAGGCCATTAGTCAAATAAAACAATGGATATATGCTATATTAAACATATATTTATAACAGTACACTAAATCTAATATTATTACATATAATAAATATTTAATTTTCTTTCCCCATTTTCCTACAAATGTAGCTTGAGATATGTCGATCGAATAGATTGAACCTTCGACTGCGAGAAGCTAAGTTCCAAATCGGTTCCGCTGATTGGTTGCTTAGTAAACGGCAGTTCATCATTTTGCGGGCGTATGATTTTTTCGCAAATGTCTGCAAATTTGCAAATTAAGTGTCCTCCTGGGAAATTTGAGCACCATGGGCCCAACGATACAGGAACAGACACAACCGACATTGATTTATGGCCGTCTGGCGATAGTTTGTCGATGTGTGGGCATGGAACGATGACGCGGCTGAGCTGAACGGCTGCGATGTCCATACCTAGGTATAAATAATTGGCCATCGCCGTCCTGAGTGCCGATACACAGTTGCTGCTGCAGTTGAGCTTTACGACCCGAATGTAGACGGGTTTGAGCTATGAAAGTTTTATCGCTAGTGGCACGCAATTTGTGCAGGGGACTGATCGGAAGAGCGTCATCATGGGATTCAATCGGTAGCATCATTTTACAACCGAGAGCGAGCATGGCAACGATTTGTAAGCAATGCGCAAACTCCCATCGGTGCCAAATTGGACGGGATGGTTCCGGTTTGAGGAACGGAAATCATTCGACAAGGTGCTATGGATTAGTATTTAATTAATTTATAACTCGTACAAATCTCATTGTGGTTTGCGTATAGTGTTGGAAACAGGATACGGATAATACAATGTTTTCATTATTGATTCCTGAGTCTGTATTTTTATAAGTTTTCACCGAAAACATATTTCCCGTATAAAGCAAAATACTTTTAATTTTTTCTGGCATTATTGTGTTTTTTTTATAAAGTAATAAGTTCATCACCTCAAAATATAATTAGACTTTTATATACTTTATATTAAAATCTCAGAATACATTTGTATCGAAAGCAATTCCTTCTATACTATAAAGAACTAAACTGTGCTTCGAAATATTCGTTTCCAATGGAAATTATTTTGCATCATAAACGACGAACCCCGGAGGGGATTCCCACGAATCCTGGAGGGGATTCCCACGAATCCCGGAGAGGATTCCCACGAGCCCCGGAGGGGATTCCCACGAATCCCGGAGGGGATTCCCACGAATCCCGAAGGGGATTGCTACGAATCCCGGAGGGGATTGCTACGAATCCCGGAGGGGATTGCTACGAATTCCGGAGGGGATTCCCACGAATCCCGGAGGGGATTCCCACGAATCCCGGAGGATTCCCACGAATCGGAGGGATTCCACGAATCGGAGGGATTCCCACGAATCGGAGGATTCCCACGAATCGGAGGATTCCCACGAATCCCGGAGGATTCCCACGAATCGGAGGATTCCACGAATCCGGAGGGATTCCACGAATCCCGGAGGGATTCCACGAATCGGAGGATTCCACGAATCCCGGAGGATTCCCACGAATCCCGGAGGATTCCACGAATCGGAGGATTCCACGAATCCCGGAGGATTCCCACGAATCGGAGGATTCCACGAATCGGAGGATTCCACGAATCGGAGGATTCCACGAATCCCGGAGGATTCCCACGAATCGGAGGATTCCACGAATCCCGGAGGATTCCACGAATCCCGGAGGATTCCACGAATCCCGGAGGATTCCACGAATCCCGGAGGATTCCACGAATCGGAGGATTCCACGAATCCCGGAGGATTCCACGAATCGGAGGATTCCCACGAATCCCGGAGGATTCCACGAATCGGAGGATTCCACGAATCCCGGAGGATTCCACGAATCCCGGAGGATTCCCACGAATCGGAGGATTCCACGAATCCCGGAGGGATTCCACGAATCCCGGAGGATTCCACGAATCGGAGGATTCCCACGAATCCCGGAGGATTCCCACGAATTCGGAGGATTCCACAGATCCCGGAGGATTCCACGAATCGGAGGGATTCCACGATCGGAGGATTCCCACGAATCCCGGAGGATTCCACGAATCCCGGAGGATTCCACGAATCCCGGAGGATTCCACGAATCGGAGGATTCCCACGAATCCCGGAGGATTCCCACGAATCCCGGAGGATTCCCACGAATCGGAGGATTCCACGAATCCCGGAGGATTCCACGAATCGGAGGATTCCCACGAATCCCGGAGGATTCCACGAATCCCGGAGGATTCCACGAATCCCGGAGGATTCACGAATCGGAGAGTTCTCACGAATCCCGGAGGATTCTCACGAATCCCGGAGGATTCTGGAATCCCGGAGGAGTTCTCACGAATCCCGGAGGATTCACGAATCCCGGAGGGATTCTCACGAATCGGAGGATTCCACGAATCCCTGGAGGATTCCACGAATCCCGGAGGGGATTCCCACGAATCCCGGAGGGGATTCCCACGAATCCCGGAGGAGATTCCCACGAATCCCGGAGGATTCCACGAATCCCGGAGGGGATTCCCACGAATCCCGGAGGGGATTCCCACGAATCCCGGAGGGGATTCCCACGAATCCCGGAGGGGATTCCCACGAATCCCGGAGGGGATTCCCACGAATCCCGGAGGGGATTCCCACGAATCCCGGAGGGGATTCCCACGAATCCCGGAGGGGATTCCCACGAATCCCGGAGGGGATTCCCACGAATCCCGGAGGGGATTGCTACGAATCCCGGAGGGGATTGCTACGAATCCCGGAGGGGATTGCTACAAATCCCGGAGGGGATTGCTACGAATCCCGGAGGGGATTGCTACGAACCCCGGAGGGGATTGCTACGAATCCCGGAGGGGATTCCCACGAATCCCGGAGGGGATTCCACGTTCCCTAAAAATCTCGGAGGGGATGCTAAAAAATCCGGTATTTCTTTCTTTATCAACAAAATGCATGTTTCCAATATTTTTTTATTATTCTTGTGACGAAGGGCAAACATAAACACCTTCATTTGAAAGATGAGAGGTCGGTGAAGAGAATTCTCTATTGCAGCATCCGGTATTATTTCAGATAGAGCTTGAATTTAAAACGTGGAAATTTTCACCAACAATTGAAAATGATTGAATTTCCATAAACATCGATATGAGTTATAGTTAGAAATTTTGTTCGTGCTTTTAGTGTTTTTTAGTATATTTTTTTGATTCCGGCGAAAATTATACAATTTTCATTTAATGCAATTTTTTCCTGAAAATTACCGTTATCGCCTTTCTTGTACAGTAAGTAAATATATTCGCTCCAGAAACAAACTTATTATAGGAGGGCTAGAGACCCATAGTTGTAAATACTAATCGACTCAGTTCGTCGAATTGAGTTGATATCGGTGTATGTGCGTGGGTATGTACGTGAGAATGTATGTGTGCAAAAAGTATTGTCAATTATACATGCACTTATCATTAACTGATTTCCTTGCAATAAGTCGCATTCGACGGAGAATCGTATCGCAGGATACAATTGAAAGTTGTTCAGATCGGACTATGGGATCAGAAGTTATGGCCAAAATACTATTTTCAAAAGGTCAACATTTAAAATAAATTTATAGCACTCATACTCATTATATTTTCTCGCAACATGCGATAAAGAATTTTTATATAGGGTGGGTGTACTAATCGTCGCCATACATAAGAACAACTATTTTTGGATTTTCTCGTATACTAAGCATACGTAAAGGCTATATGATCGCTCCAAAAACAAACTTTTTATAGAAGGCCCGGAGACCCATAGTGTTATACACTGATCGACTCAGCTCGACGAATTAATATGATCTCTGTGTGTTTTTTTTTTCTTCCTGAGCAATGGAGGGGGAATCTGCTCAACAGACATCCTGGATTGTCCAGGAAGTGCGGGGTTAGGGACTACCTCCAACAGCAAACGAGGGAGGCAGGACTACATCCACGACCCGCTAAACCGTTTCCATTGCCGCCAAGCCCATCGTCCCTTCGGTACAACCAGAAAGTAATGCTTCAAAAGGGGTCAGTGCACAACGCACCCTCGAGGTTAGCTGCGTGTCCTTGCAGCATCGAACATCGTGACTCGCTTTTTTAGAAGAGCACCATGGTATCGTGCCAGCGCATTGCCGGCTTTTCAGGTGGCCTTACCACGCCCTATGTCCTCGGAAGGTGGGAAGGGTCGACTTCGCGCCTGCTTCCCTCTGCACGACTGGTATCAAGAATGATGATGCCGCGTGCACCCCAAATTGACCTCTCTGCGATAGGGTCTATTCGCCAACACACAGAGGGACTTGCCGACGCGGTGTCTACGCCTGCCCCAGCCTTGACGAGGACCCCTTTCCGTCCTCGGGCTCGGAACCCGCCCGGTTGACCGACGCCGCGAAAGCGACGATACCATGTTGTTCTTCGCGCGGCCACTTGTTCGATAAAAGGATCGAGTTCGACCACAGGGCATGACTACCGGTATGACCCATGAAGCCGACTCCGAACCCTTGGACCACCTCTTATTTGCGCCTGAACTAGCCATCCTTGAGTCCACGCGCCACCTTCTGTGTAGCTCCGAGACGATTTGGACGATATCCGATAAAACGGCGTTCCAGCCAACTTCATCTTTACACATCCTCCGAACTAGGTTGTCCGGGGTAGTGTCCAGACCACATGTGGCAACCATGTGGTCACGCATTGCGCGAAAACGTGGGCACACGAACAACAAGTGTTTCCTCTAAACCGGCGCACACCAAATACTCGGGCGAGGCCGAGCAAGCCAGCTGCGTTACCTGCACTGTGATTTTGCAGCACGCTTAAACGCCGGGCACTTCGAACCCCCCATGGGGTGCTTGCTGTTCACAGCTTTGCTGGTACAAATCAAACAATTGGGAGGGTTCGTGCAGCATTGTGCTTTATGTCCCTCCAATCCGCAGCGTCGGCAGAGATTGCTTCTGTCAGGGCCTTTGCAGTCCCATTGCTTGTGCCCCGGTTCCAGGCACTTGAAGCCAATTTCGGGTTGGTCGTATATGCCAACAGGGCACACCGACCCTCTGGACCTTTCCGTGGTTGCGGTGGGCGTCTCCACTTCACACTGTCGCCGCAGTGCCGTGACGAACTCTTCGACTTCGGTGATCTCGTCCAGGTCTTTAACCCTTAGATTCACCTCCGTCGTGAGTGCCCTCACCTTGATCGTCTCGCCTAGGACTTCCTCCGCCAACTTCTTGTAGGCGGCGCCCTTTTGCGAGACGCCCCCCTTCAGCTCGAGGATCATCTCGCCCATTCGGGTACGTCTTATTTGACGTACGTCGGCGCCGAGTTCACCGAGCTTGACGTCACTCCTCATCGCCTTCAAGACGTCCGAGTACTTAGCCTCGTCCGGCTTGATGACTAGGGCATCGCCCCTGAAGCGATTGGCGCCTACCCTAGACTTCTTGCTACCCTCATTCGCCTGGGCCTTCTTTTCGGTCCTTGACGTCTTCGGTTTACTCTTGTTCTTGACCAATGTCCAGGAGGCGTCATCCCCCTCTATTTCCCTGGTCTGATGCGGCTGAGAGCTCTCAGCCTGTCGTAACCCCTTACCACCGTCTTTCCTGGGTGGACGGACCTTTCCAGGTCCTTCCTCCCACGGTTTTGGAGGTACCTGGCCGGGGTTCAGCTTCCCAGCCCCACTACCCTTGTTCGGGGTAGTAACCCTCCGCGTTTTGGAGCGGCCCCCAGGGAGCTCATCCCCTGGAGACTGGGGATTTTGTGTATGCTCCGTTGGAGCAGTCACCCCCGACGTGCCCGCAAATACTTGAGCCTCAGTCTAGGTAGACATTGGCACCACCGTCTTCGCTGGCACGCCCTCGGTCGATTGTACCTTGCCCGAGTCCGCGAATCCTTGGGCCTCAGTCTGGGTAGACGTCGACTCCACGGATTTCACGGGCTTGTACTTGTCCGTCCCGACCGCCCTCTCCAGCTTGGCGTCCAACATCGACTTTCGAAGTTTCAGCAAGCTCCTCTTAAGGTCCTTACTGATATTATGCTTCGAAGACGCAAAGTCGATGATGCCGTCCGGCTGTTCCGTCGCCACCTCGAAGGCCGAAAGCCCATCGCGTTTGCGGTTCATGGTCCCTACAAGCCATGGGCCGTCAATAACCTCTACCGGCGTTTATTTAGCCGAGATGAAGGTTAAGTGACCCACGCTGGCGCTGCGCACTGAGCTGTCGACTATTGCCTCTGGCCTCCTAAGCGGAGACCTGAACAACTCACCTCTTGCGAAGGGGTTGTCGCCTACCCTACTACCACTAATTGAAGAATTGACTTGGTTTTCCATTTTGGTCCCACGAGTTGCTCGGGAAAAGAGGTCCACCACGCCAGAGCCCAGCATGACGCGGTAAGGGACAATTACTGTGGAGGGTGCCCAGGTACCCCACAGGCTCCGTTAAAGGCCTAGCTCATTATTTCACCCCCCTGACCATGCATCCCCTCGGCACGGGTCGCCTAACGCCTTGGGATTAGGGGTTAGGGACGATGGTCCCTTTGGTCGCACCCCCTCACTCTAGCTAATGTCAGATGGACAACAGTGCCCAGGCTGCACTACCAGCTAAGTACAAAACCCTTAGCTGGCGGTCGATTGTCATCGGAAAACCTGTGGAAGCGTGAGATTGAAACTTGTGAGGACCAGAACTGTGTAGGTCGCTCCTTCCAGACGTCAACTCATCATTTCGCAGCCCATGGAAAGACAGATGTGGAAGGATTTGTATGCTCCCCTTATATGACCGACAAGGTCCCGGGGAAGTCGTTCCCCGGTGGTCATTGTCCCTGGAACTAGCGTATCACTACATAGCCACAAAATTGCTGAGTTTATCTTTTTTACGGTATGTAAACTTTGTAATTCGGTTACAATTTGACTATTCTATAAGTATTCATATTTCTGGGTCAATATGACTCTAACATCTTATTCGTAAGTTTTTCTTAATACCCGAAGAAGGTTAAATTATTGGTCCTCGTAGTACGGCAGTGCAGGCAGAATAGACGATCTTTTGTATATGGTTTGAACCTGGGAGGGAGCTCTCGATACTACACATCAAATATAGGTATACTGTCGTCAGGCAGCAAGTAATTTTTCAACAAGAAAAAACAATCAACGTAGGTGCCACCTGAAAAGACTAGATTTTGTTTTGCGTGTTATTGTTATTATGAAAATTATTTTGAGCTTTTTAGTGGAATGCAAGGGGCAACTAACTCTAAACTTTCGACAGTATCCAGAAATACTAACAAATACTAGCGAAAAACTACGTCGTATCTACGGTAAATTGATCGAAGAGCCCTTGATGGAAAAGCATGAAACACTACGCCAACCAGTCGATACAGTCCACCCAGTTTTAGGCAAAACATGATTTCAGTCTCCTTTAAATTCTTAAAAATCTCTGAACAACTTTTTCTATTACTATTACTTTTTGAGCAATCTTTAGAGCCAGGTTTGATGCCATTCGAAATATGAAATGCGGTTTGAAAGTTTTCTAGAATCTGTAGAAGGTATAAATCAGGTGTTTCCAATACGGGGGAGCACTGTGTTTCATCAAATAGGGTAAGGGCTGTATTTTGGACCGGGCTCTTATTTTGGACCACCTACCTGAATTTTGTATTTATATCACACAAAACCAAATAAAACATGCAATATTTAAATTTTATTGGAAAAAGAAACTATCCTTAAGGTATTTCCTACACTTGTTTCTTATAAAATATTGCATTTATTAAGAATATTTTCACGTATTTACCCTTGCCGGCTGGATTAGACCAAAACTAAGACAACATTGTAAATTTGAAGTCAACTTTCAAAAGCTGTAAGTTTAATTGTACATAGATTTAAAACATGTGAATGATGTTGTTGACTTATTAAAACCTAATTGAAGCAGTTTCATGTCTCGAGCGAGTTTAAAAACAGTATTCTGAGGCATGTCCAAAATTGGTTCATTTTTCATTGAACCGAACATATTTTCGACATATCTTCTTTTTAAGTTCTAGATCTCTTAAACTTTTGTTTTTACCAACCATTTGTTTCTCTAATATCAAACCATTCATAAATTACTGTTCATACCACATTTATAAATTAACGTTAATTGATGTAAGCCCTAGAAAAATATCTATTAACCCAACATGTAACTGTTTTTATTATTTCCATAAGAAAATGCTGCCTATGATCGCATATCAGTCCCACCTTTGCTGTAATTCCTATCCAGACAAATATGCGATTGTGGGCAGAATAGTTGAGAAAGCTCTACGACAAGAACCAATCTTTGCTAGAGCTCTCCGTCCGTGCTGTTTGCCAATGCAACAGAGTTCCGCGTTCTACGATTATGTTTTGTTTTGAAAAAGAATGTGCAAGAAGCAAGGAGCAACCGGGCAACCCACTACTATCAATGGCGCAAATGGAACAGATCTAACAAACTACATAAAAAATATGCAGGGTAGGAGTGACCCGGTGCATACCTCACGGCCATGGGCCATAGTTTGTTTTGCTTTGATGATGCTGTACCAAGTGGTACTGAAATTGATATTAGTTTCAATACCCTAGATATTGTTCTAAGCTTTAAATGCTTATAAAAATGTATTGCTTAACAAGGACTTTCAGGATGAAAACGCCGAAATGCTGGAGATCACTAATTTAATCCAATAGTAACATAATTTTGCAAGCAATACGAAATTACTCGAGTGGTCCAAAATATGTTCAATAGGTGGTCCAAAATAAAAAGAGGTGGTCCAAAATTAAATCTTACATATCTTCAGAATTTACGATAGTTTGGTTCTTTCGGTGGGATTTACAACTTTTTTACCTACAAATCCTACCTAGCATTCACCATCGGACGAAATATTGTGTTCTGCATTGCGCGGCCGGTAATAAAAATCAGTTCAGTGCGAGATTTCTCTTGTTTCGGACAGCAGAACGATGGCGCCATCGGACGAAATATTGTGTTCTGCATTGCGCGGCCGGTAATAAAAATCAGATCAGTGCGAGATTTCTCTTGTTTCGGACAGCAGAACGATGGCGCGATCGGACGAAATATTGTGTTCTGCTTTGCGCGGCCGGTAATAAAAATCAGTTCAGTGCGAGATTTCTCTTGTTTCGGACAGCAGAACGATGGCGCGATCGGACGAAATATTGTGTTCTGCATTGCGCGGCCGGTAATAAAAATCAGATCAGTGCGAGATTTCTCTTGTTTCGGACAGCAGAACGATGGCGCGATCGGACGAAATATTGTGTTCTGCATTGCGCGGCCGGTAATAAAAATCAGTTCAGTGCGAGATTTCTCTTGTTTCGGACAGCAGAACGATGGCGCGATCGGACGAAATATTGTGTTCTGCTTTGCGCGGCCGGTAATAGAAAGCAGTTCAGTGCGAGATTTCTCTTGTTTCGGACAGCAGAACGATGATCGCGCGATCGGTCGAAATATTGTGTTCTGCATTGCGCGCCCGGTAGGCCGGTAGTTAGTTTGTACTACTTTTCGCGCCCGATTCATGGCTAGGTAAAATCACTATGTATAAAGAATGACACGGTCGTATCGCTTATCAGAGTGAATCCAGATCCAACGATGCCTACCAATTAACTGATTATCCTTCCTGTGGTTTTTGTGGAGACGCAGAGGTAAACACGGTCTTCAAATAGCAAAACCACCTACTAATATTCCTTCCTTCTTCCTAACTGACTACAAGGACGTGGCCGGCGCCGTTATTGATCATTTGAATTTTAGAGTCACTGAAACTTGCACACTGAGAATGCTTGAACAATCCCAGTCAATCATTCAGTTGATTCTTTGTGCAATTTCACTGATTCTGGTCAATCACGGAGTAGCAACCATAGATATGTGTAGTCAGTCAAAGCTAAGCTAAGCTAAGCTAAGCTACAAATCCTACCTAGCATTCACCACTTTTTAGTTGCATAGGGAATTGATCAAGCATTATTACAAAATCTAACTTTTATTCGACAAAATTGTTCGGCCATCTCCTAAAGTGGTCCAAAATACCTCCCTTACCCTAACTGACAAACGCCATAACAACCGAACTAGCAACCGTTTTTTTTGTTTGACGAAAATCATGGATACTAGAAATATCACGAAATACTATTGCGAGACAATCAGTAATATTATCGCAAAGTTTAGAGTTACTTGCCCCTTGGTGGAATGTCTTCACTTGTCATAAGACGATCCCATTTAATGTTATTGTTGTTGTTCGGACGGTCGGATAGAAATGAAAGCGTTTTTGGTAATCAACCCAAAGGATGATCAAACTGTAAAGTTTAATTAAAGTTTGAAATTTAGTTCTTTGTCTTACAAATCTTTACCGTTACTATAAAATGCTTTACTTACAATTTTAAGTTTATTTTCCTAGGCTTCCTTTCTCACTTCACCTTCCTGTTTTGCTCTGTTTCCCTCTTTTCTTCCAGCAGTGTGTCGAATGTTCGTCCTTCTATTATGTGGATTGTTCAGATTGTTCATTGAAGCATAATTTTAATTCACATTTATTTCATGTTCCCGATCTACTTACGGTATGCGTGATGTGATCGTATGACCAGATTTATGCAATTTTCTATACGGTAATATCTTTAATCTATACTCTTCCTCAACTTTTCATTTATCCATAAATATTATTCACTTTCAACTTCTAACTTTTGTTTATGTTCCTGTTATATCAATACAAAATTTTCAAAACGACTTATCTGCTTCTGTAAACAATGAATCAAACGACGATTTGACGAAACTGATAGCTCTCCCACGCAAACCAACACCATCCTCCAACCATCCATCCAACAACACCTACCTATTGGTGGTGTTGGTTGCGTGGGAGAGCTATCAGATTCGTGAAATCGTCGTTTGAATCTTTGTTTACAAAAGCAGATAAGTCTTTTTGAAAATTTTGTCTTGATATCTACTTTTACTTTTTGCTCACCTTTTTCTTCCTCCTCTGTCTGTCAACTGTCACCCAACACGGAAAAATTGAAGAACCTATTTTGTTAGCCAAACGTTGATCGTGACTTGGCTGCGTACATGCAGTGTCGCCAGAACAGTTGTTATATTGCCTTCTAAAATTTGCTTAGGGAAGATCCATAAAGTACGTCACGCAAAAATCGGTGATTTTCAACACCCCTCCCCCCTTCGTCACACTTTTTGTATTAAAACTTTGAAATTTTTGTAACAGTCGTCACGCTGCTCGGAACCCCCCTCCCCCCTAGGAGCGTGACGTACTTTGTGGATGGCCCCTTACCGAGTTTCGGCTCACACTGACAGCTAGATTTCAGCTCGGCTTGCCACACAAATTTTTCTAATCTGTTTCTCCCTCACAGGTTTGAACAATCAATCTTCGAAGCGTTTTAACTTTTTTCGTGGACGTTCCTTATAGCCTATTCAGATTACGCCATTAATGACATAATAATTGGCGTTTCAGGGTAAATACGCTTTATGATGTCATTATTTACGTAATATTCCATACATTTTGCGCTGTCAAAAGATACCCGCTAAAAAGAGTCATGAAGAATTTATTACGAACAATTATTACGAGAGAGCTTTCGTTCTAACTGGAATGCAGGGAGAAATTCAACAAAACAAAACTGACAAGCGTCACACGCTCTCTTTGCCCGAGAAAATTCTCTCTGTTTTCATTTCGTTTCGTAGTTGACAGTCATGCTCTTTCTGTCGCAGCAGGGTCGAATGCATGTTCGATGGAAATCTTCTGAGCGCTGAAGAATAACTCGGATTGTGATGGTTTTGTGGAAAGCATTTTATATGATGAAAAATAATGATGATAATTATTTATTCTCCACTTATTCAACATGAATTGTTTAAAAAACAGATGCTCTCTAGAATTAACATGAAGTATTTAACTTAAACCTAGATTTAATAGAACAAATCGAATAAATTTTCAAAGTTCAAGGGCCAATGCGGAAGACAATTTAAAACGTAGGAATGGTTGTAAAACGAATATATGTGATGAATAAACATGATTTCATAAATTGTTTTAATTCTGCTCCTTGAATGGCTTAATATACTTTGGATTTCAACATTTTTCACGTGGGACAACTGTACGATTTGAATGGGATGTATATAAAGTAGAATAACCTTAAATAAAACATGGATTGGTAATGCATTAATTCATCCAAAATCCAGTTTAAATTATATCACATTCACACGATTCGATTTTGTTAGAAACTGTATCATTGATTGTCGAGTAGAACGCAATGGTTCAGTTTCCATTTTTGAAAAAAAATTAAATTGCTGAGTTGCCCTTCATACATGGAGATACTGGTGGAAATACATTTTAGTTCGATAATATTTCTTGAAAATTGGTCCAATCGTCCATTTTTTGTGAGAATTCCCAAAAGTATCTAAATTTTTCTATCAAATCTCCGTTCGATCATAGTACAGAATCAAAATACTTTTTAAACTTAAAAATAAAATGAGGAATAGTCTGATTCCCCGAAGAACGGCGCACCCAACTAATTAATGTAGCTTCGCTCATTATCCTTAATGAGAGCTTCAAATATTCTTCGAAAATTCCTTTTCATATTTTTTTTTATATATTTTTTTTTTGTAGAAACTTTGTTCAGAAAAAAAAGTTCAATTGTCGCCACACAAATGCTTGATTTCGCAAATTAAATTTTAAAACTCTCCTTGAATTCAACCCTGTATTAGCGTGCAAATGAGGAAAAATGGAAACGTCAAGATATATTATCTTGCTGCAGTCTGAACACCTCGTAATAATTGGATACCCTCTCACTTAACAAAGTCATAAATAGCCCAATCTGAATAGGCTATTAGGGTTATACTTTAACGCATTGTGCCACTTGGTTTACTTTGAACTGAGGCCTCTAGAAGTGAAAATGCCAAAATATACGTTTCCCCATACTAATTTCCGTACAAACTACAAACGCGATGCAGAAAGTGAGGAAACAACCAATCGGGCCAAAATTCTGCACAGTTGTTTTTGACCCAGAAAGGTTTCGAAAAACCATTGATTTGAATAAATCTCACTCTAATATGTATGCGTGCGCAAAATGTCACAAAAGACTTGTTCATTTTTTGGTACTAATCCTTCAAGCTTCAACGATTTACTCGTAACAATTTACATTCGCCGGGGAATCTTTATTTCCTATTGAAAATTAGATATACCGGACTATGAACTTAAAAGTTATGGTCAATATACTATTTGCATAATACACGAGTAAGGCACCATTTCCGCTAGGAGAATTAATCAGGGTTTTTATTTACAATTTCGACATTAATTTTGGCCTTTATTGCAATTTTGACATGAATTAATTTATCAGTCGTTGTAAACTGTTTCATTGTATAGGCGACCGCGACGGTCCCATTTTTTTTTCATTTATGAAAGGCAAAATTGATGTTATGTTAAACCTACATGCTCACTGCATCTGTTGAGAACAATTATTAGGATTAGTTAGGTAATTTATTTTTAGCTTCTAGTGGAATGTCTTCATTTGTCATAAGACGAGTTCGTACGATCCCATTTAATTTCACCACTTGATTGTAACTTTAACACGATCTGTTCTGAATCCACCCGTAATACATATATCTCAATCGAAATCCACAAGTCTACACCAGCAGCGCATAGTTCGCCCTTCCACGACCTGTTCCACTTGTCATCTTAAAATGCTGTCATTATACTGCCATTGAGCAGCGACAACATAGACAAATGTTGCCTCCTTGTCTTGGTGCTGCCCTGCGTAAGCTCAAATCACGCAACGGTTCTAATTTTCTCCCACTTAACTTTATCCGTCGGTGTCGACTCAGCTTGGTTTGAATTAACGCAAGACTCCCATGCGGGCTCAGTTTCCCCCCAAGATTGCCTCCCATCATGCCAGAGTGGTTTTGTAATTGTTGCTCGGTTGGGTATATTGAATTTCAGAGTCGCACCAGGTTAAAAATTCAATGTCAACCGTGCACCGTTGCTGGGTTGGGTTGATCGGTTGTATAAACAACGACGCAGGTCTTCTTCGGTTACCGAGACTCCTCCCTGCATGCGTTTAGATTAATCTTCCCGCGCGTAACGAGACATGTCGATCAATCCGGCGAAACGTGACGGACACACGTCGATCCCTCGGCCGGTAGCCGGATCAATTGGAAGAGTGTTTGGGCCGGTAGTAGGTCACCGTGTCGACGGTATTGGCGCAATGCCATTAGTGTTGTGCACGTTCGAACGGGAGGGCTTAATGAGGTTGACGTTGATGTTTTCCGTACACAAACCCATCACGGAGTGGGAGGATGGCTCAATGGGCCATTACTCAAACTTTCAATGACATCTGAACATGTTCAAACATGCGTTTCGAATGCTTCGCACTCAAATTCATAATGACCTTATTGGCCACCACATAAGTTGATCTTCGACACCTTACCAAGGGCGTCGGAAGCCGCAATGAATATGACTTAATTAAATCAGAAAGCCCGCACAATTCATCAACTCGCTATGAAAACATTTGGAACAACTCTGCATCCGTCTTGCGGGTGTTTTGTTTCGTGACAATTGACAGCGTCGCTTAACGGTTATCACTCTATTGCGGCTTCTCATGCGACCAAATTCCAACCAAATCGGTCACGCACTGTTGGCTCCGCGGTGGGTGCCTTGCCAATCCACTACACTTGGACGGCAAAATAGTTATAACGGCAAATATTTCTCAGTGGATGGTACCGAATTGTGTTGCTGAATTCCAAACAAACCACCTTACAAACATCCGACATCTCTTTTCGCCGCAGCCGATGTCAATTAAGGTTAGATTAACGTAGGTTTTGCCTTGGTCCGCCGAATAAGTGATCTACCGTCAAGTTCCATCAGCGCCATCACCATTAACGTCCTCCGTAGGGGTGATCATTTTCAGAAGATGACAACCTCGGGGCAATGATTGGGAAATTCTGTACGCCACTGAACAGGCCGGAAGCCATCGCATCGGTTGGACATTGCACGTATTGGCGATGCGGTGTGGTCGTTGATCGCGAGATGTGAAAAATCAAAATTACGATTGTGAAAACGGCATTCAGTTCAAGGCACTTTGTAGGTACCCATGCATCTGATTCGTGTCGGTTCTCACAGTTCATGCAATTTCATTTCAATATCATTGATCGTTGCGCGGATCCACGTCCTTTGGTTGTTTTGGATTGAATTGAAACATTTGGTTTATTTTGCTTCTCGACGGCACGTTTGATGTCTGATGGTGGTCGTACAAGCCTGATTCTAGCAACATGTTATTAGGTCGGGACTTTTTAGATCCCGCTTGATGTGGCATCCATTGCACGATGTGCGCTTTATGATATTGTGAATTGTCACTGCAGCTGGGCTCTGGTACAGTACATTCATTGGTATATGCATTGCACGTGACTGAGTGGTGATTTGTTCAACGTCGAAAAAAGCATTGCATCTCGATGGGTGATGACTTATATTTCTCGCTAATATGAACTTGAAAACGTTATAAACGATAGGCGATACTTTACATATTCTGATCCGAATTTTATTTTCAGATTTTTTCTTTAGAATAAATATTATTATTATTATGGATCAGAGGAGTCCTTGATTTGTTTCAATAGTATCAAGATATTTAAGGATTGTTTATCGGCTTCCTGGTGGAGCTTCAACATAATATCGATGGGGATTTAATAAAATTCTGGTGGGGATTCATGTTATGTATAGGTTTCTGTGTATCTAATCAGTATTATAATTTCAGTGGAACTCGGAGAGGGTAGATGGGGGTAAAACGGATGAGGGCTTTCTCGAAAACTATTTCATTCGTATTTCTAGTGTGATTTGAAAATAGGTCGTGAAAAGGGCATGCTTTATTTGTTTACGCTCTCTACCTACATATGCGCCGAATCAAGTATTGTCGGCGACGGCATGATAGGTTATTTCGATCTTGCGGTGGCGGCGTAGATCAACGTTAACTTATTTTATACAATAATGTTTTTTTGGCGATTTGACGATCGTTTCTCAAGGAATTCAAAGGGGATTACACCGGGAATTTGCTCACAGATCTCACAAGGCGTTACCTAGGAACTACTTTCAAGAATAATTTTGTGTTACTTTCTTTCAATAATTACTTCGGAAGCATCCTCAGGAACTCCTCCGAAAATTCCTAAGGAAATCATGTTTCTGCTTTTCTACTCCAAGAATTTCTCCGGAATTCATTCAAAATTTGCTACAGAAATTCTACCACTAATGTCTCTAGAAATTCATGCTGGTACATCTCCAGAAAGTACTCCAGAAATTCCTAAAGAAATTTCTTCAGGAATTCGTCTGCAAAATCTTCCGAACATTTTTCCAGCAATTTGCAATTCTTTATCTTGGAAAACCTCGGAAAACTTATTCGGTATTTCCTTAAGGAATTCCACCAGGAATTGCTCTAGGGATTCCTTCGCAAATTGTTCTTCGGAAATTCTCCCCAGGAATTGATTTGGGAATTCGACACGGTATTCTTTTGGAAGTTCCCCAAGAATTTCTCTGAAAACTCATCCGGAAATTCCTCTTGGATTTAAACAATGTAGTGAGCAGTTTCTCTGAAAATCTTCAACGAATTTTTCCATCCCTCCCCGGGTATGTTTCTGACAGTTTCCATAGAAATTTCTTCGGAAATTCCCCATGAATTGGTCCGAAAACTTCACCAACAATTGTCCCGGAGAGTCTCCCAGGATTTTTTTGTGAAAACTTCAACAGAAATCCTCCCAGGCATTCCAAGTGAAGGCAAGTGAAGACGTCGTTTACAATTGTTATATGTTTCACTTTGTTTACGTTGTAGACATTAAATTGTGTTAGCAGAGCTTATTTGACTCTTCAGATACATTTTTTTTACATCCTGCTCCAAATTCCCACGTTTTTCAATATCATCTTCAATTTTTGTTTCTGCTAATTCATGTGGCTTTCTCATACCCTAGCAAGGAGAAACCATTAAATTGAACGCCTGCGATCCTAGTGGATAAGCCTGGATAAGTGGTGGAATTCAATGGGATTGTACAAACTCGTCTTATGACAAGCGATTAAATTGAATAACAACACAGGAGAAAAGAATGGCTATTTGATCACCTAAAATATTTCACTTTCCGGACCTGGGGGACAGCTACCGGATACGGAAATTGATTTTACACCAAACTTACATTATATATCTGACAAATCATAATTGTTATTAGAAATATGGCTAGTATTGACCATCTTCACATAATCTGAAGGCATTCGATTGATTTTAATACTGTTGATTCAAACCTTCTAAAGTAAGGCGAAACATCAAAATTTTGAGCAATTTTGTCCATTTTCAAATTTTGTACAGAGTTTACAACATGAGTATCTGATATTCCATTCAGGTTAAAGACTTTTCAATAACTTGCTTAGAAACGTCATAGGATGGTGGAGGGACCCTGTGTAAGTGTCGTTTTGAAAAATGTCCGGTATTGGGAGGTGTCCGGCCGGCGCTGGGGGATCTCCCTCTATATAAGGAGGCTTGTAAATGCTTTCCACCTTTTCCAATAATTTACATCTATTTGCGTCCAATGCATTCATTGCAGCGATCCGTTTTGATTTCACGTATACTAAGTATACGTGAAGGCTATAGGATCACTCCAGAAGCGAACTTTTGATAGAAGGCTCGGAATCCCATAGTGTTATATACCAATCGACTCAACTCGACGAATTGAGGTGATGTCTATATGTGTGTATGTATGTATATATGTGTGTGTGTGTGTACAAAAAAATGTGAGACACACTTTTTTGTACTTAGCCTTAACCAGGGTTTGCAGAAATCGCTATCAATAGATAAAGAACAACGATAAAAGAAAGGCAAAAACTGTTCCGAATCATAACAAGCCATGACAACAAATTAATCAAACTTGTATACAAGTGCGAAGAAACAGTATCGGTTAGGCAGCCCCCACAGAAAAATGGTGATTCTCGGTTTGTTTTCGCTCATTTCGTGTTGGTTACTGCACAGCTGTGTAGAACAAGTTCCAGGGGTCGACCGCATATCAGCCGAGATGCTCAAAGCTGACCCCATGACATCCGCTCAACTACTGCATCGTTTATTTCGTAATATCTGGGACACCGCAACTTTCCCGGTCGACTGGATGCAAGGTATCTTAGTGAAGGTGCCCAAAAAGGGTGAACTGACTGTATGCGATAACTGGCGAGGCATTATGTTGCTGTGTACCGTTCTCAAAGTTCTATGCAAAATTATCCTATCCCGGATTCAGGAGAAAATCGATGCGACTCTCCGGCGGCAGCAAGCCGGATTCCGTGCCGGAAGATCCTGTGTGGACCATATTGTCACGCTCCGCATCATTCTGGAGCAGGTCAACGAATTCCAAGAGTCCCTTTACTTGGTATTCATTGACTACAAAAAAACTTTCGACCGTCTCAATCACGAGAATATGTGGGGCGCCCTGAGACGCAAGGGAGTTCCTGAGAAAATCATCGGCCTCATCGAGGCACAGTACGAGGCCTTCTCGTGTAGAGTGCTGCACAATGGGGTCTTGTCCGACCCTATCCGGGTCGTAGCTGGTGTGAGGCAAGGATGTATTCTATCACCGTTACTGTTCCTCGTCGTTATCGACGAGATTCTGGTAGATGCGATTGACCGTGAACCAAACCGCGGGCTGTTATGGCAGCCTATAACTATGGAGCACCTAAATGACTTCGAATTGGCGGATGATGTTGCACTCCTCGCGCAACGGCGCTCTGATATCTTGGTAGCCAAATGGCGTCAGACGGCGGTACCAAGATCGACATAGGCGCACGGATCAAGAAAGCAAGGGCTGCCTTTGCGAGTTTAAGAAATATCTGGAAAAACAGGCAGATAAGTGAACGCACCAAAATACGAATTTTCAACTCTAACGTGAAATCTGTGCTGTTATACGCTAGCGAAAAATGGTGTGTATCAGTGGAGAACACTCAACGGCTGCAGGTGTTCATTAACAGATGCCTGCGGTATATAATTCGGGCCTGGTGGCCTTACAACTGGATCTCAAACAACGAGCTCCATCGTCGTTGTCACCAGAGGCCGATAGCAACAGAAATTCGGGATCGGAAGTGGGGCTGGGTCGGCCACACTCTACGTAGGGGCGGAAACGAAATCTGTAAACAAGCATTAGACTGGAACCCAGCGGGACATCGCAGCAGAGGCAGACCCAGAGGCTCAAAGAAATAAAAGAAGTCGACCGAAATCTAACCTGGCAACAGGTTAAAGCGATAGCCGGACAACGCTCAGGATGGAGATCTTTCAAGTCGGCCCTTTGCACCACCGGAGGTGTACAGGAGTAACACCGGAGGTGTACAAAAGTAAGTAAAAAGTGTAGAACAAGTTGAAATGCATGATCAGAGCCAGTGCTCCCCGCGTTTCTAAAAGAAATTTATTATGGGGTATAGCCTCCCGAATCAGTTCTCTAACATGGAAGCTTGCGAAAAAAGTCTCTCGCGGTTTGCTACATATCGTATATGTATACAGAGATGATAAGTGAGAGACTTGTTCATTCTCTTTAGGATTCAATCCCTGGCCTTAACCGATTCGCTTGCAACAGGTTGCATTCGACGCGGAATCCTTCCTATTTTTTTGCTATTGAAAATTGGCTCGATCGGCCATTGCGTTCCGGAGTCATTAAAAAACATTGTTTTCTTCCCCAATTTGTCCAAGGGTGAAAACGAAAAAAAAATGTTTTGTTTTCAAAAACTGCTGCAATTCATTCAAACGAACGCAAATAAATGTGAATTGATGGAAATAACTAAATCTATCTCCCTAAAGTGCATTTTTGACCTCTCTTATGTGCTTTGGGACCGTACACATATTACGTAAGCAAATATGGGGGGAGGGGGGGGACGGTCAATATCTTACGCTCCATATAAATAAAAATTTATTTGTATGAAAAAAATCTTACAAGGGGGGAGGGGGGTCGAAAAACCCAGAAGAAATGCTTACATAATAAGTGTACGACACCTTTTCTTGTTTTATAATACACGCGAAAGGCATTATCACCGCTAGGTGGATTATTCTGGATTTTTATTTTAACTTTATTTTTCCCAACAGGCAAAAAATAGTGTTTTCCTTGGCAAAAAAAATGTTTTTCGAATAACTATAGAACGCAATGGCCGATCGGGCTAATTGCAATAGCCGAAAACTAGGCCGTGTTCCGCATCGAATGCAGTCTGGAGCGAGTAAAACTGCTCTAATCCATTTCATTAGTTGTATTTGTTTGGTCGGAATTTCTGCAGAAATTCCCCCTAGATGCCCAATTTTTGCGTTACGTGATTAATGGATCTTCCCTTTTGGGGTTTTTCGTAGTAGGTCGTGCTCCAGAAAAGTTGATTTCTTCCGTGTCAAAAAAAATCTCCTGATTCAAAAATCTAAGTAAGTGTAAAATTCATCCCACAACTTGATTGCGGGTCGTGGAGTGTGTTCGTCTGGTGTAGCAGCCGGCTACCGAACGCACCGGCTCCGGCTTCGGTGGATGCAGAGGAGAGGACCAATACGGAAAATGTTGAAGAACAGCATGTTGGCCAGAGATGATTGTCGTCTAGTATTCATTTCACGGATGAAATTATTGGCGGCGGTAAGATTTCTTCAATCAACCGGGAATGATCATGAAGAGGCAGCTGTTTTCTTGATGGAATGCGAATGAGAAAACGAAATTGAGCGCAAGTTACATCAAATTTGTTAGGATTTCTATTGGCACATTTTTGATTTGAAGAAACAATGTGATTCATGATAAAGCTATCGTTCCTATGAATGAAGAGCTGGAGCTGTAGCTGAAGTTCTGTTTGCTGGAGTGCGGCGGCAAGACGTTCAAAGTGTTGGACGAGGAAAGCGGAATCAACTTGGGTGTTCTCATCACACCGCTGCAAAGCTATGAACCGGCGGGTGTGATCAGCGAGGAATAGGTCAAATGCGTGACCGAAGCTGCCCAGAAGAAAAAGGATCATGAGGGAAAGGAACAGGATGGCGTTTAAAGCATCACCAGCGATACATCTACGGTGCTCATCAAACATCCGAAGCTGATTGGTGGCCATTCGCTAAACGAAAGCCACCCAGAATCTAACAGGACTTCGGTGAGCTCTTTCCATTTATTTAATTTTTGTTCGTTTCACATTTATATTTATATAGTTACTCGCTATTTTCCAAGTGACATTAGTAAGATGCAGACATGATATTCAATATAATATTCATTTTAAAGGCTATTGTAGCCTCTTTGTGCTTCTTTTTCTCCTTCCAGAGAGCGAGTAATGGCGCTTAAACCTAGGTCTGTATAGGCCAGGGCACTAGACTAAAATCTGTGTCCCATCCCAGGATGTTGAGGACCCATGGAGTGTACAATAATTCTCTTAGCTAGGTCACTCCCAACGAATTGTCAAACATAGCCTAATATTATAAACGGATCCGTTGGTACGAGATGTCCCCGTTCTATGACTTAAATGTGAAATCAAGTTAAGTTTCATTTTTCATTTATTTAGTTAACATCTAAACAGATAACACTGAATCAACAATTTGACGCCACAATACACGGTTCGAGGCCGCATCTCTCCATCCTCGGATACGCCCCACGCTCGCCAAGTCGTTCTGCACCTGGTCTGCACATCTCGCTCGCTGCGCTCCACGCCGTCTCGTACCTGCCGGATCGGAAGCGAACACCATCTTTGCAGGGCTGCTGTCCGGCATTCTTGCAACATGTCCTGCCCATCGTACCCTTCCGGCTTTAGCTACCTTCTGGATACTGGGTTCGCCGTAGAGTTGGGCGAGCTCATGGTTCATTCTTCGCCGCCACACACCGTCTTCTTGCACACCGCCAAAGATGGTCCTAAGCACCCGTCTCTCGAATACTCCGAGTGCTTGCAAGTCCTCCTCGAGCATTGTCCATGTTTCATGTCCGTAGAGGACAACCGGTCTTATAAGCGTCTTGTACATGACACATTTGGTGCGGTGGCGATTTTTTTTCGACCGAAGTTTCTTCTGGAGCCCGTAGTAGGCCCGACTTCCACAGATGATGCGCCTTCGTATTTCACGACTAACGTTGTTGTCAGCCGTTAGCAAGGATCCGAGGTAGACGTATTCCTCGACCACCTCGAAGGTATCCCCGTCTATCGTAACACTGCTTCCCATGCGGGCCCTGTCGCGCTCGGTTCCGCCCACAAGCATGTACTTTGTCTTTGACGCATTCACCACCAGTCCAACTTTTGTTGTTTCACGTTTCAGGCGGGTGTACAGTTCTGCCACCTTTGCAAATGTTCGGCCGACAATGTCCATGTCATCCGCGAAGCAAATAAATTGACTGGATCTGTTGAAAATCGTACCCCGGCTGTTACACCCGGCTCTCCGCATGACACCTTCTAGCGCAATGTTGAACAACAGGCACGAAAGTCCATCACCTTGTCTTAGTCCCCGGCGCGATTCAAACAAACTGGAGTGTTCGCCCGAAATCTTCACACAGTTTTGCACACCATCCACCGTTGCTTTGATCAGTCTGGTAAGCTTCCCAGGGAAGCTGTTCTCGTCCATAATTTTCCATAGCTCTACGCGGTCTATACTGTCGTATGCCGCCTTGAAATCAACGAACAGATGGTGCGTTGGGACCTGGTATTCACGGCATTTTTGAAGGATTTGCCGTACAGTAAAGATCTGGTCCGTTGTCGAGCGGCCGTCAACGAAGCCGGCTTGATAACTTCCCACGAACTCGTTCACTAATGGTGACAGACGACGGAAGATGATCTGGGATATCACTTTGTAGGCGGCATTAAGGATGGTGATCGCTCGAAAGTTCTCACACTCCAGCTTGTCGCCTTTCTTGTAGATGGGGCATATAACCCCTTCCTTCCACTCCTCCGGTAGCTGTTCAGTTTCCCAGATTCTGACTATCAATTTGTGCAGGAAAGTGGCTAGCTTTTCCGGGCCCATCTTGATGAGCTCAGCTCCGATACCATCCTTACCAGCTGATTTATTGGTCTTTAGCTGTTGGATGGCTTCCTTAACTTCCCTCAAGATGGGGGCTGGTTGGCTTCCATCGTTTGCTGAACTGACGTAGTCATCTCCTCCGCTGCCTTGACTTTCACTGCCTGTACTCTCAGCTCCATTCAGATGTTCCTCGTAGTGCTGCTTCCACCTTTCGATCACCACACGTTCGTCCGTCAAGATGCTCCCATCCTTATCCCGGCACATTTCGGCTCGCGGCACGAAGCCTTTGCGGGATGCGTTGGGCTTCTTATAGAACTTGCGTGTATCTTGAGAACGGCACAGCTATTCCATCTCCTCGCACTCCGCTTCTTCCAGGCGGCGTTTCTTCTCCTGAAAAAGGCGGGTCTGCTGTCTCCGCTTCCGTCTATAACGTTCCACGTTCTGCCGGGTACCTTGCTGCAGCGCGACCGCCCGCGCTGCGTCCTTCTCCTCCAGAATCTGTCTGCACTCTTCGTCGAACCAATCGTTCCGTCGACTTCGACCCATATACCCGACATTGTTCTCCGCTGCGTCGTTAATGGCAGCTTTGACTGTATTCCAGCAATCCTCAAGAGGGGCCCCATCGAGCTCACCCTCTTCCGGCAACGCTGCCTCGAGATGCTGCGCGTATGCAGTGGCGACATCAGGTTGCTTCAGTCGCTCTAGGTCGTACCGCGGCGGTCGTCGGTACCGAACATTGTTGATGACGGATAGTTTTGGACGCAGTTTAACCATCACCAGATAGTGGTCAGAGTCGATGTTAGCGCCACGATATGTCCTGACGTCGATAATGTCGGAGAAGTGCCGTCCATCAATCAGAACGTGGTCGATTTGTGATTCTGTCTGCAGGGGTGATCTCCAGGTGTACCGATACGGGAGGCTGTGTTGGAAGTAGGTGCTGCGAATGGCCATATTCTTGGAGGCGGTGAAATCAATTAGTCGTAGGCCGTTTTCGTTCGTCAGCCGGTGAGCGCTGAACTTTCCAATAGTCGGTCTAAACTCCTCCTCTTGGCCAACCTGAGCATTCAAATCTCCTATGATGATTTTGACGTCGTGGCTTGGGCAGCTGTCGTACTCACGTTCCAGCTGCGCGTAGAATGCGTCCTTATCATCATCAGTGCTTCCGGAGTGTGGGCTATGGACGTTGATTATGCTGAAGTTGAAGAACCGGCCTTTGATCCTCAACTTGCACATTCTTTCATTGATCGGCCACCACCCGATCACGCGCCTTTGCATATCGCCCATCACTATGAAAGCTGTTCCCAGCTCGTGTGTGTTGCCGCAGCTCTGGTAGATGGTATGATTACCTCTAAACGTTCGCACCATTGATCCCTTCCAACAAACCTCCTGCAGCGCTACGATGCCGAATCCACGGTCCTTGAGCACATCGGCGAGTATGCGTGTGCTCCCGATGAAGTTGAGAGATTTGCAGTTCCACGAACCGAGTTTCCAATCGCTAGTCCGTTTTCGTCGCAGTGGGCTTCGCCTATGGTTCTGGTCCGTACTCTTTTGTTGATTATTCTTTGCGTAAGTTTTTTAAACGCTGGCTTGCAGGGCAAGACACCAAACCCCTTAAATTGTCGGAGGACCATTCCTCCTTATTTCCGGTGGACCATGGTGTACAGTTTCACTTAGAGTCCCTCGCTGGCACTCGGACGATGATCAGCCACCCCTAACATGGAGAACAGACGCTGTTGTGAGCCGCTCCTAACATGGAGAACAGACGCTCAGTAAGATTTGCACCTCCGGAGAGGAGCAAACCCCCCCTTCCCTGTCAGCATACGACCATAGTTCCCACCGGGGTTGGTTACCCGATCTTCCCTAAGGTTGCTCGTATCCCGGCCAGCACCGCGGGGAGGTAGGGATAGGAGTTGCTGGGTAAGAGGCTAAGGACCGCGAGATGGGGTCTATTTTATTCCTTCAGGTACGCGAAGTACCAATGGTACGCTTTACCCAGCATTTGCCGTGCCAAGTTAAGTACTGATTCTCAATAAAAATTAACAACGCTGCACAGTAGGCCTGGCCGCTTTTATGTTTGAAATACATTTCTAATGTGCTTCAATCATAAATATTGACAAGAAAAGTAATAGATGCAGTCGAATCTATCACTTTCCAGGATTCTTCCATGTGATGGCTGTGTATATGTAGACTAGACTAGACTAGGAGTCATCCTAAAATTTCCCAGAAATCCGTCAAAAATTTATCTGGAAATTCGCCCCTCTATTGCACCGGAAATTCCCTAAGCTATTCCTACCGAAATCATCCAGGATTTCGTTCGAAAATTTCTACCGGGATTCCTCCGAAAGTTCCGCTTGGAATTACGCCGGAAATTTATTCTAGAATTTCTTAGAAAATTACCCCATCACTCCCCCCTTGCGTTTAAGAGTTCCTCCGGAAATAACACCAGGGATTTTATAAAAAAAAATTCCTAGGAATTCCTCCGAAAATTACAGCAAAAATCTTTAAGAATTTCCCTCCCCTGGAGTGCATACGAAAATTTCTCCGGGAATATCCTGGAATTCCACTGTAAATTGTCTCTTAAATTCCTTTGGAAATTCCTCTAATAATTGCTCTCTTAGGAACTACTTCGGAAATTTTACTAGGTATTTCTTAAAAATTCCCCAAAGATTCTTCTGGAAGTTCCTCAAGAACTCCCCGGAAAGTAACCCAGAAGCTACTTCAGATATTCCAATAGGATTTCTTCCGGAAGCTTTCTTCATAATTATTTCGGAAATTTCCTTCGATATTCATCCGATAATTACGTCGGAAATCCGTCGAAAACTCTCCCGGACCCGCGCCAGAAAAACTCTTCGCAAAGGACCTATTCCGGCAAAAATTTTATCTCATATTTTCGTCTTAGTTAATTGTTTGCCTTATTTGAAGTCAACTGTCCCGACAATGACGTATAAGGAGGATGGATGAAAAGTAACCCCACCTATATGGATACCAAACCTCGTTCATAAGAAAATAATTGGCATAAAATAGGAAAATTTTCTAAGAGGTGAGCCAGCCAAGGGCTAAAAACCTCTATAATAAAGACAAAAAAAAGGAAAATTTTCATTTGGCGTTTTTTTTATTCATATTTTAAGAACGAGGACAAGGGACAAGGAAATTGTAGGTAACGGCCGAATAAACATCGTTGGGGTTGGGCTTCGGGCTGGCACTCCACCAACCGGTGTTTTGGCGCACAGGGCCAACGGTTATGTGGTCGGCGGATAACGAGCTGGCTGTTCACGAACAGGCTTCCAGGACAGATTCAACGAACCGCCGTTCACAAATAGGTTTGCCAGGGCAAACTTTGACGAGTCAGCGGTCCAAAACAGTCGTCTTCATGCAAATAACTAGCGGGCAGACGGGGATTTTACAGGTGACTGGCTTACTTGGTTGATCGACGTCCCACATGCTCATAATCGGGACGGTTACACATCGAATTTTGGCTCTCACAAGCGGGTTGTAGCCCGCGGACCTTGCTAGAGCCCTCTCTTCCAAAAGTACGTTCACGGTTTCCCAAAGCGTGTGGCGCGACGGTAGCGAGAACTCATCGGAGAACTTATGGGGCTCGCCGATCTTTGTCGTGCTCGGAGCAAGGATCTTTCGACACAGGACTTCTGCTTTTCACGCACAGCTTGTTCGCGACGGCACAATTCGCGTCCGGTCCTCGGCACACTTATTAATCCGCATCTCGTGGCATTTTCCAAGCGGTAATATCCAGCCCGGATATTTTTTCTGGAACACAAAATTGTCTCCTCGCAGACCGAGAACAAACACGGTATCCTTTTCTTGTCGCAACCTTTTCTTTTCTCCTGCGACCGTGCAGTTCGGACTCTCTCTACCATCTCCCACTGTTTTTCTTGACCGGTTTCCACTTTTTTCGGTCCCGGAACATCCGCAGGGGTATCATCATCACAGATAGTGGACGACGATTAAGAGATGTGAGTAGTGTCGGTCAAGGTGTAGTAAGGATAGGGTGAGAGATGAATGTGAAATGTAAAATGAGTTAATGGCCTCATTTCAAACACGTTACAAAACCAATTTCTCTTCCTTTCTTAAGTGTTCCAATAGCGGGAGCGGTAGAGTTGTCCAATCAACTTTCTAAGAGCGAAAAGTAAAAATTGTTTTTGTACTGATTCGATTCGATTTGAGTAGTTACCCGTAATGCTGGGTTGACACCTTTGACGTGGTGTGTTACAGGGTAAGATCTACCACGGTTACATTGCCAGCTACAGGCAAATCCTGACCCAACGAATACCTTCCTTATTATCCAACTCCGTGGTACTTATGAGGGTGTCGCTAAGTCGTTGGCCTCTCGTTAAGTAAGTACTACATCAACACTTTCTTCATCTCCCTAGTTACGGTGAAGATGGGCGTGGCCAGGATTAGTAATCCACATGCTTTTGTTATTTTTGTTTAAGACTGGAATCAAGGACCACTCCCCTTCTTGATTTCTGATAGCATTCTAGATAAGGATCTCAAAAGTAGAACATGAGTATCACTAGTGTCCAATCTACGAATTACACCGTAACAATGCTAATGCTAATGCTAATGCTAATGATTTGATTCGATTCGAGTGGACTTCTTGATAGGGTGACCAGACAATACAACAGTATTCTAATATTGATCTTACGTCGGCAACATAAAGTGTTTTTGTCGTGTAAGGATCATTTAAATAATAACTGAATTGTTTGATGAATCCAAGCATGTTTTGTGCCTTATGAATAATGACCTTAAAATGTGCTACAAAAGTCAACATAGAGTAAAATAATAATCCTAAGTTTCTTACTTTAGTGCATCTTATCATTTGTTTCTAGCCTGATTTACAAATAATGTTTTGTAATATATGCTTTCTAGTTCATGATATTATGCTACATTTTTTCACGTTTATGTCTAGTAGGTTTTTTAAACACCAAACATAAAAATCATCAATTTCTTATTGAAATACGGCTAAATCAGCATCATCACATATTTACATGTACAATATCATATCGTCGGCATAAATGAGAACTTTAAATTGTTTCAATGTAAGAGTTGTATCATTAACAAAAAGAATGAACAATAATGGGCTTAAGTGTGAACCTTGTGGCACACCAGATGTAACTTTAATTGGTGAAGACATTTTGTTTTTGAAGCGTACTAACTGTAAGATAGAATTCAATCCATCTGAGCATATGTTCCGAATATCCTAAGCACTGAAGATTAAAGAGTAATAAAGAGATCTCAACTCTATCGAAAGCCTTACTGACATCCGTGTACAAAGTTTCAACACAGTTACCTCTATCCATTACAGCAAATGAAAATGTCACGAAATCTAAGAGAATAGTGGCAGTAAATCTGCCTTTCAAGAAACCATGTTGGCCATTTGTGATCAAGTGCTTAACCTGTTCAATTAGTTTAATCTTAATAATGGATTCAAACAATTTGGTATACATGATGTAATTGCAATTCCCCTATAATTTTGTACTTCTGAGCGTTTGACTGATTTGAAAATTGGGAGTAGAGAAGAATTTTTCTTTAAATTGGGGAAAAACTCCATCAACTATTGATTTATTAAAGGTCCAATAACGGTGTTACAAACAAAGTAGCTAATTGTTTCAGCAATAAAGGGTGAATTCCATCTGGTCCAGGGCTGCTGGATGCATCTAATCATTTTAATACTGATACAATTTCATGTAGAAATATCATTCGACTGTTCAAGTAAATAATTGAAATAATCACGATCATGAGCAGCGCCTGCTTTGGAAAAAAACTCGCGAAATAATTGCAAATTTCTTGGCTATCATAGCTAATGAATTCATTAAATTTTGAAACAAGTTAACTACAACTGTGGAACGTGGGGATTTTTCTTGACATTCAGCTCTCTGCCTATCGTCGAAAGTAAAAAAAAATGTTTAGTTAGTGGCGAAAGTAACAATGGTCCTCTGTAGTTTATTATCTCTATTTAATTTAAATACAGGACGGGATTTGTTTTAATTGGCAGTTTCTCACTAGGAACTTTGGGATTCATCTTACCAGCATGTCAAAATTCCAATCAGAAATCAATAGTGTTCAAACGGTATTGAACGGAATTTCAGTAACGTCAAAATCACTTTCGGGACTTGATCGATTCCAAAACAAATTTATCCTAATTGGAACTTGCTGAATTCTAGTACGAACAGATTGATCAAAATCTCGATACAAAATTTTATTCATTCGTGTCTGATGTCTGATATGAATCCCAAAAATAATCTTTTCCATCATAAGCCATCATCACAGTTATCAATTATTATTCGCAATTTCCGGCAACATTTGTTATTATTATTGAAAGAGAAGAATGATTGGCAAGGCCTTCATTCCCACATAAATGCACTCAATTTTGCGAGACCACACATGACTTGGTACACGGGTACACGGTACCGGGCCCAGATCTAACGGTGTTTCTTGATTGAACCGGCATTCGAAATTCTTACACGCGATTCCAGATGGATGGGTTGACTTTCGCGTGCACTGTCGGAAATTCGCTTCGCCAGACTCGTGATGTATCGGTCTATTGACATAAAAGTTGCTGGCTGTGGCATGGAGGCGGGAGATGCCTCCAGAGAATAATTCAGCCAAAGAAAGCGTAGGAAAGTTCCCACTAGCGAGCCCAAGCATCACCCTCAATCAGCAGGCTGAGAATCAGTTCAGACGGAATGGTAACACAAAGCAAATTTGTTCGAGAGTGGGGGTATGCCAGCAGGTGATTATCTCGAAGTTGTGTGAATGATCCAACATACAAGTCTAGGGATTGAGAAAAAAAATGAATCCCAGAAAAAAATGACGAAATGTTCATGACATTATTAGTGACGGTAATCCGACGGTTTTCCGTAATTCAGGTCGGTGCATTTCAGACCATTATCCACCACATCGTAAGTTCCAACGTTTGCTCTTATTCGAATCGCGGTATTAATGACTAATTGTTCTGTTTTGTTGGATTGGATTGAGAGAGGTCAATACGTTGCAGCCGCAGCATCGCGCGCTAATTGCACCCTTTCAAATAATGATGCCGACATCGAAGATCGCAGACCGGTGGTGGTGATTGAATGCAGATGCTAATAGCGTTTCAATTCCGACTGCCACTGTTTAATGTTATTTGATTGCCTCTCATTTTTCCATGTAATTGGTGTTTTGTCGTTTTTTTTCGATTTCTGCCTTTTGGCGGTAGTTGGGAATTTCTTGAATTAATTATTCGCTACTGGGTATAACATGTGCAATTGCTCTGTAACATATTTCTACCAACTGATGGGATCTCTTTGCTGTAAGTAAGGTCTTATTTTATGACTTTCCACGGCTCATTCGGTCCGGGGTTCATCAGACAAGAGCTGATTATGGTTTGATTTATGTTAGGATCACCTGCCTCCGTATTGCCGTACTCTGTGGTGTGTCGACCAAACAGGTAGATAAATTAAATCAAGTGAACCAGCTTCACGGAGGCGCTACTCATTTACGCGGAGTGTCCCACGATATGGAAATGGAAAGTGTGCAGTTGAATCAAGAATGTTTATTACGGCACATTGAGATTTTCCTTGGATGATTTGTTGTACGGTGAAGTGGTATTAATCTTGATTTAATGATACTACATGATAAATGTTGGCACGGCAAATGCTGGGTAAAGCGTACCATTGGTACTTCGCGTACCTGAAGGAATAAAATAGACCCCATCTCGCGGTCCTTAGCCTCTTACCCAGCAACTCCTATCCCTACCTCCCCGCGGTGCTGGCCGGGATACGAGCAACCTTAGGGAAGATCGGGTAACCAACCCCGGTGGGAACTATGGTCGTATGCTGACAGGGAAGGGGGGTTTGCTCTTCTCGGAGGTGCAAATCTTATTGAGCGTCTGTTCTCCATGTCAGGATCGGCTCACAACAGCGTCTGTTCTCCATGTTAGGGGCGGCTGATCATCGTCCGAGTGCCAGCGAGGGACTCTAAGTGAAACTGTGCACCATGGTCCACCGGAAATAAGGAGGAATGGTCCTCCGGAAATTTAGGGGTTTGGTGTCAGGGCCTGCAAGCCAGCCTTTAAAAATCATAAGCAACGAACAATCAACAGGGGAGTACGGACGGGAACCATCGGCGAAGACCACTGCGACGAAAAGGGACTAGCGATGGGAAACTCGGTTCGTGGAACGGCAAATCTCTCAACTTCATCGGGAGCACACGCATACTCGCCGATGTGCTCAAGGACCGTGGATTCGGCATCGTAGCGTTGCAGGAGGTTTGTTGGAAGGGATCAATGGTGCGAACGTTTAGAGGTAATCATACCATCTACCAGAGCTGCGGCAACACACACGAGCTGGGAACAGCTTTCATAGTGATGGGCGATATGCAAAGGCGCGTGATCGGGTGGTGGCCGATCAACGAGAGAATGTGCAGGTTGAGGATCAAAGGCCGGTTCTCCAACTTCAGCATAATCAACGTCCATAGCCCACACTCCGGAAGCACTGATGATGATAAGGACGCATTCTACGCGCAGCTGGAACGTGAGTACGACAGCTGCCCAAGCCACGACGTCAAAATCATCATAGGAGATTTGAACGCTCAGGTTGGCCAAGAGGAGGAGTTTAGACCGACTATTGGAAAGTTCAGCGCTCACCGGCTGACGAACGAAAACGGCCTACGACTAATTGATTTCGCCGCCTCCAAGAATATGGCCATTCGCAGCACCTACTTCCAACACAGCCTCCCGTATCGGTACACCTGGAGATCGCCACTGCAGACAGAATCACAAATCGACCACGTTCTGATTGATGGACGGCACTTCTCCGACATTATCGACGTCAGGACATATCGTGGCGCTAACATCGACTCTGACCACTATCTGGTGATGGTTAAACTGCGCCCAAAACTATCCGTCATCAACAATGTTCGGTACCGACAACCGCCGCGGTACGACCTAGAGCGACTGAAACATCCTGATGTCGCCACTGCATACGCGCAGCATCTCGAGGCAGCGTTGCCGGAAGAGGGTGAGCTCGATGGGGCCCCTCTTGAGGACTGCTGGAATACAGTCAAAGCAGCCATTAACGACGCAGCGGAGAACAACGTCAGGTATATGGGTCGAAGTCGACGGAACGATTGGTTCGACGAAGAGTGCAGACAGATTCTGGAGGAGAAGGACGCAGCGCGGGCGGTCGCGCTGCAGCAAGGTACCCGGCAGAACGTGGAACGTTATAGACGGAAGCGGAGACAGCAGACCCGCCTTGGAACAGCTGTGCCGTTCTCAAGATACACGCAAGTTCTATCAAAAGCTCAACGCATCCCGCAAAGGCTTCGTGCCGCGAGCCGAAATGTGCCGGGATAAGGATGGGAGCATCTTGACAGACGAACGTGTGGTGATCGAAAGATGGAAGCAGCACTACGAGGAACATCTGAATGGCGCTGAGAGTACAGGCAATGAAAGTCAAGGCAGCGGAGGAGATGACTACGTCAGTTCAGCGGACGATGGAAGCCAACCAGCCCCCACCTTGAGGGAAGTTAAGGATGCCATTCAACAGCTAAAGACCAATAAAGCAGCTGGTAAGGATGGCTCAGGACTCAACATTGCGCTAGAAGGTGTCATGCGGAGAGCCGGGTGTAACAGCCGGGGAACGATTTTCAACAGATCCAGTCAATTTATTTGCTTCGCGGATGACATGGACATTGTCGGCCGAACATTTGCAAAGGTGGCAGAACTGTACACCCGCCTGAAACGTGAAGCAACAAAAGTTGGACTGGTGGTGAATGCGTCAAAGACAAAGTACATGCTTGTGGGTGGAACCGAGCGCGACAGGGTCCGCCTGGGAAGCAGTGTTACGATAGACGGGGATACCTTCGAGGTGGTCGAGGAATTCGTCTACCTCGGATCCTTGCTAACGGCTGACAACAACGTTAGTCGTGAAATACGAAGGCGCATCATCTGTGGAAGTCGGGCCTACTACGGGCTCCAGAAGAAACTGCGGTCGAAAAAGATTCGCCACCGCACCAAATGTGTCATGTACAAGACGTTAATAAGACCGGTAGTCCTCTACGGACATGAAACATGGACAATGCTCGAGGAGGACTTGCAAGCACTCGGAGTATTCGAGAGACGGGTGCTTAGGACCATCTTTGGCGGTGTACAAGAAGACGGTGTGTGGCGGCGAAGAATGAACCATGAGCTCGCCCAGCTCTACGGCGAACCCAGTATCCAGAAGGTAGCTAAAGCCGGAAGGGTACGATGGGCAGGGCATGTTGCAAGAATGCCGGACAGCAACCCTGCAAAGATGGTGTTCGCTTCCGATCCGGCAGGTACGAGACGACGTGGAGCGCAGCGAGTGAGATGGGCAGACCAGGTGCAGAACGACTTGGCGAGCGTGGGGCGTATTCGAGGATGGAGAGATGCGGCCTCGAACCGTGTATTGTGGCGTCAAATTGTTGATTCAGTGTTATCTGTATAGATGTAGACTAAATAAATGAATGAATGACATGATAAATGTTATTAGTATTCAGATGGGTGATATTGACGATATGAAAATAGGTACTTTGAAGATACCTTCTTACATAGCTACGTATACATTACTGACAAGACTTTCTTTTCTTTTCTTCTACTTACAGGTAAACCTTGTTTCTTGAGATTTTTAAGTATACTCCAATCTGACTGCATCAACATTGTCGATAAAGTGAGTAGCACAAGGATCAACTCTCAGTCGGTGTCGTACATTATCATGTTGGATTTAGAGATGTCGTAAAATCCCGATTGATCGATTAGTAACTAATCGATTACTCTCGATTCTTCTCGATTATTGATTCGTTGGGTAGTAATCGATTCAAAACTAATCGATTATCACAACAATGAATCTGTTAATTGAAGTATTCGATTAATTTGCGACATCTCTAGTTGGATTCTCGTTGCCATGTTCCCTTATCACTATAGACCAGGGTTTGCAGAAATCGCTCTCAATAGATAACGAACAAGGATAAAAGAAAGGCAAAAACTGTTCCGAATCATAACAAACTATGATAACAAATTTATTAAACTTGAATACAAGTGCGAAAAAACAGAATCGGATAGTGATGATATTCGCTTTGTTCTCGCCCATTTTGTGTTGGAAACCGCACAGCTGTGTACAACAAGTTGAAATGCATCCTTAGAATTAGTGTTGCCGCGTTTGGAGCTTTTTAATAAAAAAAATATCATGAGGTACAGCCTCCCGATTAGTTCTTTATCATGACAGCTTGCGAAAAAAGTCTTTCACGATATGCTACATATCGTATATGTATACAGAGATGATAAGTGATTTCATTCTCTTTTGGATTCAATCCCTGCTATAGACATTGAGAAATATCCACCAAACAGTTTAGTATTTTATTATCATACTTCCACTTCCAGCTAACACTGAATCAATTTGACGTCACATCCAGTGATGAACTATACACAGCAAATAATTTTGAAAATTCAACGACGTGTTAAATTTCAGCTTATCCCATCCCATCAAACGAATTTTGCAAGCAAGCCCGTTTATATTTATTTCGATTTAAAACAATAGTGATATAAATTGAATGTTACGTTCATTTGCATGCTCCAAATATGTGCATGAAAATACATTTAAAATCACAACATATTTTTTTGCAATTCCTGATCATAATACCTGGTTTACAGTTGGCGTTTGAGTGATAAAACGGCCTACTTTTCCATACCAATGACTTGGGTGCTTTAATGAACATTATGCAACTCAAATGGGTTGCATAAAATCCATTATAGCACTCATTTGGGTGCTATAGTGGAAAACCAGCAATAAAACACTAGTTACATGACCACATACAGTTAAATTGGCTTGGGTGAGTGTTCAAATAGTGTATTCTTTGTGTCACGTAATAAATGAAATAATTTTATGGGCATGACATCCAATTTTCCAAAGGCAGGTTTATCTATCGCTTTATGGTCTGTCGAACACACAATGGGGCACGATAATATGGAATCTGTTTGTTTTCTGCAGCAACATGATTTTTTGGTAAGATTGGTCATGTTAAGTAAATAAAATTGTACCATTGTGGTACAGATTTATCATATTTAGGCACATTTTTCGTCATTGCAAAAAATAGCGTGTGCAACTCGTTGCAAAACTCGATTTTTTCAGCATTCGTAGTATTTATCCAACTCGGAAAGCCTCGTTGGATAAACGTACAACTCGTGCTGAAAAAATCTACTATTATCTGTGTAGGCTAAGAAAAATATGACTTAAATAACGTTAAAAAAATTGCGCCACAATACACGGCCACATTTCTCCAGGCATTGCAATTTATCACATCATTCGATCTTCTGAGCAAAGATACTGATGATATGCTGGGATATCGATCTCAGTTATCTATCTGCTCAGTAAATAAAGTGCAATGTTCGCCATGGAGAAAAGTTTTTTCACTGCTTTTCTTTCTTTTCTTTGCTCGCAACGTGAACAAACCCCGAACCGCGCTGGCTATCAGGATCATCATCAAATGCTCAAATGATAATATCTTTCCAGAGTGCTCTTTGATTAGGGATAATATCTTCGCACAAGCAAGGATGATATCATGTGCTCAAATGATATTGCAATGCCTGCATTTCTCCATCCTATGTTGCTCCTTACGCTCACCAAGTCGTTCTGCACCTGGTCAGCCTGGTCAACACCATCTTTGCAGCATTATTGCCCGGCATTCTTGTAACATATCCTGCCCATCGTACCCTGCCCGCAACCTTCTGGATACTGGGGTTGGGCGAGTTCGTGGTTCATTCTCTTGCACACCGCCAAAGATGATCCTGCTGTTGTGAGCCGCTTCTAACATGGAGGACAGAGGCTCTGTAAGATTTGCACTCCCGGAGAGGATCCCTGTCAGCGTTCGACCAAAGTTCCCATCAGAGTTGGTTACAAGATCTTCCCCAAGGTAGCTAAGAATTGCGAAATGGAGTCTATTTTCTTCCTTCAGGTACGCGACCCAGAATTTGCTATGCCTAGACTATACGCGTATACGACTATACAGACATACATAGAGTGGGCATCATGCTCATTTTTTTCAAATCAATGGTTTTTCGATACCTTTCGGGGTCACAAACAACTGTGCAAACTTTGAGTCCGATTTATTGCTTCCTCGCTTTCTGTATCGCGTTTGAAGTTTGTATAAAAATTAGTATGGGAAAACGTACATTTTTGCGTTTTAACTTCTAGAGGTTCCGGTTCATCGTAAAACAACTGGCACATTGTGTTAAAGTATAACCCAAAGGATGCCGAGGAACGTTGTTAGAATGTCCACAAAAAAAGTTATAACCCTTCGAAGATTGCTTGTTCCAACCATATGCAAAAATCTAATGTTCTGCCAACACTGTCGAGCTACATGGACCAATAATTTAACTGAATTATTGATCTTATAGGGCTGGGATGCTAATTGGAGTTATTCGGAAACATTTCTCAACGTTAAAAATGGGTCAAGAATGAAAAAAAAATGTTACCCACAAACAACCATATAAGTAGCCTGGTAGTGCTGGCATTGTTTTCTTTCATATGGTTCGAACAATCAATCTTCGAAGCATTATAACTTTTTTTGTAAACGCTCCAGCAACATACCTTCTGCAGAAAATTATTTCGGCATCTCCTGACTTTATGCTAACCTAATGAGTCACGTGATTGACGGTAAATTGTAGCCACTAAGAGCAAGAATAAAAAATAATTAACTATTTCCCATACTAATCTCCATATAAATTCTAAACGCGTTGCGGAAAGCGAGGACGTAATCACTTGGTAGGGTTTGGGTCACCGTGAACTTTTATATCGTTAATTTGTTGATATTTTTCGGTGAAAACTAAACACACACTTTGCATAATTTTGCATAACGTTTCGGCCTACTGCTTTTCAGCCATCATCAGATCTAAAATTTATTAAAACAATGTTAACAATTTTCATTTAAAAAATTACAAAATACAATTTTCATCTACCCACTTGCAATTAATCAAACGTTCACCACCAGTGTGGTTTTCAAACTAAAAACCCCCCTAAATTTCTGCATCCCACACGATGATCTGCGTGACGTCACCCATCTTCTCTTCGTGTTGTATGTGTTCTGAGTGATCGTATTTTGCACACTAGGCCATTGTATGCAGAATTAATTCCACCACATTCACGCTGCATGTTGACAGTTCTGTCGTCACCAATTAGCTTGATATGGAAAGCCTCTGCTATCAGTCTGCTCTCCTGGTTTTCGATCCTCTCTAAAATTTCGGTTTTGCTGAAGTTAAAGTTATGTCCTTCTTCCAGGAAATGTTGTGTTAGACCCGTTTTGCCTCCTTTTTCTTCATGTTGTTCTGGTGTTCGTTGAGTCTTGTGTCCAGCATTCTGCCTGTCTGTCCCACATAGATTTTCCCATCATCGGTACCGCACGGAATGCCATACACAACATTTTTGGTTTTTCCTTTGGGGATAGGGTCCTTCAGACGGGTACGGTAACATTGTTTTAATAAATTTTAGATCTGATGATGGCTGAAAAGCAGTAGGCCGAAACGTTATGCAAAATTATGCAAAGTGTGTGTTTAGTTTTCACCGAAAAATATCAACATATATATATAGAGGACGTAATCAATCGAGCCCATATTTTGCAAAGTTGATCGGGGTCCCAAAGCGATTAATTTTTTTATTACCAGATTAAGGCCGGAGTGGCCTGTGCTGGACATAAAAGTCTTCTCCATTCAGCTCGGTCCATGGCTGCACTTCGCCAACCACGCAGTCCGCAAATCGTCCTCCACCTGATCGATCCACCTTGCCCGCTGTGCACCTCGCTATCTTGTTCCCGTCGGATCGTTGTCGAGAACCATTTTCACCGGAATACTGTCCGACATTCTGGCTACTTGCCCGGCCCACCGCAGTCTTCCGATTTTCGCGTTGTGAACGATGGATGGTTCTCCCAACAGCTGATGCAACTCGTGGTTCATTCGCCTCCTCCACGTACCGTACGCCATCTGCACCCCACCATAGATGGTACGCAACACTTTCCTATCAAAAACTCCCAGTGCGCGTTGGTCCTCCACGAGCATCGACCAGGTCTCGTGTACGTAGAGATTTACCGGTCTTATAAGCGTTTTGTAGATATTCAGTTTGATACGGCGGCGAACTCTATTCGATCGGAGTGTCTTGCGGAGTCCAAAGTACGTACGATTTCCAGCCACTATGCGCCTCCGAATTTCTCTGCTGGTATCGTTATCGGTGGTCACCAATGAGCGCAAGTACACTAATTCTTCAACCACCTCGATTTCATCACCACCGTGACTCGTGGTGGGTGGCTTACATTGACCTCTCTTGAGCCTTTTCCTATCATGTACTTCGTCTTCGACGTGTTGATGACTAGTCCAATCCGTTTAGCTTCGCTTTTCAGTCTGATTTAGGCTTCCTCCATCCTCTCAAAGTTACGTGCAATGATATCTATTTCGTCGGCGAATCCAAATAACTGGACGGACTTCGTGAAAATCGTACCACTCGTGTCAATCCCTGCCCTTCGTATTACCTCTTCCAAAGCGATGTTGAATAGCAGACACGAAAGACTATCAACTCGCCGTAACCCTCTGCGCGTTTCGAAGGGACTCGAGTATGCCCCTGAAGCTTGAACTACGCATATCACCCGATCCATCGTCGCTTTGATTAACCATGTCAGTTTATCCGGAAATCCGTGTTCGTGCATTAGCTGCCATAGCTGGTCCCGATCGATTGTATCACATGTGGCTTTGAAGTCGATGAATAGATGATGTGTGGGCACGTTGTATTCGCGGCATTTCTGCAGTACTTGGCGAATGGCGAACACCTGGTCCGTGGTGGAGCGTTCGCCCATAAAACCCGCCTGGTACTGCCCCACGAACTCCCTTGCAATTGGTGCTAGTCGACGGCATTAAATTTGGGAGAGTATCTTGTAGGCGGCGTTCAGCAATGTGATTGCGCGGTAGTTGCTACAATCCAGTTTATCGCCCTTTTTGTAGCTGGGACACACGACACCTTCCATCCACTCCTGCGGCAGAACCTCATCCTCCTAAACCTTGGTAATCACCCAGTGCAGAGCTCTATACAGTGCCTCACCTTACTTGATACTTGATGGGCTACAGCTCTTCGATGAACCTGGACTCGATTCTGAGCCAGTCGCTACCAGTCGCCCTGAACATTGAGCGCCCTCAGGTCCTCTTCAACTGCAAAAAGCCATCGTGTACGCGGCCTTCCACGAAGCCTGCGGCCTCTTCCGGGTTCTCTACTTAATATTTTATTCGCTTGACGTTCTTCCGGCATACGAACAACGTGATCAGCCCACCGTAGTTTGCCGTGTTGTATAAGCTTAATAATATCCAGCTCTTTATACACCTGGACCAATTCGTGATTCATGCGACGCCGCCTGATACCGTTCTCCTGTTTACCGCCGAGTATTGTCCACAGCACCTTATGCCCAAACACTCCGAGAGCTCTCCGATCAGCCTCCTTTAACGTCCATGTCTCATGGTCGTTTAAAGCCACCGGAAGAATCAGAGTAGTATACAGCGCGAGTTTTGTTTTCGTTTGCAGACTACTGGACTTAAGCTGGTTACGAAGTCCGTAATAAGCCCTTTTTGTAGCTGCAATACGCCTTTTTACTTCGCGGGTAACATCATTAATGCACGTCACTAATGTTCCAAGATACACAAATTCTTCTACCACTTCAAACTTTTCACCATCCAGCACCATTTCGCTACCACCACCACTAATGAACCCACGTTGATTGCCAGCGACCATGTACTTCGTTTTGCTGGTATTGATCGTGAGTCCAATCCTCGCTGTCTCCCTATTAAAAGCCTCAAAAGCCTCACGGCACGACGATCAATTCCGATAATATCGACATCGTCCGCAAATCACAGGAGCATATGCGATCTTGTGATAATGGTACTGCTTCTTTGCACACCAGCTCTCCTAATCGCTCCCTCGCTCCCATAATTCATTCCGTTTCACTGAATCGTACGCCGCCTTGAAATCAATAAACAGATGATGTGTCTGCAAGTGCCTCACCACCGTGTTTGAATTGCTCTCCTTGTAGTTGGTCAACCCCAGGGGCTTCGTTGTTCTTCAGCCGTCCAATATCCTCATGGATTTCCAGGAGTTCTGGTAAAATTATGTCCAGCGCGCGTTCTCCCAGGTTCATCACCATACCGCCATCTTCGTCTGTCACATCACCACATCACGTTCGTTCGTAAGATGGTTCCCGTTTATGTCCTTACACATATCAGGCTGTGGCACGTGGCCCTTACGTGAACGGTTCAACTTCTCATAGAACTTTCGTGTGTTATTAGCGCGATACAGTTGCTCCGTCTCTTTATGGTCTCGATATTCCTGTTGGCGCTTTTTTTCCGGAAAATCGAGTTTTGTCTGTTCCGCGCCTATTTATATCGTGCTTCGTTCGCCCTCGTGTTGCAGAAATCTCGCCCATGCTTCATTCTTCTCTTCCACTAACTGCTCACATTCGCCGTCATACCAGTCGTTTCTCTGATCCGGGGGCACCGTGCCTAGTGCAGCGATTGCAGTGCTTCCAATAGCGAATCGAATATCTCACCAGCCATCTTCAAGAGACGCTGCGTCTAGCTGACACTTCCAGCTGCTGCGCGCATCCTTGGGCTAGACTACCGTCTTGTAACCGCCCAATGTTGAGCCGTGGTTTCCGACTTCGACGCGTGTTGTACACAGTCGAGAGTTTTGAGCGCACGCATACTGCAACTAGGTAGTGGTCGGATTCAATATTCGCACTGCTTGTTATCTTGTCGAAGGGTTGTTTAGCGTCCCACCTAACACCAGGACTTGGGCTTGTGCGCTTTGAGCGGCACACGATCGCTTTGGTGGGGCCTACTTGCGGATACATGCAGCTCTTTATAGAGGTTTAACAGGGCTAACTGTCAAACCCCACCACATCCTAGGCAAGCCCCACATAGTCCCTGCTGCCCGGTTTCGGCTACATATATTGCGAATTTTCACACGAAAATGGCACCCAAATCACACAAAAACACAAATTAATTTTGAATTTATTATTGTTTTGAATTGCAACTTGGATGTTAGGTTTATAACTTTAGCTTAATATGAAAACCGTTTTATTATTACGTTACAACAAACAACAATTTATGGATTTCTATTCATGGGTACATTTGTGTTGTATATGAGTTTTCGTTTGATGCAATATTTTTGACAGATCTAAATACAGTGTCAGACAAAACATATGATATTGCTCTATAATTACGAAGCTTTGGTCCGATTCGCGAATTAAAATCAAATTAAACTCAAAAATGACAGTTCAAAATTTTTTAAATAACCCTGCTTGCAGAACAAGATTACTTTTGTCAGATATTGAATCATTTTTGATAGATGTTTTGTTGGTCTTGCAGGGTAGCACCAGTCATTCTTATGACGGGAGATTTCATAATTTCCGTACTGTCACTTTTAAGTTTAATGTGATTTTATTTCGCGAATCGTACCAAAGTCTAAAAATCTTCTCATCTTCAATTGTTTTTTTTTCTCGTTGGTATAAAAAATCACTTTTATTTCGCATATTTATTAGGAAATAGGTAAACCATCAGGAATAGGCAAACTACCAATGAGAACGAACGCATAGTACACTGATCCCACATATATGGGTCACTTTGTAACAATAATTAGTTACTCCATTTTGCACGTTGATCAAATGGAAATGACCCATATTAGTGTGTGGGGTCAGTATAGGTAAAAAAAAATAAAAGTGAGTAAAACTCGATTTGAATAAAAAAATGTTTTCATATTACATTTTCATCTCTACAAACCAAATTTCTTTCGAACCGGATTCATCATGGATCAATTACGTATATAGGCTCAGTATCAGTAATTTATCATTAACTAGTAAGCTCATATGCACCGATTTGTTATATACTTAGATAAATATATTTATTTTGAAAATAATATTTCAAAATGTGGTGCCCTCCTTAGCCGTGCGTAAGACGCGCGGCTACAAAGCAAGACCACGCTGAGGGTGGCTGGGTTCGATTCCCGGTAGCGGTCTAAACAATTTTCGGATTGGAAATGGTCTCGACTTCCCTGGACATAAAAATATCATCGTGTTTAGCCTCATGATATTCGAATGCAAAAATGGTAACTTGGCTTAGAAACCTCGCAGTTAATAACTGTGGAAGTGCTTAATGAATACTAAGCTGCGAGGCGGCTCTGTCCCAGTGTGGGGATGTAATGCCAATAAGAAGAAGAAGAAGAAGATTTCAAAATGTAAATCGATTTGCGTTTTATGTCAGATATTATGACGAACAAAGCTTTGAATGAAACCGATATTTCCAAACTCAAAATGGACATACGGACGAAAAAGCCGTTTGGCCGAATAAGTCATTATGCTGAAAATGCAGTTTGACCGAAATTTGGCTGAAAGGGCAATTTGGCTGATAATGTTGTTAGCCCGAAAGTGTAATTTTGCCGAATAGGTGGAAATTCAACGGGAAAATTATTGTAATTTCGAAGCACATTCTTTGGATTTAAACGTAAAATTTTGCGGTATTTATTATTTTTACTGAAGATTTTTAAAATTTCAACAGGAAGTTCTATGGAAATTTCAATGAAATCATTGATATTTTCACTAAATATCTCTGGAGTTACATCGTGGCGGCAGCAGACACCTCTACTTACGTTGTTATTCCTCAACAATTATTATCAATGAATTATCAAATTGCAGTGGCGGAAACGCGGACCTAACCTAAAAAAAATATTTTTTTAATTTAACATCAATTTGAACTTCAAAACGAATTCAGTGTTCCAAACTTATTCTGTGGTGAAATTTTAAGCGCGAACGTAGGTTTTTTACTTGCGTGTAAAACGCCCAAAACTAGCATTTGTTTGAAAACTAGTTTAAACGTAATCAAAAAACTGGAAAACTTGACAAAATGCATCGGGAAAATCGGGATTTTAAATAGAATTAGTTTAGTTCGAATTAACTGCGCTCTCATTTGAAACGAGTGAATAAGGTGGCTATAAGGGTGGGCGTTTGTAGGAAATTTGTTCAACGTAGAAGAATGTAAATATTTTTCATTGCTGGCTTTGAGGGAGAGGTAAATAATCGTTCATTCTCCAAAAAAAAAAATCTCACAGATTGCCCACACACGACATCCATTCTTTGTCCTGTCACTATCTAAGCTGGTTCCATTCTCGTACAAAAGACCTCTTACCCACATTACCGACTTTGTCGCTATTCAACGTCAAATTTTTATTTTTCCCACGAACATTATACATGCACCCTTCACATATCCAACAAGAGGACGATTTGAAACAAAGAACATGCTGGCTGCCACACATGCGGTCAAATATGATTCCTGTTCACAGACAATCACCCCCCAGGACAGACAATGTGTCATTCGACTCGGTAAGAACAACACCGATTAGACTCGGCGATACATTCACCTAACCGCCAGAAATGGTCACAAATGTTTGACGAGGCGGTCCGATACAAGATATCGGGAAGTTGTTATTTTGCATACTGATGGGCCACAGAAGGGGAATTCCTGTAGTCGTAGTCGTCGTAGAACACTTGCCATTTCCATTCGTCGCATTAGTGGAACTCCCGCGCATTTCCATTGTGTCTGTCGTCGCGCGCGTTTCTTCGCTAACAACGACAAGACAAAATGAATTGCCGACTGAAACTTACTTCCTGTGTGTGAGCGACAAAAATCAACCACCAGAACGCAATAAATTGTGATGTGTTCGGAGCAGAGAGTGAGTACTTGCATTCCGCGCTAGAGCGCTGGACTAAGAATAAATGCATGTCGTTAGGTGCAATGACACTGGATTATGAGACAGGTGCCGACTGTCATTTCCATCCATGACCAGAATGGAAGCTTTTTGGCTGTGCGGTGCGAGGTGTTGAACCGTGTTCTAATTGGGAACGTCTCCCCCCGTTGGGTAATTGCATCTAGCTTAGAGACGATCGGCTACAGTCTCATATTCCGCGGTTTTATTACCTAGCAGAAAATGAAACATCGTGTGCCGTTAGAGTCGTTAACTGTCAAAAGTTTGGCGCGTGCGTGGGTTCGGGCGTCTATTCCCCCTAGTCTAGGAGTTAACGGTCGATCGTTGGATTACCAGATTTCTCGCTTTACAATGGACAAGTGCCAGTGAGCAGAATGCAATCAATAATCATGTTTGCATACCATATTCCGTAGAAATACTAAATTAAATGTAATAAATGAAAATTATTTTGAGATTCAGATATTTTCCCTTTTGTGGAATAGATATTGTGGACTGAATCACCAAAAACATTGGTAAGGGAATATTGGTTTCATGGTCATACTTCAATTTCCAATATTACATATTAATACAATTAAATAAATGAAGTATTTCATGTAGAAGCAGTTCGGTTTGTTATTTATGTTTTCTTTACTGACTCTTCACAAATGTTATGCGAGATTTCGTGTATACGTTTTTCGTCATTCACCAATAAACAAACGCATCTTGTGGCGCTAACGCGCAGGCGGTTTTACGACGCGAAGATAAATGGTGATGAATGGATTTTGCTGCGCTCCTCGTGGGACCCCGTCGAGCCAAGTAATTTCACGAATGCATTTCGTTTGCGTTTGCGTTTATGGCGTACATATGATGGATGCATGACGGCAGGCACAGAGTTACCAGCATCATGAAGGCATTCAGAAGCTCCTAGTTTCGTCGCCTCTTGAAATTTACGGTGTTTGAAATTTATCATGATGGAAGTACTTTTTTTTATTCATTCGTTTATTTGCTATGCTCAGAATATTCTTGCCTTACGGAGCTAAAATCATCGTCTCGTAATATTGCTTTATGTGGTTGTAACTTGATTCCTGTGCAAAGATACTACAAACAGACAATGGATGTCAGATTTTCTAACAATTCTGCATAAGATCCTGCCAAAATTTGAAAAAGAACTGGGCATATGCGAAATTTTTAGATTATTTGCAATTTCAGTGTAGTTATGGATCTTGACATTATTCTTTATGGATACTCCTGAACTATTTTATGGAAAAGTCAGTTTTTCTTTCGACAGAAATCCCGCGTTTGTTCACGGAAGAAATGTGGTTACCATAATGCCGGATCCATGGGCTGACCGGAAACCAGGAACGACTTGGCGAGCATGGGGTGCAATCGAGGATGGCTTCAAATCGTTTATGCTCAGTGTTTTCTGTTGAGAGAAGATCCATTAATTACGTAACGCTAAAATTGCCCGTTTTCAACCCTCCCTCTCCCCTATGTCAAACTTTTTGTATGAAACATTTGAAAATTTCGTATTTTTCTCCCCCTCTGAGCGTTCCGTGATTTATGGATGTTTCCAGATGTGAGTTAAATAAATGACGTACAGCTTGCAGCGGGATGAGCATCGCTGAATTCCATTTAGTTGAATTCCAACAGCAGTAGATGTTGACTCAACTTTCATATCAGGTTTCAGCCACGCAGTTGGCCATTCTAAAGTTGTCGAGGGATGAACTTTTATTAGGATTCGCTCTAAAGCATTAGCATCGAGTTCGTCTTTAATCCGGAACAGGGCTGTGTTTTTGATTCTTGGTATTAGCACATGCACAGTTCACAAGTTTGATTTTGCCTAGACTATCAAAGGTAACTATCATTCAGTGATCCAGTCGCAAAATAGAAAACAAATTTTGTATCTCTAGTTTTTGTGTTGCACTGCCATTATTAGTTTGAGGACAAAAAAAGAAGATTCTGATTTTTTTTGTCGTGCTCGTTCCTTGATCATGATTGTAAAAAGGTTTGAAAAACTATTTTGTAGAAAGGCATCCATCATTCAGTTATGTGAACGCAGTTCATCATGATCGACTTCTCAAGCCTAACTTCAGACATTTTTGGTTCTGACTGGTTTTTGCATTATGAGTCGTGTTCATCCTGCTATACAGTTAGTACGGCAGCGAAAAAAAAATTAATAAGAATTAGAAGTTTTGCATAAAAAAATAGTAAATAGCCAATAAGGAAATCAGGGTATGATCAATAAATAAATATAAAAAATCCATATAAAAAACAAAAAAGCAAAAGAACTGATTAAATTTTTCATGAACTTTAAATGCTTATAGCGTCATCTATGGAAAAATGCTCAGTTTTATTGCTTTTTTATATTTCCTCATGGGAATTTTTATATTTTTTATTGCTCTTTATTGTTTTTTTCGAGGAAAGTTTTTTTATGGTGGAACAAAAAAATATTTTGTGGGATATTTTGCAATTGTTCATTGCTAATATTGATTTATTTATGGAAATTTTGTATTTTTTCGTGGAATATTTTGATTTCTTTATGGAAAATGTTTCTTTTATAATTGCAATTTTTGCTTTTCAAAGTGTCAATTTATGTTTGTTTTGCGGAAAATTCTTAATTGTTTCGGGAAATTTTGCGTTATTTGTGGAAATTCCATATTTATTTATTACTCATACCCTGATTTCTTTGTATGCAACTAATTATTTTTTATGTAAAATTTTTGATTTCTAGTGGGAGTACGTACTAACTAACTAACGTACTCATGCTAAATAATCTCTGTAAGCTCTTCTTATTGGCATTAAATCCCCCACTGGGACATTTCCGCCTCGCTGCTTAGTGTTCATTTAGCACTTCCACAGTTATTAACCGCGAGGTTTCTAAGCCAAGTTACCATTTTTGCATTCGTATATCATGAGTAGGGTGGTCTAACCGGTAGTACCGAAACCGGTAATACCGGTATTACCGGCCAATTTTGGGTACCGAAAATACCGGTATTATAGACGATAAATACCGGTATTTTCGGTATTTAAAATTTTGCTGTCAGTATAAAATATCTGACTTTTTCTTCAATGAACATTGTTGATATCGTCCAAAATTTTCCCGCAATGTATACAATTGTGAAAACGGTACGAGCCGTAGTAGTTCTTTTCCGTATATCACCTGTGAAAAACGATTCTCTGCAAACATATGTTCGTTCTGAATTCGGAAAAGAATTTGAATTAGTGGCTGATGTCAAGGCACACTGAATTAATTCATGCCCTCAAACCAGTTCGATCTGTTGTGGAACTACTGCTCTGTGAAGTCTGCACTCTATATGAAGCCGACGTGACGTTCCAATTTACGTTGGAACTATTATCAAATCAAGCCACAGAAATTTCCGCCACTATTTCGATGCTTTTAAGGAATGAATCCAAGAAAGTCGATCCAAATACGCCGATTTTTTGCTTTTTTTTTTAAATAATTCTGCCGTGAAGCAATTAATCAAAAATGATTTTGGCATTTTCTTCAAGGCATCCAGAGCTACTCTGATTAAGCAAGCGCATGGGATCTTGAAGCGTCTAATCATTCCTGATGCGATCGTTGAAACTGAGAGAACGACCATACCTGACGATCGGTACGAGGAAGATACCTCTATGAATATTTTTCTGGTTTATTGGTTAAAGAACAACTTGGGAAGAGACTGTAGTAAAGGAAAACGCTTGCGTTGCTTATGGCAAATAAGGAATTTCCGTAAGGAATTTCCCTACTATGAATCGGAAGGGATTAATGGCAAGTATTTGACACTGATTTTCGACGGTCTTGGAACCATTCGTCCTACTTCGGTTGAACCAGAGAGGACTTTCTCAGTAGTTGGCAACATTGCTAACAAAATCCAATGCAGATTGGGAGATGAGTCGCTCAGTATGTATTGTCTACTTAAGTTTCGCTTTGCCCAGCTCAACAAGCAATGATTTTAACATTCAAAGTTTGTCAACAAATATTGTTTTTCATCCAGAAGTCCAAATCAAAAGTTTTTCTTTTACTACCTGAAATTTTCACAAAAACCGGTATTCTACGGTATTACCGGTATTGACTCCAATGTCCAATACCGACCACCCTAATCATGAGGCTAACATGATGATACTTTTATGCCCAGGGAAGTCGAGACAATTTCCAATCCGAAAATCGAACCCAGTCATCCTCAGCATGGTCTTGCTTTATAGCCGCGCATCTCAGGCATCTCAGGAAGACCTCTGTAAGCTACTAAGCCCAATAGTGCTGCCAAACAAAATCGGAATCTGTACGAAAATAAAAGTGTGATTAATCCTGAAAAATTATTAAGAATATTTCCCTCGATTGCGGTTACGAAACATTTATGTTAGTTATTGGAGAAGGGTCGTTCGTCACTTGACTGAATAACACGTTGGCCAAAAGTCATCTAGCTGAATTCCATTTGGTAATGAATGAATGAATTTTATTTGGACGAAATGTCATTTAGCCGAAAAAGATAAAGGACCGAAATAGTCGTTTGGCCGAAAATGTCGTTTGAGCGAACAGGTTATTTGTCCGAAACGGTTGCTCGGCAAAAAGGAACATGTGCCCGAAAATGTCGTTAGATTAGAAAGATCATTTGACAGGAAAAGTCGATGGACCGAATAAGTTTTTATTGAGAAATAATGAGTGAGAAGTGCGACGTTTCAATTCTCGCTTTTCATTTTGAGACGTCTCACTTCTCGCTTTTAATTCACCATTGATCGTCCAAACGACATTTTCAGTCTTAGTCAGTTCAGCAAACGACATTTACGGTCAAATGACATTTCGGTCGTATAACCAGTTCGATCAAATGACATTTTCACCTAAAAGGACCTTTCTGCCAAACGGTCGTTTCAGCTAGATGTTTTATTCGGCCAAATAACTTTTTAGGTCAAATGATCTTTTCGACCCAACATTTTCGCCGTATGTCCGTTTCGGCCAAATGACATTTTCGGTCAGATTACTTTCCTAATGGTTTGATTGGCCAAACAACCCTTGGTTTAAATGATTGTCGACTCTGCTGGAAGATTTGATACCAAGTGTGAGGCGAGTTAAGCCAAAAAGCGAAAATCTTGCGGATGTTGACTGTAATCCGATGCTAATCTCGGATCCAGTTCTACTTGAAGATACGCGTCTGACAGGTCGTAGAGGCTGAAGAATTTGCATCCGGCCATACGACGTTGAGGCACAACGAATGCAGACTTCACCGTTTAGTTTAGCTGAAGGTGGATGGGTTCGATTCCCAGTCCGGTCTACAAAATATTCAAGTTGGAAATTATCTCGACTTCCCTGGGCATAAAAGTATCATCATGTAATCCGATGCTAATCTCTAACCTCATGATATACAAATGCAAAAATGGTAACTTGGCTTACAAACCTCGTAATTAATAACTGTTAATGAACACTAAGCTGCAAGATGGAAGAGATATCCGATGAGAGTTGTCCCAGTGTGGAATGCCAATAACAAGAAGAAAAAGAAGACTACGACGATCGGTGCTGCTCAATCTGAATGATTGACTGTATCGAGGATTCGCAAATTCTGCGATCGATGGAGTTCATCCTCTTTTGCACCTTGCATATTCTGTGCAACTTGACGTCATGGACGTTAATCTGGTTCTGGTTTTAAGACAATATAGACCATATGCGGATTTAGAAACCAAACCAGCCGACTTTAAGGTCAAGCCTCCTGGAATCCAAAACTGAATGCACTCGTATTATCAAAGGCATCCCATTAAAAACGGAAGCCACGAAAAAAATGTCATTTTCATTATACCACGCATGCTGCAACGCGTGTGCTTGGCTTCCGTTTTAAATGGAGTGTTCTCGAAAACGTGAGTGCATCGGCGGCGTGGGGTCGGCATAAGTTCGTCCAGGAATTCCTCCGGAAGTGCCTCCAGGAATTCCACCGCAAGTTCCTTCAAGAATTCCTCCTGGAATTGCTCCGGAAGTTCTTTTAGGATATCCTTTGGAACCTAATCCTACTGCGGAAGCTCCGCTAGGAATTCCTCCAGAAGTTCCTCCAGGATTCGCCCTAGAAGCTCCACTAGGGTGGTCATCAAATTCTTCTTCAGACTTCGGATCAGTCGCTCCCAGCTGCCTCCCGCTCCCATATAGGGTGCCACAGGTGGATTTAAACTCCAACTTGTCTCCGCGGTTACGAATGCTTTCATAATCTGTTCGTGGTTGATAGCTTCGTTCAGCTTTTTAAGCTCTCGGCTAGCACCAATGAAATTGGTTCCTCGGTCGCTGCGAATTATTCTTGGTGTACCTCTACGGCTCATGAAGTTCCTCAGTGCGATTATGCAGGAGTTGGTACTCAAAGAGTTGACCAACTCAATATGAACGGCTCGCGTCGTAAGACAGATGACGATTATTCCCCATCTTTTCTTCGCCATAAAACTCCTGAAAATTCTTGCCGAAACAGGGGACGTTCTATGTTTCCATGTCCTTTCTTGAATTTTTATGATATTCAATAAAACCCTTTAGGATACTTACCTGGAAATATCTTTAAAGAATTTCTGGAAGATTTTTTGAAGCAATTTCTGAAGAAATTCATGAAGAAATGGCTGGTTCAGAATACCAGGAAGATTTTTTTTGGAAAAATGTCTGAAGGAATTTCCGATGAAACTTTCGAGTGGATTTCTCAATGGTCTTCATGGAGGAGTTCTCGGAGATATTCCTGAAGAGTTATTGAAGGAACTCCAAGGGGAATGTTCGAAGTAATTTCTTGTTTGAATCCCTGAAAATATTTTCGGAAATCCTTTGATTAAATTTTGGAAGGATTTCCCGATGGACTACTCGGAGGGATTTTCGAAAGTATTCCCGGAAAGTACTTAAAAAAAATATCTTGGTATAGCAACGGATTGGCTAAGTTGGCCTTACAAAGACATTTTCAGATGACGTTTTTCGCACTATTTAGCTAGAAATCAGCTCTATTGTAGTTCCAGTTATTTGTGATATGAACTTGGTAGAAAAAATGTGCTTCCGACAGGAAATGCCATTCTGGATAGTTACAAGGAATTTACAGTAGAATTAGATAATTCAACCATTAACCTACTTTCATGATCCTTTCATAGCCATCGGCGAGGAAAAAAATCGGTGGTAAATTTTCCCATGACGGCGCGCCGATTCATTCATGACTTGTTCTGTGGGGTGCTTTCTATCGGGAAACTTGAACGATTCACCCTTACCGGGACTTTGATCGTGGAACGTGCCTTTCTGGGAGTTTGGTGGCCTACGACCCGATAGTACAATTCCCAAGATACTTTCGACTCATCTGCGAGCGAGGTCACTTACATCAACACAGGCTGCTGCAGCTTTGAGAGGGATTAAAGTCTTGTAGATCACGACACCTTACCTAACCAGTTCAACCGTTAATTATAATGCGTAAACTTTTGATGGTACGAGATTATCTATATCAAACATACTTTTACACCAATCAGTTAAATAGATGTGCTGGTGATGTCGAGCATTATTGGAGCCTGTAGTATATTCATATCATTTAGAAATGAAAGTAGCCTCTCCTTCAAATTTTTAATTAGAATTGGTAGTGCTTCGAAGAATAAGTGCCAAACTCCGTCTTTAAATCTCTTTTGAAGTTTTTCCATGTTATTTACATTTATTTTATGGAACACCCAGAACAAAAAGTTGTGACATTCTTTGCATTAAGCGTTTTGTATCAAATCTCGCATGCAAACCGCTCAGAGAATTTTATATTTGTTGCCAGCACTAAATTGTATTCCGACTTACGACGTTTTACTTCCGAACTTACTTCCGACATTCTGAACGTCAGAAGAAAATTTGAATATGCTACCCATAGTCGGAAGAGCGTTGGGAAGTGTGGAAATCGACTTCCGAGCTTCAATTTGGTGCCAGCTACCTTGTCAGCGACAAAACAAGCTCAATGAATTATTGTCAGTGGCCGATTTTCTACCCGCCGCTGTCACATCCAGGCGCTATCTTATATGCGCAAAATAGCCAGCAAGAGTTAACCGCCAGAAATTTGTATGGCGAAAGTCATTTAACGCGGGTTTTCTCAAAATAAGAAACTTTTCATGAAAAACTATTTGGTACCGATTATGTAGCAAGGTGTCCGCTACCATGCCTACCAAATAGTTTTTTGATGAAAGTGCTTAATTTTGAGAAATCGAACCTTAGATGCCTTTCGCCATACTGATTTCAGAAAGTTAACTCCTAGTGTGCCGCTGTAAGCACGCTCAAAGCAGGCGTTTCATTTTGTGACAGATAACACCGTGCAGTGCTGCATATTTATTTTATTTTTCCGTGAGAATCTCGTCGGAAGTGGGCCTTGCTGCCAGTTCATCAGCGTCATACAAACAGTTTTGGTCTAAATGCACAATATATTTGTTACGTCAGCTCATTGCATTAAAACGGTTATTTGGTTTCGATCAATACATCTAAACGTCTCTCGTTGGTTCCTCCAGTCCAGTAACAAGTATAAGCATCGTGTACAAGTATAACTTGACTCACACAATCTTCCCGACTCCGTTCAACTTGATGGCGGACAAGGACGTAGATAAGCATAGTGCCAATTCCACTAACATCACCCTTTGCTATCTCTATTACCCTTCCACTTGTAATTATAGGATTATTATCACATTCACATAATACAGAACGAGGATTGTTATGGTCTTCTATCACTGCTTCTCTCAACTGGTGTATAGTCCAAATGACTAGCGCGTCAGTCGAACAGCGATAGGCTTGATGGAGGCCTTAGGTTCAATTCTCGTCTTCGTCCGATTTTCTATGTAAGCGAATAAGGCTGGCAAAGTATATAAAAAATCATTCCTCGAGGGAAGTTTAAAAATAGATTCTATGTACACACACACATACCTAGTTCTTTTTTCTTGTGATCAGAGACCTAATGCAATGGCTTGCTATATTGACTTAATGCAATCTGTGCATGGGCCTCAGCTTAATGCAATCTGTTCATGGAATTCATGCAAGATTGTCATAAAATCATGCCTTTTCTGGTTGGGTGTATAGATTTCTTCAGTTGAAACATGCTTCAAATATTACAAAAAGTACAGAAGTAATATTCAAAGTTCTAGACATCAAAGACTATAAAAAATCAAATTAAAAAAATCTTCGAGAGACGAACCTTTGATTGAAGAATGCAATTATTTAATTTCACATGTTCTCGGATTTTAATTTTCAAATATTTAAGTTGAATTAATTAAAGATGTGCCAACAGATTTTGCTTTTAAAGTGTTTATTTATTTTGCTCTATAACTGATTTTTTATTAATCTTTATTAATGCAAATATCTTTAAATCATCGAACGAACAATAATCGACTGTCTTATTCTGTGGTGATGAACTTGTAGGATTTTCTAAGAAGTTATTGTTGAATTGAAATACATTAAAATATCATTGCCTTCTCATAATATGTATTCCTGAAATGATTCTCATCCCAAGTAACAATCGCAATGCTTCGAAGATGTATGCTAGGGCAGTTCAAATTTCAAAAATGTTCGAGAATTCCAACTCCCATATGTCTATTAGCATCATTTTGATAATAACGGAGTCCTGGCAAAATTTCCGGCAATTCGGTGGCCATTTAGGGGTGGCGCGAAGTCAATTTATGTTTATATGGAAATTTGTATGGGAAAAACTTAAAATTTATTCAAGTCTCCCTACAACTGTCAAATCGTGATGAATTCAAATAAACATCCCCAACCTCAATTTTTGGAATCTATATAAATGAACGGTTCTATTGACAGTGTGAATATGAGATAAATGACTAAAATGGTGTAATTAGCCTTAACGTAGCAGTGGAAATATAAATCAAAATTAATGAGTTACCCACTGGTTGAGCTCAAATAGATTCCAAAAATGGAGGTTGGGGATATTTATTTGAATTCATCACGATTTGACAGTTTTAGGGAGACTTGAATAAATTTTAGGTTTTCCCCATACAAATTTCCATATGAACATAAATTGACTTCGCGCCACCCCTAAATGGCCACCGTGAAATTTTGCCAGGACTCCTATATTATCAAAATGATGCTAATAGACATATGGGAGTTGGAATTTTCGTACATTTTTGAAATTTGAACTGCCTGAAACTGTGTATTTAATGCATAAATGATTTGCCAATTTAACACGAGTGAAACACTTTAATGGTACAAAATATACCATTTAACAATTGTCACTATATGCTATTTAATTGAAATACTTACTTTTAAAAGGGACATGGGACGCCGAGGGCTGAAAAAGTTTGTTTATGTTTTTTATATCTGTCTAGGTATACGTTGTCATGTTGTCATTAGATATAAAACTACCAAGCTTTTAGTTTGACCAAGATAAAACTTGCTAGTCATAACATGGTCTTGAGAAAGGCCAAAATAAAACCTCTAGTTGTTTGAAATGACAAGATAGGGCCAGTTCAGGAGTAATGGTTATATAGAGCAGCGGTTCTCAACCTTTTTCTTGGGAGGTACCCTTTCAAACTTATGCTTTCATTGAGGTACCCCCTATTTTATTTCCGCTGTGAATGAAAATAAGATATATTTAAAACAAAACACAAAACTAAAAATTGCCTGAAGTTTTCATTGTTCCGTGGAACTTTCTGATTCAAATTGGTTTTATACATCAAGCTTCCCACAAGACTTTTGGAGGCTTCCGAGCCTCCTGAAACTAGGATTACGAGCCCCTTGATAGGGAGTTTCATAATCTCCGATGGATCATTGTGGCTTCCGAGCATCTCGGAAGAAGGCTTCCGAGCATCTCGGAAGAAGGCTTCCGAGCCATTTGAAAGGAGACTTCCGAGCCTCTTGAAAGCAAGCTTTCGAGCACCTTGAAAGGAGGCTTCCTAGCCTCTTGAAAGGAGGCTTCCGAGCCTCTTGAAAGGAGGCTTCCGAGCTTCGTGAAAGGAGGCTTTCGAGCCTTGTGAAAGGAGGCTTCCGAGCCTCTTGAAAGGAGGCTTCTGAGCCTCTTGAAAGGAAACTTCCGAGCCTCTTGAAAGGAAGCTTCCTAGCCTCTTGAAAGCAGGCTTTCGAGCACCCTGAAAGGAGGCTTCCTAGTCTCTTGAAAGGAGGCATCCGAGCCTCTTGAAAGGAGACATCCGAGCCTCTTGAAAGAAGGCTTCTGAGCCTCTTGAAGGAGGCTGAGCCTCTTGAAAGGAGGCTCTGAGTCTTGAAGGAGGCTTGAGCCTCTTGAAAGGAGGCTTCCAGGCCTCTTGAAAGGAGGCTTGAGCCTCTTGAAAGGAGGCTTCTGAGCCTCTTGAAGGAGGCTTGAGCCTCTTGAAAGGAGGCTTGGGCCTCTTGAAAGGAGGCTTCTGAGCCTCTTGAAAGGAGGCTTCCAGGCCTCTTGAAAGGAGGCTTCCGGGCCTCTTGAAAGGATGCTTCCAGCCTCTTGAAAGGAGGCTCTGAGCCTCTTGAAGGAGGCTTCCGAGCCTCTTGAAAGGAGGCTTCTGAGCCTCTTGAAAGGAGGCTTCTGAGCCTCTTGAAAGGAGGCTTCCAGACCTCTTGAAGGAGGCTTGAAGCCTCTTGAAAGGAGGCTTCCGAGCCTCTTGAAAGGAGGCTTCCGAGCCTCTTGAAAGGAGGCTTCCGAGCCTCTTGAAAGGAGGCTTCCGAGCCTCTTGAAAGGAGGCCTCCGAGCCTCTTGGAAGGAGGCTTCCGAGCCTCTTGGAAGGATGCTTCCGAACCTCTTGAAAGGAGGTTTCCGAGCTTTTTTGAAGTAGCCTTCCGTGCCGAGTAAAAAGAGGCTTGCAAGCCCCTGGAAAGAAGTATTTCGAAGTATTCTTGAAACGAGGCTTCCGAACAGGAGGTTTCTGAGCATATTGACAGGAGCCTTCCGAGCTTCTTGAAAGAAGGCTCACAACTTGTTTCGGAAGGAGCCTTTTTGAAGGAGGCTTCCAAGCTTCTTGCCACGAAGCTACTGAGTTTTTCGGAAAAAGGATTCATGTCTCTCAACTGGATGCTTCAGAACCTTTAGATTTTTTATTTTAGTTCGGAAGCATATTATTCAATATTTTGTCTCGATCAGGTAGACGTTTTGTCCTTATGATCTTTTGTCCCACAGCCCTTCATACACTGCTCTGCTTGGGGTACACAGGATTCAAAAGTCTTTGAACTACTGAACGCCATGCATGTTATGCATAATCCAAAGTTTTGGAAAAAGATTTTTTTTTGAATAAGTTTTCATTGGAATGTATTACAAATCCGCCATTACGCATTTTTGTTCGAGGTACCCCCTGAGGCCAGCAAAGGTACCCCCAGGAGTACATGTAGGTTGAGAACCGCTGATATAGAGGTATATTTTATGCAATCAAAGTTTTATTCGAAAAAATGTCGCCGATCTGAAAAAAAAAAATGATAATCTAAATATCATGCATGTTTATGTTTAACCTTTTAAACGGTAAAATTGGTCATCTTAATAAGTTTTAAGAATAATGCTTTGATTATTTGATCAAACAAAGTTGTTTTTCATTGAAATTATTTCGAAAGTAATTGACTAAGGCAATCAATTAAAATTGAAAAATTCTAAATAATTACAAATTAACGAAATGCATTGTTAAAATACTGATTATTTATCATGGTTTCACCATGAAAAATCTCTGGTATGCCTTCAAACATGCATAGAACACTAAAAGCCAGATATAGAAGTGAACATGGCTGATAATAATTCTTATATTTTTGTTGTTGACATGTTATCCATGTTTTGCAGGAAGAAAAAGATATTTTCATTCGAGTACAAACAATAAACAAATCCAACTCTGAGAGTTGACAACTGTCTGATTATCGGCTTATTTGTTGTATCATAGTCATAAAGTGTTTGTATCATGTGGAAACTGCGAGCACTGCATGGAAGGTTTTGAGATTAGGTTTTTAAGAACGCTATAAAACTCTGATACAACCTCAATTGTTACTTGGGAGTCAACACAAGACATTATTTGTACGACGCTAAAGTGAAGGTGATATACGTACAAGTTGTATTGGAAAGACCGTATATTGCTTCCAGTTTAGCATCTTATGTAGCATCAAATACGAGTTTGTGTTGCCTGGGTTAAGCGCCATTGAAATCAATTTTAGGAAGAAAATTATTAGGCTTTTTCAGTGGAATGTCTTCACCAACTTTTAGCTTGACGCATGTGTAGTGAAGTTCGTACCACAATTATCGATGTTAAAATTATATGCAATAGAATAAAAACTGCCCCAAAAATTAGCTGCCCTGTAGTTTGATGTAATCGTTTTACTTTTGAGCACTACACAAGTCATTGGCAGTTAATCGTTTATGGACTATTACGATGATTGATGGTTTCTTTTTTTTTCTAATTTTTCTATTGGTTGAGCTTTGCCCAACACTCTTAAATATCTTTCGAGCTCAAAGTTAATCGATCGCTCAATCGTTTGACCACACAACATGGCAGTAATCAATGGGCGCAAACATGCCCATTATCGATTAGGTGCGACCTCTGCCCGCGCACCATCGATCGATGCGGTCGATGGATCCACGAGAACGCGAACCGACGAAATAGTAAACCCCAAAATGAACGATGAGTGCAAATTTTCATAATTTCCAAAGCTTGGCTGCTTTCCATTTCACACGAACAGCTCTCTCGCATTGTTTGGCAGCATATTGCACCGTATGCATAGGTATGTGGGCCAGTTAGAAAACATCAGCTGACTGCAGTTGCTGATCGGAAGGTATTCGTTCCATAAGTACTCATAAATTGGTTTCAGAGCAACACAGTTGAACACATTGAAACAGAATGTGTTTGGCGCATCTTTTATCGTTAAATAAGTTTTAATTTTTGATAAATTTAATCCGAGGAATCATTATTATGATGTTTAACATACAGTTTGTAAACCCTATCCTTATTATTGTGTGTTCTGGTAAAATCTACTTTATTATTGGGTTTTCATTTTCCCAAACCAGCGCAGCGCTCACAAACGGAAGGAAATTTGCTTCGGATGATGATAATGACCTTCCTGGGTCGGAACCGATTTTCGGAAATGTGCGAAGGTTGTGTTTTTCGAAGACTTTCAAATTTTCTCTACGCGTGCATTCACGTGTAGAAAAAAAGGAATAATAGACAAACTTTAACCCGCCGGGTACCGTGCAGCTTGCCATGCCAAGAAACACAAACAATGAATGATCATAGGACGTTAATAGACATCAGTTCGGCCATTATTGGAAACAATTTGGTCGCAGCGTCGCAGCACATGGCGAGGTGAATAATTTGCTGTGTAATTGCTAACGACTCCAGTTGATGAGATCTTACTGTGTCGCATCTTGCGTGTGATTCTTCAGCCACTACTTCCGCATTTTTTTTTCCAATTTTCGATGTAAACGATTGTTGATTTTCAGTTAGAGGCAACATATAAGTCTTCCGATTTGTCGTTAGACAAGGTTTCCTTTTGAGTGTTCCGAAATAATATTCTTACAATCTACTTGCAGGTCAATTTCAACTAACTGCATCTTAACTTCTCGAGTGAGCACACACGATTACGGAGGAGTTTTGGTAAAATAATGCTTCTATGTTTGGTTTTGGAGCATGTTCCGGGAATGAGACCCTGCCGGGAATTATTTATGTAATTATTTATGTAATTATTTATTATTTGCCAATATAAGAATTGACATTTCCTTTATCACAATAAATCTTACGAACAGATTGATCGTTTTGCAAGATTTATTAAAGAAATGTATAAATCAATCAAAACTAGTTTCGATGTTTACCGTCGGTTTTTCAATAAAGTAAGAACCCTCTTTTTTTCAACAATTTCGAAAAGCAAATGCTCAATAAACTAATTGGAGAACCTGTGATAATTCTGCTTTCATATTTCCCAGTGTACCCAATTACTTGACAATTACAAAGCCTAATTCAGAGTAGTACAATACTCGGTGTAACGTAGCTTCCGACTCATTTATGGCTCCCCATAGACCATTCGCACAGCATTTTTATCTCTCAAAACCACAAATTTCCCGCTCATTATGTGGTCTGAAATCCCGCGTTCGAGTACGGCGCACATTGAAGGCACAAGCCCTGCAGCATTGATTCCCATTCCGAATGGACCCGCAGCCCTTCGGTTGAACCCTCCAAAACATGCACTTTCCTATGACCTGCAGCACCTAGCAAGCATCAATTGACTTGTTACGTTGTTACGTTGGCTCGTTTTACACTTTGAATGGGGCCCTGCTTCTGCTGTTGATCGGCACCTCGTAGCCTTGGTCGTCATAACTCGCTAAAAGCCAGCAATTGGTTGCGCTGGAAAACCGAATGAACCGTGTTACTCTGCAGCATCATCACACACACTGACTGTGTGCCTAATGTACGTGCCGAGAGATACACTTTATGGGTCCACCTGAACCACACCGGGGATGCAGCCTCGCTCCAACTGTTCGACCTGATGCAGCAGTACATATTGCTAGAGATTAACACACGGCAGCCTGCTATTAATTTCTTCCGTGGAACATAATGGCTCTGCATGATGTTGCTTTCGTTGGTAGAAGTCACTACTGACTCGCTGAAACCAACAATCGCACGGTTTGTCTATTACTGCTCAATAAAGAAGCCGTTCAAAGTGATTCGCAGTGGGTCGCTCCGGGTCTGGAATTCAAGCGGTGGGCAACCAGCAAAATATGATGATTGAGCAGAAATCTTTTCACGATGGGCATCACTTTCAGCAGGAGCCGTCGAAAGTGAAGAGTCTTTGGAATTGATTTGTGTGCAATAGAAAGCGAAAGGGCTTTCGGTGGTCGCCCGCTGCTACTGATGGAAGCTGACCTAGTAACCTATTGGTGAGCAAACAGGGTTTTCGGCTTCCAAGTGAACTATCGTTTTGTTAGTTTTATTTAAAAAAAAGATATGCGAAAAGTTACGCATCGATAAAAATAGATCCATTGTAGATTTGAATATCAACAAAATCTTTTCGGCTCGCTGCTGCTTCAAAGAGAATGCGCTTTCTTTGGGACGGTTGAACCCATTATCCGCCATGGTATATGAAGGAAGGGATGCGATGTGAACCTAACGACCTGTCCCTCTCTGATGGCGGGTGATGTGCGGTGAGAGCAATTAAAAGTTTCACTTTTACGCAGAAACGTTTTGTTTAGTGGGACTTTAATAGAAATAATTGCAGTTATTATCGGGTGCTGGCTGGGGGAAGTCGTAGTGCTTGCCAAGTAAGTTGATTGTTATTTTAGTTAGGAGACACTATTATTGCATTAAACTGACTGATTGCTAGTCAAATGGGATGCATTTTTTGTAACAAACTGCGTTGATGGTCATGTATTGTGATGGATGGTGCGGTTGGTTTCAGGCATATCTTTGACGGCAGGAGACGGGGCTTCGTATATCGTGCAGGCTTGCTTTTTCGTATACGTTCTGTGTACTAGGCCTAGTCAATAAATTCAAGGAGACCTTTTACCTGATGATCATTAACATCCTTGCTTTGATAATAATAATAATCAATCACTAGAATAGTGGGGTGCCCTAAGAAGCAAAACTGTCTCTAAGAGAATCATCTTCATCGTCGAGGTACAATATGAAACTTCCAGGTGGTATTGGTTATTGTAATTCAAATATCGCCATATAATGTGGGATCGGTACCTATCTCCAAAGTACAATAAATGTTTTGCCAATTTACGATCGAATTGAGATCGAGAGACTGTGTTGGCCAGTACATCTCGTTTGTCGTTTGTCAAATAACTCCGCTCCCGTCACATGGGACAGTTATGCGTAGAACGTCAGTCCAGTGATTTTGAGAATTATGTATTGCAGTATCGGTTTTGATACAGTTTTGTTTTGGTTTTCTCATAAGCTTTTGAAATATTAAAACATTATGGTAAGGTCCCGATGTAGAAATCCATCGCTGGGAGCTGTCTCATAAAAGACGCGCCTTTTATGAAACATAACTTATACTCCTTTTATGAGAAAATTGAAACGGTAATACTGTTTTTTGGCCATGTATTGGATCCTTAGCAATATTCTTGTTTTGCTTCAGGAATATCTCCAGGAAATGGCTTAACCCGGGATTTAGCTCTCTCTACAAGACTATTTCAATCTGGAGAATTTGTTAAGTGTGTTTTTCGGACTTCCATTGTTAACCAGTTCATGAAAAGTTAGTTATTTACTAAACCCAAAACTCGAACTTTTTCCAGCAGTCAGTTTTTTATATAATTGCTGGAAAAGCTGTTTTCGTTACAAATAGTTTAGCTTCAAACACGAGGAATTTGAGTCTTTTAACCATCTGCAGGGTGAATGTTATACTTCAAATACTCTGGCAGAGAAGACTAAAAACGATGAATCCCTGAATCACCACAACTGAAAAGCATTTCTCCGAACTTATGCTTTCATTGAGGTCACTTCATAAGATATATAATAAAAACGGAGCTAAAATCCAACTAGATACCTATTAGGCTTTCTAAAGAATTGTATGAAATTTTCATTATTCCGTGAAACTTTTCAAATCAAATTTTAATTTTATACATCAAACTTCCCACAAGACTTTGTAAAATTTCGGAGGCTTCCAAGCCTATTGAAAGGAAGCTTCCACGCATCCTGAAAGTAGAATTCTGAGTTTCTTGATTGGGAACTTTCAAATCAAGTCAAGCAGGCTTCCGAGCTTCTTAAGAGGAGGCGTCTGAGCACCTTGAAAGGATGCCTTTTAGCCTTTTGACAAAATTTCGAGCACTTTGAAGGGAGGCTTCCAAGTGCGTTGAAAAGAGGCTTCCAAGCCTCATGAAAGGAGGCTTTCGAGTCTTTTGAAAGTAGGCTTCCGAGCCTCTTGAAAGTAGGCTTTCGAGCATCTTGGAAGGAGGCTAGATGGGCCCTCCTTAGCCGTGCGGAAAGACGCGCGGCTACAAAGCAAGACCATGCTGAGAGTGGCTGGGTTCGATTCCCGGTGCCGGTCTAGGCAATTTTCGGATTGGAAATTGTCTCGACTTCCCTGGGCATAAAAGTATAATCGTGCTAGCCTCATGATATACGAATGCAAAAATGGTAACCTGGCTTAGAAACCTCGCAGTTAATAACTGTGGAAGTGCTTAATGAACACTAAGCTGCGAGGCGGCTCTGTCCCAGTGTGGGGATGTAATGCCAATAAGAGGAAGAAGAAGAAGAAGGAAGGAGGCTTCAAAACCACTTAAGAAGAGGCTTCCAAGCCTCTTGAAAGTAGGCTTCCTCGCCTCTTGATAGGGGGCTTCCGAGTCTTTAGAAAGAAGGATTCCAAGCCTCTTGAAAGGAGGCTTCCGAGACTCTTGGAAGGGGGCTTCCGAGCCTTTTGAAAGGAGGCTTCCGAGCCCCTTGAAAGGAGGCTTCCGAACCTCTTGAAATCGGGCTTCCGGGTTTCTAGAAAGTAGACTTTTGAGCCTCTTGAAATGGGACTCCCGTGCTTCTTAAAAGAAGGCTTCCGAGCGTTTTCAAATAAAGTTTCCGAACCTCTTGAAAGGAGGTCTCCAACCCTCTTGAATTCAGGCTTCAAAGCCTCTAAAGGGTGTATTCGATAACAATGGCACACACATATTTACTCACCAAAATTAAACCGATTATTGGATTGTCTTAAAATTTTCAGAGAATGAAAAACTTTTAATGAGTTATGATTTACAACATTTGTTTCATTTGATTTCATTGCCAATCCCGAATGCCCGCACCTTTCTTTTCACTCCACCCTTCAAATTTTGTACAATCGATTTTTCCTATATTTTTTGTTGTTTTTTTCCAAATTTTCTTCATCTTCAGCTCTGTTTTAATAATTTTAGGATGTTTTCGAAGTTTCGTCTTCACAATTGCCCAGAATTTTTCATTTGAGCGAAGTTCCGGTGAGTTTTGTGGGTTCATATCTTTTGGCACAAATTTAGCTTCGTTTGCTCGGTACCACTGCAATACGTTACGAGCGTAGTTGCAAGACGCCAAATCAGGCCAAAACAGTGTTGTTACTTTGTGTTTTCTTATGAATGGCGAAATATGCTTCTTGAGACACTATTCGGTCTAAATCGTACTGTTGAATGTTCCGGAGGTAATGAAAGGAGCGCTTACTTCACCACATCCGCAAATCGCCTGACTTCTTAGCAAATTTTAATAACTTCTTTGTTCGGACATCCTCCGGAATATCTAACTTGGACTTGGCAACGAAATATTCATGCCCAGGAAGTTGACGGAAGTCAGCCTTGACGTAGGTTTCATCATCCATCACGATGCAACAGGATTTGGTGAACAACTTCGTGTAAAGTTTTTGGGCGCGGGTTTTTGCAGTGGGGCTTTTTGCACCTTGTAAATATGTAACCCAACACGTTTCATGGTTTTTGTGCACGAAACCAACCGACACCTCGGACTTGTTAGCAATATTTCGTTTGGAAACTTATTGAGCTGTTCTACCACTCCTGGTCATTTTACTGTCCATTGGACCGCTTCTACGACCACTCCCTTCCTTCTTTTGAACACTCAGATGCTCCTTGAAGGTTTTTATTACACGAGATACAGTTGAATTTGCAATCCTAATTGCTTTGCTATCGATCGGTGGGACGCCTCCGGATTTTGATTGTAGGTGCACAACATTTTTTCACTGGCAATTTCTTGTTCCGACGATATGATTTGAACCACCCTGCAGATGTAAACAATACACTATGAATAAGATTTGGTTAAATTTTCAGGTTTTTTACTCATACGGTTCAAAAGTTATAGGAGATTTTCGGTGTGCCATTTTTATCGAATACACCCTTTAGAAAGGAGGTTTTAGAGCCTCTGGAAAAGGGGCTTCAGTGCCTTTTGGCAGGAGGCTTCCGAGCCTTTCTGCAGGAGGTTTCCGAGGGTCTTTTCAGTATGATTGGCAGCAGGCTTCCAAGCCTATATATTCTGGATTTTAGCTCAGAAGCATATTATTCAACATTTTGTCACGATCAAGTAGATTGCATTGAAGATTTTTTGAATTTGTTCATTCGACGTTTTGTCATCTTTTGTCTCACAGCCCTTCATACTCTGTACTGCTTTGGGTGGATAGGATTCAAAAGTCTTTGATTTACTGATCGTCATGCATATTATGTACAATACAAAGTTTCAGAATAAAAATACATAAAAAAAAAACTATCAATAAGTTTTTATTGGAATTGTATTATTATTTATTTATTCAGACTAAGGCCGAAGTGGCCTGTGCGGTATATAAGAGTCTTCTCCATTCGGCTCGGTCCATGGCTACACGTCGCCAACCACGCAGTCTACGGAGGGTCCGCAAGTCATCTTCCACCTGATCGATCCACCTTGCCCGCTGCGCACCTCGCCTTCTTGTGCCCGTCGGATCGTTGTCGAGAACCATTTTCACCGGGTTACTGTCCGACATTCTGGCTACGTGCCCGGCCCATCGCAGTCGTCCGATTTTCGCGGTGTGAACGATGGATGGTTCTCCCAACAGCTGATGCAATTCGTGGTTCATTCGCCTCCTCCACGTACCGTCCGCCATCTGCACCCACCATAGATGGTACGCAGCACTTTCCTTTCGAAAACTCAAGTGCGCGTTGGTCCTCCACGAGCATCGTCCAGGTCTCGTGTCCGTAGAGGACTACCGGTCTAATTAGCGTTTTGTAGATTGTCAGTTTGGTACGGCGGCGAACTCTATTCGATCGGAGCGTCTTGCGGAGTCCAAAGTACGTACGATTTCCAGCCACTATGCGTCTCCGAATTTCTCTGCTGGTGTCATTTTCGGCAGTCACCAGTGAGCCCAAGTACACAAATTCTTCTACCACCTCGATTTCGTCACCACCGATGCAAACTCGCGGTGGGTGGCTCACATTGTCTTCTCTTGAACCTCTTCCTATCATGTACTTTGTCTTCGACGTGTTGATGACTAGTCCGATCCGCTTAGCTTCCCTCTTCAGTCTGATGTAGGCTTCCTCCATCTTCTCAAAGTTACGTGCCATAATATCTATGTCGTCGGCGAAACCAAATAGCTGGACGGACTTATTGAAAATTGTGCCACTCGTGTTAATCCCTGCTCTTCGTATTACACCTTCCAAAGCGATGTTGAATAGCAAACACGAAAGACCATCACCTTGCCGTAACCCTCTGCGGGTTTCGAAGGGACTCGAGAATGCCCCTGAAACTCGAACTACGCACATCACCCGATCCATCGTCGCTTTGATCAACCGTGTCAGTTTATCCGGAAAACCGTGTTCGTGCATTAGCTGCCATAGCTGGTCCCGATCGATTGTATCATATGCGGCTTTGAAGTCGATGAATAGATGATGTGTGGGCACGTTGTATTCGCGGCATTTCTGCAGTACTTGGCGAATGGCAAACACCTGGTCCGTGGTGGAGCGTTCGCCCATAAAACCCGCCTGGTACTGCCCCACGAACTCCCTTGCAGTTGGTGCTAGTCGACGGCATAAAATTTGGGATAGTACCTTGTAGGCGGCGTTCAGCAATGTGATTGCGCGGTAGTTGCTACAATCCAGCTTATCGCCCTTTTTGTAGATGGGACACACGACACCTTCCATCCACTCCTGCGGCAAAACTTCCTCCTCCCAAATCTTGGTAATGACCCAGTGCAGCGCTCTAGCCAGTGCCTCACCACCGTGTTTAAATAGCTCTCCTGGTAGTTGGTCAACCCCAGGGGCTTTGTTGTTTTTGAGCCGGCCAATCTCCTCCTGGATTTCCTGGAGATCCGGAGCCGGTAGAATTATGTCCTGCGCGCGTTCTCCCAGGTCCATCACCATACCGCCATCTTTGTCTGCCACATCGCCATTCAGGTGTTCTTCGTAGTGCTGCCGCCACCTTTGGATCACCTCACGCTCGTTCGTAAGAAGGTTCCCGTCCATGTCCTTACACATATCGGGCTGTGGCACGTGGCCCTTACGTGAACGGTTTAACTTCTCATAGAACTTTCGTGTGTTATTAGCGCGGTACAGTTGCTCCGTTTCTTCACGGTCTCGATCTTCCTGCTGGCGCTTTTTCCTCCGGAAAATCGAGTTTTGTCTGTTCCGCGCCTGTTTATATCGTGCCTCGTTCGCCCTCGTGCGGTGTTGCAGCAATCTCGCCCATGCTGCATTCTTCTCTTCCACTAACTGCTCACATTCGCCGTCATACCAGTCGTTTCTCTGATCCGGGGGCACCGTGCCAAGTGCAGCGGTTGCGGTGCTACCAATGGCGGATCGAATATCTCTCCAGCCATCTTCAAGAGATGCTGCGCCTAGCTGCTCTTCCGTTGGTAGTGCCACTTCCAGCTACTGCGCGTATTCTTGGGCTAGTCTACCGTCTTGTAGCCGCCCAATGTTAAGCCGCGGCGTCCGACTTCGACGCGTGTTGTACACCGTCGAGAGTTTTGAGCGCAGGTATACTGCAACGAGGTAGTGGTCGGATTCAATATTCGCACTGCGGTAAGTGCGGACGTTCGTGATGTCGGAGAAGAATTTACCGTCGATTAGAACGTGGTCGATTTGGTTTTCCGTTTCTTGGTTAGGTGATCTCCATGTGGCCTTGTGGATATTTTTGCGGGGAAAGAAGGTGCTTCGGACTACCATTCCGCGGGAGGCTGCGAAGTTTATGCATCGTTGGCCGTTGTCATTCGATACGGTGTGCAGACTATCCGGTCCGATGACCGGTTTATACATTCCCTCCCTTCCTACCTGTGCGTTCATGTCACCGATGACGATTTTAACGTCCCGCAGTGGGCATCCATCGTATGTCTGCTCCAGCTGTGCGTAGAACGCTTCTTTCTCGTCGTCGGGTCTCCCTTCGTGTGGGCAGTGCACGTTGATGATGCTATAGTTGAAGAAACGGCCTTTAATCCTCAGCTTGCACATCCTTGCGTTGATTGGCTGCCACCCAATCACGCGTTGGCGCATCTTACCCAGCACTATGAAGCCGGTTCCCAGCTCGTTGGTGGTGCCACAGCTTTGGTAGAAGGTAGCCGCTCGATGCCCGCTTTTCCACACTTTCTGTCCTGTCCAGCAAATCTCCTGCAGCGCCACGACGTCGAAGTTGCGGGGATGTAATTCATCGTAGATCATCCTGTCGCAACCTGCGAAACCTAGCGACTTGCAATTCCATGTTCCAAGCTTCCAATCGTGATCCTGTATTCGTCGCCTAGGTCTTTGCCGATTATATCGAGTCGCATTATCTCTTATATTGTTCGTAATGATTGGTTTTCTAGGCGGCTTATTGGGCCTGCGCAAACCTCCTGTCTCGTCGGAGGGCCGTCGTGTCAGGGCTGTTTATCGTCCCACCTAACACCAGGACTTGGGCTTGTGCGCTTTGAGCGGCACACGGTCGCTTTGGTGGAGCCTACTTGCGGATACATGCAGCTTTTTATAGAGGTTTAACAGGGCCCACTGTCAAACCCCACCACATCCTAGGCAAGCCCCACAACTCGCAGATGGCCTGGGGAGGGATCGTCAAGCCCTTGGACATAGTCCCTGCTCCCCCCTATTGGAATTGTTACACAGCTCTAAAAATAGATAGGGTTAGGGCTCGAATTGGTAGAACTTACATCGTAGGCGCTCCATATAGGGTACTCCACGCCTGTGAGCCCTTCTTTAGGACAAGGATCATCTCGCCAGCTCTCGTCCGCGTTATGGTGCTAACTGAGGTCCGCCAGCTGCTACACACAGCCTTGAGCACATCGGCGGAACGTAGAGCTTTCCTTCCTGAATTCTTGGAGAAATCTTTCTGTGAAGAATTCCTTCCGGAATTCATACAAAAATCCTTCTGGAATTCGAGCAGAATTCCTTCGGGAATTTGTGGAGAAATCCTTCCGGAATTCGTGAAGAAGTCTTCTTGGCATTTCTTCTTCCGGAGTTCGTAGAGAATTCCTTCCACAATTCTTTCAGAATTCCTTTCGAATTCGTGAAGAATTCCTTCCGGAAATAGTGAAGGATTTCTTCCGGAATTCTTTAAGAATTTTCGTGATGAATTTCTTCCGGAATTCGTGGAGAATTCTTTCCGGAATTCGGGAAGAATTCCTTCCGGAATTCGTGGAGAATTCCTTCCGGAACTCGTTGAGAATTCATTCCAGAACTCGCGGGGGATTCCTTTCAGAATTCGTGGAGAATTCCTTTCGGAATTCGTGGAGAATTCCTTCCGGAATTCGTTGAGAATTCCTTTCGGAATTCGTGGAGAATTTCTTTCGGAATTCGTGGAGAATTCCTTTCGGAATTCATGGAGAATTCCTTTCGGAATTCGTGGAGAATTCCTTTCGGAATTCGTGGAGAATTCCTTTCGGAATTCGTGGAGAATTCCTCTAGGAATTCGTGGAGAATTCCTCTAGGAATTCGTGGAGAATTCCTCTCGGAATTCGTGGAGAATTCCTCTCGGAATTCGTGGAGAATTCCTTCGGAATTCGTGGAGAATTCCTCTCGGAATTCGTGGAGAATTCCTTTCGGAATTCGTGGAGAATTCCTTTCGGAATTCGTGGAGAATTCCTTTCGGAATTCGTGGAGAATTCCTTTCGGAATTCGTGGAGAATTTCTTTCGGAATTCGTGGAGAATTCCTTTCGGAATTCGTGAAGAATTCCTTTCGGAATTCTTGGAGAATTCATGAAGAATTCTTTCCGGAATTCGTGAAGAATTCCTTCCGGAATTATTTCCGGAATTCATGAATTCGCGCGGAATTCCTTCCGGAATTCGTGAAAATACCTTTCAGACTTCGTAGGAGAATTCCTTGCGGAGTTCGTACAAAATTCCTTCCGGAATTCGTGGAGAATTCCTTCCGAAATTCGTAAAGAATTCCTTCCAGAATTCGTGGAGAATTCCTTACGGAATTCGTGAAGAATTCCTTCCAGAATTCGTGGAAAATTCCTTCTGGAATTCGTGAAGAATTCCTTCTGGAATTCGGGGAGAATTCCTTCCGGAATTCGTGGAGAATTCCTTCCGGAATTCGTGGAGAATTCCTTCCGAAATTCGTGGAAAATTCCTTCCGGAGTTCATGAAGCATTCCTTCTGGAATTCGTGAAGGATTCCTTCGGGAATTCGTTAAGAATTCCCTCCGGGATTCGTGGAGAATTCCTTCCGAAATTCGTGGAGAATTCCTTCCGAAATTCGTGGAGAATTACTTCCGGAGTTCGTGGAGAATTACTTCCGAAATTCGTGGAGAATTCCTTCCGGAATTCGTGGAGAATTCTTTCCGAAAGTCGTGGAGAATTCCTTCCGGAATTCGTGGAGAATTCATTTCGCGATTCGTGGAGAAATTCTCCCGTAATTCGTGGAGAACTCCTACCGCAATTCATAAAGAATTCTTTCCGGAATTCGTGGAGAATTGCATTTGGAATTTGTGAAGAATTTCTTTCGGAATTTTTAGAGAATTTCTTCTGGAATTCTTGGAAATTTCCTTTAAGATTTCTTGGAGAGTTCCTTCTGGAATTCGTAAAAATCTCCTTCTGGAATTCGTGGACAATTCTATTCGGAATTCGTGGAGAATTCCTTTCGGAATTCCTTCCTCCAGAGTTCGTGGAGAATCCCTTCCCCAATTCGTTAAGAATTCGCTTCGAAATTCGTGGAGAATTATTTCCGGAATTCGTAATTTCGTGCGGAATTCCTTCCGGAATTCGTGGAAAATTCCTTTCGAAATTCGTGGAGAATTTCTTCCGGAATTCGTGGAGAATACCTTCCACACTTCGTAGAAGAAATCGTTCCGAAATTCATGGAACATTCCTTCCGCAATTCGTGGAGAATTCCTTTTGAAATTCGTGGAGAATTCCTTCCGCAATTCGCGGAGAATTCTTCCCCAATTCGTGGAGAATTCCTCCCGCAATTCGTGGAGAATTCCTTCCGGAATTCGTGGAGAATTGTGTTCGGAATTTGTGGAGAATTTCTTCCGGAATTTTTAGAGAATTCTTGGAAATTTTCTTTAAGATTTCTTGGAGAGTTCCATCTGGAATTCATGGACGATTCTGTTCGGAATTTGTGGAGAATTTCTTTCGGAATTCCTTCTTCCAGAGTTCGTGGAGAATCCCTTCCTCAATTCGTAAGGAATTCGCTTCTAAATTCGTGGAGAATTATTTCCAGAATTCGTAAATTCTTGTGGAATTCCTTCCGAAATTCGTGGAGTAATCCTTCCGGAATTCGTGGAGAATACTGTGGGTTCACGGCGTGTTTGTTAAAAGGGGCTTATTTTCAAAAAATCAGTATCTCTAAAACACCCACTAAGCGAAAGTATAGGTTTTCCTCTTTCACGTAAGTGCATTTTTAAAATGTTCTATCGAGGGTCATTTTTCCATACATTTTTAAGGGTGTTAAATCGGCTATCATTCGAGATTTCTATGGAAATTGCACTAAAAATACTGAAAAAAATAAAAATTGTTCTAGATCCCCCGATAGAACATTTTAATATACCCACGACATGAAAGAGAAGAGCATATGCTTTCGCGTGGTGGGTGTTTTATAGATACTGTTTTTTTCAAATTAACATTTCCCCACAGAGACACCGTGGGGTACGAGTAAATTACACTCGGCGTGTATTTGAAGGTATACAAACAAATACCTTCCAGACTTCTTAGGAGTAATCCTTCCGGAATTCGCGGAGAATTCATTTTGGCATTTTGGCATGGGGGCAGCAGGGACTATGTCCAAGGGCTTGACGATCCCTCCCCAGGCCATCTGCGAGTTGTGGGGCTTGCCTAGGATGTGGTGGGGTTTGACAGTGGGCCCTGTTAAACCTCTATAAAAAGCTGCATGTATCCGCAAGTAGGCCCCACCAAAGCGACCGTGTGCCGCTCAAAGCGCACAAGCCCAAGTCCTGGTGTTAGGTGGGACGCTAAACAGCCCTGACACGACGGCCCTCCGACGAGACAGGAGGTTTGCGCAGGCCCAATAAGCCGCCTAGAAAACCAATCATTACGAACAATATAAGAGATAATGCGACTCGATATAATCGGCAAAGACCTGGGCGACGAATACAGGATCACGATTGGAAGCTTGGAACATGGAATTGCAAGTCGCTAGGTTTCGCAGGTTGCGACAGGATGATCTACGATGAATTACATCCCCGCAACTTCGACGTCGTGGCGCTGCAGGAGATTTGCTGGACAGGACAGAAAGTGTGGAAAAGCGGGCATCGAGCGGCTACCTTCTACCAAAGCTGTGGCACCACCAACGAGCTGGGAACCGGCTTCATAGTGCTGGGTAAGATGCGCCAACGCGTGATTGGGTGGCAGCCAATCAACGCAAGGATGTGCAAGCTGAGGATTAAAGGCCGTTTCTTCAACTATAGCATCATCAACGTGCACTGCCCACACGAAGGGAGACCCGACGACGAGAAAGAAGCGTTCTACGCACAGCTGGAGCAGACATACGATGGATGCCCACTGCGGGACGTTAAAATCGTCATCGGTGACATGAACGCACAGGTAGGAAGGGAGGAAATGTATAGACCGGTCATCGGACCGGATAGTCTGCACACCGTATCGAATGACAACGGCCAACGATGCATAAACTTCGCAGCCTCCCGCGGAATGGTAGTCCGAAGCACCTTCTTTCCCCGCAAAAATATCCACAAGGCCACATGGAAATCACCTAACCAAGAAACGGAAAACCAAATCGACCACGTTCTAATCGACGGTAAATTCTTCTCCGACATCACGAACGTCCGCACTTACCGCAGTGCGAATATTGAATCCGACCACTACCTCGTTGCAGTATGCCTGCGCTCAAAACTCTCGACGGTGTACAACACGCGTCGAAGTCAGACGCCGCGGCTTAATATCGGGCGGCTACGAGACGGTAGACTAGCCCAAGAATACGCGCAGCAGCTGGAAGTGGCACTCCCAACGGAAGAGCAGCTAGGCGCAGCGTCTCTTGAAGATGGCTGGAGAGATATTCGATCCGCCATTGGTAGCACCGCAACCGCTGCACTTGGCACGGTGCCCCCGGATCAGAGAAACGACTGGTATGACGGCGAATGTGAGCAGTTAGTGGAAGAACATGGGCGAGATTGCTGCAACACCGCACGAGGGCGAACGAGGCACGATATAAACAGGCGCGGAACAGACAAAACTCGATTTTCCGGAGGAAAAAGCGCCAGCAGGAAGATCGAGACCGTGAAGAAACGGAGCAACTGTACCGCGCTAATAACACACGAAAGTTCTATGAGAAGTTAAACCGTTCACGTAAGGGCCACGTGCCACAGCCTGATATGTGTAAGGACATAAACGGGAACCTTCTTACGAACGAGCGTGAGGTGATCTAAAGGTGGCGGCAGCACTACGAAGAACACCTGAATGGCGATGTGGCAGTCGAAGATGGCGGTATGGTGATGGACCTGGGAGAACGCGCGCAGGACATAATTCTACCGGCTCCGGATCTCCAGGAAATCCAGGAGGAGATTGGCCGGCTGAAGAACAACAAAGCCCCTGGGGTTGACCAACTACCAGGAGAGCTATTTAAACACGGTGGTGAGGCACTGGCTAGAGCGCTGCACTGGATCATTACCAAGATTTGGGAGGAGGAAGTTTTGCCGCAGGAGTGGATGGAAGGTGTCGTGTGTCCCATCTACAAAAGGGCGATAAGCTGGATTGTAGCAACTACCGCGCAATCACATTGCTGAACGCCGCCTACAAGGTACTCTTCCAAATTTTATGCCGTCGACTAGCACCAACTGCAAGGGAGTTCGTGGGGCAGTACCAGGCGGGTTTTATGGGCGAACGCTCCACCACGGACCAGGTGTTCGCCATTCGCCAAGTACTGCAGAAATGCCGCGAATACAACGTGCCCACACATCATCTATTTATCGACTTCAAAGCCGCATATGATACAATCGATCGGGACCAGCTATGGCAGCTAATGCACGAACACGGTTTTCCGGATAAACTTATACGGTTGATCAAGGCGACGATGGATCGGGTGATGTGCGTAGTTCGAGTTTCAGGGGCATTCTCGAGTCCCTTCGAAACGCGTAGAGGGTTACGGCAAGGTGATGGTCTTTCGTGTTTGCTATTCAACATCGCTTTGGAAGGGGTAATACCAAGACCAGGCATCAACACGACTGGTACCATTTTTAACAAGTCCCTCCAGCTATTTGGTTTCGCAGACGAAATTGCTATTCTGGCACGTAACATTGAGAAGATGGAGAAGCTTTCAACAGATTGAAGAGGGACGCTAATCGGATCGGACTAGTCATCAACACGTCGAAGACGAAGTACATGATAGGGAGAGGTTCAAGAGAAGACAATGTGAGCCACCCACCGCGAGTTTGCATCGGTGGTGACGAAATCGAGGTGGTAGAAGAATTTGTGTACTTGGGCTCACTGGTGACTGCCGAAAATGACACCAGCAGAGAAATTCGGAGACGCATAGTGGCTGGAAATCGTACGTACTTTGGACTCCGCAAGACGCTCCGATCGAATAGAGTTCGCCGCCGTACCAAACTGACAATCTACAAAACGCGCATTAGACCGGTAGTCCTCTACGGACACGAGACCTGGACGATGCTCGTGGAGGACCAACGCGCACTTGGAGTTTTCGAAAGGAAAGTGCTGCGTACCATCTATGGTGGGGTGCAGATGGCGGACGGTACGTGGAGGAGGCGAATGAACCACGAATTGCATCAGCTGTTGGGAGAACCATCCATCGTTCACACCGCGAAAATCGGACGACTGCGATGGGCCGGGCACGTAGCCAGAATGTCGGACAGTAACCCGGTGAAAATGGTTCTCGACAACGATCCGACGGGCACAAGAAGGCGAGGTGCGCAGCGGGCAAGGTGGATCGATCAGGTGGAAGATGACTTGCGGACCCTCCGTAGACTGCGTGGTTGGCGACGTGTAGCCATGGACCGAGCCGAATGGAGGAGACTCTTATATACCGCACAGGCCACTTCGGCCTTAGTCTGAATAAATAATAATAATATCATTTTGGCATTGGGGGAGAATTCCTTTCGGAATTCGTGGAAAATTCCTTCAGAAATTCGTGGAGAATTCCTTCCGGACTTCGTAAGAGAAATCTTTCTGGAATTTGTGGAGAATTCATTTCGGCATTCTTGGGGAATTTCTTCCGGAATCCGTGGAGAATTCCTTCCGGAATTCATGGTGAATTTCTTCCGGAATTCATGGTGAATTCCTTCCGGAATTCATGGCGCATTCCTTCCGGAATTCATGGAGAATTCCTTTCGGAACTAATGAAGAATTCCTTTCGGAATTCGTGGAGAATTCCTTTCGGTATTTTTGGAGAATTCCTTCTTAATTCGTGAGGTATTACACTTCTGCAGCACCACCCTGAACAAGTCCGGTAAAGCCAGTACCGCAGATTTAAGAGCCACCTTTGGAATTTCATACGGATCCGGAGCTTTCTTCATCTTCAAACCTTCCGCCACTGAGGACAGCTCGTCATTGGAGACTTGCATACCTACAATGGGCCTACGGTCTGATCTTCAGCTTATCCAGACACTTTTTCGCTGGTGTCGCTGGACCCCTGATCTTCGCTGTCAGCTTCTTGGCACATCTAGTAGAAGCAGTTGGACTTGCAACTTTAATTTCCTGTTCGAAAGCCGCTCTAGCTTCATGGACAATTATGCTACGCTTCTCTCTGACCATCTTTGCCTTGTTCTCTGAAAGCGTCTTCTGGCTCTGAAACACGCAGCACGAAGTTTGGCAATAGTTTTAATTTTATTAACTGGCTGCAGTTTCCTCGGAATTGTGGTATTGCAAAGCTAGCGTTTCCATCAGCGCATCTGCATCGATATCTGTTGCGCAACTGTTTGCTTGAAGTGCTTCGATAGAAAGGTCCTTGCTGAAATCTTCGTCCCCAGTTCCTTATCTCTTGTCGTACCGTCGGAATTCATGATCGTGACGTTCGATGATGGACTCTTTGCCGTCACTGACGGTACCTTCGTTGCTCAGCCTAACATCCAGCTTTAACAGCGCCGCCAGCAAACTGTAACCTCTGGCGTTGATCAAATTCCACAACCATTTTATTCCACACCCGAAGCGTTGAAGTCCGATGATTATCGGTTCCAGCATCCGGTTGTACTGCTCTAGAGTCCACCAAAATTAGGCATCAATAACAGCTACACACGAAGATCTTGTTAATTTAGGCGATTACAATACCTTCGCCTGCGCTGTCTACCACTTGAAATCATCACTTGAATAGCCGCAATCCCCAATGAATCCGTCACCCAGTCGCTATTTTCTGAAGGGATCCGATTCGGCTCAGCAATAAATGCCACTTTACAGAATGGTACTACCGTATGCTAAGTTCGTCTACCGACGTGATCTTGTCCACGTCTCTGCACTCGATCACTGCCTCCTGCGTTAGAGCTCTTACGTTAAATTCACTGCCCAAGGAATTGGCAATAAGCTCCCGGAAGGCCAAGCTCTTGATTGTGGGATCCTTCTTCTGATGGAACAGCTCCACAACCCGGGAATCGAAATCATCTTCGATTGTCGGTTAACCGCTCCAGGATCTGGCTCCCCTATCCACTCTTGAGGTGCATATGAAAATTGCATATGAAAACTCCGTTGATATTGGCGATCACGAAGCTTTCATCGAACCTCTCCACCACTTCTTAAATAGAGAATCTGCCCATTATTTGTATCGCAGCCATTCCCGTTCTTTGAGCTACCCAGTTGCTGTTATCTGGGATAGCTTGATACGGCTCTGCAATTATTGCGACATCATACTTTATTTCTGTGGTTGATGGCCAATTTTAGTGGTTTTGCAGTTATTCAGATCAATCGGAATTATCGCCACTACTGCTGACATGCACTCGCCCTCTTGCAGGCAGGAGATTTGTACCCACCCGTCTGAAGGTAGTTTCCGTCCCCTGGAGTGCAAAGCGTACACTTCGGTCTTTTCGTGCAGTCTATCGAAAGATGATCTGTCTCCCCATTTCACATGTTGGACCTGTCCGGACCTGCCCGGTGTCCGATGCCTATACATTTAAAGCATCTCTCCGCTTATTTATTTGCTGGAGGGGTGGCTTTCAATGGGAGTTTCGACCATCCAACCGTCAATTTGCATACCTTCAATGCCGGGTTTGCAGCAGTTATTGGCTCCGTACACATTCCTAATCCTAATTATCATTTGCACCTCGCTCAGGTTACACTGCACAAAATTACCATCTCTGGAGCTAAGGCTTTGACTTCCACCTATAATCGAGCTATGAACCGCTGCGGCCTTCTTTAGCTCAAAGAGCATCTCTCCGGTTTGTGTGCATGTGGTCCTTACCACGTTCTCGCCCAAGTTCCTCGGTTCCAAATCTTCTCAAACATTCTTGAGAAGTGCTGCATACGTCATAGCGTCGTTAGCCTTGACGAGTAAATCTTCCTCCTTTGGCGGCTTTTGACAAGGCGGGGGCTTTCATTTCTTGTTCTGCTAATTTTTTTCGCCTCTTTTCCATTCAGTTGTATCTTACTTTTCTCTTTCTGGCCTACTACGGTACTCCATCCTTCTCACTGCGTCCTCCCGCGGCTGCTTCTTTTCTTGAGTCCGCCTGGCCTACCGTCTCCCGGCGAGGTTCTTGCCGTTTTGATGGCATTGAAGACTGATGTACTCTGCACCCCAGCCAATTTATTTTTCCCTTGCTGCTTAGGATATAACGCCACTGGCATTGTGCCGATACATCTCTGTTGCGGCGGAGCTAAAACAGCAGGAGCATTAGTCAGTACCAACGCGCACTGCACTGCATCGGCCTTTAGCGTTGCTGTATCGATTTCATTCACTACCGGTATTAGCGCCTTTTGAATCCTATGAACCTTAATCTCCTTATGGACATTGCTTCTCCTGTGCACGAAATTCTCTTTAAATGATGAAGCTAGATGTGGAGATGTGGGTCAACAGCAGTTCAGGTTAGGAGCACAAACTAAATTTACAGGCGTGCAAATACAAATTAATATTTCAATAAGGTCATTCATCAGAACATTGATTCATAGATATATAACAAGAAGTATTTCATAAAACTAATTATAGACAGATATATATGAAGACCAAAGTAGGATGAGATGGTGTGAAATAAAAATATATTTTTTAAATGTGTTCCTCATCAGCATTAAGCTAATAATGCCTTTCCTATCTCAAACATCTCTGTTTGACTCTCGCAATCTTGCAAAAAATGAAAAGAGTAACCCACTTGTATATGTGTGTGGTTTTTTTTCTATGTTCAGGCCATTACCGAACTAGTTCCTCTGCAAATAGCATCAATGTAAACCGCACCACAATAAACCGCCTCTGGTGCGGCGCCGCAAGGCACTTATTATTGCTGTGGTACGTTACATAACCCGAAACACATGTAATGAAGGGAAAACTCATACTTACCATCGGCACCATCATCCAATGGAGCAAACCGAGTAAGGAGCCAATAGATGAGTGCAAAAAAAAAACTGAATCGCAAACGGTCAAAATATAAACGAATCATAATTGAGGATATAACTCCAATCAGGAATATTTGCATATACTTTGTATGTCTTATATTCTGATATTCTCAAAACTATTTGGCCGATGAATTTTTCTACTCATCATTATATGAATTTCAACTCGAAAAAATTTCAACACGAGAAAGTTTTTGAAATTTTGAATGTTTTCAACACGGAATAACTACACTAAATTAATGATTTCGTGTGTGTTACTTCTACGTGAAGTTAAACGATTTATCGCACGATGTTTTCCTTTCCAAGCTCCTGCATGAAGGGGAGGGCAGTGTAGCCAGTGGAGATATATCAGCTTCCACACTGATATTCTTCCTCCCCTTCATACGGGAGCTTGGCAGAAGGAAGGTCGTGCGATATGTGCCATCACAAATATTGCCTCCGCTCGCTTTCAAATCGACTTCTATAAAACATTCTTCATGCCTGCCGTATCCTAACGGAACTATCAATTCTATACTTTCGCCTCTAATGCTATCATGAACATGTACGTCCAAGTTTGGAAGATGATATTAGCATTTCCATATCATTGCAACGGAATAACTACTTCTTCTCACTTTTTCAATTTGATTGTCGTTCATCAGCAAATAAATTTGAAGTTTGGAAAAACATCTTTTATTATGTGGTGCTCATGTTGCTGTCATTACAAACGACCCAGCTAAGGGGTCGATACCGACGCGTACCGCTATTGACGGCTAAATGAATGATGATGAGAAGGTAATTGATCATATGAATAATTAATAACTTCTCTCTCTTTGGTTTAGCAAGTCGTGTAGGGTTCGCCTCATTTTTGGTGGAAGTCTCTGCTCTTTTCAAATGAGCTTTCTGGTCTAGGGGTTTGAGAACAATAAGCTCCGCATGAGAAAACGAAAGTGTTCGAAGATGTATGGGCACTTTAGGAGAAACAAAAAACACAACAACAACAAAAACGGAAACACGGAATTCACGATCGATTGGCAGCCGTGGATCGTTACACATCGAATGTGAGGTTTTTGTGGTGCCTTATTGTTTGGTTCGAATGTTCGATGTTCGAGAAATGGTTGGAGTCCGGTTAATATACGTGCTAAAGCTTTTTAGAGAGGGATACGTGGAATGATCGGATATTGACACGTTGAATTTAGATGATTATTTAGTGAACAAATAATATTTAAACCGCATTCCTTTTTAATAACGTTAGAACGAATATCATTTCAATAATCTTCTTTCCATAGGTCTTCCATTCTGGGAAACGATATGTATACATTTGTTCGCAGAATTTCAGGAAATATTAATATACTGAAATATTTAGCTTTCATTTCTTTGTTTTCTCCGGCAAAGTTGAGAAAAATCCTTCAAAGCCTTATGAAAAAGTAACACATCAGGATGCTGCAGATCTTACTCTTTAGTGCTCTTGTTCTGATGCTTATATTTCATCAACTGGTGCTCATGCTGATGCTTTTCTAGCTGATCAGACAACTTTTTCAAGTTTTCAACAACTCTTTGATTGTTTGAGGCCCTCTGAGTTCCAAGCAAATTGTAATCAGGGCAGATTTAGTTTTTATATTCAAATGCATTTAATTTTGAGCTTTTGATCATTCAATTCTAAATCATTTTAATTTTATCGTCTTCATCTATCGTTTCTTTACAGGTATGTATGGTCTCTTTCGATAATGAGCGTTATGATTGAAGAAAGTGTTAGATAGGTGAGTTATTGAATAATGGAAAATACATTTTTAGAAGTAAAATAATTCAAAATATAATCCTTACACCAATCGATACCCTCAAATAAACTCTAATTGATTGACGAATGATAGAATTCACCCAACAGCTTCATCGAACTAACAAATTACATTGACGCACCCACAGACATAATACAGATTTGATCTTTCAATGAAAATTAATGTGGGCACATGAAGCCGCGATACAAATCAATCAATTACCGCCGGCCGTCGCCCGTCGAAATGCTCTTTCAGAAACGAATCGATAGAGGTAGTAGGAAGTAATGACAATGCCTAATGGAAAACCACGAACCACTGCACACTGCTGCCAGACAACTTGACACCGTCCGGCGAACCGAAAGGCATACCAGAGACCTCCTCGTCACACGTGTGTGGCGCGCGCGGTATGACCAAAGAGAAGTGGCACAAGAAGGCCACCACAAAGTTGGATATAATCTTCAAACCTTCGATGGTAGTTGACGGTGGTGACGATGGACCAGAAGCGAGAAACGACAATCATATATGTAGCGTGTTTACGTTTATTGGTTTCTGACCGTCATCGTCGTCGCCGTTTGTCCCACTGATGCCGGTTCCAAGTGCATTTCGATATGGCAGCTGTTGGTTGATGAGGTGTAGACTTCCTCATCTCGTCGGATGTGTTTCAATCTATGTCTGTCGATCGATTGGGTACAAATTGACTGCTGGTGCAGCTAATATTTCTGTAAATTCGACGACCAACACACCTGAATTCGGTGGCGAAGCCAAGGAACGTAAGCATGTGACTCATCACTGCTTATGGATTATTAAGAAGGGACCACCCGCACCGGATGCCGGCGACGACGGAGCCACAACGCGACAGTTCAGAAAACCCTTAAAACAATCGTCGTTTATCTCAACAGCGGCGACGACGACGACGACGACGATGACGGTAATTATGTTAGCATATTTATTCCTCTGTGTGATTGAGGCAAATGTTTGTTTCGGCTGCGGTGTTTAAAATGTCGTCAGCTGCCGCCTTCTCCGGGTTGTCGCATTTGGCTCCTTCGTTCCAGAAGTTGAATGACGATGGCAGCGACGCGTGCGTGAGCGTTTAAAAGATGTGTCCATAAATTTGGACGACTTAAGCGTACAGATGAGGCTTTGTAATTAGGGCTGATATTTGGGAGGAAGAGTGGTTTTGGCTTAGAATTGTAGAACAATATTTGTATGTACTCTTATTGACATACAATGAGTATGAAGACAAATGTTTGTAGAGTAATGAAATAATTTTATGTTTGGCGTATTTCACTGAATGGTGATTTGTGATAAATCATGTTTATCAGCAACTTAAAATAAAAAAATACTTATTTTTCCTGCGCTTGAAAAAAATATTGAAAAAGCACGTGGTTTACAAAATGGCCGATTTTCTGGCTTCATTCTATAATCACCTTAAAGGAAAACTTTTCTGCATGTTAACGAAAAATTGTTCCGCTGAAATTTCAATTTGTGGAGTGGCAAATGTTGGTCAGTGATACGCAACGCTGTAGCAAAAGTACCGACGAGGGCAGCGGTACACACCCCTATTCCTGAGTTAGTAAACTTCTGATTGCTATAAACATTTTGTGTTTGACGAATGTGGTCAAATTTTCGGTTTTATAACACTTCTAGAACTGATCATTTGATTTCCTTGTACAAAAAGCCATTTTTAAAAATGATGAAAAACCTCAAATTCCCTCAAATTTCCCTGTTCCAAAATATGCAGAGCAATCCTTAGCCCTTCCTCTGTCTAGCTCAGAATTAAATTAATCCCTTTTTTTTCTTCCATTCAAAAATACAAGCATTTGAAAATGGTGGATTTTTTCAAGAAAAACAGTGATATCTGCAAGCTTAGGGGGCCTACTTAGCCGTGCGGTAAGATGCACGACTACATAGCAAGACCATGCTGAGGGTGGCTGGGTTCGATTCCCGGTGGAGGTCTGGGCAATTTTCGAATTGGAAATAGTCTCGACTTCCCTGGGCATAAAAGTATCATCGTGTTAGCCTCATGATATACGAATGCAAAAATGGTAACATGGCTCAGAAACCTCGCAGGTAATAACTGTGGAAGTGCTCAATGAACACTAAGCTGCGGGGCTGCTCTGTACCACTGTGGGGAGTAATGGCAATAAGAAGAAGATGATTCTTGCTAAATTTTTGTGCTATTTTTGTTTTGCTGGAGAGCTTTTTATGCTACGTTATAGAAGCTGTTTTAACCCTTAAAATACTGGGACGACACTTTTACCATACTTTTGGTCATTACTATTGATGCCGAGGGACGATGTTTCAAATTTATATGGTTTTACAAAGGGGAATATCAGCACTTTCAAATGTCATTACGAGATTCCGTTTCGGAGATTCTATTCCGGAGAAATAACCGGATATGTAGGGTACACTTTACATATTTCCATATATCGAAGGTCATATTTTAATTGTAGTCAATTGTATTCTAATAAAAATAGCTCAAATCGACAAATATAATAAAAGATGATTGCAGGGAATCGATTTCTGTGAATCAATAAACTTAAATTGACAACAACGTCCAATACCTGGGACCGGAATCACCGGTATCTGGTTCCGGAGAAGCAAATCAAAATTTCAGAGAACTATACCATGCGACATATCAAATTACACTTCCGCGACGAGATATGGCCAACGAAAGTATATTTATTCGAACCGTTTTGGACACATGTGGCCACTCTGGCACAGGTTCCGATAGGTAACTATCCGGTTTTGAGAACAAATCAATATTTCTGGGAACCATACAATGCGACACATCAAATTACACTGCAGCGACGAGATATGGCCCACGAAAGTATAATTAGACCGTCTTGGACACATGTGGCCACTCTGACACAGGTTTCGGTACGCCGTTATCTGGTTTCGGAGGACCAAATAAAAAATTCTGAGATCCAATACGTAGGGGGAATGACGGCTTTGGCAGGTTTTGTTCTATTATTGGCAGGGGGGTTTTTATGACTTACTCGGCTCAAATTTGGCCTAAACATTCTTTGCATATCAAAGAATATTAGCATTAGCATTAGCATTAGCATTGAGCAATTCGCACAAATTCGTAGGTGGTACAAGCCTGGACTATTGTATGAGAGTAGCATCACTTTCATCCGTTACCACAGATATTGATTTGGGACTAATCACTATCTCTTAGATGGAAGCAATGCACTCTCCAATAGTCCAGATCTGTCCTGGCCACGTCCTTGCGAATGCTGGGGAAGGGGAAGGATGGTTAGTCGGACACCTACTTAAGAGAGATGCAGAGAACTCTACGACCTCTCATAGGTGCCACGGGAGATTTTGGGATTGTTAGTGTGGAAGGTTTTAACAGTAGGAATCGTGTTGGTAGAACGTGAAACACAGAAAGAACTATGATAGAAATACAAAGTAGGAAAGGGACGAGCCTGGAATTGAACCCACGACCTCCTGCTTATAAGGCAGAAGCGGTAGCCACTAGACCACCGAGCTCGAGCTCGTTGCATATCAAAGAATATTGTGGCCAAATTTCATTAAATTCGATCGACAAAAACCCCCCTGCCAATAATAGAACAACAACTGCCAAAGCCGTCTTTCCCCCTATATAAACAAACTCGACGTTGCGTATTATGGACCCGATAGACAATATGCTACATTATTTATTATTATTTTAAAATGCTTACTTAAGTAGTAAAAATGAAAGTTTTGGCTAGTTTTTTGTACGAAACACGTTTCTGATACCTGTTGCTTGTCATCTGGTGCAGCAGAACTACAATTTATCAAGAGGCTCGCTCTAGCGAAGCGACCGAAGTAAATTTTAGTGTTTAAGGGGTCCATTACTAGAACTCACTCCCTAATTTGTTTGTCTCTGGTTTAGTTACGTCCCAAGTCATGTGCGGTAAGACTCTTCGTTGAATGAGCCCGTCTCGTTACCATGGATGACGAGAACGATGTTTTCCTGAGAATGACCATCTCTGGATACATAAACGACGGTCGCGAAGCTCAATGCAGTGAACATGTAATAGGAAAAGCATTAAGGCAAAGTTACCTGTGATGTAATTGTCTTATCATAGGTTTCTAGTGCACAACCTTCACGGATCTGAATTGGTACAAATGCTAGCGTCTAACAAGCAGATCTTGAGGTTCTGAGTTCGATCCTCCAGTATATTTTTAATCAATATTTTTTGTTGTAATTATTTATCCTTATTTTGATAGATATATTAGTTTTAGTTTATATCGATTAGTTTCTTGACTAATTGAACTAGTGCGTGCTCTAGCAAAAGTATTTACATAAGTTTTAAATAGGTTGATAAAAGGTGGAGAACATGTTGGTCTCTACCATCAAACTAACAACGGTCAGAGCCACTGAAGGTCAAGGAATGAAAAAACTTATTATTGTTACCAGTGGTTTCTTTGTCGCGGTTTTATGGCTTTAGGTTATGAGTATGGTTGCTAACGTTGCGTTTGTTGACGACGATCAATAGGAGAAGAAACTAATTTGATGTATCGCATGGTATGGTTCTCCGAAATTATGATGTGGTCCTCTGAAACCGGATATTGGCCCTCCGGAACCTGTGCCGAAGTGACCGCATATGTCCGAAACTTAATAGGCTCTCGACTGATTGAATCTTACTAATCAATTTTCGTCTAACCCTTGAAAAATAAGGAATAAACCATTGAAACGTCGGGCGTCAAACGTTATGACCAATGTGTCGTCCAGTCTTTTAAACGTTAATTTTCAGTAATTCTTTAATCAATGATTTATTTATTATCAGACTCAGGTTGGATTGGCCTGTGCAGTGCATAAAAGTCTTCTCCATTCAGCTCGGTCGATGACTGCACGTCGGCGTTTTGCGGAGTCCAAAGTACGTACGATTTCTTGCCATGATGCGTCTCCAAATTTCTCTGCTAGTGTCGTTATCGGAGGTCAGCAGTGAGCCCAAGTATGTACACGAATTGTTCAACCACCTTGATTGGTTGTATGACATTCGCCAGAAAGTCATTTGCCAGAAGACCTTTTGCCAGAATCAATATGCCAGAATGGACTATTCCCCAGAAAGTCGTATGCCAGAATGCACCATTCCCCAGAAAGCCATTCGCCAGAATGTACCATTCCCCAGAATGGACCATTCCCCAGAATGGACCATTCCCCAGAATTGGTCATCATCTATTTGCCATGCACGCGTTTGCCCAGTATGCGCAATAATTCTTAACGCCATAAACTTTTGGCATAACTATGAACAGCGTTAAAATAGAGGGTCATTTGGCATAAGGGACATTTTTTATAATTTTTCTTTGTTGTTGTCGATAATAGAATTGAAAATACCTAATCTGTATATAAGACATATGCATAAGCCGAGTATAGCAGCTTGCCTGGATTAAGGCAAAAATGGCGGATGTGATCCTTTCTTTCAAATCGGTGTTTGCCCGGATTAAGGTGGATGTGACTCCTTCTTTTAAAATTGGCGCTTGCCCGGATTAACGCAATGGTTGATGTAATTCCTTCTTTAAAAGTAGGCGTTTGCCCGGATTAAGACAATGGTGGATGTGATCCCTTCTTTAAAAGTAGGCGCTTGCTAGGATTAAGGCAACGGTGAATGTGAACCCTTCTTTAAAAATAGGCGATTGTCAGGATTAAAACAATGATGGATATGATCCCTTCTTCAAAAGAAGGCGCTTGTCCGAATAAAGGCAATGGTGAATGTGATAACTTCTTTGAAATTAGGCGCTTGCCCGGATTAAGGCAATGGTTGATGTGAACCCTTCTTTAAAAATAAGCGTTTGCTAGGATTAAAACAATGGTGCATATGATACCTGCTTTGAAAGTAGGTGCTTGCCCGGATTAAGGCAATGGTGGATGTGAACCCTTCTTTAAAAATAGGTGTTTGCCAAGATTAAGGCAATGGTCGATAAGATACCTTCTTCAAAAGAAGGCGCTTTTACGGATAAGGGTAATTGTGCATCTAATTCATTCTTTAAAAGAAGGCGCTTGCTCGGACTGAGGGAATGGTGGATGTGGTCGCTTCTTTAAAAGTAGGCGTTTGCCACAAATGAAGCAATGGTGGATGTGATTCCTTCTTTAAAAGTAGGCGCTTGTCCGAATTAAAGCAAGGGTGGATGTGATCCCTTCTTTGCAAATATTGCAAAAAATTGCGTTTGTCTGAAATGAAGCAATGGTGATTGGTGGATATGATACATTTCTTAAAAAAAAGGTGCTTGCTCCGATTAAGGCAAGGATAGATGTTATCCCGGTGTCCTCCTTAGCCTAGCGATAAGATGCGCGGCTATAAAGCAAGACCATGCTGAGGGTGACTGGGTTCGATTCCCGGTGCCGGTCTAGGTAATTTTCGGTTTGGAAATTGTCTTGACTTCCCCGAGGCATAATAGTATCATCGTGTTAGCCTCATGATATACGAATGCAACAATGGTAACTTGACTTAGAAACCTCACGGTTAATAACTGTGGAAGTTCTGAATGAACACTAAGCAGCGAGGCGGCTATGTCCCAGTGGGGATGTAATGCCAATGAAAAAGAAGAAGATGTTATCCCTTCTTTAAACGTAGGTGGTTGCCCATGTCCGTTGTTGAATATGTCAATTGTGGATATGATTTCTATTTTTAGACATTTTGCTTAGACTTGTAGATATAACTTCTTCAATGAAATTAAATGGCGTCTTGTATGACTTAAAATGATATTATCCAATTGTAGATATGATTTAATTTTTGAAATGAAGTCTGCGTCTGGACGAAGAAATATGATATCCATTCGTTAACAGTTTGTTTGTATTAGACAAATATGTTTTTTTTTTGATAAATAGTATCCACCTTTCTGAAAATTGTTCAATATGTTGAATAATCCCTTTTATGAAAATTAATTATACCGCAAATCCCTTTATTAATAAATAATGCCAAATCCACGTTATGCAAAATTACCTTCTTTATATAATTTGTTTCTATTCTTTAGCCATCAATAACAATTGGAATTTCCAGTTTTACTATTTCTGGGGAATGGTGCATTCTGGCAAATTAAATTCTGGCAAATGGTCTATTCTGGGGAATGGCTTTCTGGCAAATGTCATACAATCCCTTGATTTCGTCACCACCAATACAAACTCGTGGTGTGTGGCTTACGTTGTCCTCTCTTGAGCCTCTTCCTAGAAGGAAGTAAGAAGAAGGAAAAAGAAAGAAAGGAGAAGGGAAAAGGAAGAAGGAAAAAGGAAGAAGGAAAGAAGAAGGAAGAAGAAAGAAGGAAGAAGGAAGAAGGAAGAAGAAAGAAGGAAGAAGGAAGAAGGAAGAAGAAAGAAGGAATAAGGAAGAAGGAATAAAGAAGAAGGAAGAAGGAAGAAGGAAGAAGGAAGAAGGAAGAAAGAAGAAGGAAGAAGGAAGAAGGAAGAAGGAAGAAGGAAGAAGGAAGAAGGAAGAAGGAAGAAGGAAGAAGGAAGAAGGAAGAAGGAAGAAAGAAGAAGGAAGAAGAAAGAAGGAAGAAGGAAGAAGGAAGAAGGAAGAAGGAAAGAGAAGAAGGAAGAAGGAAGAAGGAAGAAGGAAAAGAAGTAGGGAGAAAGAAGAAAGAAAAAGGAAGAAGGAAGAATAAAGAAGGCAGAAGAAAGAAGAAAGTAGAAAGAAGGAATGGGAAGCTGGAAGAAGAAAAAATGAAAAGAAAGAATAAAGATGAAAGAACAGAATTTTTTCTCGCTTCTTACTTATCATTCGGCCTAATGACCGTTCGGCTTAATGGCCATTCGACCTAATGACCTTCGGCCTTATAGCCTGACACCATAGAAGGTAGCCGCTCGATATCCGCTTCTCCACACTTTCTATCCTGTCCAGCAGATTTCCTGCAGCGCTACGACGTCGAAGTTGCGGGGATGTAATTCATCGTAGATTATCTTGTCGCAACCTGCGAAGAATAACCACTTGCAGTTCCATGTTACAAGCTTCCAATCGTGATTCTTTATTCGTCGCCTGACGTCCCACCTAACACCAGGACTTGTGCACTTTGAGCGGCACACGGTTGCTTTGGTGGAGCCTACTTGCGGATACATGCAGCTTTTCACGGAAGTTTAGCAGGGCAGGGCCCACTGTCAAACCCCACCACATCTTAGGTAGGTACCACAACTCGCAGATGGCCTGGGGAGGGATCGTCAAGCCCTTGGACATAGTCGCTGCTGCCTGATGACGACTGACAAATTGTTCTTCTCAAAGGCATTCTTCCAAAGTACCCGGATAAATGGCAACCGAACAATGCAACGATCATTGGATTCGAACAAATCAACACAATTGACTAACGGTGAGACCAGCAACTACAACAACACTCGCTTAACTTCTCAAAAGGACCTAGGTAACATTTTCTTCATGAATTAATTTGAATAGCGCAATCAACAGAACAACATGAAAGCTTTTGATTGCAGTACTCAAATTAATTCATGAAAAAATGTTACTTAGGTCTTTTTGAAAAGTTAAGCGAGAACAATGAATAATGGAAAAATCTAAAAATAGTTTCTGGCTGCAGAATCGGCACAATAGCGGTTAAGTAACACAGAACGTCTACCAAATAAAGAAAGGAATGAAAAAATAAAAAATAAACAAATGTGTTCTTGCTCGAACATTCGTGAGAAACATGTTCGGAGGTTGTTTTATGGCATTTTGGAAATTAAATCGAATGACTTGCGATGCTTCACGAACATTTGCTTCACATTGCTTTATAACTCGATATAGGTGAAAATCTATCCTTTATCCTGATAGCAGCAGGGATATTGTTGGGAAGACATGCATATGAATTTATCAGAAAGTGCGTTTTTTTGACCCATCAACTTTAATATTGTTTGCTATTGGGACTCCCACATATATTCTAGATCTGGAACTCTACTACAGTCGACTCTCTTCATATCGATGTTCTATATCGATGTTGTTTTCTCGGTCCCTTCAATCTACAGGGTGTCTGCAAATTATCCATACAGATTTTGATAGTTTGTTCCTACAAAGCAAAAACAGACAATAATGGACTGAATCGGTAGCTATATGGGCATAACAACTCAGCAGGCTGTAACAGATGTATATTCTGTGAACACTGAGCGTCATTTCATGTATAAAAAAAAATTAAGTCTTTTTCCGGTTTTCCGAACAAAAAGGAATTACCTTCCTTCTCACCCGATTTGGATTGAATTTATCATTCGGTATGGTCCATCTTGAAATCAACAGCCATTAAAACTCGTACAACTCAGGATACAGGGGTCATTTTAATGTGAAAAAATTCAGCTTGGTTTATGTAGTTATAATAACATGCAATGCATGCTGGTTCTTTAATTTATTCCAAAAAATATTTAAAAACCTGTCTTGTTGTACGGATAATTTTCAGACACCCTGTACGTACATACATCTGAGATGTAAAGAGACAGTAGCCTCTAGATCTAACCCTGGTATAAAGCCCAATGTGTATATAGGAAAGCGACAACTGTAGAAAAAAATGGATGCGATCCCAAGGGTTAAATTGTTCAACCCTTTGTCGTTTCCTATTTGCATCATCAAATCAATCGTTTACATGTCGAGTGGTCGTATAACATAAAATGGTTTTGATAAATACCACATTGGCCAATGGAGACATATCAGCTTCCACGCTGATATTCTTCCCTCCCCCTTCATACGGGAGTTTGGCAGAAGGAAGGTCGTGCGATATATACCATCACAAATATTGCCCTACGCTCGCTTTCAAATCGACTTCTATAAAAAAAACATTCTTTATGCCTGTCGCATCGTAATCAATTCTATACTTTCGCCTTTAATTCTATCATGAACATGTACGTCTAAGTTTGGAAGATGATATTATCATATCCATATCATTGTAAATCGTTTAATTTCACGTAAAAGTAATACACTCAAATAATTAAATAGTGCAAAAAATGTTAGAAAAGCAGAATAATCATGAAAATGAAACGGTTTGCTGTGTTGTGGAGAAAACAATCATGCTTGTACTGAAGTCGATCTGGAGTGCGGCGTTGCAATGAGCTTATCTATTGACAGTTTGAACGCAAAAAATACAAACCCGAGCAAGATCGTGCAGGTTCTACTAGTTATACATACATAATTTTCTGAGATTTGTTAGCATACCACATGGCTGGGGAAGATCTCGATTGAAGAAGTCCCAAACTTCCGTCTGGTGGTAACGGAAGCAAGTTATGCTACCAAATGCCACAATAGCTACAAAATTGCGCGGAATGCGTAATGGGCAAAACATACTTTTGCATATAAACGATAAAGATGGATCCATAAAAAACTGGAAAACGATCCATAAATAACATCTGAATGTTCCTTAAAATGCTACCATAAATCCATAAAATAGTTAATGAGATTCCATAGAGAATAATTTTTCGATCCTTAACTAAGCTAAAATTTAGCAAATAATTGGGAAATATGTTCCATTATCATGGTCAAGAAAAACAATACGATTCTTGCTATTTTCCATGAACGTATGAAAAATGATCCATTAAAAACTATATTTTGATCCATAAAACTTCAAATTTGTGATAATGATCCATATTATTTCTGTAATATGATCCATAATTTTATTCATATGATCCATAATTCTGGCCATTTGATCCATAACTTTGTTCAAAAGATCCATAGTTTTAGTGATATGATCCATAAATTCTGTCAAATGATCCATAGATTTAAAAAAAATGTTTGGATCAATCAATATAGTTTCATTGGCCTTCTTTCCAAGCATTATGGATCACATAAACAAAATTATGGATCATATGGCTAAAATTATGGATCATCATCAGGATATAAATTGCGCAAATTTGAAATTTTATGGATCAACTAGCTTTATGTACCCGGCCTTGCTCGGAATTGCCAGTTTGGTTTTAAGATTTTTACAATCAGAAAAAGATAAAACCAATTGGTCAACAGAGTAATTGTGTTAACTTATTGATATTTCATCATTTGACTAATAGAAGGCTTTTGGAAGCATTGACTGATCTAGAAAAGGGGATCGTTGGTTTGAATAGGCTTATTCCTGGCAAAAGTCATTTTCTAAAGAAGGAAAAACATCCACCGATGCCTTATTCCGGGCAAACGCCCATTTTTAAAGAAAGGATCACACTCGCCATTGCCTTATTCCGAGCAAATGCCTACTTTTAAAGAACCAATCACATCCACCATCCAGAAGGAAACGCAATAATTATTGCTTTTCAAAGGGCAAACCATGATTCCGATGAAGAGTAACAATAATCATTGCTCTACACCCAGCAAATGCATGCTTTCTTGAAAGATTTTTCTTATGCTGTTATAATTATCCTAAATGCCCTTCATGTCAAATGACCTTAAGCCAAATATTGTTATGTTAATGGCCTGCTTCATTCAGGGATATGTCATTTTCAGGGAAGTTGAAGTTGAAGTCATTTTTGGGGAAATGTTATTAACGGGAAAATGTTATTGTCGAGGATTTGCTATTTTTAAGGAATTCGGGAAATTTGTTTTCGGAGCATTGTACAATGTGAAAGAATTTCGAATGAACTAAATAAGAGGGATTTTAAATAAGGACGTTTTTTGAACAATACCTAACCCCAACAACCTCCTGCATTCCAAAAGTTTCTCCCAGCCTTTATATAATAGTTTTGGGCAGAGAATATGTTTTTACAAAATTGGTTTGAATTGACCCATGCGGTAAAAAGGTATACTAAACTGTTCGTTTAATAAATATACCATCTCTCTCTTATTCAGCTACGACACTACTATCCAGTCTGATATAGTCTTCCTTAAACAGAGAATATGGGTTCCAAATTTAGTGGACATCGGTAAATGGGTTCAAAAGTTATGCTGAATTGATCGATAACTAAACAATACCCCTCTCTCACACCATCCCCTTTTAAAATTACCTACCCACATCCACTTAAGTTGTTTCCTTAGGACATACAATATTTGATACAAATTTAGTTCAAATCGGTCATTGGGTTCAAGACTTACATTTAGTTGATCGATTGCTGAACCATACCCCTCCCTCCATACCCTCCCTTTTTCAAACAGCATCCCAAATCACGCTATCGTCGTCTCTTTAATATGAAGAATGTGTGTCCTAAATTTGGTTGAAAACGGCCAATGGGTTCAGAAGTTACACTGAGTTGATCGATAACTGAGCAATACCCCTCCCCCCACACCCTCCCCCTTTTTCCAAAAAGCATTCATAATCCCCCATATCATCGTTTCCTTAAGATAAAGAATGTGTGTTCCAAATTTGGTAGAAATCGGCCAAGGGGTTCAAAAGGTACACTGAGTTGATCAATAACTTAGCGATACCCCTCCCCCCACACCCTCCCCTTTTTTCCAAATAGCATCCCTAACCCCCCTATCGTCGTCTCCTTAAGATGAAGAATGTGTGTTTCAAATTTTGTTGAAATCGGCCAAGGGGTTCATAAGGTACACTGAGTTGATCAATAACTTAGCAATACCCCTGCCCCCCACACCCTCCCCCTTTTCCAAAAAGCATCCATAACCCCCTATCGTCGTCTCCTTAAGATGAAGAATCTGTGTTCCAAATTTGGTTGAAATCGGCCAAGGGGTTCAGAGGCTACACTGAGTTGATTAATAACTAAGCAATACCCCTCCCGCACATCCTCCCCCTTTTCCAAAGAGCATCCCTAACCCCCCTATCGTCATCTCCTAAAGATAAAGAATGTGTGTTCCAAATTTGGTAGAAATCGGCCAAGGGGTTCAAAAGGTACACTGAGTTGATCAATAACTTAGCGATACCCCTCCCCCCACACCCTCCCCCTTTTTTCCAAATAGCATCCCTAACCCCCCTATCGTCGTCTCCTTAAGATGAAGAATGTGTGTTCCAAATTTGGTTGAAATCGGTCAATGGGTTCAGAAGTTATGCTGGAACATACATACAAACATACATACAAACATACAAACATTGAGTTTTATATATATAGATAGATAGATAGATAGATAGATAGATAGATTTATAGTTTTTATGGATCATTTTTCAAAGTTTTATGGATCATAAAAATATTCTTTATGGAATCTCTCGAACTATTTTATGGATTTATGGTAGCGTTTTATGGAACATTCAGATGTTATTTATGGATCGTTTTTCATTCTTTTATGGATCGTTTTTCCACATTGAACGGTGCAAAGTAAGGGCTGCCATGCGTAATGTGAGTCAGTAAGAAACAATTCTAACTATGTTTTATCCCCTTTTAAGCATTCGTTAGATTTATATTTTATGGAGGCAATAAAGCACAATGATACTGACTTTTCGCCGCACTTTTCGGACAGGATGGACTGATCAAAATACTCATTTATGGTGCGCGTGATATGACCCCATGGGGTCGAAACTGTTAACAAAATTCAATGTTTCCAAATATAGCCACTTTTACCAGCGCAACTGAACTGCATTGCGCACCGCAAGACACTTCAAGATTGACGGTTGAAAGAGTCTCTTTACGGCGCAAGCTAACGACCTTCTCCAGCTAAAGCGATCAAGATCCATTTAGATCACAAGTGGAAGATTAGCTCCCGCTTATTAGGCCTGCTTTTATCCGTCCGGACCCCTTTCGGGTGCGATAAATCGCGATTGTTCCCAATCTAGATTGCGGATTGGATTGGATTAAAACGGAAGCGATTTCAAGTGTACGCCACTCCGTGTCTGCTTTCTATCACACAAAACCCCTGGTTTTTTCTAACAGAAGCGCTTGACGGTGAAATCTATCTATGTACGTACATAGGGTAAGACGGTATAATATGCCCCCCCTAAGGCAAAACCTTGATAACTTTTTACATTTCATCGCAATTTATGCAAACTTTGTGTTATTTGGTAGTGCAAGAAGTCGCAAATGCATTGCCCGTGAGTAGTCATATAAAAATATTACAGATAACACGTGATAATGCTTTTTTGAAAAGTCGTGAAAAAATGGATTTCAAAAAGTGCCTGGGCAATACGCCCCACCTTAACCCAAGACGTTTCATAGACCTTCATTAGTATTTTATCAATCCCATAATAAAAAGGCTACAAATCCTTATGTGCTTGACATTGAAAAACCAACATAAGTCTATTTGATCAGGTTTTAATTACATTTCAATAATTTCTATATAATTTGGTAGCAACTGCTGCAAGCTCGCCGCGCTTGTGTCCAGTTGGTAAGAGCATACCGTCCTGCCTACACTGAGGTGTTTTGGCCAGTGAAACATATTTTCCGAAAATCGTTACGTTTTTGAAGATGGAAGCAATTTTATATCATATTAACCACTGAGAAAAGTTATTTTGTTGCCCAACTGAGTGTTCCCGTGCAAGTTTTGCGGACAGTATGCTAGCGTCGCTCCAGAATGTTGAGCAAACAAACATGAAAAGTTACATCAAAACTGTCACTTTTCGTATTTTGCTATTATTTTCATTATGTACTACAAAAATACTTCCACATTCACATAGTACGATGGTTTTACAAATATTTATAGGTACCAACTGATTTTGACCCTTAGTTAGTTATAGTTTTCTAGAAATCAAAGAGGGGCGTTTTGGCCAGGTGGGGCGCATTATACCGTCTTACCCTACATAGTTAGCTTGTTGCATCCAATATCCCGAGGCGATAAATTAGATTTTAACGATTACTCCCATTCCAGAAGAGGGAGATCATTGGCCTCGCGAGGAATTTTGCAAATAAAACGATTTGTTGAGGCGCAGAACGCCGAGTGCGTGCAGTTCGGCATTAGAGAACGAAAACAAATGTGCCTTCAATCGCGATCGATGGGATCCAGCCGCAGTTAGTGACCGCCTCGACTAGTCGGTAGTCTGGTTGGCAGCCGTCGTCGAACGCAAGGTGATTTCCTTCTTTGCGGTTTCTCATAGGCCGGGGAATCTGCAGCCAGCTGCACAGCTGTCGAGTGTCGACAGGTCGATCTATTTTTGGATCATGAAATTAGTTTATTTGCAGGTCTTTGTTGGATTGGATATGGTCGTTGCGATACCTAATTTCCGTAGAAAAAATGGTTTTCGAAGTAGCATTAAGCACTGGTCACTCAGAGCGGTAGAAGTGACTATTACTTCGTTTTCGTCATGTTACCGCTCGCTATGTTCAAGCGCTAATTTGCTGTCCCACGTGGAAACAATCACTCTGACTGGTTTCGGTTTATCATGTTGTTTTCCCTTGTTGACTTGTCAACAAGTGTTGCAGCTGCTGCCTGGGAATCTTGTGCGCTGCAACGCTCTTCTTTATCAATTGTTTATGTGTACCGCTTTGATCGTAATTAGGCGGCGCTGGGGGTGTTTTGTCACTTTGATTACGCGAACTCACCGAGAGCCGTCAAGCAGTGAAGACAATGCCGTTTGAAAAAAAAATCGAAATAATTCAAACTTTCTCTTTGTGTTGAATTCTTTTTTCTCATAATCTATCTGGAAACGTCTGCCTTCTTGGCAGACATTCGAATGGCAATGGCAGCATCATTCAGAGGGGAAATAACGTCATCATTTGTTGAAGTTGTTGAAAATGAAGTTATCGAGTGCGAAACGATTAGTAGATTCATTTGCTTGATTATACAAATGGTACAGAGGAACTCACGAATTTGTTATATTGAACTTTGTTAATCGTTTTCTGGTGAAAGGAAAAACATATTTTCAGTATATACACAATTCATGGATTGGCATCGAAGACTCTATTTAAAAAAAAAATATATATTTGTCGTGAGCAATAAGCTTGATAATGTATGTAGGGGAAGTGCACCAGTTTTGGCCATCTTAGTGCCTAATTTGGCCAACCCTGAAAAATACACATTTATCCAAAATAATCGGTCAGTTAAAAGCAGCGTAGAAGCGTGAGAGATATATCTCTTGTTGGAACTAATAAAACCCTCGTGAATTGCTTTATTTTTGGAGTTATTCGCAAAATTGGCCAAATTAGGAACATGGCCAAAACCAGTTCCCCTAAGAAGAAAAGAAATTATTATTTATAACCTTTGGAAAGCCCATTATTTTGTCTGGTTCATTCACAGATTTCGAAAACAGATTTTCAACTGGTGATGACTGACTAGATAACCAATTACAAAGTTGTGTAAATTTCAAAAATGTATGGACTTTTTTGTGGCTTTAATTTACTTTATGGGGTGTTCACTACTGTCTATATCACGTGATATCCTGATTTTGAAATGCCATATAAATATAAATTATTTTTAGTAAGGTTAGATGTGAAAAGTTGGATATTTTGTGAGTTTGCTTGAAGCCTCAATATTCTATTCAATTGTTGCCAGACGATTAGCTACTCGTTACATGTGAGGTTGATCCATAAACACCTGTACCAAATTTTGGGATTTGCTCGAGATCCATTAGTGTAGATGCAATGGTAATAGGATTTAAATTAATATTTGTTTGTTAGAGGAACTTGAAATGTTGCATTTGTTAATCGTAGGGGAAGGTGGGTAGACTTGATCCCCGGGGAGACTTGATCACCCCCTGTTTTATCGAGAACTAAAGTAGTTTTGTTCTAGCGTATTTTTTAGTATAGATCCTCTAGACAAATGACCTTTATGTGGTGAGTTATTTTTTGGATTGACAACTGTGGCCGATGGGGTAGTAAAACTCGTCAACGTCTCTTCAGCGAACAGATATATTACGCAATGTTGTTGCTTTTAAGCTACGAATGAACTCGGGTTAAGTTACATACAGTTCAATGAGTGTTCTTATTCATTTACTCACAGTTTCGGTGACATACAGTATGAACTCCCCTTTCCTGACCTCAATAGTGTGCAATTAAATCCACTTGACGAGCCTAGTATATAGAATTCTTTGCTATCAAATCTATAAAATTCACTTGACCTTGTTTACCTTTTAGGCTATAGATGAGCTAATTACCACCAATCCGTACTAATAACTTTATCCGTACTACTAGCTATAAGAATCAATGATATTTTATAGGCACTATCAAATTCATTGAGTTGATACTCACAATTACTTATTAATTTATATCCAACTGGAGTTCTGGAAACTTTCTTAATTATAATCTGGAAACGTATACCTAGTAGCGATCACAATTTTTCAATTTTGCTAATCATCTCATCTGATACATTGTAGCTACATATACATCGACCTACGACCGTGCGATCGAAGGGTGATCCTGATCGCCACCATCTATTGCACACATATATCCATGTGACCGTCCGTGTTGCCAACAACCTTATTTATTCTGCAGGGTGGTTTGTATGTTTTAACCTTCTTAAAGATTTTTTTATTGGCAACGCAAAATTTGAATAGCTTTTCATAACAATGACCAAAGTCTTCCATTTTTTCACAGCAGCAAACCATAAATATGCTTAATGATCTGTACTGATGAAAATGTCAACATTCCATAAAAGTTTTAGGATATTTGGATTTGAAGTTATTGCCTCAATATGGGGACACTTGATCCGCCGTTAGTCACCCATACAAAAATTTGGCGAAAAATTCAAAAAAATATAAATCTGTTCTTAGGCTTCTAATTTTTTCTAGATTTGACGGATTTGATGAAGGGTTGGCAAGAAAAATTATGTATTGTGTAGATCTCATAGAAAGGGGATCAAGTCTCCCTAAATTTTAAAATTGCATGTGCTGTCGAATTCAATAACAAAAATCGTTCATGTATACGCACAGCGATTCGATAATTCCACGTATTTTGAAGGGAAAATATTTAAAAAATCTGAGGGCATCTTTCTAATTTTATCAAAGCAAGTTCTTGGAGAGGGATCAATTTCCCCTGAATGTTTTCAAAGTCGATTTTTGACAGCACTCCAAAAAATCGATTGTGTATCAATAGCAACAATAATTCAAGGACTGTCATACATCAGTAAAGTTGAATACTATATTTCTTAGCGAGTCTGTGTGAAAATCGCGTATGTTCATTTATTTTTGGCTGTGATACATCGGAAATAAGAAAAGGGGATCAAGTCTATCCAGTCTCCCCTATAGTATAGATCATACACAATGTAAAATGTGCAGATAAGAATAAAAACAAAAAGTGAAGAAGTAAGTGAAACTCAGTTTACCACTCCCAATCGGAACTGTAATTATTACCAACCATTGTTGAAGAAACCACCGATTAACGTTCGCTAAGCTTCTTTGCATGCAAATTAATGCACCCTTTCACTGATCACAGCACATAGAAATGTCAGTCAGAACAGATCTCATTTGAGAAACACTTCTTACTCCATCATCCGATTTACATTCAATGTCCAGATGATGGAATATGTGGTAGCAGAAGTAAAACATCAAAACTAGACAACCGTAACACGTGGGGTAGAACCTGCTCCCCCCGACATGTGTTGAGTAGCTTTTAGTAAGACACGATGAATAAAAGACATTTCTTATTTTCTACCACCCATCATCGGGGGCATCTCATCTCAGGGACTGCCCAGTACACGTTGTTTCTCAGTACCAGCTTGCGCTGTAGAGCCATTAAATATGCAGACTGTCATCGGTTGGCGGTTTTAAACCGAGTCGATTTATAGCACTCGGCGTGGCATGCAGTGTACTACTACTACACCTGGTCGAGCTCTTTCATCATCATCGGACAACCAACCAGTAGTAGCTGTACAAAGTGTGTGCTCCGTTCAAACAAACCATTTCCTTTTCTGCGCAATTGCTTCATCGACTTCTATTTTATTATTCATCCTATATGAACCTCCTTTACATGTTTCGTGCACTTACCTATTCGAACGCATGCAATTCAGCATTTCCCTTTTTCATTTTCCATCGCGAATCCGTTGATGACGATGATGATGAGGCAATCTGGTGTGAAGCGCACCATTACTAAGCGCTTCTTTCCGAGCGAATTTGTTGTGGCGCTTGGGTTCACGTTCTTCTAAAATTTTGGGTGCAACTTTTCCCCAAAATTCAAACTAATTTTTCGATGTCTCTAGATAGCGACGCACAGTTGCCTGACAGCGGCGGCGCCTGTGATGGAAACTCTTTCTTCCGAGCACGATTGATTGCAGCGATTTTTCACATCTCGCTACAAAGTGAACCGCCCCGAATCAGCGCCACATTAGTCGCTTTGCCTATAGATAGGGTGCCGCGCCGACCGCCTTGGTCTCCGATGTTCCTCGAGTGAGAGTTTCGTTGAATATTTAGACACTTTATTTAAGACTCCTACAGTTTGCGCACAACGAAGCATGTTTGATAGAGAGCATGTGCGTGCAGCGTCACGCTGCACAAAGGATTGTTTTAGTCAATAAGCTGGTCAAAAGTACTATCTGTAAAGAACTGAGAAAAGAGTGATTCATATTAAAACGTCCTTAAGGAACATTGGTTACGTGATCTTAAACCATTAACGCCCGAAATGTATGCAAGATCTTTTGAAGAACTCTATTGCGCTGTGTTGAACGATATGCGGAGGTTTTATGAGTCTGTCAATGGCGTGCGGAGAAAGACAGCGCCATCTCCCGTCATGTGCAACGACCAACAAGGGAATTTGCTGACAGATAAAACCGAAGTGGCTGCCAGGTGGAAGCAACACTTCGAGACTTTGTTGAATAGTGGAAGTGACAGTGCATCGGTGAACAGAATAAATGTTAGCGACGATGGACAAGCTGTGGAGTCACCTACACTAGATGAGGTTAAAAAAGCTATTAAACAGCTGAAAAACAATAAGGCTGCGGGGAAGGACCAGCTCCCGGCTGAACTTCTCAAACATGGCAGTGAGCAGCTTTATGAAGTTCTGCACCATATTATGTAGAAAATATGGAAAGACGAGGAAATGCCTGCTAGCTGGTTGGATGGCCTCATTTGCCCTCTCTTTAAGAAAGGGCACAGACTGGAGTGCGCCAATTACCGAGGAATAACCCTCCTTAATTCGGCGTACAAAATTATGTCCCGTATTCTGTTCATCAGATTGAGACCGCTTGAAGAGTCTTTCGTCGGCGAATACCAAGCAAGTTTTCGTGAGGGCCGATCAACGATGGATCAAATGTTTACCCTGAGACAAATCCTTTATAAATTCTGTGAGTACAACTTGCAGACACATCATCTGTTTATTGATTTCAAGGTGGCGTACGATTCAGTGAAACGGAATGAATTATGGCAAATTATGCTTGAACATGGTTTTCCGGCGAAACTGATACGGCTGATTCGTATAACGTTGGACGGATCGAAATCAAGTGTAAGGGTGGCGGATGAAATATCGACGTCATTCGTTACCTTAGATGGATTGAAACAGGGTGATGCACTCTCGAATCTATTGTTCAATACAGCGCTCGAGGGAGCGATTAGGAGAGCTGGTGTGCAAAGAAGCGGTACCATTATTACAAGATCGCATATGATCCCGGAATTTGCGGACGATATCGATATTATCGGGATTGATCGCCGTGCCGTGGAAGAGGCTTTTGTGCCTTTTAACACGTACGTCCCCAACCCCCATTTTACGACAAAACTCAAAATTCAAAACCATGCAGCTCAGCCAATTTCTAACGGAATTTCAAGCAATCTTCTGGAATCGATCACAAAATTCCTATAGTTATAGGAACCGAAGTCAATTTTTGTCCAATGGCCATGGTTCCGGATATATTCCGGGGAGTACTGGGGTTACCTCCCTCCCGGAAAAAATGGTCACTGGCATATCGGCTTCGAAATCCATCGTGCGACATGTCAAACTTCATGATTTTGCAAAACAAGTACACTGGAGTACATTTCGGCGATTTTCGATCGAATTGGCCACCTTCCGGGTACTTCCAGGGCCTGGTTCCCTTGGGGAAGTGGCCAATTTTCGTTCAATCTTGGAACCCATCTTGCGACATGTCAAACTTCATGATTTTGCAAATTCAGTACACTGAAGTACATTTCGGCGATTTTCGATCGAATTGGTCACCCTCCGGGTACTTCCAGGGCCTGGTTCCCTTGGGGAAGTGGCCAATTTTCATTCGCTCTTGGAACCCATCTTGCGACATATCAAATTTCATGATTTTGCAAAACAAGTACACTGGAGTACATTTCGGCGATTTTCGATCGAATTGGCCAATTTTCGTTCAATCTTGGAACCCATCTTGCGGCATGTCAAACTTCATGATTTCGCAAAACAAGTACACTGAAGCACATTTCGGCGATTTTCGATCGAATTGACCACCCTCCGGCACTATGGGGGATCCCCATACAAGCGAGCGGTCAAAAATAAAATTGGACTTTTCAAGTGATTTTCCACTTTGCTTTAGCTGTGTATGGTCGAAATAGCATGAATATATAATTTCTAACACCCCCCCCCCTTTAGGGATCGTCTATGAATTACGTAATATTTTTTTTCATAAATTCGATTAACGTGACAAAGCAATCCAATTTAGGAAGTTTAATTTTATATGTTTTCTTGAGGAGAAGGAAGGGGTTGTAACAAAACTAAGTTCAGCAACTTATGGACATCCTGAACCCTACCCCCCCCTTCTCCATCCTCATTTGTGGACTGTCGTCTATATATTTTTGTATATTTTTTGCGGCAGGTAATCATTTTTGTGGGAAGAAAGTAACAAAACGCCTCCCCTACCAATAAATCTAATAACTTTTCATTGCTCTAAATCTGAAGTTGGCGGCGAGAGAACCGAATTAATGTTAAAAGACATTAATTTCATGACATTCGGTGATATTTTTTTGTTCTTACTCTCATGCCTCACAATTTGTATTTAGAACAATCTGTTTGACAAAGTACTAGGTTCTGAAGGATCCTAAAGCATTAAATGTTAATCAAAGAATCAGAAGTCAAGAACGAGTAAAGTACGAGACACTGAAGACGTCCTAACAGGTCGAAATACGTATATGTAGAACTAATACGAGTTGGTGGAATAAAATGGAATTTTACTAAACTCGTCTTATGACAGTGAAAACATTCCACTAAAAATAGTTAAACAATTTTCTTAAAGAATCAGAATTGGAAATAACTTTTGAAAAAGGGTATTAGCAAATTAGAAATCGCAATCCCATGACATTTGTACAAGTTATTCAAAAATAAATGAGTATAATATATTCTCAAAAATGTGAACATTCATTCATTCCACAATGCTCCATTGTTCCGAAAAAGCAAATTTCTTTCAATTTGAATAACAACACTATTTAAATTATTTTTGATTTGTTTTCATGATTTCTACAAGTTATATATAGCATCATTCTTTTCTGTGTGAAGGTTTAAATCTTTAATGATATTTTCTTCAATTCCATCAACGATGGAAGATGACATGAATTCATCTAAAGTATCAGAGGATAAAGAACTTTTAAAAATCTTCAAATATTACAAAATTACGCATGGCATAAGAATAACTAAGTGAATTTTTTTCCAATGTCTCCTCGTTATCCAAATCGAGCTTAAAATAGATCTGATTCATGTAAGGCACGAAGAAAAATGTCAACATTTGCCTCTCTTGATCATTTTCTTGCATTATGAGTTCTAAATTTCTTCTTTTTTATATTGACTTTCCGCTGGTTGTTCAGCCAGTGAACCTCAAAGTGTAGATGAGTGAATAAATATTTCCCTACCTTTAGCCAGACATTCATGAACACTAGCAAGAATTTCATACTCTCCGTACTAACTAAGATATTGTTCGTCTTTACTTTTGCAATAAAACATGTCGGGAATTATTGATTCCATGAGATTTATAAATATTTACATACTATGAAACCTCATATTTAGTTCTCCATCAGTAGCTAATGAATAGCTCAGAAAATAGGTTTAGGAAATGACTCAAACCACTCAAGCCCCAAACGCAATTCAGCGGAATGGCGACGGAACCAGTAAAATTTGACAGGAAATATATAAATTCCGTTACCGTTACCGATGTGCTGCATAGTATTGGGGGTTTTATTCATTCACTCCTTTGAAAAGTTAAAAATTGTTATAAATAAAGTCGAAGTTATTACCAATACATGTATTTTGACCATACCCTTTGAGCCCATAGTTCAGTCTGGCCCATTTTCAATAGGAAACGATGGGACTAGATTTCCCGTCGAATGAAACTTGTTGCGAGAAAATCGTACACAAATAAGCGTCTAAATGGCGATTTGCGCACATACATACAGACGCGCATGCACACACATACAGACATCACCTCAATTCTTCGAGCTGAGTTAGTTGATATATACCACTACGGATCTCCGGGCCTTCTATCAAACATTCGTTTTGGAATGAGCATTAACCTTGGAGTACGAGAGAGGCAAAACACAGTAAAAAATAAATGAAAAAAAAATCAAAGTGATTTAACTCTGTTAATTGCAAATACTGGCAAGAAATTATTTCGGGAAATTTTAGTCGAAGCTTCGTCCTTGATGTGCATCATAAAAGAACCCGGGGATTTCTGAGGAAAAAGTTCTTCACTATCAAAGTTGAAAATAGCGTCGTTTTTGGAAAAAATATTGTTTCCGCATTTTTTTCATTTTTTCACAATGTAACCATTAGTTTTGCATACCATTTTAAAGCTTATACAATTACCTTTGTAATGATGTATTAACATTAAAGAAAAACATTAAGAAAATATTTCAATAAATAGTTGAAAGTAAAATATTTTTCAGGAAATTTGTTAACTTTTTTACCCATTTCTGACTTTGACACCTTATATCTTTGGAACTAGTGCACCTAGAGACTTCAAATTCAGAATTTCTCTTAATTAGAGTATTGACAATGGAGAGAAAATATTTTAAAATAATTCGGAAGACATGACATTTTCGATTAATGACCGCCCGAAATCCTATAGTGTCCGGGTACTTCCAGGGCCTGGTTCCCTTGGGGAAGTGGCCAATTTTCGTTCAATCTTGGAACCCATCTTGCGACATGTCAAACTTCATGATTTTGCAAAACAAGTACACTGGAGTACATTTCGGTGATTTTCGATCGAATTGGCCACCCTCCGGGTACTTCCAGGTAGGCCTGTGTGCTGATTGAAATTTTACCGGCAGTGGCGTGATAGATCATTTTCAGGCAGCGGCGGCGGCGTCACGCCGTTGGTGATTAGCGGTGGCGAGGATCGGCGTGAACCAGTTTCAAGCGCCAAAATTTCTTCAAAAGTTCGTCAAGGAATTCTTCCAGAAGTTCCTCAACTAGATTTTTAAAAGATCGTCAAGAAATTCCTTTGGGCATTCCTCCGTAAGTGCCTCTGGGAAGTTCCTCCAGAAACTCCTCCCGGATTTCGCCTGGAAGATCCTTCAAGAATTCCTCCAGGAATTCATCTGGAAGTTCTTCCAGGAATTCCTCCGGAGATTCCTCCGGGAAGTCCTCCGGAAGTTTCTCCAGGAATTCCTCCGGAAGTTTCTCCATGAACTCTTCCGGAAGTTCCTCCAGGAATTTCTATGGAAGTTCCTCCAGGAATTTCTCCGGAAGTTCCTCCAGGAATTCCTCCGCAAAATTGGAATTGGCCACCTGGAATTCCAGGAATTTCTGGAGGATTTCCTAGAGGAACTTCCGGAATAATTCCTAGAGGAACTTCCGGAGGAATTCCGAGAGGAATTTTCGGAGGAATTCCTGGAGGAACTTCCGGAGGAATTCCTGGAGGAACTTCCGGAGGAATTCCTGGAGGAACTTCCGGAGGAATTCCTGGAGGAACTTCCGGAGGAATTCCTGGAGGAACTTCCGGAGGAATTCCTGGAGGAACTTCCGGAGGAATTCCTGGAGGAACTTCCAGAGGAATTCCTGGAGGAACTTCCGGAGGAATTCCTGGAGGAACTTCCGGAGGAATTCCTGGAGGAACTTCCGGAGGAATTCCTGGAGGAACTTCCGGAGGGATTCCTGGAGGAACTTCCGGAGGGATTCCTGGAGGAACTTCCGGAGGGATTCCTGGAGGAATTTCCGGAGGAATTCGTGGAGGAACTTCCGGAGGAATTCCTGGAGGAACTTTCGGAGGAATTCCTGGAGGAACTTTCGGAGGAATTCCTGGAGGAACTTCCGGAGGAATTCCTGGAGGAACTTCTGGAGGAATTCCTGGAGGAGCTTCCGGAGGAATTTCTGGAGGAACTTCGGGAGGAATTTCTGGAGGAACTTCGGGAACAATTCTTGGAGGAACTTCCGGAGGAATTCCTGGAGGAACTTCCGGAGGATTTTCTGGAGGAACTTCGGGAACAATTCTTGGAGGAACTTCCGGAGGAATCCCTGGAGGAACTTCCGGAGGATTTTCTGGAGGAACTTCCGGAAGAATTCCTGGAGGAACTTCCGGAAGAATTCCTGGAGGAACTTCCGGAAGAATTCCTGGAGGAACTTCCGGAGGAATTCCTGGAGGAACTTCCTGAGGAATTCCTGGAGGAACTTCCGGAGGAATTCCTAGAGGAACTTCCGGAGGAATTCCTAGAGGAACTTCCGGAGGAATTCCTAGAGGAACTTCCGGAGGAATTCCTAGAGGAACTTCCGGAGGAATTCCTAGAGGAACTTCCGGAGGAATTCCTAGAGGAACTTCCGGAGGAATTCCTAGAGGAACTTCCGGAGGAATTCCTAGAGGAACTTCCGGAGGAATTCCTAGAGGAACTTCCGGAGGAATTCCTAGAGGAACTTCCGGAGGAATTCCTAGAGGAACTTCCGGAGGAATTCCTAGAGGAACTTCCGGAGGAATTCCTAGAGGAACTTCCGGAGGAATTCCTAGAGGAACTTCCGGAGGAATTCCTAGAGGAACTTCCGGAGGAATTCCTAGAGGAACTTCCGGAGGAATTCCTAGAGGAACTTCCGGAGGAATTCCTAGAGGAACTTCCGAAGGAATTCCTAGAGGAACTTCCGAAGGAATTCCTAGAGGAACTTCCGGAGGAATTCCTAGAGGAACTTCCGGAGGAATTCCTAGAGGAACTTCCGGAGGAATTCCTAGAGGAACTTCCGGAGGAATTCCTAGAGGAACTTCCGGAGGAATTCCTAGAGGAACTTCCAGAGGAATTCCTAGAGGAACTTCCAGAGGAATTCCTAGAGGAACTTCCAGAGGAATTCCTAGAGGAACTTCCAGAGGAATTCCTAGAGGAACTTCCGGAGGAATTCCTAGAGGAACTTCTGGAGGAATTCCTAGAGGAACTTCCGGAGGAATTCCTAGAGGAACTTCCGGAGGAATTCCTAGAGGAACTTCCGGAGGAATTCCTAGAGGAACTTCCGGAGGAATTCCTAGAGGAACTTCCGGAGGAATTCCTAGAGGAACTTCCGGAGGAATTCCTAGAGGAACTTCCGGAGGAATTCCTAGAGGAACTTCCGGAGGAATTCCTAGAGGAACTTCCGGAGGAATTCCTAGAGGAACTTCCGGAGGAATTCCTAGAGGAACTTCCGGAGGAATTCCTAGAGAAACTTCCGGAGAAATTCCTAGAGGAACTTCCGGAGGAATTCCTAGAGGAACTTCCGGAGGAATTCCTAGAGGAACTTCCGGAGGAATTCCTAGAGGAACTTCCGGAGGAATTCCTAGAGGAACTTCCGGAGGAATTTCTAGAGGATATTCCGGAGGAATTCCTAGAGGAACTTCCGGAGGAATTCCTAGAGGAACTTCCGGAGGAACTTCCGGAGGAATTCCTAGAGGAACTTCCGGAGGAATTCCTAGAGGAACTTCCGGAGGAATTTCTAGAGGAACTTCCGGAGGAATTCCTGGAGGAACTTCCGGAATAATTCTTAGAGGAACTTCCGGAGGAATTCCTGGAGGAACTTCCGGAGAAATTCCTGGAGTAATTCTTGGAGAAGCTTCCTGAAGATACTTCCAGACGATATCCGGGAGGGGTATCTGGAAGAATTTTCCAGAGGCACTTATAGAGAAATATCTGGAGGAATGTCCAAAGGAATTTCTTGACGATCTTTTAAAAAAACTCGTGGAGGAACTTATGGAAGAATTTCTGGAGGAACTTCTGAATAAATTTTGGCGCTTGAAACTGGTTCACGCCGATCCACGCCACCGCCAATCACCAACGGCGTGACGCCGCTGGCTGAAAATGATCTATCACGCCACCGCCGGTAAAATTTCAATCAGCCCACAGGTCTACCTGGAAGTACCCGGAAGGTGGCCAATTCGATCGAACATCACCGAAATGGACTCCAGTGTACTTGTTTTGAAAAATTATGAAGTTTGACATGCCGCAAGGTGGATTCCAAGAGTAAACAAAAATTGGCCACTTCCCCAAGGGAACCAGGCCCTGGAAGTACCCGGAGGGTGGCCGATTCGATCGAAAATCGCCGAAACGTACTCCAGTGTACTTGTTTTGCAAAATCATGAAGTTTGATATGTCGCAAGATGGGTTCCAAGATTGAACGAAAATTGGCCACTTCCCCAAGGGAACAAGGCTCTGGAAGTACCCGGAGGGTGGTCAATTCGATCAAAAATCGCCGAAACGTACTCCAGTGTACTTGTTTTGCAAAATCATGAAATTTGACATGTCGCAAGATGGGTTCCGAAGTTGAACGAAAATTGGCCACTTCCCCAAGGGAACCAGGCCTTGGAAGTACCCGGAGGGTGGTCAATTCGATCGAAAATCGTCGAAATGTACTCCAGTGTACTTGTTTTGCAAAATCATGAAGTTTGACATGTCGCAAGATGGGTTCCAAGAGCGAATGAAAATTGGCCACTTCCCCAAGGGAACCAGGCCCTGGAAGTACCCGGAGGGTGACCAATTCGATCGAAAATCGCCGAAATGTACTTCAGTGTACTGAATTTGCAAAATCATGAAGTTTGACATGTCGCAAGATGGGTTCCAAGATTGAACGAAAATTGGCCACTTCCCCAAGGGAACCAGGCCCTGGAAGTACCCGGAGGGTGGTCAATTCGATCGAAAATCGCCGAAACGTACTCCAGTGTACTTGTTTTGCAAAATCATGAAGTTTGACATGTCGCAAGATGGGTTCCAAGATTGAACGAAAATTGGCTACTTCCCCAAGGGAACCAGGCCCTGGAAGTACCCGGAGGGTGGCCAATTCGATCGAAAATCGCCGAAATGTACTCCAGTGTACTTGTTTTGCAAAATCATGAAATTTGACATGTCGCAAGATGGGTTCCAAGAGCGAATGAAAATTGGCCACTTCCCCAAGGGAACCAGGCTCTGGAAGTACCCGGAGGGTGACCAATTCGATCGAAAATCGCCGAAATGTACTTCAGTGTACTGAATTTGCAAAATCATGAAGTTTGACATGTCGCAAGATGGGTTCCAAGATTGAACGAAAATTGTCCACTTCCCCAAGGGAACCAGGCCCTGGAAGTACCCGGAAGGTGGCCAATTCGATCGAAAATCGCCGAAATGTACTCCAGTGTACTTGTTTTGCTAAATCATGAAGTTTGACATGTCGCACGATGGATTTCGAAGCCGATATGCCAGTGACCATTTTTTCCGGGAGGGAGGTAACCCCAGTACTCCCCGGAATATATCCGGAACCATGGCCATTGGACAAAAATTGACTTCGGTTCCTAAAACTATAGGAATTTTGTGATCGATTCCAGAAGATTGCTTGAAAATCCGTTAGAAATTGGCTGAGCTGCATGGTTTTGAATTTTGAGTTTTGTCGTAAAATGGGGGTTGGGGACGTACGTGTTAAGAGGGAGACAGTGAGGATTGAACTCAGATCAATGCCTGCAAAACGAAGTACATGGTCGCTGGCATTCAACGTTGGTTCATCAGTGGTGGTGGTAGTAAAATGGTGCTGGATGGATTTGAAGTGGTAGAAGAAATGGTGTATCTTGGAACATTATTAAACATTAAAGGAGGCTGATCGAAGAGCGTTCGGAGTGCTTGGGCGTAAGGTGCTGAGGACAATACTTGGCGGTTAAAAGGAGAACGGCATCTGGTGGCGTTGCATGAATCACGACTTATTCCAGGTGCATAAAGGGCTGGATATTGTTGAGCTTATACAACACGGCTGGACACGTTGTTCATATTCCGGAAGAACGTCAAGCAAAGATAATATTTAGTAGAGAACCTGGAAGAGGCCGCAGGCTTCGTGGAAGGCCGCGTACACGATGACTTTTTGCAGTTGAAAAGGACCTGAGGGCACTCAACGTTCAAGGCGACTGGGAGCGATTGGCCCAGGATCGAGTCCAGTGGAGAAGGATACTCCATTCGGCCCAGAAATCGAAGCTGCAAGGAGCAGATTGTTGCTTTCAGATATGGACTCGTAACTACGGGAACACTATCGCAATTATTTGTGCAAAGCCGAGAAAAAGATAAGGTATTCTAGGGATACTTTACCGAATTTGAGGGAAATCCAATCCTGTTTTCTTTTATTTCGTCTAATGACAGATCAACAAGGAGTACAATAGCCGCAGAAAAAAAATGCAAAAAAAACCAAAAGAAAATAGCGATAAGTCTTTGTCCTCATCGGCAGAAGATAAAGACAATGTTGCGTTCCATGTAAAAATCATGCAATGATTCAATTCGCGAGTTGATTCACGAACGATTCTCTGGACGATGAGTCTGATGGGATTCGCCTCACGCTTGGTTTGAAACGTGGATGAGATTTGAGAATTTGAGTTTTTCCCAACACTGCCTGTCACGAACGTTACCATGCTTTGTTCCATCCACCACAGAATCAGCCCCATGCAACACTGCGCCATGTCACAGTGCAAACATGCTTCATATTGGCTCTATAATAGCTTTATATTTGCCGAAAAAGCGAAATATAGTGCTAATGGTTACTTGGGTTTCCCGTCACTCAAAGCTCCAAACTGTAATAATCACCTGCACACGAGAAAATATTGTTTAGCTACCGTAGATTTCTAGTCCCGAATAAAAGTATAGTTTTGATGAGCCAGAATATCCCAAACTATCTTACGATGTCTGTAGATTTCCAAGAAAATCAATGGATATAGTTGAATACGTATCAAAAGTTTGAGTAGTGAAAAAAACACTGATTGCACCTCAAGGATAGTTTGGATGACCCAGAACATCTAAACTATCTGGCGATGTATGTTATACTTCCAGGAGATGTAATGGAAAAGGTTGATCGCTTATCAAAATGATGTGTAACGAAAAAAGCCGAAGTCTGTTGGGCATAGCAAGGGAACACCCTCACAAAGAATAACAAATACTAGAGTTCCCTCTCACTCCATTCATGGCAGGATACTGACTGATACTGCGCCTGCTTCTTCTCCATCTTCGATCTACAGCGAAGCATCGCACACTACCTGATATTCCAACACTCCTACTTAGTGTGCGTGCACGCGTCGCAACTCTCCTGGCTCCTCCTAACACTGAGCCTCTAGTCCTGAGCTCCCCCCTACCGAACGTTCCGACCTCCTGATGAGTTCCATCCGGTGCTACCCACGACTTACGTGACATGATCCCAATGCGCCACGCGACTTATGCGGCCGATCCATGATCCCACTGCTGTAACGTCAACGGTTGATCCATCCCACTAAGACGTAGATCTCCGTCCCGGCCTTATTTAACATTTCTACTCTATCCTTTTTGGAACCCAACAGTGTCTTCAGTTGGCAGTTGGGCTCCACAAAGGATAGAGTAGAAATGTTAAATAAGGCCGGGGTTTATCAAATTAATTGTTCACAGTGTGATAAAGTATATGTAGGTCAAACAAAAAGATCGTTAGATGTAAGGTTCAAAGAACATATTGCAGAAGTAAGTAAGGCTAAGAGGGAAACTGATAAGGGATTAAATTATGAGTTTAGGTCTAAGGTAGCTGAACATGTATATCAGGAAAATCATTCAATTACGACATCAAACATTAAAATTTTAAGAAATGTCTCTTCTCCGTGGAAACTTGATATTGCTGAGAGCTTGGAAATCTACCGACAGGTACAAACGCGGTTGTTGAATAAAGATCAAGGAAATGGTAGCTCCTGGCTCTTCAAGTTTATACCTAAGCATTAAGCGCATCAAGCGAGTAGAAATAAGCACCGTAGTAAGATAAGTACCTAGATAAATTATTATACCTACGCATAGTATAAATAGTGTAAGCTGCGATCATTTTCTTCAAGTCGAGTCAAGTACGAGACACTGAAGACGGCCTTACTGTTGAGGTCGAAATACGTATCTGTCAGGATACAATTAAGTGGTGGAATTCAATGGGATTGTTTAAACTCGTCTTATGACAGGTGAAAACATTCCACTAAAAAGCTCAAAATAATTTTCTTATCAATATCTTATTGTTGACCACAATCTGCAGACTTATCACGACCTGTAAAAAAAATCCAACTGCACAGAAACAATATATTTTGTATCTGATTCTGTTATAAATTTCTAACAAAATATGTTATTTTTTTTATAAAATTGTAACAAAATTTGATAGCTTTTTGTTTCCAGTAGTGTAATTTTTGATAGAAATTTAGATATTTTAACAACATCCTGCACCATGTTTCTAACAAATTTTGTTATAAAAATTTAGTATAACATAATAACATATGTTGATATAATTAAGATATGACCTTCTAGTCGGGTAGTTTTGTTGGATAGACACTACGACTAGTGAGACTGTACGGACAGTATTAATTGACGAGTGCAATTGTGTTCGAAAGTATTGCACAGTGGTGCAGGAGGGTGCTTTTGTTGAACCAAATTGAAATAGTACGAAAGTAAATATGACTGAGGCTAAGATAACATTTGATCGGTTGAACGACTGCAACTGGGCAACCTGGAGATTTCGGATGGAACTAATGCTAATGAAGGAGGATCTTTGGACAATTGTGAAGGATCCGAAACCGCTGTCGGAAGACAATACGTCGGCTTGGAGAAGGAAGGATGAGAAGGCCCGGGCGATAATTGGTTTGGCACTAGAAGATAGTCAGCTGAATCATATTATGGCAGCAGCAAGTGCAAAAGAAATGTGGGACACGCTTAAAGGATACCATGAGAGAGGATCTTTATCGAACAAAATTCATGTCCTGCGAAAACTGTGTTCGATGCGCCTGGAAGAAGGAGGGAATATGTCTAAACATCTCGTTGAAGCTTCTGAGTTGGTACACCGTTTGTCCAGGATGGGAGAAGGATTGAAAGAACACTTGGTTGTAGCGATTCTATTGTCAAGCTTGCCAGAATCATACAATCCACTTGTAACAGCATTGGAAGGTCGCCCGGAAGAGGATCTGAAGTTAGACTACGTGAAGGGTAAGCTGCTAGACGAGTGGCGAAGGAAGAGTGAAAGCAGAATTCATGAGGACGAGAAAGTAATGAAGTCAACAGCGCATGTCAATCGCGAAAGAGTTCGAGTGTGCTACCGGTGTGGAAAGGAAGGTCATATATAGTGATATTGTCCTGGTCCTGGTGGAAGACGAAAGAATCAAGCTAAGTCAGTGCAGTATCCCGATCTAGAAACTAGCGAAAATGACAGAGGGGTTTGTTTAACAACAAAACAGGAAATGTGCTAAATCGAGGAAAATGGATATTAGACACTGGTTGTACCATTCACATGACGGATTCTGTGGAGATCTTTACCAGCAGAACTTCTTGTAGAGAAAGGATATTGTTAGCTGATGGTAGATCGCTAACAGCACAAGAAAGGGGTCAAGGAAAGGTTATTGGCCGTGGAGAGGAAGGCATATCAGTAAACATCAAGCTTAAAAATGTGTTATATGTACCTGGATTGTCTGGAAGCATGCTGTCAGTTAATCGAATCACCGAAGCGGGATACGCCGTGCTGTTTGGTATGAAGGATTGCCGAATCATGGATGGGAATAGAATAGTTGCTTTTGGTGAAAAGATTGGAGGGCTGTATTACTTGAAAGCGTAATAACAAAAACTCTAGTTAAGAAAATTATTTTGAGGTTTTTAGTGGAATGTTTTCACCTGTCATAAGACGAGTTTAAACAATCCCATTGAATTCCACCACTTAATTGTATCCTGACAGATACGTATTTCGACCTCAACAGTAAGGCCGTCTTCAGTGTCTTGTACTTGACTCGACTTGAATTCGAGTCGAGTTGACTCGAAGTCGAGTTGACTCGAAGTCGAGTCAAGTACAAGACACTGAAGACGGCCTTACTGTTGAGGTCGAAATACGTATCTGTCAGGATACAATTAAGTGGTGGAATTCAATGGGATTGTTTAAACTCGTCTTATGACAGGGGAAAAATTCTAGCTTGTAGATAGGAGGAGCAGTTAACTGGTGAAAGTGATACAAGTGGGCTTCACTAAGGAGGAGTGTTGATATTGAGTAGTGACAGCCTCCTGGTAAAACGACTAGTGAGACTGTACGGACAGTGTTGACGAGTGCAACTGTGTTCGAAAGTATTGCACAGTGGTGCAAGAGGGTGCTTTTGTTGAACCAAATTGAAATAGTACGAAAGTAAATATGACTGAGGCTAAAATAACATTTGATCGGTTGAACGACTGCAACTGGGCAACCTGGAGATTTCGGATGGAACTAATGCTAATGAAGGAGGATCTTTGGACAATTGTGAAGGATCCGAAACCGCTGTCGGAAGACAATACGTCGGCTTGGAGAAGGAAGGATGAGAAGGCCCGGGCGATAATTGGTTTGGCACTAGAAGATAGTCAGCTGAATCATATTATGGCAGCAGCAAGTGCAAAAGAAATGTGGGACACGCTTAAAGGATACCATGAGAGAGGATCTTTATCGAACAAAATTCATGTCCTGCGAAAACTGTGTTCGATGCGCCTGGAAGAAGGAGGAATATGTCTAAACATCTCGTTGAAGCTTCTGAGTTGGTACAACCCGTTTGTCCAGGATGGGAGAAGGATTGAAAGAACACTTGGTTGTAGCGATTCTATTGTCAAGCTTGCCAGAATCATACAATCCACTTGTAATCGCATTGGAAGGTCGCCCGGAAGAGGATCTGAAGTTAGACTACGTGAAGGGTAAGCTGCTAGACGAGTGGCGAAGGAAGAGTGAAAGCAGAATTCATGAGGACGAGAAAGTAATGAAGTCAACAGCGCATGTCAATCGCGAAAGAGTTCGAGTGTGCTACCGGTGTGGAAAGGAAGGTCATATACAGTGGTATTGTCCTGGTTCTGGACGAACGAAGACGTAAGAATCAAGCTAAGTCAGTGCAGTATTCCGATCTAGAAACTAGCGAAAATGACAGAGGGGTTTGCTTCACAACAAAACAGGAAATGTGCCAAATCGAGGAAAATGGATTTTAGACACTGGATGTACCATTCACATGACGGATTCTGTGGAGATCTTTACCAGCAGAACTTCTTGTAGAGAAAGGATATTGTTAGCTGATGGTAGATCGCTAACAGCACAAGAAAGGGTCAAGGAAAGGTTATTGGCCGGGAAGAGGAAGGCATATCAGTAAACATCAAGCTTAAAAATGTGTTATATGTACCTGGATTGTCTGGAAGCATGCTGTCAGTTAATCGAATCACCGAAGCGGGATACGCCGTGCTGTTTGGTATGAAGGATTGCCGAATCATGGATGGGAATAGAATAGTTGCTTTTGGTGAAAAGATTGGAGGGCTGTATTACTTGAAAGCGTAATAACAAAAACTCTAGTTAAGAAAATTATTTTGAGGTTTTTAGTGGAATGTTTTCACCTGTCATAAGACGAGTTTAAACAATCCCATTGAATTCCACCACTTAATTGTATCCTGACAGATACGTATTTCGACCTCAACAGTAAGGCCGTCTTCAGTGTCTTGTACTTGACTCGACTTGAATTCGAGTCGAGTTGACTCGAAGTCGAGTTGACTCGAAGTCGAGTCAAGTACAAGACACTGAAGACGGCCTTACTGTTGAGGTCGAAATACGTATCTGTCAGGATACAATTAAGTGGTGGAATTCAATGGGATTGTTTAAACTCGTCTTATGACAGGGGAAAAATTCTAGCTTGTAGATAGGAGGAGCAGTTAACTGGTGAAAGTGATACAAGTGGGCTTCACTAAGGAGGAGTGTTGATATTGAGTAGTGACAGCCCCCTGGTAAAATGTTATGATTGTAATTTGGTGGTCAACTGTATATCCAAATACAAGGACTATAACTTCCAGGAGATGTAATGGAAATAGTTTATCACATATCAAAACTTTCAGAAGCAAAGAACGCTACAACCACAACTGTTGATCACAAGTCCCGGAACATAAGAAAAGTTTGGACAATCAAAAATATTTAAAAGCTTTTTTACAATATCTTTGGGTAACGAAACTTTGAGCAACGGAAGAAGCCTTCGAAGCAGCTGTAGTCCTGAAAAGTTTAGTAGAAGTAGAATGATGTAGAATATATCAAAACTATCTTACGATGTATAATGACCTTCCAGGATCTGTAACCCATGAGCATAATACAATTAGATTTTTTTTGTCTTTATTTGGGAGGTTTTCAGCCCTTGGCTGGCTCACCTCTTAACAATTAGATATTTTGAGTGACGAAAGAGCTTCATTCACAGCTGTAGATCTCATGTCCCGAACTCAAGAATAGTTTGGATAACCCAGAATACCCCAGAACGATCTTACGATATCTGTTGACCTCTCAGGAGGTGCAATGGATATAATTGAATGCATATTGAAGCTTTGAGTACTAAAAAAAAATCAGAAGGGTTATATACAAGATACGACCGCCCGACGTAAACTACGTAAAACAGATCATAAGATAATTATTTTGGTTAGAGCCTAGAGTGATTGAAATTTTGACTTTTGCGCTCCCTTATGCTTGAACGATAACATTAGCTGTTTTGGTGAACCTCCTAAATTTTCAACTGAATTGGTTATAATATAACTGAGTACGAGCAGTTTGAAGTTTGTATGAAAATTACTATACAAATCGCCCCCTATGTGAGAGATCGTTTCGTGAGGCGGATCATCAACTATTTAGGGGGAGATCTCCCAACGCCGGACACCTCCCAATACCGGACACTACTTGCAGAGGTCCCTCCTTCATCTTATTAAGTACAAAAGGAAGCTATTAAAAAGGCTTCTAACGGCAAGGAATATCAGATCTTCATGTGATAAACTTTGTACAAAATGTGAAGTTGAATAAAAATTCTTCACACCTGTTTTGTTACACTTACTTCAATTCAATTGTTTCTTCTTGCTGAGAAAGCCACAGAAATTAGCAGAAACAAAAAGTGTAGAGGACATTGAAAAAGGTGGGAATTTGGATTAGGATGTAAAAAAATTTAGCTGAAGAGTCAAATAAGCCACTAACAATTTTTAATATTTACAACTTAAAGCACGCGAATAATTTACTATTCTGAATGATGTCTTTACTCATGTAACAGTCACATTTGTCACATTTGAACATGATGCAATAGTGTCCGGTACTAGGAGACATTTTTCTGAAACGTAAAATTTTTCACCAAAATTCATCGTTGAAAAACGTGTTCAAATGATCAAATATAGTTTGTATGAATCATCAATGGTCAATAGTCATATTTTGTGTTTCTTTCTTCTATCTATTCTTCCTTTGAAGCAATATAACTCACGAAGAGGATGACCGATTTTCAAGATTTCCTCACTAATCGATTCGTATTGGGATCAGCTGTGTTTCTATATGCAAAAGGTTAGTAAATTTTAAAGGAAATTTGGGAAAATTGTCAAAATACAATATTAGGGCGAGTTTGGAGAAAACCTAATGCGATCGCTCGAAAAATGATCTAGAGTGCGGCGTCGCAATCAATGCAGAAAATGACATTGTGAACGTTGAAACGTAAAGACTCGAGCAACGCAGGGTACGTTCTGCTAGTATGGTATAAATGGAAACATAATCCGGATAGTTAAAGTTTTTTTTTGGAGGATCTTCCCTAAATATAATCAACTCGAAGACTTCGTAGAATATTTCTAAATCTGTAAGACGATTGTTGTTGCGAACCGATTTTCGTAAGCAAAGAATAAAGAAAATAAAAATGCTCATTATTGATATTTTATTCTTTTACGTGCTCAATTTTCACGATTTTTCATTTTTCACACGATTTTGTATTTTCTTAATAATTTTTCTTGCAACCAGCGAACTGTTTGGCAATAAAGACGATTTCACTTGTTAAGTTTCCTATGTTGCCAATGTATTTACTCATATATTTTTAGATATTAATGACCAACGTTGCAAAACGGTTTTCCGAAAGATGTACTGTTCTCATAGTAATTCTCATACAAACTTCAAACCGCGCGTGCGTGCTTAGTCAAATTACAACCATTGGGATGTTGGATATATGGGGGCGGGAGGTAGCGAGGATTGTTTTGGTAAACGTTTTGCCGCGTGTAATGTGTTCAATCGCAGACCAATCCATTTATGTTTCGAACAAAATTGGCGTAACTCACTATATATGAAAATGGTTGGATATGACAATTTAAAGTTTTCATTTAAAAACCCCAAATTTATTATTCCACAGTGGTTATTCGACACGCTAACTTTCACCTACTCAGTGACTGAGTAAAATTGCATTGCTCTCTCTTTCTATCCCACAAAAATTTTACTCAATTCCCGTCAAAACAGTTAGAGTGTAACCTTGTTTAAAGTTGATAATCAATTTTAATATTCACTTCGTGCTAACATGTCCAGTATCTGTAGCACTTTTTCATAAACACTACTTTTTTGCTCCGACCGCGGTCATTGCTCTGGTTCTATTTTGTACCTTTTGTACGAATCACCGCACAAAAGTAGAGCGCAAGAATCAACCGCAGACGGCGGCCGTAACGAAACTGTGAAATTTTATGGGTTGGTAAAGATTTGGAATTTTTAATGTTTTTACGTTGACCATCAATAGTTCCAATAGGCTTAAAAAAATGCTTGAGAGTTTCCGATTCGATTGATAATAAAATCTCGAAAATCCATTGAAAGATAAAGGAGCTATTAGCGTTTGAAATCTATCCTAATTTCGTGACGGTCTCGAATTTGGAAATTTCCGTTTTACACCCTGTATCAGAGTCTTCCCCTTAGACGTAGTTTACGTCAAAAGAGTTTCTTGCAGCTGTAGATCTCAAGTACTCAACTCAAGGACAGTTTGGATGACCCAGAATATCTCAAAGTTATTCTACGATATCCATTGACCTCCCAGGAGATGTAATGAATACAAATGAATGCATATTGAAGCTTTGAGTGTCAAAAAGAGCTTCTAACTAGCTGTTGATCTCATGTCCCGAACTCAAGGACAGTTTGAATGACCCAGAATAGCTAAAAAAATGTCTTACGATGTCCGTTGACCTCCCAGGAGGTGTAATGGATATAATTGAATGCATATTGAAGCTTTAAGTATTGAAAAAAGATTTTCTTACAGCTGTAGATCTCATGTCCCGAACTCAAGGACAGTTTGGATGACCCAGAATATCTCAAAACTGTCTTACGATATTCGTTGACCGGCCAGGAGCTGTAATAGATATAATTGAATGCATATCGAAGCTTTGAGTAGCGAAAAAAACTTCAACGTAGCTGTAGATCTCAAGTCTCCAACTCAAGAAGGCCAGGAGCTGTAATAGATATAATTGAATGCATATCGTAGCTTTGAGTAGCGAAAAAAACTTCAACGTAGCTGTAGATCTCAAGTCTCCAACTCAAGAATAGTTTGAATAGCCCAGAATATCCCAGGTGTTTTTCTCATCCTGCATAAGATGTAACGAATATGGTTGAACACTCAAATAAACTTTGAGTTACAAAAAAAGCTATTTTGCAGCTGTAGATTTCATATCCTGAACTCAAGGATAGTTTTGATGACCTACGATGTCCAAGGAAGATTGAACATAGTTCATTGTATATAACGGTAACTTTACGGATACGTTTGAATAAAAATCTTATTTTGATTTTTGAAACAGTACAATCCGCTGCCAATATACCAATTATTTTCTTGTTCATAACTTCACCGTGTTCATGACGTTCTAGGCTGCCGTACGGCCATGATCGCCCTCGCCTGATATTTTTCCTTGATAGGGGAGTTAATTTCAAAGAATTTTGCTGAAGACAGTGCTAACTTTTTTCCATCGTGCGATTTTATACATCCATTTTTCTGTTGGGGTCATATATGACCCCGTGGGCCTGAAAGGGTTAGAAACCACAAATAGATGACCAGTCCGCCAGTTGTATTCCCGGTATTTATCATGAATTTGTCGCAGAATAAACATCTGGTCCGTTGTTGATCGCTTTGATATTTGCCGACAAAGATCACCACAAACGGAATTCGGCCATCAAGCCAGTTCGAAAGTAGTTCTTCTCGCTGCCAAATTATTTGATTTACTTCGATCAGCCGGACTGCTTTTTTTCACATTGTCTAGCGTTAGTGGCGCCATTGCTTGTACATTATCCTCAATCCTGATCATGTTTGTGCCCTCTCTGTCCGATTGACCATTTGACCATGACTCAAAGTGCTCCTAGCAGACAATCTTGCTAGGTCGGTCAACAGTTTTCTAGAGCTGTCATGAATCCTGACAGGCAACGATGCGCTTTTCTTGCGCATGTTTTTGATCGTTTTGTAGATCTTCCGTGTGTCGTTTCTGGCAAAACTTCATTCTGCCTCAGAGAGTACTTTTTCTTCGTTTTTTACGTCAGGTGTTTTTTTTTTCCTCAGCTGCCCTCAGCTGTTCAAAAAATTTCTGATCGGTTATTTCATCGAGCTTATGAGCAAATTGCTCCTCAACGCCCTTGTCCGACGATATCTGAGAAATGCCGACCGTCCACTAAAATATGATCGATTTTAGAACACCTATCGCCATTTGGATGTCTCCAGGTGTGCTTTTGAATATTCTTGCATGCAAAATAAATTGACTAGTCTCTGGTCGTCGTCATTGGTAGTTGCGTGGAGGCTCTCCTTTCCAATGACTGGGTGAAAGAACTCTTCCCTTCCGACCTGTGCATTTGCGTCACCGAAGATGAATTTCACGTCGTATTTTAGGCATTCTTCGTAGGTCTTGTCTAGATGTTCATAGAACTTGTCCTTCACATCATCAGTTGGTTGGTTGGTGCTTATGCATTGATCAAAACTCAAAACGCAGATGCGACTACTAACTGCCTGAGGCAGTCTGCCTCTGTTTAAAAGTTCGACGCTGCTGCTTACCAAGCACTACGAAACCAACTTCATGCTCCGTCTTCTTGCCGCCACTGATGTAGATGTGATACTTGAATGAGGTATCCGCAATTAGGTCAACTGCGCGGAATTCCCGTTCTCCTGTTCCTCGCCATCGGACCTTCTGAAGTGCTGCAAACTCCACCTTCACCTTATGCAACTCTCGTGGGCTTTCCAGGACTAGGCTATGTAGTGCGCTTTGCGCGGCACAAGGTCGCTTCTATAGAAGTTCAACAGAACCCACTGTCAAACCCCACCACATCCTAGGCAGGCCCAAGACCACTCCCCCTTACTCTAGCTGATGTCAGAAGGACAACGGTGCCCAGGATACACTAACAGCTAGTTACGCAACCCTTTGCTGGAGGTTTATTGTCATCGGCAGACCCGTGGAAGCGTGAGAATTGGAACTTGTGAGGACCAGAGCTATGTTTGTCGCCCCTTCCCAGATGTCAACTCACCATTTCGGGTTTATAGTGTAAAGAAAAATGAAATAGACAGACAGGAGCCTTTTATCTAAAGCTCGTTTCCGGAGTGATCTTATAGTCATTTTTGTATACATAGTGTACGAGAAAGGCAAAAAATTAGTTCCGTCCAGTTTTTATTCGAACACCCTCTACCGTGGTTCGATGCGTCGCATCGTCACCTAGAAATGCCGTTGAAAATTGGAGGCGTACCGTTTTGACTCGAAGTCCGGACACCTAAGCACTGCTGAATTTTCAATTCAATATTTCAAACGGAATTAAGTACTTGACACTGAATGATAACACACCCTGCCAAGATTAACTTATCAAATTAGCTTTAGTGTACTGAAAATGACATTTTTTATGCACGAAATAGCTAATATAATCGAAAACATTGAACATCGCTTGCTTCGAAATCCGGACACAGTATGAGGGATGCTTCAAATACCGGACAATTTTGCTTCGAATTTCCGGACACTTCGAGTTTGGCAGTATTGATTCTCAAATAGCCAATTTAATCCGTTCAAAGACAACTAGGATATAGCATTCATATTTCTCGATTAATATAAATCCTTAAGGTAAGGTTTCTATACACATCTGTATAGAAATCTGGCATTACCCGGTTGTATGTACCATCTGAAGTTTCTGCTCTGAGATTGACCAGTACTACCAAAAACAGCATTTCAAACCAAGCAGGAGCATTTAACAGCAATATGCAACATTCGGAACCTAATTAATAATGTCATACAATCTCCCCCTCTCCCTTTTTCAAGGTAGAACGCTTTTTTGACATTTGACCTGTCTGTGGGTAATGAAATATCTTCGTCAATACTACCTCTCAAATTCAACGTCGGTAAGCTGCAATTAGTGGTATTTATGTGTCTTTTGAAAACCATTTCAGGTTGCTTTTAGACATCAAGGATTGAAAGGAGCGATTGAAATAATGAATTCATGCGGATTGATAAATCCGGGCGTGTCTGAGAAATGTTGAGTTTTTTTTATTAGATGGGAGTCGTTCACAACGTGTCTTTTTTATACAATTCTGTTAAAAAGCTAGTTTTACGAACTTGCTTTTTTTTCTACAAAAATGTGAATGGTTAAAAAAATACATTTGAAGACAACCTTTCACTAGAAACTGAAGGCAAGTTTTGCTACTTGTGTACAATTAATAAAGTGATATCATTTACAATATGTGTATAAGTATATATCGATAAGCTGAGAGCAAGCAATGTTCCTTTTGGAGTGTAGCAACTCAAATCTAATGAAATTGTTACTATGATTGCTCATTACGAATCATTTGATTTCAATTAACTTAACTGATAAACAGTTATTTAACATCATTTCAGCATGTCCGGAAATCGAAGCAATTGTAAAAACTTGCCTCGAAGTCCGGACATACAGAAAATGTAATAAAAATTATAAAGCTATGAATTCCCAAGCAATTTTTCTAATTCATGAGAAAGAGTGCTATAATACTATGTTAATAAATTGCTAATACACCTTGAAAATGATATAGAAAATATAATATTTTTTTTTTTTTTTTATCTTTCGTTTATTTGGAAGGCTCATTTGCCGTGAAGCGTTACGGAGCCGAAATCAAGTTTAACAATACATTTCTTGATTCTTATACATAGTGTTAGTTTTGGGGAACCGAAAGACTCGCGGTTTAGTCGAGGTTAGGGAATACAATAATACAGTAGGAAAGGAAAGGATTTTAGGGTGCTTAAGTAATTACTATGCTGATGTTCACAAAGTTGACATTCCTCGCATTTTTACATCTGTAACGGGACAAACAAACTTTTTTGGGAGACAACGACGAGAGGAAGACATACGGAAGGGATTAACGACAGACATGGAAATGTACAACAAGAGGAAGACATTCGATATGGGGTACGACAGACAAGGGAATGGGCAGACAATGATTACAGTTTTACATCAGCAACTTTCAAAAATTGGTGGACCAGGGACATGTACTGGAGATCAAGGCCCGCCAACACTTCCCTAATTGGCTTCGGTTGTTTTCCGCGAACCCGTGGATGTTCAGTTGGTGCAGGTCTGGGGCCACGATGCTCCTCGCACGCCCACACGACATGATCGATGTCCTGATAATCCTCGCCGCAAACACAGAGATTTCCTTCCGAGAGCCCCACTCTGAAAAGATGTGCATTTAGAGTGTAGTGATTGGACATTAGACGACACATGGTTCGAATGAAGTCTCGTCCCATATTCAATTTTTTGAACCATGGACGCTTCGACACCTGCGGGCGAATTGAATACAGCCATCTACCCAACTCCCCATTTGTCCATTTCTGTTGCCAGCTGTTCAAGGTTTCCTGACGAACTAATGTGAAAATTCATCGAAGGTGATTTTCCGATCGTAAATATCACCTTCCATAGCGCCCACCTTAGCCAAAGAGTCCGCTTTCTCATTTCCCGGGATCGAGCAATGAGAAGGGACCCAAGCCATGGTGATTGTGTAAGACCGTTGTGATAAGGCACTCAAAGCTTTCCGTATCCCATTTAGAAGATACGCTGAGTGCTTAACCGGTTTCATTGACCGAACAGCCTCCAAGGCACTTAGACTGTCGGTGAAGATGAAAAAGTGGTCAGGAGGTAGGGATGCGATTTGCTCGAGTGAATAGTGTATAGCTGCTAGCTCAGCAGTATACACGGAACAAGGCTCTTTGAGCTTAAAGTAGGCGCTATGAAAAACGTTGAAAACACCGAAACCAGTGGAGTCATCAATTTTGACCCGTCTGTAAAAAGCTTCTCTCCTCACTGGCGTGCCCGTATTTGCTTGCAAATAATGGAGGTATGACCTCCGCACACAGAAAGTCTGATATTCCATGAACCTCCTGCTTCATGGACAGATCAAAAGTAACAGAGGAACTGTAAGAGTCTAAGAAGTTAGCACGATTGGTATCTACCGAAGAAGGGCTTACCTCCAGCGTTATGTACCAGTGGTAAATACTCATGAATCGAGATTGAGGGTTTTGTTCGAGCAGCTTCTCGAAGTTATCAATGACCAATGGATTGAGAACCTCACAGCGGATGAGGAACCGGAGCGATAATTCCGCGAAACGATCTGTTAGTGGCAGTACTCCCGCAAGTACTTCCAAGCTCATTGTATGTGTCGAATTCATACATCCTAACGCGATACGGAGACAGCGGTACTGAATCCTTTGAAGCTTCAGCATGTGTGTTTTAGCCGCGGACTTGAAGCAGAAACTACCGTATTCGAGGACCGACAAAATGGTTGTTCTATACAACGTCATAAGATCTTCGGGATGCGCTCCCACCATGTTCCGGTTATTGATCGCATGAAGTTGATCCGTTTCTGGCATTTTGTGTCAGATACACAATGTGCTTCCTGAAGGTACATTTCGAGTCGAACCAGACCCTGAGGTATTTAGAAGATATGCTATGAGTGATTGTCTTACCCATCAGTTGGAGCGGGAACTTTGCCGGCTTATGTTTTTTGAAAAGACAACCATCTCAGTTTTCTCCGGAGAGAATTCGATACCCAGCTTCGTAGCCCAAGTGGACAAATTGTCCAGAGTATCTTAGTAACGGTCCTTGCAGATCAATCGCTGTTGGCCCTGAAACGGATACAACACAATCATCTGCAAGCTGTCTCAACGAGCAATTTGGCATGAGACATTCATCAATGTCTCTGACGTAAAATTGTAAAGAAGGGGCTCAAACATGAGCCCTGGGGAGACCCATGTAGCTAATTCGTGAAGTTGCCGAGTCACCATGAGAAAAACTCATACGCTTCTCTGACAACAAATTGTACAAATAGTTGTTCAAAATTGGTGAAAGTCCACACTCGTGGAGTTTGTCAGATAAGACATCGACGCAAACTGAATCAAAAGCCCCTTAATGTCCAAAAACACTGAGCCCATTTGCTCTTTTTAGCGAAAGTAAGCTGAATTTCTGAAGAAAGCAACGCAAGACAGTCGTTCGTTCCCTTGCCCTGCGGAAACCAAATTGTGTATCTGACAACAAACTATTCGATTCAACCCATTTGTCTAGCCGGAAGAGAATCATCTTCTCCAACAACTTCCGAAGACATGACAGCATCGCGATGGGGCGATACGAATTATAATCCGACGCGGGTTTTCCGGGCTTCTGGATGGCTATCACCCTCACTTCCCTCCAATCATCCGGAACAATGTTGCACTCCAGTAACTGATTGAACAAGTTCAATAAGCGCCTCTTCGCGACGTCTGGGAGGTTTTTGAGCAAATTGAACCTGATTCTATCCATCCCTGGAGCGGAATTGTTACATGAAAGGAGAGCAAGTGAGAATTCAATCATCGAAAAGGGACGATCCATATCATCCCTGTCTGCAAAAGCATCACGTAGCTCTTGCCTCACCGGTACCGAATCCGGACAAACTTTCTTTGCGAAGTCAAGTATCCACCGCGACGAGCTTTCACGATCTTCGTTTACGGACGACGCGTTGCGCATTCTTCTCCCGACGGTCCACAGAGTTTTCATTGAAGTCTCGCGCGATAAACCTTCAACAAAAGTGCGCCAATATCCGCGCTTCTTCACTTTGACCAGTTTCTTGAACTGGATTTCGAGCGCGGTGTATCGTTTGTGAAGAACGATCGCCCCGTGTTTCCGAAATTCTTTGAACGCGGCGGATTTCTCGCGATAAAGTTGCGTACACTCGATGTCCCACCACGGACTGTAGGGTTTCCTACGAACCGAAGCTCCTGGCACCGGCCGACGTTGTGCCTGAAGAGCGCTTTCAAGAATCAACTGCGATAGAAACTTGTACTCTTCCCGCGGGGGAAGTGCTTCTATCGACTGTATGCCATCGCTGATGGCGTCCGCATATTTGCCCCAATCGATGTGCTTCGTGAGGTCATATGAAAGATCGATGGAAGCAGATTGCTTATGTCCATTGGAAATCGAAACTTCGATCGGCAAATGATCACTACCATGGGGATCTTGGACCACCTTCCAAGTACAGTCCAACGATAATGAGCTCGAACAAATAAAATATAGAAAATATGAGCTTAGTTTTTCTAATGTTGAGTCTTGAGCTGCATTCTAAGAAAAACGAAATTCACCGTTGATTATGACATGCTTTCAACTTTTACCTCTAATTTTCAAGTTTTTACTACAGATCACGGATTACTTACATTTGTTAGAATGGTTTCAAGTCGAAGAATCGTTCCCTGCATTGATAACCCAAGAAATACTTGTTAAGATGGTAAATAAAGTCAAATAACAATTGAAGTGTCCGGCATTCGAAGCGTCCGGAAATTCGAAGCAGAACGGTAGTTGCTTTCAATTCTCGCCGCTCAGGCAGGCGCGGTGAAGTTAACTTTGCGCAAAAGATGCTATTTATCTTGATTAGCGCCACATTTTCGGTGCATTCCGTGCCGATTGTGGTGGTAGTTTTATGCCGCCGCGATGGCTCAGTCTCCAGCTACTAGAGAGCTAACAGCGGGCTTAGTAAAAGCGATGATGATGGTGATGATAGAGAGTATAATGCGAAAGCACTTCCAAACGCTATAGCGTGGAAATGGAAGTTTGTTTCTTGTTTGCAGACGGGTTAGGTCCACGGGAAATGGGCCCTCGATTCCGATGGCGCAGCGTCGTCGTTTTCGGGATAGGGAGGTTATTTTGATTAGTGCTATCGTATTACCAATGTAGCAAAGTCATTCGGTGGCGTAAGATTCACTTGTTGAACTGCGATTTAGAAAGGAAAATGTAGTGAAGTCATAAACTACATTGCAGACAAAATTGATTGAAAATGCAGTTTATTTGTGATGTGTTTTATAAGAGTATTCAGAGAGCTCTAAGAACGAAACATTATTATGCTTTCAATCTGTATCGGTAGACAAATTTAAGATCTACTATGGTAGAAAATCAAAACTTTCTCTATTATTTAACTACTTTCCAAAATTTAAGCTTGAATTTCGTATTTTATGTCAGATGAATAATTATTATTTTTTGGAGGCGTCATTTTGCCAAGTAGCATTAGAGGAGTAAATCAATTTGGCAGCTTGTTTTCAAGGAGGTACGATTGTTTCACAAAAGACCGAAATTAAATGAAATAATTTCTGTGGGGTGACTCATCGTAAACTAAAGGTTCCGGTGTCTTAGAGGTGCCCGGTATTTTGCAGCCCGGAGTCTACGCTGCAGGCAACAGTTTTTATCGTAACGGACCTTTGAAGACTAGATATCAACAACACAATAGATATAGATGGGAAGCGGATCACCTGGCACCTTGGGGCTTATCAGTGGGAAATTTTGCAATACATTGCGCAACTCGCATCGTGCGGATCCTGCTGTCAACCATTACAACACCTAAGCTAGCCGACCTGTTCAATCGGCACAAAATAGCGCAACGCCTCGCAACAAATAGAAGAGGTTAAACAGGTTGAAGAGCGACTACATTCATATTTAGCCCCCGGCTCAGATGCACGCAATGATATGCCAATTTCATTCCTTCGAGCTACTGCTGCACTCCACGATCCCCGTTTGTCATCGAGGATGTATCAAGTGCGTACGAGTACCCCTTCTTCACGGCGAATTATGTGCGAATCATGTTCAACGAGCGCCGCTTCATACCACACAGTCTCCTGCTCCGTGTCGATGAGGTGTTTTATGTTTCCTGATTGCCATCTTGATGGTCAATGGCTCTTCCACGGATGACGTCGCATCGCCGAGTCCGATTTATCATCTGGTTGGTATCAGCTATCATGCCGGGACGGCGGTGCGGTGATGCGTCATTTAAGATTGCGTATCATTTAATGCGCTTGTGCATGTCTCGTGACAGAAGGTACGCGACAGAAAGCGAAAGGAAGCCCGTGTCAGATTAAGTGCATGCGGGCAATGAGAGGAGACGGCAGCTTTAGATAGGACCGGCAGGTGTAGGATTGCACACTTCTTGCAATCAGAGTGCGAGTGGCGTGCGCGCGCTCGTGCTGGGTGATCATGTTTAATATCATTGATTGGTAGTCTCTACTTCTGGACAGCATAAGGCTAAAAGTACTTGGACAAACCCACTGGCCAACGTAGTCTCTTCGGAGACGATGATCATCATCTTTTGCTGACGGCTAGATTAGCCACGAAGAAACCGGCTGTATCTTATTAAGAGTGATTGAAATTAATGGTGGCTCATTAGCGTACGAAGTATCCTTGTCGAGGATTATGTCTGACATAGTTTGTATTTATCTCATTAAATGGGATTGATTGAATTAAAAGATAACAATCTTGCAACCAAAAGCAATAGTTCCAACCGCTCCAGACTAAATGTGGACTAAACATTTTATTTTGATATCTTCTTCCTTATCTTTGGACTGATATCGTATCCCACATTTTGACTACTTTCTCCAGTGAGCTTCACATTAAGTCATTTTAATCCTATAAAAGTTAATCCTATGTAAAAGTTAAGTATGTATTGGTCGCTTACCAAGTCGACTTCCTACAGGTTAGCTTCTCAGTAAAGAAAAATTAAATTTACTTTTCTTTAAATTAAAAAATTAAAGAAAAGTAAAGAAAAATTACATCAATATTGAGTACTGGGTAATGATAACTATCACGCGAGAAGTCTCTCTTTCAGAGGTGATCAATGCGAAATAAAGAAGAAATCAGAAGGAAGAAGCAAAAGAGAAGATAATTTGGCTCTGCTTTGTGGGGTCGGAAAGTAAATCAATCACTGTATTTTGAGTGCGCGTTAGCTTGTGTTTTCCATCGGACGCAGAACAATCGGGCCATCATAGAAATGCTCAGTTCTCCTTTGTGCGGGTTAGTAAATTCCTTTGACATAGCTTTGTACAATATAATTATTTGGTCGCTTACCAAGGCGACTTCCTACAGGTTAGCTTCTCATCTAACCAACTATCCCTTTCCCGTAGCGCTCACGGAGATGCAGAGGATTTCTCGGTATCTTGTAGCAATGAGTGTCGAACTAATTTCCCTCCCCTAATCCTAAATTGACTGTGAGATGTGGCCGGCATTGTTATTGGTCTTGAATTAATTAAACTCCAAAGCATATACAGTAGGACTAGTTTTCTAATCCCAAGCAGGCTATTCAATTCGTGAGCGCATATTTGTTATTTCTCGGCCAATCACGACCAGTAACTACGAAGTGTACACCCAATCAGGAGAGAATAACTAATTTATATCATTTTTGATATACATTTATTGTTTACACAAACAAATCGTAGAGCGATTAAAATCTAGAACCCAAAGGCTCGGAGGCCTCTATTTGAAAGGCATGACGGCTTTTCCGAAAAGCTTAATAGCTTCGTTGCAAGAGGCTCGGAAGCCTCCTTTAAGAGGCACGGAAGTCTCCTTTCAAGAGGCACGGAAGCCTCCTTTCAAGAGGCACGGAAGGCTCCTATCAAGAGGCACGGAAGCCTCCTTTCAAGAAGCACAGAAGCCTCCTTTCAAGAGTCAAGGAGGCCTCCTTTCAAGAGGCATGGAAGGCTCCTTTCAAGACGCATGGAAGCCTCCTTTCAAGAGGCATAGAAGCCTCCTTTCAAGAGGCATAGAAGCCTCCTTTCAAGAGGCATGGAAGCCTCCTTTCAAGAGGCATGGAAGCCTCCTTTCAAGAGGCATGGAAGCCTCCTTTCAAGAGGCATGGAAGCCTCCTTTCAAGAGGCATGGAAGGCTCCTTTCAAAAGGCATGGAAGCCTCTTTTCAAAAGGCTCGGAATCCTTTTTCTAGAGGCTCGGAATCCTCCTTTCAAGGGCTCGGAAGCCTCCTTTCAAGGGCTCGGAAGCCTCCTTTCAAGAGGCTCGGAAGCCTCCTTTAAAAAGGCTCTGAAGCCTCCTTTCAAGAGGCTCGGAAGCCTCATTTCAAGAGGCTCGGAAGCCTCCTTTCAAGAGGCTCGGAAGCCTCCTTTCAAGAGGCTCGGAAGCCTCCTTTCAAGAGGCTCGGAAGCCTCCTTTCAAGAGGCTCGGAAGTAGGGACGTTCCGATACTTCAAAATATCGATATTTGATTCGATACGATAATCGAATCAAAGTATCGATATCACCGATATATTGGAATGAAAATATCGATATATCGGAATATCATATGATATTTTAAAAATAAAAATTTTTAGGATATATTTGTTGTAGTTATTCAATAACTATGGTATTACTGTATTAACCCTTTACAAAAAAAATAAAAAAGACAGGAACACCGTCTTCGACCAGAGATCGTACAGACTGAACACTTAACACCTAGCATTAGACAACGGACGCATAACACCCAGTGGACCAGTGGAGAATTTTTCGATCACGAAAAGTTTCCTCCTTACCGGGGCGGGAATCGAACCCACACTCCATAGCACATGCGTCTAGACGATTGACGTCGCTAATCGCACGGCCACGAAGCCCACAAATAATTATTAGAAATGACTTTTTCTCAATTACTTAATCCAGTGGCCAGGAATTGGTGTGCGGAACTGCATAGAATAACTGAATGTTAATGAGTTTAAACGACTCTGATAATATTATTTTCAATTTAGAATTTCAAAATATCAAAATTTTCATATTTTTTCAGATTTTTTTTTCAAATAGACGTAATTATTTTTCATCATTTTTTGAGAACTTGCGTGAATGTATGAATGCGAGGTGTATTTCAACAAGAATATTGACGCCTTGAATAAATTTTCATATTTCGATCGTCACCAAGCGCTCTACTTCGCCAAAATATCATGATATTTAAAACATATTTTCAATGGCAGGTTTTCGACGACCATGATTACGCCTTCGTATTAAATCAATCGATGATTTTGATGCTGGCATCAGAAACATGGCCGCTCTGGTGCCAGTCCAACAATCTTCGGCGGCGGCGTTCGTCGTAGTTTTAACCGGTTGAGGCGGCGTTTTCGGCATGGTACTGACCTGCTATTTTCCGTCGAAAAAATCAACTGTAGTTTCAGGAAATTCGATTAAATTCCGCTGATTATTATGTATTTCTTGTTATTCTGATTCTTAAAAAATCAGAATTGTCTTGGAAGTTTGTTAAAGCTGTAATTTTATTTTTAGACAAAATTCTGAGTTTTCATGAGAAAATCCATTGAAATATTCTTAGCTAAACTTTCACGAGAAATTATCGGCAGGAAATTTTCACGGACATTCTTCAAAATTTACGCAAAAAGTTCCATCGGAAAAAAAAAATCTAAATTTCCATCATAGAAATATTTTAAGGAAATTCTCCTTAATTCCTACAAAGCTTTTTTTGATGGAAATTTTCATATAATTTCCAATTCTTCTGAATTCCCATTTCTACAAATCTCTTCCTAATTGAGTTGATTCATCTAATTTATCATACGAACATGTCAAATATATGATTGAATTCGCATAAAGATTCAAGTGACAGCGGCAAGGCAGATGTTACACAACGGCGCCTCAATGCAAAGTGTCGAGTTGCCAAAACTATTTGTTATGGCAGCGCACACTTCACATCATCAGCGCTACCGAGAAAAATCCTCTTAACCATTAAAAATAAGGCATTTCAAATCCATTTTGAAGTATTTTCTTCCACAGAATACAATGAAATTGTTATTTTTGTGTAACTTTGTTCTGATTCGATATATCGATATCGAAAGCAAAAATATCGATATGACCGATATATTGAAAGCAAAATATCGATACAAAAATATCGGATATCGAAACAAAAATATCGATATTCCGATATATCGGAAGTATCGGAACGTCCCTACTCGGAAGCCTCCTTTCAAGAGGCTCGGAAGCCTCCTTTCAAGAGGCTCGGAAGCCTCCTTTCAAGAGGCTCGGAAGCCTCCTTTCAAGAGGCTCGGAAGCCTCCTTTCAAGAGGCTCGGAAGCCTCCTTTCAAGAGGCCCAGGCCTCCTTCAAGAGGCTCAGCCTCCTTCAAGAGGCCCGAAGCCTCCTTTCAAGAGGCCTGGAAGCCTCCTTCAAGAGGCTCAGCCTCCTTCAAGAGGCCTGGAAGCCTCCTTCAAGAGGCTCAGAAGCCTCCTTCAAGAGGCTCAAGCCTCCTTCAAGAGGCTCAGCCTCCCTTCAAGAGGCTCGGAAGCCTCCTTCAAGAGGCCTCAGCCTCCTTCAAGAGGCCTCCAGCCTCCTTTCAAGAGGCCTCAGCCTCCTTCAAGAGGCTCGGAAGCCTCCTTCAAGAGGCCTGGAAGCCTCCTTCAAGAGGCTCAGGCCTCCTTCAAGAGGCCCGGAAGCCTCCTTCAAGAGGCCCAAGCCTCCTTCAAGAGGCCTGGAAGCCTCCTTCAAGAGGCCTGAAGCCTCCTTCAAGAGGCCCGGAAGCCTCCTTTCAAAGGCCTGGAGCCTCCTTTCAAGAGGCCCGGAAGCCTCCTTCAAAGGCCTGGAGCCTCCTTTCAAGAGGCTCAGAGCCTCCTTTCAAGAGGCTCCAGGCCTCCTTCAAGAGGCCCGGAAGCCTCCTTTCAAGAGGCTCCAGCCTCCTTCAAGAGGCCTGGAAGCCTCCTTCAAGAGGCTTGAAGCCTCCTTTCAAGAGGCTCCAGCCTCCTCAAGAGGCTCAGAAGCCTCCTTTCAAGAGGCCCAGAAGCCTCCTTTCAAGAGGCTCAGAGCCTCCTTTCAAGAGGCCTGGAAGCCTCCTTTCAAGAGGCCTGGAAGCCTCCTTCAAGAGGCCCGGAAGCCTCCTTTCAAGAGGCCCGGAAGCCTCCTTTCAAGAGGCCTCAAGCCTCCTTCAAGAGGCTCAGCCTCCTTTCAAGAGGCTCGGAAGCCTCCTTTCAAGAGGCTCAGAGCCTCCTTTCAAGAGGCTCAAGCCTCCTTTCAAGAGGCCCGGAAGCCTCCTTCAAGAGGCCTCAAGCCTCCTTCAAGAGGCCTCAAGCCTCCTTTCAAGAGGCCTGGAAGCCTCCTTCAAGAGGCTCAAGCCTCCTTTCAAGAGGCCCGGAAGCCTCCTTCAAGAGGCCTCAAGCCTCCTTCAAGAGGCTCGGAAGCCTCCTTTCAAGAGGCTCAGGAAGCCTCCTTTCAAGAGGCCTCAGAAGCCTCCTTCAAGAGGCCCGGAAGCCTCCTTCAAGAGGCCTGGAAGCCTCCTTCAAGAGGCTCAAGCCTCCTTTCAAGAGGCCTGGAAGCCTCCTTCAAGAGGCTCAGCCTCCTTCAAGAGGCTCAGCCTCCTTTCAAGAGGCTCTGGAAGCCTCCTTCAAGAGGCCTGGAAGCCTCCTTCAAGAGGCTCAGCCTCCTTCAAGAGGCCTCAAGCCTCCTTTCAAGAGGCCTGGAAGCCTCCTTTCAAGAGGCCTGGAAGCCTCCTTCAAGAGGCTCGGAAGCCTCCTTTCAAGAGGCTCAGCCTCCTTCAAGAGGCTGGAAGCCTCCTTTCAAGAGGCCTCAAGCCTCCTTCAAGAGGCTCGGAAGCCTCCTTTCAAGAGGCTCGGAAGCCTCCTTTCAAGAGGCTCGGAAGCCTCCTTTCAAGAGGCTCGGAAGCCTCCTTTCAAGAGGCTCGGAAGCCTCCTTTCAAAAGGCTCGGAAGCCTCCTTTCACGAGGCTCGGAAGCTTTCTTTCCAGAGGCTCGGAAGCTTCCTTTCAAGAGGCTCGGAAGCCTCCTTTCAAGAGACTCGGAAGCTTCCGGAAATTTTAAAACAATATTATCAAAATCTAATCTTTTCGATGCAATGGTTTTACGCACATTCGTATAAGAATTTTAAATCTTGATCATCTGTATAATTAAACACGAAGTTGGCAAATTCATTCGATAATGGAGCGATCGATTTGTGCAAATTTTTGAATGTTCAATGAATGTTGTGAAAAATCATTCCTAAGAACCGATTTTTTTTCTAAATAAATTGTGAGCGCAAAAAAAATGTATCTGAAAATTGAACAATTTTTGGCGGATAATGTTCGCGGGGTCAGCTAGCTTTGTATAACACTAACGACCAAAATATCGCGCGTGTTACACAACACGGTCTGCATGAACGTTCTAGGGCTGCGCGCGTTCTGAACGGTTAATTTGCATTTACGATCACATTCATTAGCATTAATTTACACTCACAGGCACTCATAAGCACTCACGGAAATTCAATGGTATTTTTTGAAACTCTGGGGAACTCATTGACTCTTATTTGCATAAGAGGGAACTCATCATGTGATGTAAACTAACACACATAAGCACTCATTACTCCTCTCGAAAACTCATGAGCATTCATTAACACTTACGCAAACTTTTTGATAACCACAAGCCCTCAGTGGCCCTCATTTGCCGTCATAGGCACTCACGTGCTCAAATAGGCATCCATACTGCCGTAATCTGAAAAAGCGACGTTTGCGTCAAATTACAACAAAAATGTTTTCCATTTTTCTGTTAAAAAGCTCGATGCATACTATTTGTTAACTCCTGTTTTGAAAATGGCGTATACATCACTTTGTCAGATGACAGCAGCATAGTACTCATGTGAGCTCACAAACGTTCAGTGATCAGTGGCCGTGATTGACACTCACAAGACATTGCTTTTATTCATTAGCATTTATGGGCAATTGCAAGTACTCACCCCTTTGTGCTTACATCTACATAGGGGAGAACGGTTCAAAATGCACCCCTTAAGCTTTTTCGATGTTTTCGCCCATATAAACAAAAATACCCAACCATTTCAACGTATAGGTGCAAAATTTACAAACCCAGCTACATTTCACAATGATCTCCTATTCAAAACAATAAGATTTTCATGACTTTCTAACGCATTTAAAAAATGTTTTAAAAATAGGCCTGGGGCAAAACGCCCGAATGGTGGTCTAAAATGACTCAATTGCATGTAAAATGATGGTGAACGCATGGTTGTTTGTTTTTTCTTAATGGATTGAGCTACAATCTTACGGTTGAGGTGGAAGAATCGCAAATCGTTAAATTTGAGTGAATATGAAGGGATTTTGCTCACTTTTTCTAATGGAGCTCAATAATGAATAACTAATTATGAATTGTAATTGTAATATTCGTTCATAAATGTACTACAACAGATTATATGAGTGATTTTATGAGTGAGGCCATTTTGCCCCAGTTTGCCCTAAATAAAATACACATGTTATCGAAGACATTTCTTATATGTTAAGACAAATATAATATACAAAACATCGTAGTTTCCTTCAAGTTTCTTATTATATACAACATTAGGTGTGCAGGCACCAGCGAAGTTAAGCTGGGACACAATGCACAGTGGTGCGTTTGGCTAAAATCGTGAACTTTTTGTTTTACCACTTTAGGGTGTTATTTTTTGGCATCGGTGTCTTCGGGAATAAATTTTAGAAAAATATGGCCCATAGAATGGCGAAAAATTGTAGTTCCAATTTTTGCCACAGGTGGCGCTGCAAAATGTAACTTCTTTAATAAACGATTTTTAAATATGGTGTCTTTGGCAAAGTTGTAGTGTAATTTATTATGAATTTTATTGCTGAAGACACCGAGTGTCCATCTATCATCGTTTTTGAAATATGGGCGTTTTTTATGGACAGACCCTAAAATAACAGTATTTAAAGATATTATCGAAACTAACAGTTTCAGGTCAATACAATGTTCTACAAAAATGTATATATAATCAAAATAGACCACTTTCTGGAAGATACCAGGGATGTTTTTTGCAAACATGACTTGTTATCGGCGATTTAAGGTCAAAAATAGTGATATTTGAAGACTTCATATGCAACAGAGGGGCAAATTGGGGCACGGAAATCCCCACAGGATTTAAAATATCTGGTCTGTAGTTTCATATGCATATAATTATGTCTGTCTCCACATGTATCCAAACAAGTATTTCTAAATTTCATAAATCTGCATTTTCAACTGATATTTATATAATAATTGAGATTTCACCACACTGCATACCACGCTGTTGAATGTTAATGTCAAAAGAAGTGCAGCGTGAAGCTATTTTTTTGTTCTCTTCATCCAATCATTTCACACAATGCAAATCTGACGTCATACTCTTCTAGAGATGTCGTAAAATCCCGAAAAATCGTAACTAATCGTAATAGTAACTAATCGATTACTCTTTATTCTTGTCGATTATTGAATCAATAATTCATCGTTGGGTAGTAATCGATTTAAAATTAATCGATTATCACAACAATAAATCGATTAATTTGCGACTCAATTGAGATGTCATTCATTCCCGATTAGTAACTTATCAATTATTCTCGATTCTTGTCGATTATTGAATCGATTAACCGTTGATAAGCAATCGATTCAAAATAATTCGATTATCTCAACGATTAATCGATTAATCGAAGTATATATGGTCGGGGTTCAGCCAAATCACACCATGCGCCAACGAAAAATTACCCATTTTTCTGCCCAAACTTTCGTTTAGCAAATTAAATTGATCGCAAATCGTGTAGCATATCCCTCAACGCTATTACTGAGGATATCATACTGCAAATGCAGGCTTGAATTTTTATGAAACAATTTCCGTTGTCCTTGTACGAACAAAATATCACAAGTCAGTCAAAAAGCCGCTTGGTGCGGTTTGGCTGAACCCCGACCATATGATAGCGCCTGAATGCTGGCAGTGGTGGGTAGAAAACCAGCTACTGCTTGGGATTCATTTTTAAACTATCATTTATTTGGAAGGCTCATTTGCCGTGAAGCGTTACGGAGCCAGAATACAGTTTTTCATGATTATTATACACTAATGTTAGTTTTGGGGAACCGAAAGACTCGCGGTTTGGTCGAGGTTAGGGAATACAATTATACAATAGGAAAGGAAGGGAATTTAGGTGCTTAATTAATTACAATGCTGATGTTCACACAGTTGAAATCCTTGGCGATGTTTCACTTCTGTAACGAGACAAATGTTTTTTGGGAGACAGCATCGAGAGGAAGGCATACGAATGAGGTTTACCGGTACACAACAAGAGGAATACATTCTTAAGGAATTACGACAGCTAAAGGGACGGGTGGACGACGATTACAGTCAAACATTAGCAACTTTCAAAAATTGATGGACAAAGGACATGTATTCGAGATCAAAACCCGCCAACACTTCCTTAAATAGGCTTTGGTTGCCTTCCTCGGACCCGAAGTCTTGGGATTCATTGGTAAGTGTATAATGTTAAGGTGTCAACTCATTCATTCTCTCGCTTAGTGTTATAGTGATGTCGAAAATTAATCGATTACTTCGATCAATCGATTCATCGTTGTGATAATCGATTAATTTTAAATCGATTATTACCCAGCGATGAATCGATTCAATAAGAATAAATAGTAATCGATTAGTTACTAATCGATTTTTCGGGATTTTACGACATCCCTAGTAGCGTATGACGTCAGATTTGCATTGTGTGAAATGATTGGATGAAGAGAACAGAAAAATAGCTTCACGCTGCACTTCTTTTGACATTAACATTCAACAGCGTGGTAAAATCTCAATTATTATATAAATATCAATTGAAAATACCGATTTATGAAAATTAGAAAAACTTGTTTGGATACACGTGGAGACAGACATAATTATACGCATATGAAACTACAGACCAGATATTTTAAATCCTGTGGGGATTTCCGTGCCCCAATTTGCCCCTCTGTTGCATATGAAGTCTTCAAATATCACTATTTTTGACCTTAAATCGCCGATAACAAGTCATGTTTGCAAAAACATCCCTGGTATCTTCCAGAAAGTGGTCTGTTACACCCTCCGGGTGCAAGAAAACGATCTCAAGTGGGTTGGTGAACGAATTCAAAATCTAGTTTTCTCTCACAACAACAAACCTCTTTCTGCTATCTACCTCTATAGGCAAGCGGACGATTAGTAAGTAACGGTAATATGATCTATGCAAGACGATAACGAAACAGGGACTTCAATACAAAGGCTTCGTTACAGCAATGATATTTCATTCCGCTAGAAAGAAAACCATCTTTCTTCATTCCTTCTGTACAGAACCATCAACAAATCTGTTATGGCCGTTCCTTTTTCTACCGCTTTTGCTTCAATTAGCTCCCTCATGTATGTGTGTCAACATTGAGCAACAACAAAACGGAACGCGTTCGCTACATCGCTCATCATGCGCGTTCACGCTATTAACCCTTTCAGGCCCGTCGGAATTACCCACGGCAACATTCCCCACCCGTAAACCCTGTGGCGGCTCTCAGCTGCGCATGGTTTACTCATAACTATTCACTAGCCTTCGGCTTGTTGTACCTCCGCTACATACGAATGTGGTACTGAAATCCATCAACTAAATGGCATCATCATTCTCCCACTGCTTTGTCAGGCACCTTCCCTGTACAGGCTGAAGGTCCTGTCGCATGATGCATTGGGCTTTCTGCGACTCCGTCGCGATCTTCTGCTCTTCGAGCTCTCCATTTCAATACGACTCCGCCGCAATCTTTTGCTCTCCGAGCATTCTCACCTTTGCTACGCTTTTACTGCTTCGGACGGGGGCCATGTACCGTCCATCCTAGTTGACATCGAACCGCTACGGGTTCTCCAGGTTCTCCTATTCTGGACTCGAGCGGAGCGATCAGGTGTAAATTATCGATTCCTATTAACAACAGCGGTGCTGCTTTTCTGTAGCTAAGAATTTCCACCTCCTCCAAGTGAGGAAAATCTGAATAATCTTTTGCATGTACCTGTTGGGAAGGAGATACAACTTCTTCACTGTTCGAACATCTACAAGATCGTAGCTGTCCGATGAACCTTGGCTGCAAACCTGGATCTTGATGACTTTCGACTGTCTTTCGTTTTGATGTACTCCGTTCGTCCAGCACATTTGCAGTGGTTGAATTGGTCCATCAGCCTTCAATATTTTGGCCAGCTTGTAATGTATAAGCGTCACAGCCGAACCTTCATCGATCATAGCTAGAGTTTGCACCCGTCTGCTTCCATTTGTCAATGTTACCGGTACCATCCTAAACAGAACTGTCGAATTCAACCGCCGATGACTATTGCATTGAACTTCCAATGGGTATTATCATGCACAGCTCCACTATGCAATAGAGAATTGTGAAACCCGGACACCCTTCTACCAAGCAGCGCTTCCTTATTCGACAAGGCAGATCTCCATGGTCGTACATGCAGCACGGACACAAATTCAACCGCTCCACAGTTTTCCACCGATCTTCTACACCTTGCTTCAAGAAAACTTGGCAGTGTCGTCCAAAGTGACCTACGTTTTGGCAAACAGAACATTTTACTTCACGGTATTGCGGTTGGTTTGAGGGCTCTGAATTCATCACAACTCTTGGACTATGCTTGTCACTTGGCGACCCTCCGTTCGTTGCTTGAACGAATACTTTCGTTCTCGGTTGCTCTCGTTTCTTGCTCTTCTCGTTTGCTTCCACCTTCTCGAAGGTTGCTTCCAGAGCCTTTTCGACGAGACTTTCCATAAAAGCTCCGAATGTTTCCAAATCGACCGACCGGGCCCGTCGCTTGTATTCTACCCACTCCATAGCATAGTACGAAGGCAGCTTCTGAACTAAATTCTGCATCAGAATCGGGTTCTTCAGATGGTCAGTCAGTCCTGCTGCTTTAAGGTGTTGCGTAAACTCTTCTACTGCGCTTCCGAACTCTATTACAGACTCCAAGCTCTCCGCGTTGGGTCCTTCTAATTCTTGGATCCGGTTTGCCAGCCTTGTCGACAAGATTTCTGGATTCCCGAATCTCCTCCGCAACTTCTCAACTATCAGCGGAACGTTCTCTAGCAATAGAAGATGATTTGGAACCGTTTCCAAAGCTTTGCTCGTCAAAGCCTCTTGCAGTCGGACCAAATTCTCGGCATTGGTGAAGCCTCATGACTTGTTCGTTTGCTCGTACGCGCCGATGAAATTTGGCAACTCCTCGGCAGCACCGTAAAACTTTGGCAAATTTCTCAGAGACACCTGCCTTGACCCAATCTGTAGACGCGATGGTCCTGTCTCCGCCGCTTTCCCTTTTGTAGAGACTCTCTCCGGAGCGACATCGAACTCATCATCCGAAGAATGAGCAATAACTTCCCTTTCGAACGATGGCCGGGGAAGTGTGACCTCGGGTATTCCAGCATAACATCTGTTCGTACCCCGCTTTACCTCTGCCTTGCGTGGATTCGATGGCTTCACGTTGCTCCGAAGCTTTCTCGGAAACAGATCTTCCAGTTCACCTTCTGCCACATCAGCCTTCGCGCCATCCCCTAATTCCGGAAAATCGTCAGCATCGAGCACGAAATCCCCATCGCTCCCGTCCAGATCGATGATTATCTTCAGAGCTGATCTTCTCTCTAACATCTTCTTCCGGCGGGCAATTCTCTTCCGCTCTAGCTCCAAGATCCTTCGCTGATTCTCCTCTTCAAGTTCCTCCAGTCGGTTCCACTCTTCGAGTTCTCTGAGTTCTCTCAAAGCGCGGGTTCGCGTCGACTCCGCCGACGGAACACTAACACCTTTCTTTAAGCACCCACGAACGCGACTGGTATTCTTGACCGGAACAGACTCGGCACGTTCCACGCGGTTACAATACCGACCGATCATGTCCGACAACGCATGCAACAAATCATGGTGATCATTCTCCGCGACGACTTCGCTTCTGCTTACGCGCTTCTTGCCTATCTCTGCCTGTCCCTGATCTCCTACTTCTGTCGAATCTTCAACGTCATCGACGTCTTCTATATCATTGTCCTGCGCTAGTTCTCTCGTCATATGTCCTTTAGTCAACTTCATCTTTCCCGACTTACCAATCTCCGTCTTATTACCTTCATACCGGCCAGAATGTTTAAAAACCACTGGAGAGATGGCTGTGCTACCTGGGGCACCCAACGAGGCTCGGATGGATCGATCTTCTCCCAGACAGGTCGCACAGAACCAGACCACCTCGGCGACGCTTTCATCGACGCCTACGCACTCAAAGTGGTACCATTCTCGACACTTCTCACACTGGACGCTAGCATCGAAATCCTCTCCTTCATCACAGCACGGGTATTTGTAGGACATGGTAGTAGATTTTGAGCTATGTTACACCCTCCGGGTGCAAGAAAACGATCTCAAGTGGGTTGGTGAACGAAATCAAAATCTAGTTTTCTCCCACAGCAACTAGCCTCTTTCTGCTCTCTAACTCTGCAGGCTAGCGGACGATTGGTAAGTAACGGTAATATGATCTATGCAAGACGATGACGAAACAGGGACTTCAATACAAAGACTTCGTTACAGCAATGATATTTCATTCCGCTAGAAAGAAAACCATCTTTCTTCATTCCTTCTGTACAGAACCATCAACAAATCTGTTATGGCCGTTCCTTTTTCTACCGCTTTTGCTTCAATTAGCTCCCTCATGTATGTGTGTCAACATTGAGCAACAACAAAACGGAACGCGTTCGCTACATCGCTCATCATGCGCGTTCACGCTATTAACCCTTTCAGGCCCGTCGGAATTACCCACGGTAACATGGTCTATTTTGATTATATATACATTTTTGTAGAACATTGTATTGACCTGAAACTGTTAGTTTCGAAAATATCTATAAATACTGTTATTTTAGGGTCTGTCCATAAAAAACGCCCGTATTTCAAAAACGATGATAGATAAACACTCGGTGTCTTCAGCAATAAAATTCATAATAAATTACACTACAAATTTGCCAACGACACCATATTTAAAAATCGTTTATTAAAGAAGTTACATTTTGCAGCGCCACCTGTGGCAAAAATTGTAACTACAACTTTTCGTCGTTCGATGGGCCATATTTTTCTAAAATTTATTCCCGAAGACACCGATGCCAAAAAATAACACCCTAAAGTGGTAAAACAAAAAGTTCACGATTTTAGCCAAACGCACCACTGTGCAATGGGGCACGTATCTCACCAAAATATTTTCTCTAAATATCTTTCATATACGCCAAACTGTTCTGAGAAGAAACAGATTTTCCGCAGGATGCGGATTATTGAATGGGCGGTAGAGAAAAGGTTGGAAAGATTATTATAAGTAAAAAGATTAAAAAAAGCTCTGAAACCTGCCATAACGTTTTATTACTATGAGCCTGAAACTATTGGGATTCCATGACGATTGCTAACTCAAAGATAAATAACGGTTTCAATTCACACAATGTTGCGTGCCAATCTATTTCGAAATGTCCAATGCTGTTAATGTGTTTAACTACTGCTAGTTAGCTTTTATTTATGGTAACTGTTTTCACTCAGATCCAAAACATGACGTACATTCTTAACAACGGTGTTTTATCAACCTAAGTTCAAAATTTGATAAAGACCACACTTCAATGAAGTAAACGTCGCAAATCATCTTGAAATAGTTGTTGGAAAATAATTCCGAATATGAGCTATGTTTGAACTGTTTATAAATCAAGATTATCAAGCCTTACTGAGGGACATATATAGTATTTTAATAAAACCAGAAAATGTTGCAGATAAATAATATTATTTTTATATTCTTCTTTTTTCAGGTGAGTTGAATGGAATCCATAAACAGAAGTTATGAATTTAATATGTAAGTGTACACTACTTATGATCCTAAAAGTTGATAACAAAAATACAGAGAATAAAACCTAAATAAATCATTAACTTTTAAATTAACTAAATTTACTAAACATAACTTTTTCTACTAATATTGTTACTATTTTATTGTTGGAGATATGATTACAGCTTAGTTATAAACAATTGTTATGAAAAGAAAACTGTAATATGATTTACGCGATTGAAGACATCCGACAACTTTCCTAACATTAGCCTACCGCTATACCACACTTTTGACAAGCTAGTGTTCAAATCCATTCATCATCTGTTCTAGTAGACATGCAGGTGGTATAGCTGTACTCCTATAGAAGGCAAAAAAACTTTCAATTTGTCGAACAAATGCCCTGCCATGTCGATCTTTAATTCATATCGCATCAATTCTAGCATGACGTTTGCAATTACTTAATGCGTTTTATGTAGACCTGGCCTCGTACAATGCAAGCCAAGCTAAAAACACGACACGGCTAGAGGCCACCCGTGTGCTGCCCTACCATATATCTCGTATTTTACCAGGCCAGAACTGCATTCTTTCAACTGCAACAGTTTCAGCAAAATGCAGCTGAACGTAAACCATAACACTCGGACTGAACATGATTGCTTATAGTGACCAAGTGGCTGTTTGAGTTGGCTTGCTGTTAAGGATATGCGACGATTGTGGTGATATTCGGAAGCGACATTACATCAAAATCACTTGACTATGAAAAACGAAAGGTTGACACGGAAGGTTCTCACAAATATTTTGTTGAAATGGAAGGACGTTTTTTTTATTATTCGACACAGTCGTTTCTGAAATAACTTCGCCTCTCCAAAGAGATTTCACATACCCTTATTTGCTATTTTGTCGACTGAGTTCCAAAAAGGTGAGGTCTGCGCCGGATCCCTGGTTGATGATAGGACCATGGATGGTATGCAGCAGATGAAAGGGGCGATCTTTTTCCATTTCATAAAACTCGGTTCGCTTGGTCCACTGTCTTTATTGTAACTCACTTGTAGGCAGTTACCTTAATAGTACAATCGTGGCATTCCATTGACTTTTGAATGAGGCAGTTGAGCACCTGTTGTTACTGGCTTTGGTGTTCTTTTCCATTAAAACAAATAAGTCATTACCTAAACGGTCAACCAAAACTCAAACAAAATTCTTGTTGCACAGAAAGTAGGTTTGTTGAATCACTAAGGTTTGTAAAGCAGTTCACTTTAGTGCCGGTTGCATGACACGAAACTGTTTGGACGGGGTTGCTTTGCGAAAAGCCTTCTTATCTGTTTTGGGAAAACTGATGATGATGACGATGATGAGAAAATGCAATCTTTCCGAGCCAAAGAAATAAGATAAGTAGATTGCATCATGAAAGTGGTTGGTGCACCATCTCGTGGAAAGTGGCTATGAATAAAAAATGGCCTAGATACGGCTTCACGAGTATATATGGGACAAACTCCGCACCGCCAGCAGCTGAAAGTCACTGTTTTGTATTGTAACTAAATTTGTCTTCTATTTCGTTACATAATTTTTTGTTCCCAATTGAAAAATGTCTGATGTTTCACCGCAATCAAGTCGCGATCAAGTCGAAAACCAATTTTTTGTTTGGAATACTGACTCAATGCATGTGAAATAAATTATATTAGCGTTTAAACACTTTAAATATATTTTGGCATGTTGTCTCGTTTTATTGTCTCAGTCGATTATTTGATTTAAGGGCTACTTTCCCCGTTTGTATGCTTAGATGGAACAAGCGTTGAAATCGTAAAGCAAACCGCTAATTTAATGTAGAATGAACAAAAAAAATATCCAGAGCGAACGAATGACGTCTTCAACATTTTGGAATTTTGAGAATGAATGAGATGACAAGTTGCGAGCCTAGTGCAGTCCAAAATCTTTTTCAAAATATAGAAAAACTGTAATTTATCTCTTCTTGCGGTAGACTTAATATTGCCCATACTGATGTATTACTCAATATAAAATAATTTTAATGTGGAACAATACGTTTTTGTGTATTTGAGCAACAATGAGAAGAAAATCTAATATACGTCATTTCTGCTGAATAGTAGCGAATGTGACAAATTAATCGTGAAGTAGTTTTCAATTGATCATTGTTCGACTGTATATGTTCTAAATTTCGTTTGGCTTTTTCAGTCTGAGCTTCGGTAGCTACGTTATTTCCTATATTTTAATTAATGGTTTCGAAAGAACTTTATTCACACAATGAATAATCATAATTCAAACAGTAAAATTCAATCCATTAGAATTAAATCAAACTACCGTTTCGTTGACACATTATTGTCCTCCACGTCCACCACGCTTGCCTTCACTTCCTCTTCCACCTTTGCCACCTTTTCCACCTCGTCCACCGGGACCGCCACGTCCTCCCTCCTGCTCTTCGTCATCTCCAGAGAAACCACGTCCACCAGGGCCTCCTGGGCCTCCTGGGCCTCCACGTCCACCTCTACCACCGAATCCACCGCTGGGACCATCACCAGTCTCGTCTGCACTCGGGCCTCCACGGCCGTAGCCTGCGTCAACACCACGACCACCTTGAGCGGCAGCTCCGTCCAGGGTCACAATTACCACTGCCATGCAGGCTAAGAAGATCAGAGACAGTTTCATGTTGAAGCGATTATTGGTACACAATGTTATAGGCAAGAGCTACTGAGGGCTGATGATAGATTTCGTATAAAAGGTTCGGGTTTTATACTCTGTTTTTGGCGTTAGATACGTGAATGCCTAATGTTTTTTGAATTGCAGTAATCATCATTCAAACTGGCTTGTATTAATCAGCCAGCCAACAATTGTAGAAGAGAATTATCATTGCGCAATATAATTTAAATTAGAAGCATAAAGCCTTGAAACCCATGAAAAAAAATTGTTTTGGTTGGATTTGAATGGTAAAAAAGTTGTGCTTTTCAAAAAGTAAAGCTATGCTCTCACGACAATATATATTTCGAGATAACAAATCATTGAGACTAACTTGTATCTTACATTTATTCGACTCTTCAGCAAAAATATGTGGACGTTTGGTTTGATTGAAAGCTGCCTATTTGTACTTGAATTTGTTTACTCTTTGAAGTCTGTACTCTATAGAGTACATTGTAGTGTATACACTACAGTGTTCGAAAAAACTTACACCTAGGGTGTTAGGGCGGTGGTGGAAGAATTGACAGTTGGCCACTTCAATATGAACGGAAATAGCACATTTCCGCATCAACGATTTTTCATCTGGCTTTTTTTTTCTCAAAAATGCTTTAATAAGTTTTTTTAGGGATGATAGGATACGTTTTGCAATAATATTATGCTTAAGTTCCTCAAATTCTTGTGGAGTTTAACAATTGATCATTCAGATCATCTACACCTTAACCTTCCTAACGTGTTCGGGACAAATGACCCGAATCGCACTTTCAAATTGTTATAACTTTTTTAAGGCAACAGTGTGAAGGTCTGAAATTATTTGACTTTTCCTATTTCGTGGAAAACTATGTTCCGGAACGTTGAACTACGACGTTCCTGAAGTGCTCAAAAAAAAAAAAAACTCACTCACGGTGTTCGGGTCACATTGACCCGGATTTGACTTAGTAATATCTCAGGCATTTCTCAGTCAAATTCACATGTTTATATACCTAAAATAAACGTCAGATCATAAATTTTTCGAAACTGACCTCAAATTGTTGATCGGCCACACCTACATCTTGTAATCGTCGTAGGAAGGATCGTCAGTTGGCCACTTTTATATGGACGAAAATTGCACACGAATATCGTGAATGAACAATTTTATTGCTGTTTTTTTTTTTTCTCAGAAATGTACCTAATACTATTTCAGTGATGATGAATCATGAATGCAGACAATATTTCTACAGATGTTCTAGGTTCTCCAAACCATTCTGGATTTTAGAGCCTTGGTCTACCAAATCAATTGCGCTTAGTACGAAACCAATATCAACCAATGGTGCCTATACAGGTCCTTAGAGGCCATGCGCATGATCTAGATATGTCCAAACCGGATGTTCTATGTTCTCCAAATCATTCTGAAGTTCACACGAATTGATCTGCCAAGATTACTGGGCACGGTATCTAGCCAATTGCAACCCATACAGGTCCTTAGAGGCCATGCGCATGATTTACGATCTTGATATGTCCAATCCGGATGTTCTAAGTTCTCCAAATCATTCTGGAGTTCGAACCAATTGGTCTACCAAGACAACTGGACTCGATACAAAGCCAATAGCAACCCACGGTGTTCATACAGACCCTTAGAGGCCATGAGCTTAACTTAACTTAACTTAACTTAACTATCAAATCATTCTGGAATTCAGATGAATCGGTCTACCAAGACAACTGGGCTCGATACAAAGCCAATAGTAACCCATGGGATTCATGCATGTCCTTAGAGGCCTTGTGCATGATTTACGATCTAGAGATGTCCAAACCGGATATTCTAAGTTCTCTAAATCATTCTAGAGCTCAGACAAATTGGTCTACCAAGACAACTGGGCTCGATATCAAGCCGATAACAACCCATACATGCCCTTGGAGGCCATGTGTATAATTTACGGTCTAGATATGCTTAAACCGGATGTTCTAAGTTCTCCAAATCATTTTGGAGTTCAGACCAATTGGTCTGCCAAGTCAAATGGGCTCGATACAAAGCCAATAGCAACCAATGGTGTCCATACTGGCCCTTAGAGGTCATGCGCATGATTTACGGTTTGGATATATTCAAACCGCATGTCTTTAGTTTTCCAAATCATTCTGGAGTTAAGAGGAATTGGTCTACCAAGTAAACTGGGCTTATTAAGTATGGGAATGGGGTTCATACTTGCCCATGTGCATGATTTACGATTTAGATATATCCAAAACGAATGTTCTAAGCTCTTCAAAGCATTCTGGAGTATAGATAAATTGGTTTACCAACCCAAGTAACATTTTGAGTTTTATGAATTGCTGCAAGAGTATCTTCATTCTACGACAATCAAACCCTAGCCAAGGCATTTGCTTCTCGATCGCTTACACCAAAACCTCTTGAAGAGTAGTATCTGCCTAGTTGGCCCACTCTTGCAATGATTTTTAAGTGTAAATGTAAGACGAAATTAGAGATCAGAATCTGACTAAACCTGAACAACAAATTGGAACCAAAAACCTTTCGAAATCCATGTGCAAACTGCTATAAAAGAAAGTTGGCATTAGTTAAAACCTTTTCTAAGCTACTTAATCTCGATGCCTGCGGAATTCTCTAGATCTAGTTTTATTCAAACAATCACATGAAATAATAAAATACGTTCAGTCTCAACAAAATAAATTAAAATTTATTTTATATGAAACCATAAAATGCCATAAACAAATATGCAAATGAAATATTCTGAACTGAACCATTGATAAAAATAATTGAAGCAGAGTTGCTGCATGGTGCATATTTTTTTGGTGCCGAATCAGATTTATTGTGTCATATAGCGCAAAACATTGATATAACTGATGCGCTCTCAGCAAACTTCAATTTAACAACTTTTTTTTAAAACCTAATTTTTCAATAAACAAAAAAAAAACGTTTTTCTGCATAATAATTATTATTTATTGATTTTTGATTGTTCGTAGGTTATTCGTTTATAAAATAGGATGAATGAAATGAAATATTTGAATTCAAAGTGTCTGCTGATGCCAAGTGAGAAAAATATGGCGATGGCATCCGAGATGATTTTTCGTGATCCATTTGTTTAAATTGCTTTGTTTCGATGAAGTCAACTTTAAAATCACAATGTTTAAATGTGACAATAAAAGAGCTTTTTTCCATGCGTAATTGCTTATGTACTATATACATTAGCTGTTACAAATGCCGATTGGATTCAACATTTATGATGACCATAATAAGAGAGAATTTGACAGTTCAAGTTTTCCAAATAAAAATAAGCAAACCGCAAGGATGGAAGTTTTCGGAACATATTAAAATTACGAATTGATCAATTATACACAGGATTTTGTTTTTACACGATTTTTTTTCGCTCGTATTTTTGATCGTATGACTTCAATTTACCTCCAAAATCTTCGCAACATGTTTCAAAAAATCCAGAATAATTCAAAGAAAAATCACATGATAATTAATATGCGTTAAACATTTAGGATGAGCGGAAAATTGAGAAAATGTAAATCGTGTAAAAACAGAATCCAGTGTACACGTAAGTAAAAAATAAAATACTACACTAGTTGTCGCTTGTGACGGCACTTTTCCAGAAATAAAAATGCATCCCGTGCTTTACCGTGCCATCGTCAAAGAAAATGTGAAACGTTTAATATGGCTGGGGCAGGTACGCACACCATGTTATTTCTTCTATCGTTAGTGTCTTTCCCACCTCGCGATTTTGGAAACGCAAATTTCGGCATCGAGATAATTGATGTAACTGAAAATGGCTCAGCATGCATATTGTGAGTAAGCACGCAGCTTAGTAATATTTAAAGACTATATTTGATGTAAGAATGAAGTTTTTTGTTTAGAATGTTACTTAGTTTAGAACATCCGTTTTGGACATATCTCGGGTACTTATTGAAAAGGACGTATGTGATTTTGTAAACAAAGATTCCAACGTCGATTTGTCCAATCTGATGGCTCTCCCACGCAAACCGACACCACTAACAGGTAGCCGAAGGCTTCCTCCACCTGTCTGTGGTGATGGTTTGCGTGGGAGTGCTATCAGATTGGACAAATCGACGTTGGAATCTTTGTTTATAAAATCACATACGTCCTTTTGAATAAGTACCCGAGTATCTAGATTGTAAATCATGCACATGGCCTTAAAGGGCCTGTATGGACACTGTGGGTTGGTGTTGACTTTGTATCAATCCCAGTAACATTGGAAGACCAACTGGGTTGAAGTCCAGAATGATTTGGAGAACTTAGAACATACGGTTTGATCATATCTAGATTATAAATTATGTGCATGGGCTCTAAGTGCCTCTATGGGCATTGGTATTGTACCAAGCGTAATTGACCTGGTAGACCAAGGCTCTGAAATCCAGAATGGTTTGGAGAACCTAGAACATCTGTAGAAATATTGTCTGCATTCATGATTCATCATCACTGAAATAGTATTTGGTACATTTCTGAGAAAAAACAGCAATAAAATTGTTCATACGGATGCACTAAATTATCCAAATCATCCTGAAAATCAGTCGAATTTGTTTATCAGGTCAACTTGATTTGTACGAAATCGTATGATTTAGATTTTTATGGATTTTCCAAGTTCGCTGAATCATTCTGAAGTATAAATTAGTTAGTCTACCTGCACCAGATCAAATACGTTTAGTTTAAAACCGATAGCAACTTTTTACGTCATGTGTATCATTTCCTGTACAAAAAAAAGTGTTCAAAAGTGTTCTGGACCGCGACTATTTAATTTTGTCCAGTTCAACTACTGAAGTGGATTTTCATAAAATTTCGAACAAATAGCTTAAAAATGTGCCTCCGCCAACACTTCGCTGCTGCTTTGCGCCACTGTTCAATAACTTTTCAAGCAGTATCAAATTATTCGGAGTCCTAAGAATTTTGGTAACGAAAAGGTTACATTAAAAATATTAAAAACGATGTTTGGTAAAAATGATATTCAAAATTTGTTAAAATTTTTATTAACATGGTCACACTTTTCTGCACAAGATTATTGCAAGTTTCTTTTTACACGTTCAATTTCTCAGATTAATATTAATTTTTATCTAAAGAAAAAGCACTTCTTTGCTTCGAAAATATCCAAAAAGCTGAGTATCGGCATATTACACTATAGGTATCCGGGCCTTCTATAAAAAGTTAGTTTACGTATACTTACGAGAAAGCCAAAACATCTCATTTTATGTCATGACTTACAAACGTGGCTTACACTGACATCAGTCGTTATCGATTTTGAGATAAAATTTAGAAAATCAACTAAGAAAATTGTGTGAGCGGAGTTTGGTAGGATTTTCCAAAATTTTAGTTTTAATTTGCGCAATGAATAACCATAATACATCAAATATAAACAAAATCTATTTATTGTTCATTAGAATCAAACTAGATTACTATTTCGTAGCACATTACTGGCCGCCACGTCCACCACGCTTGTTTTCACTTTTCCCACCTTTTCCACCCCTTCCACTGGCGTCATCCTGTTCTCCGCGAGCCCCACGTCCTCCCTTGTCTCCGAATCCACCGCTGGGACCATCGTTAGGTTTTGGTGCAATCGGCCCACCACGGCCTAAGTCGCCACCTCGACCACCTTGGGCAGCAGCACCGTCCAGGAAGCAAAGGGTCATGATGACCACTGCCATAGAGGCTAAGAACAGCAGAGACAGTTTCATATTGAAGCGGATTACTGGCTCGGTTACGAACAGGAGCTACTGAAGGCGGATGATGAGTTTCGTACAAAGCATTTAGGGTTTTATATTCTCTACTCGGCCTTATTCATGTAGATGCTTAATGTATTTTCAATTGCAGTAATCATCATTCATGCTGGCTGGTCAGCCAACAATTGTACAATGGAACTATCAATTGTTTGATATAATTTAAATTAGTAGCATGAAGCCAGATTGCTTGAAAATGATAAATTTATGACAATTCTAGTTAGTAGCCAAACTCTATTGAAGTTTGATTCTGGTTGGGTCTCATAAACTATTGATTTGAGTAGGGGAGGTGGTTCGGTTGTGGGCACACCCACGTATCTTTTGACAGAAAGCAGAGACTGTTATTCTGACATCTGTCATTCATTTGCTATCGAAACACGATGTTTTGTGCAGAATACCAAACTAGATAGACACCTCTACTTTGAACTATGAACAAACAATTTTTTTCTACATAAAAATCAACACGAAAATTTTGTTTGACCTCTTTCAAAAGGTCAAACAATGGTTAGATTGAATTGAAAAAGCGAGTTCTAATGCGTATTTATACTGTAAATTTAGTCTGTTTTGTGGTTCAATAACGATTGCCATCAACATTTTAGCTCGAACATTTTTTCATCACTTTCCTGAAACGCTGCTAAATTCGGTTGTGGGCTGCTTTATTGGTTCGATTATGGGCACCCTCTTTTTATTGACAAATCGTTCAATATCAGTGAGTTTATCAACAACCGACATCGGGGGTGACAATGGGTCTGGGGGTGAGAATGGGTCATCACCTAGAGGTATTAGAGCAAAATCGTTCAAAAAGGTCTCTTATATTTTAGTCTTCTTGCCCTAAGATACATTCAATCGATCCTACAAGCATTCTAAGTAGTTGAAACAGTGACCCATTCTCACCCTCATTGTCACCCCCGACGACGGAAACTTATTTGTATGCTGTTTTTATGCATTTTCTTCGAATTATTCAGTCTTAATTTATTGTAATAATAATTTTTATTCCCTCCTTAGCCGTGCGGTAAGACACGCGGCTACAAAGCAAAACCATGGTGAGGGTGGCTGGGTTCGATTCCCGGTGCCGGTCTAGGCAATTTTCGGATTGAAAATTGTCTCGACTTCCCTGGACATAAAAGTATCATCGTGCTAGCCTCATGATATACGAATGCAAAAATGGTAACCTGGCTTAGAAACCTCGCAGTTAATAACTGTGGAAGTGCTCAATGAACACTAAGCTGCGAGGCGGCTCTGTCCCAGTGTGGGGATGTAATGCCAATAAGAAGAAGAAGAATAATTTTTATTATTTATATGTTTTTTTTAGACGCATCTAACCATTGTATATGCGCTTTTTGGAACAGAGCGTTGACCGATTTACACGCAACAAGTTGCATTCGACGGGAAATTCAGTCTTATTGTTTGCCATTAAAAGGACCTTTTAGACGTTGCCTTCCGAAGTTGTTGAATCTCAGTTCAGCGAAGTTTCGAAATTATAATTCTCCGGACCGGAAATGAATAAAAGTCACGTGATCCGATACTGAATGGGAGAATATAATTTTCCTACAGAGACGAGGAATATATAAGGGGAGATTAACAGCAATGTACAGATTCATTATTTCATATCTTTCAATTTCGCTTCGTCGCAATAGCGTTTATAAAACCCCTGTTCGTCTTTCACGATTCCAGAAAATACTTAAAACTATAACTTACGTTTAGTTGCTTTCGTTGGGTTCTGAATATGTGTGCGTTCGTTTACAGGGATTACGGTAGTGCGGTTTCCTATTGAATACCGAAATTAATATATGGGGTGTACTATAATTTAAATTGGCTCACCAATTGATTGGTATGGCTGAATGTACTACACATGCAGATATTCTCCTTGCACGGTACCTTCTTCAGACACCGGTCGTGTCAATTATCGTGCTAGCTCACTACACTTGGGATAATTTGGTTTAATTTCTGCTAAACTTATTCAATTTCTTCATACCTATACGTGATAGTTAGCACTACTATATTTATGAGCACCTGAAATCCTAATTTCTATAAAAAATAACGTTTGAGTTGCACTTCTAGAGGAATTCAATTGTACAATTTTGTTTGAGCAGATTACTATCATCTCTTATCTGCGGTATTGTTTCTCCTCACACTATCATTTGCTTCGTCTCCTCTTTATTGTTTATTTCTGTGTAGTACTCACCAGTCACCCTAACCCGGGAAACACTCGTTATCGGTAATTCACCCGGGTTGAAACATAATGTTACGACGGAGGTGCGTTGATATCGAAACAGATAACATTCCCCCCAAGTACGTTAACCTTGGGCAGCTTACTCGTCGTCGCTTCGAACGTCTAGAACCGCCAACTTCGTTGCTGGTCGATCGTAGACACCAGTTAATGTTCTTACCGTTGCAGATCGAACTTGCCCGTCGGGGCTGACTTTAGTACCGATGATCTTTCCCTTCAGCCAACAGTTTCGGGGCATCTTTGGATCGGCGATGATCACCACATATCCGACGACAATTGGTTTTGATCGTTGGAACCATTTAGTTCTACGGGTGATCTCCGGCAAATAGTCCGCGAGCCAGCGCCTCCAATATTGGCTTGCTAAAAGTTGAGACGTCTTCCAGTAATTCCTGACCCTGAGCGCACCGCTGCTGTCATCAAAATCTGTAAGAGGTTTTGAACCGTTCGATGAGCCCAGTGGAAAGTGGTTCGAAGTCAATGCTGCAGCTGAATCTTCGTCTATTGGTACATGGGTTAGCGGACGCGAATTCACTGTGTTCTCCACTGCTGCGAGCAAATTCCGCAGTATCTTGTCAGATGATCTCTTTGTGGAACACACTTCCATTAAGTTGTTTTTAACGGTCCGTATCAGCCGTTCCCAACTACCGCCCATGTGCGGCGCCAGAGGTGGATTGAAGATCCACTCGATCCCTGAATTGGAGAATACCTTCATCACTTCTTGTTGATTAACTTCTTCAGTTGCAGGCAGCAGCAGCTCTCGATTTGCGCCCACAAAATTGGTGCCTCGATCGCTGTAAATCTTGTGCGGTGTTCTGCGTCGCGCCATAAAGTTCTGGAGTGCCATAATGCATGAACTGCACGACTTCGCACGAATGCACGACTTCGATCGGTCCAAAATATTCTACGCCAGCATGTGTGAACGGCCGTGAAAAGGCGGCTAAGCGAGCTGGTGGTAGGTCGGCCGTGTATGATGGGATTGGAACTGCGTGATGGTTTTTACATATCTGGCAATCTCTAAGCACTTGCTTGTAACAGACGCGCAGATGTGGAATCCTGAATTTTTGACGTATCTCATAATCACGGTTTCGTGGTTTATGTGGTGGTATGTTTGGTGGTAGTTTGCTACTATTAGGCTAGTAATGTGATGCTTCCTTGGAAGGATAATAGGGTTCGGGTTCGCATTCGCATGACGCCTTTGTCGTCTAACCATGGTCCTAGTGGGTATAACGCGCTGGATATCGGTATACTTTGCGTTGTGGGGTTTGTTCCTACAGATGATTTCAGGAGCACCGTCATTTCCTCTGGATATACCTCATTTTGAGTAAGCCGAATCAGCGAACATTCCGCAGCATGTAACTCAATGGATGAAAGTGGGCCTGCATTCGTTGAACTTCCAACGCGTTTTTGTTTGCAGTTGTTAACAAATCAAAAAACATATGCCATTCTTCCTCAGCGCGCCATAAGAAATCAGCTCCTTTAAACCACCTGCTTTCGGGTGATAGTTCCGGTAGGCAGCTCCACTTTGTAGCGTCATCCGCAGGATTTTTTTCCCGGTACCCATCGGCAATTCACTGCCCATGATCGCATATTTGTAACAATTGCATTTTTTACGATTTTGAGCTAGGCTCATGAATTGTCTTCAAATTGTTAGTTCTTTCATCTAAGTTGGTGAAATATGAAAGTTTGTTCTAAAAACCTTGAAAAAACTACCAAGTTGTTTTGTAACATCGAGCATAGTGACCGCATAATTGTAACACTGGAAAATTATTTCACCGGTGTGCCATGTTCTTTGAACAAAAATTAGCACAATTGATTTGCTCTCAAATATTAAGTGATGCAGATATAGCTGCCAATGATTTTAACTGCAAAAAAAAAAAAATTGTGCAATTTTTAGTATTTTTTTGAAAATGAGTTAGATTTCCATACTAATGCATATCACAAACTCCCTTCGTTCCATTTCTCCCATGCCTACTTTTGTCGATTGTTACAAATATACGATCATGGGCAGTCCAGTGCTTCGGAAGTTTCGAGGATTTCACTAACTCTGTGGCCTACGTATTGGCTGTATCTACGATGATCAGAGTTGATCCAGCAGATGACATCTCTCAATCCGACCAATACAGTTGTTTTTGAATACTAATATTTAAAGATTCTGTAACTGTTCGCGCTAGGCGTGCTTCTAAGACTGTTGCTTCGAGCTCTAGCCTTGGTATGGAGGTATGGTAAACTTTAGCGGTGCAACTCGGCTTTTTGCAGCAACAATGGCGCATGAAACGGCTTGATCCTTATCAAAATGTATGTAGCATACAGCGGCCATACCATTCTCGCTGGCATCCACCATCGTATGCAACTGAATTTCATCAGCGGTGCTTAGCAGATACATGGAGTTGTAGCACCTGGGAATGCGCACTTGTTCGACTTGTGGAAGTATCTTTAGCCACGTAAGCCATTGGTCGTAAATATCGTCGTTGATTACTTCATCCCACTGAGTTCCTGATCGCCAGATTTTCTGAAGTAAAATCTTCAGGTATGACAAAAAATGAGCGATAAGTCCAAGTGGATCAAATAAAGTCATTAAGACTCGTAAAACTTCCCGTTTTGTTGGCCGTCTTTGTCCTCCTAGTAATGGTGGGTCGTATCTGTTCCATCCAACTTTATATGTGAAAACGTCATCGGCCGTGTGGCTATTAGGGCCTTCTTCGAGTTAGTAATCCAGTTGCGGATCTCGAAACCCTCCTGCTTGTGAACATTGGTCACTTCCTTTGCCAATTGGATGGCTCCATCGACTGTGTCAACACTAACGAGCATGTCGTCCACGTAGTGAGACTTCGTTATTGTTTGATGTGTGCCAGGGTAATCTTTTTTGAAACGGTCTGCGTTGGCGTTTTTTTTATGAACTGTGCCGTGCTAGGTGAGCAACATGCACCGAAAGTCATGACCTGCGTGACGTACACTTCCGTTTGTCCATACTCTTCCATCCAATAGAAGCATTGGCTAAGTTGGTCTTCCGGGCGAATCAAAACTTGATGAAACATTTCACTTATGTCGCCAGTCAGACCAATTCGCCGTTCTCGAAATTGAAGAAGAATTGTTAGAAGAGAGCACAACAGATCCGGACCTTTCAAGAGAGTTGAGTTTAGTGATGTACCATGAGCGGTGGCTGCGGCATCCCACACAATTCGTAGCTCTCCGGGTTTGTTCGGGTTAGTTACAGGAAAGATCGGAAGATACCACCGTCGAGAGTGTTTCTGTATGTCTTCTTCTTCCGTGAGCTTCCGGATGTACCCTTCATTATGTATTCCGTAACCTTTGCTTGTAGTGTTGCCTGTAATTCTGGGTCCTTCTTCATCTGTTTCTTCAAACACTGAAAACGTTGTAGAGCCTTTGAGCGACTATCTGGCAGACGGGTGTCGTCATATCGCCAGAGTAGACCGCTCTCGTATCGGTCCTGTTTAAGATGGGTAAGTGACTGGAGCAGCGACAACGCACGTTGATCTTCGATTGCAAGTAGGATCATAACATTTTGAAACGCCGAGACTATCCAGGGAGAAATTTTGCTTCATCGCTTTATGAAGATCGTCATCCGATTTCCAATTACACAAGCAGATATGAAAACTGTAGTGTTGTGCATTATCTCTGTTATCAGATCCATAGTCTCCGCAGATGGTCCATCCCAGTCTTGATTGGACGGCAATCGGCTGTCCATATTTTCCCTTACGGTTATTCAAAACGAGGCTGAGGTGAGTATGTTTTGTCCCTATCATGATTCCTGGGTGTACATCTCGGTAGGATTCGATAGGAAAACCTTCAAGATATGGATATTGATGCGACAATTCGGTCATACTCAATGTTTGTTGTGGAAGCATTAGTTCCTTCACAGTCCTTACATTGTTCAAATGGAACTGCTTGCTCCCTTCTTTCAATCCAGCGATTCGGAGATTGTACGCGCGAGAGTTGGTTTCGCATCGTTCTATACCGCCGGTCCACCGTAGACAGAGTGGAAGTTCGACTCCTTGGGGGGTGACAAAATCGGGTCAACACTGTATAGGGGAACTGTACCGGTTTTGGCCATGTTCCTAATTTGGCCAATTTTGCGAATAACTCCAAAAATAAAGCAATTCGGGAGGGTTTTATTAGTTTCAACCAGAAATATATCCCTTACGAATCAACGCTGCTTTTAACTGATCGATTATTTTGGAAAAATATGTATTTTTCAGGGTTGCCAAAAAAAGGCACTAAGTTGGCCAAAACCGGTGCACTTCTCCTATGTAATTTGATGGAAAAAGTTAAATCCAACTTCCTAAAGTGCTATTTTTGACCTTTCTTATGTGATTGTTTTCGTTACTTTCTTCAGTACATGAGAAAAGCATCATCACTGCTAGGTGGATTAATCTAGGTTTTTTTTGTTTCATGATAATTAAAACTAGAAAAATACTCTTTTTCTTTGAAACTGGGTGGATTTCATTTGTTATTCTTCATTATTGGCCGGATTTTCAAGGGTGCCCACAACCGAACCACAAAACTGAAAAGTTCAAAAATTCCAAATTTGCGAAATTGACAATAAAATATTCCAAATCGATGAAATCAAACCAATTTCTTCTCTAGTAGTAAGGTTGTACGTCTAGCTTTCCATTGGTATAAAAATGTAGACATAATACCAACTAGAACCAAAGTTATGGGCAAAATTCTAAAGGGTGCCCGCAACCGAACCACCTCCCCTAGTAATAAATGTAGTTATAGTATAGATAAAATTTCTTCAAGTAAAACATGAGAATTCATTTTAATTTGATTCAGTAACAACCTTTTAGTGGTTAGAGTCTTATTATTAGTCGTTAGTTCATTGTTTAATAATTTTCAATAAAATTTATTTGAGCTTTGGAATGCCTTGAATGTAGACTTATTCCGAGAAAACGAGCTTTATAAGATAGTGTAACTTGATCTTTGCATTATGCTGAGCACCACCCAATGAAAAAGTCATCGACTATTTTGCTCCATTCCGAGAAAACATGCGCTTGAAAATAATGAGTGATGACTCATACGCTTTTGAACTCCGGGTGAACGTGCGAATAAAGATAAGGAATTATTTATCTTTTTTATTCTACTTCAAGAAAATGCGAGCGCCAAAGAAAGAATCATCTACCTTTCAGTCCTATCCTATCCTGTGATGGTCATACACTCCGTATTGTCCGAAAAAAAAACAGGATGTAATGTCTTATTCCGGGTCGCTCGTTCTAGGGCTGCCCGCCAGTCGCCAGTCTCCCTGTGCGCCGGCCAGCACACGCATCTTCCTCGATTGCACACAGACAGCGAGTGCGGGGTCTACTCTGGAGCTGACGTCCGCTTCCAGGTTCTCTGTTAAATATTTATTTCTCTTTATTTTATAGATGAGTTGGCTGGGGTTCTGTCAAATCGCACCAATCGCCGAAAAAATCCATTTTTTTCTGCCAAAGCATTCGTTTTACCGACTTATTTGATCACTAATTGATATGAAATGCTTTCCATTATTCTTCTACGACCAAAATATCAGAAATCCAGTCAAAATGCGGTTTGGCAGACTCCCGACCAATAATTGTATTTGTTACAGTGAAATGGGAAATTGAATATAGCATTGATGCTAAATTGTTGAGTTTATTTTTAAGCCACATGATTCTAAAAATAGTGATAACAAAATGATGTTTTATCAATTTACTGTACCATTTTTGCTCGGTAGATAACCAAAATAGCCTACTCCAAGGCCAATGCCAGTCATCTAATACACATTAAGCGACAACGTACTTTGAAGTTAGCATAGAGTATAACTTTTTCCACTGAATAGTCAGTTGTTCTATCCGCTTACAATCGGTTCAAAACAGTCTTCCTCAGTTTCGCATAAATATGAAACTGTCGCTAATTTTCCTAGCCTCGATGGCAGTGGTCATCATGGCTTTGTGCATTCTGGATAAAGCTGCTGCCCAACGTGGAGGCCCAGGAGGTCGCGGTGGACCCATGAGTACGGACGAGGATGACGATGGACCTAGTGGTGGATTCGGTGGCAGAGGAGGTCGTTTTGGACCCTCCATGAGTACCAGAGATATTCCGCACGACGCCGATACGGATGATGAAACGATTGGCGGTGGTTTTGGTGGCAGAGGAGGTCGTGGTGGACCAGGAGGCCGTGGTCGGCGCGGTGGTCCTGGTGAACAGAACGATGAACAACAAAACGAGGAGGGTGGACGTGGTGGTCCGGGTGGGAAGGGTGGAAAGGGAGGCAAACCAAGCCGTGGTGGCGAAGGAGTGCGTGGTGGACGTGGAGGGCAGTAAAGTGTTGGAATTGAAATGCATCCTGTGTTGATTAGTAGCTATTAATGCAAGACAAAGTTTTCGTTTCAAAAGAATCATATTCTATAATCACGAAACGCCAATTGAAAAGTTCTGGTTGAAATAAAATCACGGTCAGAGAAGTGATTTAATTGTTTTAGTCTCGCCTACTCCCACCGCCTAGTACGAGATTGTCTGGACTAGAATCCGCCACCCCATCGACCACTGACTGTTGTGGTTGTTCCGCACCGCACCAATTTGATTTACATATGCACATCACGAAACGCAGAGCACCGTTCGTTCTGGAACTCGACATTATCCGAAACGGTCGACCTCGAAATGGAAAAGTTGGCGTTGGGACTGTTTCTCTGGAAAGCAGTAAATTAGATGAGCAAGCAGACAATAAAAATGAAATAGAACCCATCACCCGCCCTACACTCAACGACGACGTTGCAAATTTTTGAGCGCAGATAGAACCAGTCTGGAGCAACGGCCACCCGAGATAAGAGCGTTTCCATTATTCAGTGGCATAGACAGCAGAGCAGAATACAATAACCCAGGCAAAGCCGTACCGTTGCACAGTGGGTTAGGAATCAATTCGGTACAGATAATTTTTGGATATGATGTTTTCCTCACAAACTATATTGTATTGCATTAACCAATCGTAACTAAGAAATACTGAAGTCTACATTACGACGCGGCAGTGTTCTGTGGTCGATCCGAATGTTGATCCTCTTTGCTATATAAGCGCCTACAGTTTTGTCGAATGAGTTTTGATATCGGGCTCAGCGTGCATAGGCTTTGCCACCCACTTAAGAAACAACGCTGCAAATAGCGATAGAGAACAGAATGCGCAAAAAACGCAAATCAACTAACTTAAACTAAAAGTCGTGCCCTGGTAAAATCAAATTAAACAATGTAGCGAAATGGAAGACAAAAAGAGGCATTCTTCACGCAAGACCTGCGATGCATAACAATTAGATATCCGCTTAATATTGGAGAAAATGAGGGAAAACAAACGGGCAGAAAAAAGTGAAGCAGTCATCCTTGCTGATGGGTTCCGAATGATGGTGTTGTTGTATAGCGTTGATTTGTGTCCCGCGGAAAGGTTCTCCTCTTTAAATTCGATGCATGAATCATTATGACCGTTGAGTTGACTGACAACTAGATCGACGGGGACCCTCGGCTTGAGAATGCATAAATTGTTCTTAGTATGTGCATAAAAGAAAGCATATTTGATGGGTAACTTCTGCATAGTAATAAATCGAAAGCGATTTTCTGTGAACTTGAAGGTCGCCATATGCAGTCTTTTCAACCAATAACATAATTTGCATGATTGGTTCATAATTTTGACTCTGGAATAAAGCGACCAGATTTTACTTGGGCCAATCCGGGACACCTTATGCATCACATAATGTGAAAGCATATCAAATTGTTAAAACAAAATATTTATCTGCCATCATCCTACAACATTCGGTATGACACTAACTACTCGATTTCATAAAAACAAATACCTTAACATTTTTGGATTTTCTAAATATTTTTAAATGGAGAAATGTTTTATAATCTTGACCTCGTGGCCGTGCGGTTAGCGGCGCCACGTCGTTCCAGCGTTTTGACGTAAACTACGTCTAAGGGGAAGACTCTGATACAGGGTGTCAAATGAAAATTTCAAAACTGGAGACCGTCACGAAATCATGTAAGATTTGTAACATGAATAGGTCCTTTATCTTTCAATGGATTTTAATGATTTATATATCAATCGATTCGTAAACTTTCCACCAATTTGCCAGTAGTATTGAAACTATTGATTATCAACGCTAAACTATTGAAAATTTTAGTTCTTCCATGCATTATGCATCCTCTATACAGCGCGTTCCAATCCTTGGTAATTGCCTACTTTTAGGGTATTATCTATACCCCCGGAAATAAGTATAAAGACAAGCATGATTTTCATACATTTTCATCATGATTGAGGATCGATATCTCGATTCGCAGCGATTCGATTTGGCTGAAATTTTACTAGGCACCTGTTTTTAACTTAAACTTTCGATCTTTGAGTAAATTGTATACATCTCTGTTGATTTTGACCTCAAAATCTAGAAATAATTATAAAGACACCACTTTTTTATATGGAGCTCCATTGAGATTCTCACGTCCGAATGTGTGAGTGGCGATAAAAGGAAAACAAACACTCCTAGATGGTGCAACTCAGCAAAGATTGGGTAAAAAATAGTATATTTCCATATATTTTTTTACTCTTTTGAAATCATTGTGATGACCCGATCATTTTTGAGGTTATGAGCAGAAGGAAAACAAACATGTTTTTACACATGACGAATTGCACATTAGTGTGCGAGCGCTAAACGTCACTCATCTCTATACAACGGAACTGTCTTTATAATTATTTCCAACAGAAACGCGTATAACCAGAATATATGCATAAATGTAACTATCATTGAATAAAAATTCAAGTCATTTTAGGCTTGTTGGCAAAAAATCAGCCCAATTGAATCGCTACGAATCGAGATATTGACTTCCCAATATGGCCATTTTGTATGGAAACCGTGCTTGTCTTTATACTTATTTCCACCAGTGTATTATTGAACTGGGTTGTATGAATGCTACTCCTTCTTAGAGTGGGAGATGCTGCTAAAGCTGGGTAGTATTGTCGTGCGATGGTTCCTTCTCTTCTATATAGAGCGGAATAGTTGATTCAGTGTACTATATTATGTTTAACGTAGTTTACGTCGAGCGGTCGTGTCTTGTATACAACCCCAAATTTTTTTTTTTTGTAATACATTTGTGTAGTGTGTTGTGTATTATGGAGTGAGAGTTACATTCCCGTTTCAGTTGTGGAAACTCTCCGATTAGCAAAAGCTTTCTTATGCAAGTGTTCAGTCTGATAACAAAATTAAAGTTTTAAAAAAGTGTTCAGAATGAACAACTGATGTTGACGGGGAAATTGTTTTTTTAAGCTTTGGGTGTTTTAGGGCTTTTTTTTGTTTGACAAATTTTTAGATATTTGCAGACTTAAGAATGCTCCAGATTTTACATTTTTTCTTATATCCCCAAGAAGTGTAATTGTCGCTAAAAAAGCAACAAGAGAGAATAGCGAACATTCTTTGTCCTCATCTGTAGAGGATGAAGAAAATGTTGCGTTCCATTTTATCTACAACAAATATGGTGAGGTAATTGTTGTGAGCTTTTCAAATTGCGATAATTTGTATATTTCAGAAGTAAAACATAAATTATGTCACCAGATGGCTATGTTTGTGTCTAAACATTAAAATGATAATTTATTGTATATTATTCGGCAACTCGACCGTACGAAACCCATTTTTTTTGTTAAATATTTTGGCTGTGCATATGCTCAGCACATGTTTCGAAATGGACAAATTGATATGAAATTGATAACGAAAAAGAATCCACGTGTCTTGGAGGGACTCGAACCCTCAACCTCCTACTCTCTAGATAGGCATGATAACCCTTACACAACAAGACCACTTAAAGGTCACGTTTGCGGAAAAGCCATCAGAATCCGAGTACCAACCTCTACCGCGGTTAGCTCTCTTTTTTGCAAATTGAATATCTTTCGGATGCTTGATTTGTCCAATCTCCACATGTGCTTTACTATTGTATATCCACAGTCAAGCGAGTGCACATTGTTTATTAAACGAGAGGATCGCACTCCATGCCCCCAACAACAGGCTGGGCGGACTGATATAGAATGCGAATCAATCGCACTCTGCTGTACCAAAGGCACTGATAACTGATACATATTCAACCGAAAATATCATCGAAAACCGACTAATTTCTTAAAAGCGCGGCAGACGATCATTGTCAGTTTGTTTGTCAGGCGATTCTGTTGCAGTTTTGGACAAAGGCTTGTTGCGAGTTGAGTTTGTCCTAACATTTACAAGAGAGGACAATGTTGTTGTCATTGGCAAAGTGGTAGGGGAACGGCTCGGCACTTCATCTCATAGCTCCCATCCCATCAAAAACAAAGCAATGAAAATGAATTTGATTTGTTTTTAATTTTTCTGATTTTTTTCAGCAGTGAGCACGCATGTTAGGAAAAAGAAGCGACAAGATTGGTGCAGTATTTCTCTGTTTTAAGATGATATGTTCAGTGAGATGGATTGAACAGTCCCCTAGTTTTACTTTTACTGTATATTCTATTTATCCAGATCCTGGCGCTGACTCGGATTTTTTCGATTCAGATCATTGTCAAAATAAAAACTTTTCCGAATATGTTCAGATAAAAAATTGTTGTCTTCCTTTTACTTCCACTAATTCGTTTTTTTGGTATCAACTCAGATACGTATTTCGTCCACCACTTGTGGACATCTTCAGTGTGTTGTTTATCGACTGAAGAAAAACATTGCTTGCTAACTTTAAATATGGTGTGTGGGTAGAACAGTAGGTTTAAAGTTAGCAAGCAATGTTTTTCTTCAGTCGATAAACAACACACTGAAGATGTTCACAAGTGGTGGACGAAATACGTATCTGAGTTGATACCAAAAAAAAAAACAAATTAGTGGAAGTAAAAGAAAGACAACAAATTTTTTAAACCGTGTAACATCTCCCCTAGGACGCTCGCAAATAATTATTAATGTTCAAATATATTTAATTCTAAAAATTATATGAATCCTTATATGATTATTCAAATGGTTTTAATTCCTAAAATATCTGTGTTATCCAGAGTCTGATAAATCAATTCAACTTTTGTTGACCTTCATAAAGCCTATATTCTTCAATATTTAGGGAAATTGTCTAGGCACTTAAAATTATTCAAACCTTTTTCCCCAAATTCAGTATACCCTCTAGACTGCCCAAGTTGACCTTTTTCTTCTGATTGCTCTGATCTGTTGCAAATTTTCATCTGGCTATGCGGGAGAATTAGGCTGAATTCGAGTCCGTCGCGCATAATTCGGGACGTTTGGTCACTTTACTCTGGCATAAATTTTAAACAGAATATGTAGCAAACACATTTTGAACATATTCAAAGAATTATTGTAATTCAAAAAATGGTTTATCCGATCATTTTGTAATAAATGGGGCTATGTAAAAATATAGGGTATCCAACTTGGTATCCAATCACGGTTTGGACGATACATTTTTGTCCTAGTTCAAGCCATGATTGGATAATGGATACCCTACACCGTTGAAAAGAGAACGTTCAGAAAGAAAATTGAAAATCGCAAATGAGGATTTTTCAAGTCGCATTGGCGAACCAGGATGCATATTAAGTTTTTTTGACAACCCATATGCGGAATTTCAGCCGAATAAAAAGATTTAAAATGTAAATCTTGATAAATGTAGTATTGACCCGACTTAGTCAATCCTCGATTTTGTCTACCCCCGATATTAAAACGTTTTCGACCCGATTCTGTCGCTCCAAAAAAATTTGCAAATATTATAAGTTCTTTTTATTTTTGAAAATATTTTCGACCATATGACTCGTTCTACCAAATAATAATTCTGGCCAAATGGCTCTTTCACCCAAACGACATTTTCGTCCAAACTGTTTTCTCGGCCAACGATATTTTTGACCGTATGATTCGTTCGACTGAATTCTAATGACCTATTCGGCCAAGCAAAACTTGCGGCCAGTCTACCATTTCGTCTAAACGGCATTTTCGGCATTATCGACCAGTGGTCTCCAGCCTGCATACTATTCAGGGCCATACAGCGATTTTGAACTGTTGAAGCGGGCCGCAGAATATTTGCAATATTTGTTTATCATTTCAAATTGAATTTCGAAGTATAATACAAAGTAATCAAAGAATCTGTTTAAAAAACATACTTGTAGGGGCATTAAATTCTACAGACTTTATTGCCGTAGCTGACTTTTAGTTCATATTATTACACTTTTTTGCGAAAACGGACTTAGTGTAATTTTTTTTTCGCAACAGGATCTCTTCGGCTATGTTTGCAAAACTATTTTACCAAATGAACATCCGTCGACCGGTTTTAAGAGCTTGAACTGTTTCAATCCTCGTGGATTATTGTTCAATGAAAGTAACGACAGCATGTTTGAAACGTGTTTTTGAAGTCAGGTGAACTTACCACAAGTTTTTATTTACTGACTTTTTCGATCTGAAATATTCAAATGGGATTATATCTGCATTGCCCGACGTGCTGACTCGTTTAGTTGGTCTTCTTCAAGGGATATGCTCATCAGGAAAAGTACTCAATAACGGGCCGAAACGTCGGACTCTGCAAATATAAACTCGTTTCAATATCTCAAACTTACAAATTAAAAAAAAAGAACAATTATCCCAGTCGAACAATAACCACTGCGCAACAAATTATGAAGCAATATTTTGCTTAGATGATGAATCCAAAAATTAGGGGTCTCTAGTGACCCCTGGTGAAAGAATTTTTGAAAAAAATTGGAACGCGGCTTTAAAATCCAAGACGCAAGTTTGTATGGAAAATTAGGGATGTTCAAGCCGAGATAAATATCAAAGTTTGTTGGTTGAACAATAATTGCCTAACTTACGGGTAGGGAGTGAGTGCTAGTAATGAACCCTGTAGGGGAAGTGGGGGTAGCACGCCCATAGGGGTTAAAACGCGCCACCCCTGAATAAGGTTAAATATCCCCATTTTGATTATTTTCAATAGTCTATACGATAAAGCAATGAAAAATATTGCCATTGGATACATATATTTCATGATTTTTCTCTAGTTATACATGAAAAACTCGAAAAAACGATTTTTGCGTGTGTTGATGCAATTCTAGCTCGGTGGAATTTAGTCTTTCTGTCGCTGTTATACATTGATAAATTAATAATTGAGCCATGAGCCATGCTGCTTACTCGTGTTCTTTATGTTCCACACGAAATCGTCGTCAAAAATGGTTTTAAAACTATTTTATGGGCCTTCAAACTTCTGAGGTCGGTGTGGGGCATTACGCCCATGCTCATTTCGTATGACCGAAACAGCTGAAACATTCGGTTAATTGCCTTAATGTAGGCAATTAAAATGAAAATCAGTACGATAAGCACATGCGCGTTTTAACCCATCCACTGGCGCATCTCACCCCGCATGGTTTCAAAATCATTTTTTTTTCGGGTGCTTTTTAAAAATCAAATTTCTCTGCAATAAAATGGACAATTACATATCTGTTATCGGTAGTCAGTCGCAGATATGCTGTTCTTCAGTATGCGCTGATGAAAACTGGCTGAAATGGTGGTTTTCATTGATAAAAATGGCATTTTCCTTAACGTGGGCGTCCTACCCCCAGTTCCCCTACGTATAATGGACCCCCTGAAAAAAAACTAGCAATGGGTAATGTTTTTAACATAACCGCGAGTAGACGTAGGACTTATATAAACGCAACGTATTTACATTTGACTTCTAACTTTAGGGTCTATGGAGTTTGATTATAGGCATTGATATTGGAACGACAACTTCCATGCTGTGTAGAATTATTAGCAATATGTTTATTCAAAGCTTCTGGAAATAAAACTAAGAAATAAATACATAATTAGAATTGCTTTGTTTCTAACTATCAAGCCCTTATTTACTTAAGCAAATGTAGGGCATTTATAGATTTCTTAATGATGATAGTATTTGAATTTTTAAAATTCTATTATTAAAATTTTCAGACTTGGGCAAAATGTGCTATTTTAGAGGAACCCGTTTACCAAATAAAGAAATACAGCACAAATTTCGTTGCTTCTTTTCGCTAACATGCGTGCTTACTGCTGAAAAGATCACAACAATAAAAAACAAGTCAATGAGCAGTAACCCTACTTAAATAGAGGAAGTACTGCTAATACGTCAACGAATAATTATGTAATGTTTCGATTCCAAACTTCAAGTCTACGTCAAGTTTAATAATATATTTTCTTAGAACATGTAAATCAAAAAATAAGATTATGTTTATTTAAATATTCTTCTGGATTTTTTTTTTATTTATTTTATTTTTCCCCACTGCATCTGACCATCATCAAGCACAGAATGACAAAAAAATGCGCCCACTTCTTTCATGCATATTCGCAGACCCACCGGCAGTTCTACTGCTGGCGACTGCATGCTGTGTAGGTAAAAAACACAGCGAACGATCGAACGAAACGAACAATGCGCGAGCAAAAAGCACGTCAGTACGCGTTGCTGTCACAAACTGTAATGGCTCGCACACGGCAGGCACTGCTTCTTTTATACACGAAGAAAATCTTCCGCTAGACCCGAAGGCCCGTGACATACCGCATTCTTATGTCCGTGTTAGGAATGCACGGGATTGATTACATATGAAATTTTTGCTGGCTTTGACAAGAATTGAAATTTTCAATAGTCTATCGTTAAGAATCTTAAGTTACAATGAAATAGGCAAATTGCTGGAGAGTGTTCGAGTCGATTGATATATAAATATTAAAAATCCATCGAAAGATAAAGGCGCTAGTATCGTTTGAAATCTTCCCTTCCAGCGTAACGCTCTCGATTTCCAAAAATCTAAATGACACCCAGTATAGTAAAGAAAGACGTAAGTCCTACGTCAAAAAAACTAAAGGTTAACGCTGGTATCAACGATTTCCTGCAAATTTCCATTGGATAAAGTTGCTTCACATATCAGGGTAGTTGTTCCATTCAATTGTTTTGGCTTGGGATACTAAAATTAAGTTATATTAACTAATTTATAAAAGTAAATACGTTAGAGGGTTCATTACTAGCACACAAGGGGGGATCCATAATAGGCAACAGGAACATGTGGAAATGGAACATGTAAATCAAATGGAGGGGAGCTTAATACGTATGTGAACAAACTCTATGTTGCGTATTATGGTCCCGGGGGTGGTCATAATATGCGATCTGGCTACATTATTTTAAAATACTTATTTTAGTAGTAAAAATAAATGTTTTAGCATGTTTTATGTACGAAATGCATTGTTGAAAACTGTTACTTGTCATCTGATGCTACAGAATGGGGGCCCCCACAAATCTTATGTACCAAAACCAACCTTTTTTTGTACATTTTGGGGCCCCCACATACCATCGGCCCCGGCCCCCCTTCCGGCAAAATCCGGCCCTGGCCGCATGCGGCCCGCGGGCCGCGCTTTGGAGATCACTGGGCCAAACGATCTTGGTTGGCCAAATGACCAGTTTTGTCGTTACAAGTGGCATTCGACAAAATCAAATGGCTTTCGGTCGAATGACTTCAAACCGAATGGCTTTCGGTCAAACAACCCTTCCCCATCGAAGGATTGTTGCGATAGCTGGTCATCTTACAAGTCGCCCCTTTGCACCACTCTTATGGGTGTAAGTAGGTAGGGAAACATTTAGTTCGAAGTCTGTGTGGATGAGTCTGGATCAAAAGTCTGAATAAAATTGCACAACGGATGAGAAAAGCTGTTGTACGAAACTTGATGGAAGGTATCGAAAAAAATTACGCTGTTTGAAAAAAATACCTACAAGCAATTTATAAAAATAAAAGCTTATTAGTTGACCTCTAAAGCTTGAGTTATTTAATATTATTCACTATTATCCGGACTATTAATATAGTTTGTTTTTTAAGTTTTTCAGCAAAATGTTTGGGAAGGTCTGCCTTTTTAGTAATATTTTTTTAGCGTGTGTTTGATTTAAAACAAAAAACAATCAAACGAACGCTAATTATTTTGATTATCGACCGCACTACACAACTGGATGCTGACTAAATTGTTACTTTCTGATTAATTTACTCATTTTTTTTCTAACTAATTTTATTTGCTAATTATCTAATACATGCATTCATCTCTTAGACTAGGTGTTCCGTGTTTTCTTAACACTATCATCCTTATTTGCTATGTCATATTTTTAGTTATTATTAATACATTTCAATTGCCTCTGGCAGTTAGATTTTTTTTCCTCTGGTTGACCGCGCGAAACTATCTACTTTTTGAGTTGAACCACGACAAAACAGGCACTGATTCGTTTTTATTTCGACTGCACAGAGCATCAAAATCGGCCCGCGCGAACAATCTGCTTACTGAGCAGAAACACGACAAAACAGGCACTCGATGGAAGAAAGAAGAAGGATGAAGAAGGAAGAAAGAAGAAGGAAGAAGAAAAAAAGGAATCAGGAAGAAGAAAGTTGAAGGAAGCATGAAGTAGAAAAAGAAAGAAGTAAGAAGGAAATGAAAGAAGTAAGAAGGAAGAAGGAAGAAAGAAAAAGGAAGAAGAAGAGAATCCAGAATAATCCACCTAGCGGTGATGGTGCTCGTGTACAGTTAAACCTCCATGAGTCGATATTGAAGGGACCATCGACTCATGGAAATATCGAGATGGGGAAGAGAAAATCCTATTTGAAGGGACCATGACAGTAACCCAGAAAATATTTTTTAATGTGGCATATTTTGCTTCCATGAGTCGATATCGAGTCATAGAACATCATACATGGAGGTTTGTCTGTATTATAAAATATAACGAGAAAAGCAGAGATTTCAAAATGGTAGTTTAGGGACATAGATTCAGTTATTTCCATCAATTCATATTTATTAACATTCATTTGAATGCATTGCAGCAGCTTTTGAAAAAAACTTCGATTTTGAAAAAAAAAATCAAGGGCGGACCCTTGGGAAAAATGGAGAAAAAAAAACAATGTTTTTTTCAATAACTCCGGAAGGATTCCGAGAGCAACCTGTTGCAAGCAAATCGGATAATGCTAAGTACAAAAAAGTGTGTCTCACATTTTTTTGTACACAGCCATACATACATACACACATACAGACATCACCTCAATTCGTCGAGCTGAGTCGAAGGGGAAAAAAGGAAGGAAGAAGGGAGAAGAAAGCAAGAAGGAGGAAGAAGCAAGGAAGAAGGAATAAGGAAGAAGGAAGAAGAAAGAAAGAACTGTGAAGAATAAAGTAAAAAGAAGATGGAAGAAGCAAAAAGGGAGCAGGAAAAAGGAATAAGATGAAGGAAGAACTTCTCATTTCTCACTTTTTCCTTATTTCTTCTTATTCGGCCTAATAACCGTTCGGCCTAGTGAACATTCGGCCAAATTACCTAATGGCCTGACACCGCACAATGGTCGGATTCGTCAAATTTCACGACATAAATCGATAACTCGAAAATTATCAGTGCTAGAGTTTTGCCGTCTTCAGAAGAAATGATCTACAAGAAAAGATTTATTTTTGGTGTTAGTTGCCATTAGGGTGACCCTTTTGTAATTTTTTTGTAAATCAATTTTTTTAACCTTTTGAGTTAGGAGATCATGTTATTCTACAAAGTTATAGAGAATTTAATTGTAAGCATTTTAGCTTTATAAACATTTATTTTATCTCATATAGGTAATGTTTTATAACAAAATTACTAAATTTAGATAGGGTAGCTCCGAAAAAAATAGTTTTTAGCTTCCACTTTCACGAATTCAAAATATTTTCAAAAACTGTCTAAGCATCGCTTCACGGTCTTTAGAAAGCGCATCTTTTGGTTACATAAGATGGTTGATAGCTTCATTTTCAAGCATATTATAAGCGTTTTTTCATGAAAAAGTGATATTTTTCTGAGCATTCTACTGCAGCTAGTAGCAAATATTAGCAAAAATTTCAATCGTATTCTGAAAGTATAAATTTATGCCCATCGAATTCATGATATTTCATTGGTCCATCTGTTTTATGATAATATTAGTTTTGTATGAAAAATAAGGAATTGCATGTGAACACTTATACCATCTTTAGAATTTTCCCAATATTCGGTAGAATAAAAGACAGAAACGCAGTCTTCGACCAGAAGTCGTATAGACTGAACACCTAGACAACGGACAGGACACATAATACTCAAGGGACCGGTGAAGAATTTTTCGATCACGAATAGTTCCCTTTTTACCGGGGCGGGAATCGAACCCACGCTCCATATCACATGCGTCTAGACGATTGACGTCGCTAACCGCACGGCCCATAAAGAATCGTTATTTATCTAAAATATTTAAGGACATAGTTGGAAGAGTACCACGATGGCAGCCAATATGGCACCGGACCTTCCACGGGCCAACCCCACACCTCCCGCACTCCTCTCCCACCAACATTCGAATGCATCGAACAGCATCGAACAAAAGTTAATTATTTAAATTACTAACCTGTTCACAGCATATTTCCTTACTTCCCGTGATAATGAACATGTTTCTTCAATGAATCCTATGTATTCCGGCTCGAATTGTAGCATAAATTAGCAGTTTCGTGCCAATTTAATAGCCGTCCACGATTTGTTGGGTTCATCACTGCACTTCACTTCTTCTCAAAGGGCATTGGAAAAATCAAGTTTTACTCACTTCTCCGCACATGAGCAGCCCGAAATGTTGATACAATGCAAATTAAACACCACTTTTTGAAATCAGTCACTTATTTGAACCGAAAACTTAGTATAAACTGCTAGATTTGCCCGAAAAAAAACGATTAAAACTGATCGCGGAGCGAATAAACACCGCGGTGCACCGGCACCGGCAGCAGCAAACTTATAAGTAGGGTGGCTCAAAAAATAATTTTGCTTCGCCACGCTCAGTTGATTATGATTTATAATTTGGGTGTCATCCAATGGTTTGGGCTGGTTTGAATAGGCTTTCCGTGCGCAGGTCGTTACAGGTTTGTATGACAGTTGATATGGCGAGGTTGAATTTAACATTATTCTGATTCTGGCACTCCGTCATTGGGCGATGGCGAGGGGGGAGACCATATGACGGGATGAAATATGTAAGAGCTTCAACTCCATAGACAATCCATATTGAATGATCGTTCCAATAGTTGGGAGTCGATTTTCATCGAGGTTGCGATTCTTTCGCATGATAATTAGGCTTCTCAGAAGGCATCAGTGAAACGTGTAATTCAACAAAATGCCCAGAATTTGTCTGTGATATCTACCGCACCAGGGGCAGATACTTCATACAAAAAGTGTGACATAAGGGTGAGTATAAAATGCTATATTTACGTTACGTAATCAATGGACCTTTCCTGCGGTGTGGTTTTCGTTCACTGAAGTCTCTGGAATGTTGCTTTCAGCAATGTGGGTTCTCTTTTCGCCAGCGTTTGGAGGGAAAGCGCCGTAATCAGTGTAATAAAAGGTTTAGTTTCCCATTCTAGTTTTCATACAAACTTGAACCGGCTTGCGCTCAACCAGTTTTTGTTCAAATCGGTTTTTTTAGGACACTCGGAGCATGGGGCGGAATCGAGTGAGCGTGATGGTGCTGGGTCGTTTTTTGAACCACCCTACTAATATTCTTTGTTTTTATAAATACGACACCAATACTACTACAGTATATGAAAGTTTTTACTGTACCAATACTATCAAAGCTTTGTTTTGGTACTCAACCCACCTTCACCCTTCAACTCGTGTAGAAAAGTAGTCAAAAAAATCATTTTGACATTTTAATTACTGGACCGATTTTCAAGGTACATAAGGTACATAAAATAAATGCTTAAGAGCGCTGCTTTTGTGGCAAAAACCGAAACCATAAAATTCAAGTTGATTCGCAGAACAATTCCATTTTCGCAGTTTCTAAGTGAGGGTCTCCAATGACTACAGGTGATTCCATGAACATTGATAATCGGTCTAGTAGTTCAAAAATTATTTTAAAAAAAATATTTTTTCAAAAATGTTGATTTTTTCGACCACCCTGGATCGAGATTAGTGTATCGGACAAAACAAAAAAGGGAAATTATTCATTTTCGAAAAAGAATGTTTCTACTAAATATTGCGTAAAACAGAGATATGGTATATGTGTTTTCCATGGAATAGCTGATTTTTCATACAAAAATCAATGTAATTTTCAAACAAAAGTGGACAAAGATGGACAAATGAAATACCAACGATTTGATGGGCCTGCATGTATACTTCCAGAATACGATTGAAATGTTTGCTAATATTTGCTACTAGTTGCAGTAGAATGTTCAGAAAAATATCACTTTTTCATGAAAAAACGCTTATAATATGCTTGAAAATGAAGCTATCAACCATCTTATGTAACCAAAAGATGCGCTTTCCAAAGACCGTGAAGCAATGCTTGGACAGTTTTTGAAAATATTTTGAATTGGTGAAAGTGGAAGCTAAAAACTATTTTTTTCGGAGCCATCTTATCTAAATTTAGTAATTTTGTCATAAAACATTATCCATATAAGATAAAATAAATGTTTCTTAAGCAAAAATGCTTAGAATTAAATTCTCTATAACTTTGTAGAATAATATGACCTCCTAACTCAGAAGGTTAAAAAAATGGATTTTCATTAAAAATTCACAAAAGGGCCACCCTAATGACAACTAACACCAAAAATAAATCTTTTCTTGTAGATCATTTCTTCTGAAGATGTCAAAACTCTAGCACCGATAGTTTTCGAGTTATCGATTTATGTCGTGAAATTTGACGAATCCGACCATTGTGCACCGTCTTGATCACACTTACAATGAAACTCATCATTACAACTTGTTTTTAGGCAAACGTTTCATATATTCAATGTTCAATTGTTGAAACAGAAGCAAACTATTTAATTTTTATTTATTTTTTTCAGGTATGTTCCTGTTCATGGCAAAGAAACGTAAGTTAGGAACTTTATGTTTTTCATCACAGATCCTCTTCTCCTCTACCATTTTCAATATGAATACTCTGTGTTAGATTTACGTATAAAGGCATGTACGGGTCTATGCTGATTTCCAATCTATTGGCGTGTTCGATTGTCGGCATAGGCGTAACTAGAGTCTCGGTCTAGGGGGGGGCCATGGCACCAGCTGGTGGGATGTAATTTTCAAAGGCGATTTAAAGCACTGCACAGTGTGCAAATTCGAGCCAAAAAACGGACGCAATTCAACCACGGTATGTACATATCTGGAGATTACCTTAAAAAAATCACAAAAATCCAAAGAATCTGATGGTGCCGACCCCTTTGCCGTTAGAATACTGGAAGTGTCCTATTTTGTCCAATTTCCCTACAAATAGAGGATTTTGCTAATGCATATGTTCACATCAATTGAAAAGACAGGGAAAACCTTGACTTGTGTTATGGAAATATCATAATAGGCCTCCCATATATTTTTGAACACGGATTAGTGTCTCATTTTGTCTAATACCCCCTATAAAATGCTTCAGATGATAATCATTTAAGATTCGAGGAGATCATCAAATAAGTGACTGTCAGTTATGGAATTCAGGACGATGAAATAGTGTTATCCTCGGACAATTCACTGAGAATATGTTTAGTGTCTGTTTTTGTCTGATGCCCCCTATAATTTAAATATATTTTCAAAAGTATAACATCAAATCAATTTTCATTTTGGAAAATGTACTAAGATCCTTGAAGACTATTGTAGGCATATCAAAAGGCTATTCCTTTTTTGCAGGGTCCCTTAAGTGTCTCATTTTGTCCAATATCCCTTATACGTTGAACCGTTTTTATTCAATTTATCAGAACACACAAATTGAAAGCTCGAGAAAATTTTGTGAAAATCGGCGAATTATATGGACAATGAAATGTGACTTCCTAGGGGGTTGAATAGTGTCTGATTTTGCCAAATATCCCCTACAGTTAAATGAAATTTTAAAATCAGATAGAGCAAATCAATTAATAACTCTGAAAATTATATTAGCATCCTTGCTTACTTAGTGGACGTATTAAAGAGAGGTTTTTTTTTCTTTTTAGAGTGCATCGTCTAGTGTCTCTTTCTGTCTAGTACCCCCTATACATTGAAATTCTTTTAATGAACAAAGCATCAATTAAAGTTTGGGAGAAAATCACTTGAATAATAAAATAAGGCCTTAGCTAATTAACAGGGAGCTGGGTAATGTCTGATTTAGGTCAATATCCCCTATATTTAAATGAAATTCCAATATATAGTAGAGCAAATCAATAAATAACTTAAAAAACTATATCAAGATCCTTGCATAGTATAGTGGACATATTAAAGAAAGGTTGTTTTTCTTAAGTGCATCTTCTTCTTCGTGTTTCTGATGAGAGTTCTGATGAGATATATGAGAGGGAATAAAATGTGGTTCTTATAATTAATTTGTTTAGCAGTTTTGTGGCTGGTTTTGCCAAATACATTTTTAATATTTTAATGTAATAAACTATACATATCAGATCACTATGAATTTGTTTTATTTCCACTTGCTTATTGTAGAATATTTTATTGTCCAGATGATTCGCTGATTTTCACAAAATTCTTTAGTTATTTTGATTTGTGTGTTCGTATGCATTAAAATATTTCCTAGAAGGATATTTGTCGGAATGGGACACTGGACGGTGCACTTAAGAAAAACAACCTTTCTTTTAATAAGAAAATTATTTTGAGCTTTTTAGTGGAATGTCTTCACTTGTCATAAGACGAGTTTGTACCTTCCCATTTAATTCCAGCAGTTGACCACAACCTTTCTTTAATATGTCCACTATAATATGCAAGGATCTTGATATAGTTTTCTAAGTTATTTATTGATTTGCTCTACTATATACTGGAACTTCATTTAAATATACGGGATATTGACCAGACATTACCCAGCTCCCTGTTAATAAGCTAAGACCGAGGCTAAGGCCTTATTTTTTTTATTCAAGTGATTTGCTAAAATTAGCACAATTCACAAATTTCTCTCGAACATTAATTGATGTTTTTGTGCATTAAAAGAATTTCAATGTATAGGGGTATTAGGCAGAAAGAGACACTGGACGATGCACTCTAAAAAGAAAAAAAACCTCTCCACTAAGTATGCAAGGATGCTAATATAATTTCCAGAGGTATTAATTGATTTGCTCTATCTGATTTTAAAATTTCATTTAACTGTAGGGGATATTTGGCAAAATCAGACACTATTCAACCCTCTAGGAAAAGTCACATTTCATTGTCCATATAATTCGCCGATTTTCACAAAATTTTCTCGAGCTTTCAATTTGTGTGTTCTGATAAATTGAATAAAAACGGTTCAACGTATAAGGGATATTGGACAAAATGAGACACTTAAGGGACCCTGCAAAAAAGGAATAGCCTTTTGATATGCCTACAATAGTCTTCAAGGATCTTAGTACATTTTCCAAAATGAAAATTGATTTGATGTTATACTTTTGAAAACATATTTAAATTATAGGGGGCATCAGACAAAAACAGACACTAAACATATTCCCAGTGAATTGTCCGAGGATAACACTATTTCATCGTCCTGAATTCCATAACTGACAGTCACTCATTTGATGATCTCCTCGAATCTTAAATGATTATCATCTGAAGCATTTTATAGGGGGTATTAGACAAAATGAGACACTAATCCGTGTTCAAAAATATATGGGAGGCCTATTATGATATTTCCATAACACAAGTCAAGGTTTTCCCTGTCTTTTCAATTGATGTGAACATGTGCATTAGCAAAATCGTCTATTTGTAGGGGAAATTGGACAAAATAGGACACTTCCAGTATTCTAACGGCAAAGGGGTCGGCACCATCAGATTCTTTGGATTTTTGTGATTTTTTTAAGGTAATCTCCAGATATGTACATACCGTGGTTGAATTGCGTCCGTTTTTTGGCTCGAATTTGCACACTGTGCACTGTGCGCATGGATTGCAATAGAAATTGTTTGACTAAGTTTATCGCTCATTCGTCCTAGAACTAACATAAAAAAAATCGCGAATAATACAATTGATTTCCAATTATGCTGTGAATGCTTCAAAACGCTGTGTCTGTGTCAAATTGTCTTCTCCATGTTACTAAATGTGGATAAGTGTGTAATCTAAGATTCAAGAATCTTCTTCGAATTATCTATAAATGAAATTCGATATGACTATATTTCTGAAAGTTTTCAAGCATTTCCATTATTACTTAATGCATAAAGATCTCTATTTTTTTGAAACTTGAAATTTGTGTTGCGGCATACCTTGCGATTAACTCGAAAATTTTCGAAAGAATGGTCGTTCGAAATTTCATTGACCGGATTTGTGTACATGTGCTCATTTTGATGTAGCTGCTTCAGTCTGTTTTGAAGCGGATGGTAGTTTAATAGAACAGAAATATTTATATCAATACAATTATGTTTTTATGTTTCTGCGACCAGGATACTAGTCAAACAAATGCAGAACAAATTTATTATTTTAAGCTAGCAAATGAATTAGAAGCTTAAAAATCGAGAAAATGTTACCGGGGGTCCAACTTAAATATTTCGATGCTTTGCTGAACAAATGGTCATAGATGTGATAACGCAACAAAAAAAATGTTTATAGAATTCATAATCAAAATTAAGAAATGTGTAGGGAATATGTAAATGAAATAAAAACTGACTAAGTTGGAATTACTTTTCAAAATTTTCTGGGGCAAAGGTAGGTCTGGAGGGGGCCATTTTGAACAATCAGATTATGTTCAATTTATTCGAGGCAGTTTTACCAATTTAAACATTTCTTTGGATCGTGAACCATCAATCACAATCATGTTGTACGCCTAGTGAGTAGTCGAGCAAATGCCCAACCTAGACCGAATCGAAAATCGAACCCTCCATCTTTGGCTTGATAGTTCCTGAGATAGACTACCTGAGAATGCAAACCTGCTTCCAAGGAATTTCGCAATGCACAAATTATGCAATCCCGATAACCATGACACGACGGCACCAGAGTAGTTCTGCACTCCCATTATGTGGGTACCCATACGTGTTGTGCATACTCGACCCAGTCAGTGGCTTAGACTTTCAAACGCAACTTGACAAATTGAGTTATAACCATCCCTCACGAAAATCAACCGCACATTAAGAGATAACCCCGATGCCCAAACTGGTATGTAAATGAACGCGGTATAAATCGCACAGCCTTGCATTGCCGTGCGCATAGAACCTTCAGACACAGAGATAGAGCACTCTTGAACCAAGCAACTCGGCAGATTGGTTAATGCGATACCATCGGTGCAGACGCCGCGCCGTCATCGTTGATGGTATATGTACAAGAAAAACCAGCTGATCCATTACGATCCGGGCAGTTAATTCTTGAGAGATACGACCTAGCCGAGAATCTCTGCAGCATTAGCAAATAATTATGCAAATACTCACGAGAAACCAACTTTTCCCGGCATGTATCCCAGGGCCTTTGGTGCCGTGGTTTACCGTCGTCGTCAGTCAGCAATCAGTCAGAGCCAGTGAGCGAACCACACGCCGAGATCGGGTTACCACGATAATGCTCGCACAGGTCTTTCCTAGAAAGCACCGTTTGACGTCTTTACCGAACCAACCAGGTCTTGACAATCGAATGGATATCAAAATCATCTTTCACACAGCGCACCCGATGGGGCACTGCACTGATGGCGCTGATGCTGAGGGTTGAGCGATGTGATCATTTGTCGGCGGTGCGATGGCGGTTACATAAAAGAAACACAGATTGAACCCCGCCTCACTAGTCGATGCGCCACAACCGGGTCCTCAGACTCCAAGTTACTGGCAAATACATTTGCAGAAGGGTATGATGACGGGATTTATAGTTTCGAAATGAAAGTCCACGAGATGTGGAATATCCATGTAAATCCAGGTTGAAAATTGTGGAGTCGCTTAGAATTTGACTCGACTGTATTGATGTGATTATTCGAGCTTGGAGTTACCTCCAATTGATTTTTTATTTACTCGGAGCAACCATTAATTCCCGGAAATATCGCATACCTTGGATTGTCTTACTTAATTGCTCCGCTTTAGAGAAGTACACGACACAGCAAACACAAGCATAAGTGAGCGGGCTTGCAGCCCAATAACCTGGTTCGGGTTCCCTATCATTATGTGAAGGGAAACGTGACGGTGGGATTGGGATTTATCCGGAAGACTGACTTTTTGATGACACTAATAATGAAAAAGCGAGCAGATCTGCCTTTCCCACTGTCGTTTGGCTATCGAAAATCGACTGTACTTCCGATTCATGTATTCAAGATACTAGTTGTTTTTCAGCACACATATCACCTCGCTACACGAATAAAAATAATGCTAATTAAGCTTTCGCGATGAACGATCGGAATTGATGGAATTGTCACCATCAATCAATATGGAGTGCGGCGTTGCAATTTCCCTTTCAATCGCAATTCATTGACACCCGATCGAGGGGAGTTGAGAGCGAACGATGCAGGTGTGTCGGTCGTTTTGAGCTGCACATTGCTGGCAAAAAAATATCACATTGAATGGCTTTTTGCGAATGGAACAATTTGCATGGTTCCGTCGATTGGCGACCGTCTACGTGGTGGTAGTATAGATTGGGCTAATGAAATTAAGCTCGTTCGATTCACTAGGACGATGTCAGTGATTCGATAATTAATATAATGATTCAGAGAGCAATTGAAGATTGAGCTGATGCCATATATTTCCATGATAAGTGGCCTTGCTACTAAGAATGGAAATAAGCAATCTAAGCATTAAGCAATCTTTTATCCAGCGTAGTATTGCCAACATGGAGATGACGAATCCGATTCTTGGTGCGGTCTGGATTGTTGTTTGGGTGGGAAACATTCTTACTCTGTACACAAGATATCTATAATACTTGTCCCACAAGAAGACTTCTTATTCGCATGACCAACATTGCATAGGCCTATTAATCGAAATTATTCATCTTCCTATTGGCATTACGCCCCTCACTGGAGCATTGCCGCCTCGCAGCTTCATTCAGCACTTCCACAGTTATTAACCGCGAGGTTTCTATGCCAAGCTACCATTTTTGCATTCGCATATATATTGAGGCTAACACGATGATACTTGTATACCCATACTTGTAAAAATTTAAAAAAAAATGTCTAACCCGATTTTTTTTGGGTCATCGTGGTTTTGCTTTAGAACCGCGCATCTTATCGCACGGCAAACTCAAATTACAAACAGTTGATAAAAATTGTTCAAATATCCATTTTTAGTTATTCTTGTCAGCAAGTTTAGATTTGAATAAAAGAACAAAATAAAATTTTAACACGGAACGACGCGACCATGGACATTATACTTCGTAGTTCAGCAACTTCCTTATTACAAATTTGTGAAATTGTTTCGCGATTTACTATGCTTGTAAAAGTTTGAGAAACACAATTTAACCCTTTCCTTCCCATGGTAGCTCTAGAGCTCCATCAAATTTTGCGCTTTCCAACTTTCTTCGAATTGTTTCAACAACAAAAAGCAATATGTATCACATCTATATGGTTTCAATAGACTGCTTACGTAATCAAATTTTGCGTAATATAGTGAAACTATTGAAAACAATTAAGAAAGTATTGATTTACAATCAAAAACTTTTGTTTTCTTTTTCAAAATTTTTATCTAAGCCTAATAATTTTTGTTTTAGCAGTTTTCGCTAATATATTTCCTTCCTGTTGAAATCCTCGAAAAAAGTCATGGGAAGAAAAGGGTTTAACCGCTGTTCACATTGGACCAACAACGTAAAATGTTTTCAGTCTTGATACAGAGTTGGACATATTCCTGATGATGGGCAACATTGCGCCCGAAACACGTCGACCTAAAAGTAATTTTTCAAAAATCTTAGTTGACGTTTGTAAAAAGGATAAGTGTTATGTTTTTTTGGGTCGCGTTTTATTAGTATACAGTTACGAATCTTGATGAAATCTTGAAAAAGTTCAAAAGAATATTAAAATTCAAATCGCAAAACAAGATCGAAGAACTAATTGTAATCGCACCATAATGTTTGGAATTTGAATATTAAACTATTGATCGAATGAACCTGTACTAAAATAGTGCAAGTAATGCCTTACAGATCTCTTAGGGGAGACCGGGACTGGTTGAGTGAAGAGGCTGGTTGGCCGAGAGGCTTTTGTAAAAAGGTTTTTGAGCGCAGGTGCCCGTGTACGGACGTAACGAACCAAAAAAAAAAATGAAACCTTGCGAAATTCATTTAACAATATTTCAGAAATTTCTTCGGAAAATCCGTTAGCATTTTCTTCAGATATTTCTATGAGAATCAGAACTTCCCCTTGCTCGATATTGAGAGGATCATTGAGTTAGGGAGGTATCGATATAGGGAACACATTTATATTTGGCCGAATGCCGTTTGGCCGAACAGTTTAAATTTGTTTCCTTATTTATACTAATGATACACTACTGGTGGTGTTTTAACCATAATACAAAAATCTTGAAATGAGTATGGCATATATTTATTATAGATAGCCTTGAAATTCATTTCTTGTCGCTTTGTGGCATGGTACAAATACCACAGGTCTGTACTTAGTTTAAGTGGAAGGAGAAGTGAGATATTCGAAGTGAATAGTGAACAGTGAGAACTGAGAAGTGAGAAACGATATGTTCGCAATGAGTACAGAGTGTTGAGAAGTGAGTACTGAGAAACGGAAAGGAGTATTAATAGTGAGATGTGTGCAGTAAGACGTGAATAGTGGAAAGTGAGAAATGAGAAGTGAGAAGTCATAGTTGCGAAGTGAGAGGTAGGATGTGGATAGTGAGATAAACAGATGTAAGGGGCGAGCAGAGAGAGATGATAATTTGGAAGTGAGAAGTGAGTGAGAAGAAATTAGACACGAAGAAGAAGAAAGATACAAGAAGGAAGAAAAAAAGATGGAAAGAGAAAGAATCTCGTTTCTTACTTCTCATTTCTTACTGCTTCTTTCTCACTTCTCATTTCTTACTACTTACAGCTGACTTATTTCTTCTCATCTATTCACTTCTCACTTCGCACTTCTCACTTCTCAATATGTATTTATCTCTCTTATAATTTCATACTTCTCACTTCTCACACTCCCTTCTCATTTCTTACTTATACCTTTCACATACAATGAACTCTCCCTCACTCGATATTGAAGGGACCATCGAGTTAAAGGACACATTTTCATTTTATTTTCAAAATTCAAAAAAAAATTATATCATGTAGAAATATGGAATCATTTGGTCAAAAGGGTCATTTCACCGAAAAGGTCATTTGGCCGAATAGTTAATATTTTTTTTCCATATTAAGTGAAGCGAAAAGTGAGATGTTCGAGGTGAATAGTGGGAAGTGGGGAACTGATAGATGAGAACTGAGAAGTGGAATACAAAATAGTCGAAACGACATAGGGGAAGTGCACCGGTTTTGGCCAACTTAGTGCCTAATTTGGCTAACCCTTAAAAATACATTTTTTTATTCTTTTCTTTATTTGATAGGCACTCTGTGTTACTTAACCGCTACTGTGCCGAGATCTACTGTGGTATTCTGCTCTACAGAATCTATTTTTAGATTTCCATTACCATTATTGTTGTCGTTGCCAGTCCATCTCATCGTGAGTCCATTGTGTCCGTTTGTCCATGTCGTGTATTCAATGATCGTTGCATTGTTCGGTTGCCATTAATCCGGGTAACGTTGGAGGAATGCCTCAGAGAAGAACAAGTTGTCAGTTGTCATCAGGCAGCCGTGACGGTAAGGCGCGTACCCCAAACGCCACCGTATGGGCTGCGGATCCGGCGACTGACGAGGGTTTAGTGGAGGGGCTGGGAATTGAACCCATGACCATTCACTTGTAAGGCGAACGTGTAGCCAACTACGCTACGGGTCCCCCTTAAAAATACATATTTTTCCAAAATAATCGATCAGTTGAAAGCAACGTTGAAGCGTGAGGGATACATCTCTTATTGGAACTAATAAAACCCTTGCGAATTGCTTTATTTTTGGAGTTATTCGCAAAATTGGCCAAATTAGGAACATGGCCAAAACCGGTACAGTTCCCCTATCTGCTTTTGTAAACAAAGATTCAAACGTCAATTTGACGAAGCTGATAGCACTCCCACGCAAACCAACATCATTAACAGGTAGCGGAAGCCTTCGCCTACGTATTTATGGTGTTGGTTTGCGTGGGAGTGCTATCAGATTCGTCAAATCGACGTTTGAATCTTTGTTTACAAAAGCATATAAGTCATTTTGAAATGTCCAAATTGAGTACAAAGAAGTTACTGTTAAAGGTGAGTACTGGGAAATGGAAGTGAGTACTGAGTAGTGGGATTAGTGCAGTAACAAGTGAGAAGTGAGAAGTGGTTTTTAGTCACTTCTCACTTCTTGTTTCTTCCTTCTTACTTGTAATTCCTCACTTCTCACTCTTTACTACGCACTTCTCACTTCTCACTTTGTACTTTTCCCTTTTCACTATTCACTTCTCTTTTCTCACTTCTTTCTTCTCATTTTTCATTTCACACTCTTCACTTCTCATTTCTCACTTCGTTTTTTGCACTTCTCACTTCTCGCTTATCACTTTTCATTACTCACTTTTCACTTCGCACTTCCCCCTTCTCATTTTTCACCTCTCTCTTCTCACTTTTCATTACTAACTTCTTACTTCTCATTCGCATTTCTCATTACTTTTCACTTCACACTTTTCCCTTCTAACTTTTTACCCAACAGACATTCACTAGTTTAACTAACATCAGTGTGATGATTCAATTCAGCACTATGTTCAATTATGTACTATTTCTTATCGCAACTTCTGTTCAGGCTTTGTTCACACACTTTTGGAGAAGTTATACAGCTACAACATCTCATTTTTAAACAACTTTATTACCTGATTTGTTAAACCTTTAAAAAGCATTTTAGTTAGCTTTAATTCAGCTACATGTATTTTTTTTCGAAAATAATAACGCATTGAGGGGTAACATCATCAAGATCTCTATTGAACGTATGTTGAAGAAGCTGCTATTTTCATATAATTATTTTAAAGTTTTCCTAAAGCGGGTCTCGAACTGCTGACATTTGATCATCCGCCGGTAACGTTGTCATCCGCTTACTCAGGCTTACTCAATGCATAACATAAATAATCGTATGGCTGAATGTGAATTATTATTGGACTCTTATTCAACAAGTCAATCTGTCAAACTACAGTAACTGTACAAGATTTTCATTTCAACCATTGTTCAGCCAGTCATAAATATTGAACACTGGGGGAAATATATGAAAATAATGTCAAAACTATAAAATAAAATCCGTCCCCAATGATATTCATGGAGCTTATGAAAATTTAATAAATTTAATTTCGACCTTGCTCAGAATGTCTGAATAACCGTTTGCGATATGATTGTGCCATCAATATCACACATGCAGCGAGTAAATAACTACACATATCGAAATTTATTTACATATAGAAATACAGCTAGTACATATGAAATCTGTTACAGACATGCAATATTCGTTATAATCTCCAACAGCTTTATAGATCAGGAATTAATTATGTATCACGAAATAATTTTTAATTGCCTCACGAATATAAAAAGCCTGAGTGTTCTTGACAATGAATCCAACAATGTCATTATTCATTATTCCCAATCCAGATATCATCAATTCTAGCCAACGCGATTTTTTTTTCAAACGGAAAAAGCATAACCTATTATGATGTTTTCTTTCACTGTGCGATAGATCCGATAATCCGATCCGAAATGCAATGGTTAAGAAGGACAAAGGTTACGAAGAATTTTGCCTTTTTTGCTCCCCTATGCTTAAACGATGGCATTTGTCATTTTAAATTGATCCCAAATTTTAAGCTAATTTGGATGTAATTTAACAGAGCACAAGCAGTTTGAAAATCACTATGAAAACAATAACTTCTGTGAAAAAACGTTTCGCATCATGCCCATTAAGCTATAAAAATGTATGAACACGCTAGTAACATAGGAAATTTAACAAGGGAAAATATCGTCGTTGTTGCTAAACGATTTGATCATGGCAACAAAAGTTATTAGGGAAATACTGAACTGTGGGGAATTCAATTTAACACGTAAAAGAATAACATCAATATCAATATGAGCATTTCTGTTTTCTTCTTAATTTTACTCACAAATTGCTTCTCAACAACAATTGACTTTTAGCTGGGTATCTATTCTGTGATGGCGAAACGTTAAATATATTCAAATAGATTCTGGGTTGCTTCACGAAACGATCCTTTACATAAGTGGCAATTCTTATAGTAATTTTCATATAACCTTCAAATGGTACGTGCACAATCAAATTACATCCAAATCAGCTAAAAATTTAGGAGGACTATTAAAATAGAAAAAAAAAACAATCGTTTAAGCACAGAAAATAAATGATATTCAATTCGAGCATCCTTTCAGAGCATGATAAACTTTTTCAATGTGCTGAAATGTGATAAAACTAAAACGTTAGTTCAACCTCAATTAAAGGTGGTAAAAAATAAATAGGCCAAGTCGAATATTAGTTGGATCAAATGCTGAAATGAAATCTGTCTTGCGAATTATTCAGGATCCATTTGATTCAGCTATGAAGATCACAAATAGACAATAATTCAACTTAGATGCTTATTTGTAGCTTGTCGTTGTTGGTTGGGCACTCTTCACTTTTCACTTCTTTCTTCTGACTTCACTTCGCAATTCGCACTTCTCACTACTCATTTCTCACATCTTTTTTCGCACTTCACCCTTCTCATTTCTCACTCCTTACTTTTCAATTCTAACTCCTCACTTTTCACTCCTCACTTTTCGCTTTTCATTTTTCACTTCTCACTTTTCGCTCCTCACTTTTCATTTTTCAATGTTCACTTTTTACTTCTTACTTTTCACTTCTTATTTCTCGTTTTTCACTTTTTAATTATTACTTTTACATCTCACTTTTCACTTCTTATTTCTCGATTCACTTCCTATTTCTTACGTCTTATTTGTTATGACATGTGAGAAATGTCTCATTCTTCATTTCTTGTTGGGCATTTCATGTAATTCTCACTACTCACTTCTCATTGTTCAATTTTCACTACTCGCAATTTAAGTTTTTTTTAACTATTCGGCCAACCGGTATTCGGCCACATGACCCGGTCTGCCAAACGGCATTAGGCTAAATGGCGTTCGGCCGAACGATATTCGGTCGAATGTCCCGAAGCCGTGTATATAATGCAGGTTCTATCACAAACGCCCGAATGACAAACGCCCGAATGTAACAGACGCCCGAATTCCATTCGCCCGAAAAGACCAAACGCCCGAAAAGACCATTCGCCCGAATGGACCACTCGCCCGAATAGGTCATATATTTATGTATACTATAACAACATGTTATTTTTTCTAATCATATTAAAAAAAAAAATATGCCACCTGGAATATATGAACGTTCCAGTTTGTCTAGTTTTTAATTTTTTTCTGCTATTTTAGATGCCTTCTTAGCCTGCAGTGGTCGTAGGGTATCAGTGGTCGCATTTCTTTATTCAAGTTGGAACTATTTTGGAACGCTGTAAAACGGAGGACTTCCTCGTTTCAAAAGCGTATTCCACTTATTGTGCCACCCTAAAATGTTATTGGAAGTTCAAGGAATACTGCTTAGGGTATTTTCATTGACCGACCATAGTGAAGGGGAGAAAATTGGGTCTCTAGTGTTCTTTTTGTGCATTGCTTGTCGACCATTCACATGAGTCCGCTACGTTAGGCATGATGGACGTTACGCATTACGGACGTTAGGGATAATTCTGCCTTCTTTATGTCATGGGTTGTTCTTTGGGTCATTTATGTATAACGTCCATTATGTCTAACGGGTACACCCCATTCACATGATACTTGCTTACAAGAAAAAACAAGTGTAAGATTTTCGAACCTCCTTGAATGCCTTTGTTATATCTTAACATGAAAAAAGTGCTAAGGTAACAATTTTTTCATAGGAAAGTTGAAGTCTGTAATCCTTCCCGTATGCCGATTGTAATCTCAATCGCTGATGTTTTCTAAAAACTAAATTTTAGTTGAGTAGAAAGAAACATCCTTGAAACTTGAATTTGGGAAGACACGTTCCTTAACATTACTCTCAGCCATCTTAAATTCCAATAGTATGTAGGGGAACTGTTCCGATCTCCATATCACTGTACATATATCCATCTCATCGCTAAACAAAGAAATAAGGGAACAAATTCGTCGTTTCTTTTTGTCAACATGCGTGCTCACTGCTGAAAAAATCACAAAAATAATAAACAAACTAAATTCCTTTCCATTGCTTTGTTTTTTATGGGATGGAAATAGGAGCTATGAGATGAAGTGGCAAACCGTCCCCCTACTTTGGATCTAACTTATACTGATAAATGTCGTTCCTTTAATGAATAAAAGGCTGTATTATATGTTCCCGTGTTTTAGCATTAATACCAAGTGGACGAATCGACGGTGTTGACCTTCACCTACAGTTCCGTCAATTGTGAACACTTCAGCAAATTGTGGTGGAGCAGTTGAGAATGCTCCGTTAATTATCCAAATCTTAGCTTGTGCTTACAACACTGAATGATGTGTTGAAGGAAATAGAAAGATCGTCCCATCATTACCATGGATAGTCGATCGCAAGAAAGGTTCTGCGTCCTATGTTGTCATATAGCATCTGTCGATATGCACATATACATCGTCACATTCAGATGGTTATAACCGGCGTTACATTATACGACGTGGCTCGTTTTTGCTTATCTTCAAAACGAATTTTGCTTGAACCTTAATACTTAGGGAAGGAATCGTGTCTTCAATACATTTAGAAAGAACAATGTATGAAGAAAAGAACGGTGAATTCCTATTTGTGCCTCTTATTTTTGACGATTGGTTTAAATAAATACCATTGTAACGTTATTTATCGCTACAGCTCTCAGGTTTTGATTCATTTTAAGATATTTGTGGACCGGTATAAGTGACCAGCATACATAAAACATATTTTAATATCAGATTCTTTTAACAATGCTGAGCGATTGAAACTGACTTTTTTGGATGAATGAATTGCAAGACAGTGATGAGTAGATTTTATTTATAATCAATGTTAAATGGGGCTTTACACCTCGGGTAAGTTTTCCGCCGGATTTTTGTCCCTGTACCCTGGGGAAAAAGTTTGCGGGCCGAATTCCCGAGGTGTGAAGCTACCTTAAAGGACTTATATAAAGACATCAAGTCATTATTTGAATATTATGAAAAAGAAAGTACAAACCGTCGTTAATTTTCTTATTATTTCACATATAAACGAAACGAATATTTGGATACATGTGAGAGACGTGTACAACAAAATATGAGATAAGTAGGAAATCAAATATACTATTTCTTTTTATTAGTCACAAAAAATCTTTTCATCTAGTAAGGTGAAGAGTTTTTCCGGGCATATAGTCTATTCGGGCGAACGGTCCATTCGGGCGAATGGTCTTTTCGGGCGAATGGAATTCGGGCGTTTGTCATTCGGGCGTTTGTGATAGAACCATCATGCAATATGAATTGTTTCTGACAAAATGGATTGGAAAATTACTTCGACTTAGAGAATATCGACTTACGGAGGGAACGCGGTATGTTATATTCAAGGGACTTTGATTTCGAGAAATGGAAAATATCGAGTAACAGAACATCAAGTTAGAGAGAGTTCACTGTTTCATTTCTCACTACTATTTAGCACTACAAAATTTTCAAAGCAAACATCATTTAGTCAATTCCGTAGAATGTTGGCGTCTTTCTTCAAAATTAATACCGCTACATGGAAAAGGAAAGATTATTCCATCGTTTTAGCAGGAATTTGCTTTCCAATGTTAGTTTTCAAAATAATGTACGCCCATATCGCAAAGTGGTAGCATCAAAAGTAATCGAAGCCTGTCCATACCTGTCAGTAGTATGAGTTTGCGAGGGTCTCCAACCAGATTCAATTAATCGACGTTTAAAACGTTGCTTGCGAAATCAATTAAGTCGTATTGGAAATACATTACATAGGGTTACTGCTCGTGGACTTCATCTCATAGCTCCGATATTCATCCCACGAAAAAACAAAGCAAAAATAAAAAAATTTGAGTTTTTTTTTCTCGATTTTTATTAAGGTGACTTTTCATAAAATTACTAGTTTGCCACCTGCTTTTCAGAAGTGACCAAGCATGTTAGCAAAAAGAAGCGTCGAAATTAATGCAATACTTCTTTGTTTCGCGACGAGACGAATATATGTTCAGTGGGATGAAAAACGAAACAATTCTCCTACATACGATTCATTATTAGGTTCGTAATTTATTTCGCTGAACTGGGTGTTCTACAAAAGTTATTTGCATAAATATTTTAACAAATGATTGATCTATCCTTGATAGCCGCAATGTAAACGATGCGCTGTTATACAATACTCAATTGAAATGCATTAAAAATTAAAAGAATAAAAGCGAAGTGTCAACCCCCACAATTGGCATTATCAATAAAAACCTTCAACAATGCGATTTTGATTTCACTGCTCAATTTCCATGGCACAGTTCCAAGGATATACAAAATGCATAACTAGGGGGGTGGTGTTTCCGGAAGCATAACCATTTGTCATCATTTAGTGAAGCTTTTTCCCTTCAATATTACGTTTAACACGTGCACTGGTGGAAATGGCTTTTCAAAATTCACTGCGAGTTTTGTTTTACATTCCGGCATGGAACTCGCCCATGTCGTGTATGAAATGTGTGCTTTTTCGATGGCGTTGAAGTTTTTGCAATGGCGCTAGTCACTAACAGTTAAAAAAATATTTGCATCTCTATGTAATCACCTAATTTTACAACTCAGTGAACCACAATATTGTACTGAACTGCATGAAAGGGACCTGAAGTCAGCGCGACCTTATGTCTTTATACATAGGAGTTTTACTTATTATAAAACAGATAGAAATAGTGCAACAGAAGCTAAATATAAATTAAACACGGCTACTGAGCCAAGGAAAGATCCAATTTAAAAACCAATCTATGAAAAATGCCTGTTCATTGTAAAATTTTCCCTCACATGACAGTATGTGCGAGATAGAGCTAATGGTTGCCCAACTGAAGTCAGCACTGCTGTTGATAAATTTTACTGATTCTACTCAAGCACGGAGTAGCAACTGGATATAGATCTCTGTAATAAGCCTAAGTTAGCCAATGCTTGATCTTCCAAATTCCAATTATTGTTTTTTAGTTCTAATTTTGGTATATTTTGCGATAAAACTCAGATAAAACAGTATATGTTTTTACTAAAAATAGAACTAATGATGTTATACCAACCACCTAACATAGTGGGTGTTCTTTTTGGCAAAGGCTCGGGCTAAAAATATACTATAAGCTGTAACCTCCTGACAAGAGGAAGTGTGCCTTAGCCGTATATGATGAATAACGATCATACTTAACACAAGATAATTTACTTTGCTTACCTGTCAGCTGCAACTTTGGTTCACTAAGAGACGATTGAGTACGGCTCAGAATTCTCCTTGAATAACAACATTCTTATACCGATGATCATGTGTAGATCCGTCATCGCTCAGCGTATGGCTGGAGCAGCTTCTCAACCAGTCAGTGGATTTCATTGAGCACCCTTAAAAGGAAGCTTTAAAACGCTTCAGAGATTGGACCATTATATGGTCATGTCTGCATTCAATCAAGGTAGTGCATGCGGTGCAAAGTGTAAATCGTTTCAATTAAAACAATATCAATGTTTAAGAGTAGGTTTCCGATAAAATGCATTAAGTGGTGCTGTTGTTGCATTTAATCACGTATTGTCCATTTACCTATTGTTTGTCGACTTCTAATGCGTTGTTGTCATGCGACCTCCCTTTCGCATAAATTCTAAGCATTTCCACTGCAGATGCCTAAACTAGGTTAGCCAGCGAAAAGAAAGCATGCAGGTAAAAGTGAAAACGGGAGCATTCGCATCGTCGTTTGCCCTCCTTTGATTGTCCCATAATCGCATTACGGTAACGACGAAGACAGCACAGTTGTAGTCGATATGTTTGATGCAGACCGAAAAAAATATCGAACCCCGATATGCGCAGCAACAGAATTGGGTCGCGGCAACGCAAGGTCGCTGTTTCACCCAGGCCAGGCGGCGTTACAACCGTCATCCGGTACTTCGACCCGAAGACGTGGGGTCAAACAAATCGATTGCTGGCCATCTGTGTAATCGCCATCACAACGCTCGTGATGACGGCAAGGAGTGGCCGGGTGGCCAATTTTCCGGTCAATTTTCGCATTAGCACAGTTGATGGGGGTTGCGCCTGGAGTGCATAGCCGGAGATAGGCTATTCATGACGGAGGCTTTGACGGTTCAAGCTGAATGACGTTCGATCGACACCGGATTGCACGGATTTGTGCCCATTTGGATTAGCGCGAAAGACCGGGCGACCAGCTGACCGAGTGACTGACTGCGATTCAGTAGGTTGTTCAGTAGTATTGTTATGTAATTCCTGTTCCGATAGCATGCGGGGGGAGGTGCTTCAGTGGCGCATATAGAGTCTTTAAAAGACAGAGAGGGACGCTCAAAGAAAGAAAAGACAACCACACGTTGGGCCCTTAGGACGATTGTTATTTGGTGCGATAAATTGAGGCTCATTACGAGGGAGCAATTATGTGTTACCCACAGCTGGAGTCCGACGCTTTTGCTTTGGTCGTTCGGTTTACCGCTATGATGAATTGTTGTGGAAGGTGTCTTGGAGTGACTAACAATGGCAACCAGCGGTGCAGAGCTGCAGGATTGAATAAGATGTTTTTCAAATGTACGGGAAGTAGGTACATGAATAGATTTGAGGGAGTAATTATTCATTTATTATTTTTCTCCAATATTGCTTCCAAACTCAAATATAAGCACGCGTCGGAACGTTTCCTCGGCCTAAAATAAAATAAAAACTCCCATAATAATTTGAACATTTCATAAAAAATTAAGATATTGATGATAAAAACCCAGATTAATCAACCTAGCGGTGATGACGCCTTTCTCGCGTAAAAAGGTAATAAATGTAGCCTTTACGCTTACACCTCGATGATGTACAAGAAAGGCAAAACAGTTACACCGTCTAATGTTATGATAGAAAATTTACACTAGTAAACGACAGATGGCGCTGCCAAAAGTTTCTCGAAGTTCCTATGTTCGAATTTTGACTAATAATATTATCTATTTTAATTATTATCTATTTTTTTTAATATTATCTATTTTTTGCAATTTGCAATTATTATGAAATTCAATAGTGATCAACAGCGTTTTAGTCTCTGTCGGATGCAACTTGTTGCAAGAAAATCGGTTAAGAGTTTCTATGTGAAAATTTGGCTAATGTTTTTTATGGCATTTTGTGCACACACACGCACACACATACACACACACACACACACACGCACACACGGACAGACAGACATTTGTTCAGCTCATCGAGCTGAGTCGAATGGTATATAACACTATGGGTCTCCGGGACTTCTATCAAAAGTTCGAATTTGGAGTGAAATGATAGCCTTTCGGTACAACTTTGTTGTACGAGAAAGGCAAAAATCAAGGTGGAAGCAAATTTATCATATTTTTCACCATTAAAATTTTCCTGAAAACCTAAAAGTTTTCAAGCACAAAATTGAAATTTTAAAACAAATATAATACCTATATTGTGTCCTGAGTTAGTATTCATCTATAGTATATTACTCGTGAAGTTTTGTCAATCGATTTCCATGTTTATTGTTTAATTTTTCGGTGTATTTGCTTAAGCTTTTTAACTCTGATTTGTTCCCTTTTTTGTGGTGTTCAGTTGCAGCTACCTCTTAGCTTAATTTGACAAGGATGAACCCGTCCTTACGTTCCCCCTACTAGAACACAGACCGACAATGCACTAGCATATGACGGCCACTTGAACATTGTGTGCAGTAGTTGGATCTCGTGCAGGAGTTGTATTTTTAAAATTTTCAGTTTTTTCCAATAATAGCGTTTGAATCACATCACAAAACCACAAAACGATCCATCAAGCAACGATTCAAACGTCGATCGGACGATTCCGGCAGCACTCTGCTAGGTATTGACGGCTGTCGTCCGGATGAAAGTGCTATCCAACTCGTCTGATGGACTTTCGAATCCTCACTAAAAGCTCACATGAACAGATAAATCACTATGGAAATTTGGTAATTGAGTTAATCATTATTCAAAAAGTCAATTTTATAATACGGATGGTGGACGGTGATGGACACGTATGTTGAACTGTAATATCGCATTAGATTTTGATGAATATCAATGGAATTGAAAGCTTCTGAAACTGAATCAAAAGGCCAAAGCCGGCCACAGGTAGAAACATTTACCAAGCATTATCAAAAAATTTCAACTTACAGTTTCAACCATTACATAATCTGAAGCTCTAAAGCTGGGACCCTCTGTAGCCTAGCGGTAAGACGCGCGGCTATAAAGCAAGACCATGCTGAGAATGGCTGGGTTCGATTCCCGGTGCCGGTCTAGGGACATAAAAGTCGTGTTGGTCTCATGAGATATGTGAATTCAAAAATGGTTACTTGGCTTAGAAACCTCGCAGTTTATAAATGTGGAAGTGCTAAATGAACACAAAGAGCGAGGCGGTAATGTCATAGTGGGTGATGTAATACAAATAAGAAGAAAAAGAACAAGATATTCTTTTCAAGAAAACGCTATCGGAATCGCCTCCAAACCTGATTCAACAGATACATGATCTTTAATTTGTTGATGGGCTTAAGAAGTCTTACGGTCGATCTTCACGTCTATGGAACAACTTGTTTGAAGAATTACGTGCAAATTAATGACAAATGTTCAGCTTCTGATTTTTAAGAATTTAATGATAAAACGCACATTGGCAATTATATTATTCAAATGTCCAGAGAAAAAAAAGGAATAGTAATATAATAAATTAGCAATGATTTGTTATAAATTCAAGAATTTTGTATAACAACGACTCTTATGGGAAACAGTGTTTTTATGCATTTAAAAGCTTGAAAATCACTTTAACATGGTCAAAACGTGAACGGAACGAATCGCAATGTTCACAAGACTTGTAGAGCACATCAAAAGCTTCCGTATAGAGGTTTTTGCGATAGTTTTTGGCGGGTATATCTGTTATTAGATTTTTTTTTCAAATTTGAAAATAGCTAAATAACACTAAATTGACTTGAGCCACCTCGAAAGTGTATCCGAATTAGCTGAAAATTTTACAGGAGGCTTATTTTAGCATATGAATTGTGAATCTGGGCTGACCGGTTAAATTTTTGATACTTTTTGAAAACATGAAAAGGGCTAATATACTATGCTGAACAAACCGTTAGGCCGAAACCCATCTGGCCGAAAGTCATTTGACCGAACGGGGTTTTCGGCCGAATACGTCATTTGGTCGAATAGGCCATTTGGCTAAATAGGACATCTTGCCGAATAGGTTATTTCAAAAGTGAGAAATGAGGAGTGAGAAGTGAGATGTCTCACTCTCATTCCTTATTTTTCACATCTTACTGTAAAAAGTGAGAAGCGCGAAGTAAGAAGTGAGACGTCTCACTACTCACTTTTCACAGTGAGAAATGAGAAGTTAGACATCTCACTACTCACTCCTCATTTTTTACTTCTCACTGTGAAAAGTAAAAAGTGAGAGTGAGTGGTGAGACATCTCACTTCGCATTACTCACTTTTTACAGTAAGAAAGGAGAAACAAGGAGTGAGAAGTGAGACGTCTCACTCCTCATTTTTCACTTCTTAACTGTAAAAAGTGAGATGTGAGAAGTAGGGAGTGAGTTTAACTTCTCACTTCTCACCCCTCATTTATCACTTCTCACTGCGTGAAGTAAGAAGACCAAAGTCAAAAGGGAGACACCTCTCTTCTCATTCATCACTTCTAGCTTCTTTTTTTCTCACTTTTTACAGTGAGAAGTGAGATTTGAGACGTCAAATGACACATTCGACCAAATGACTTATTCGGTCTGTTTGTACAAGTGTATTGTTATATTCCCGCATTATATATGTCGTACTGTAATTGACCATTTGTAAGTGAATGCATAGTAAATAAAGTCTAAACTAAGACTCAGCTATCACCATGGCATGAGATGGCATAGCATTTTATTCGTCTTTTACACAACGTAGGAAGAAAAGTTCTTCCCGTGCGCGATCATAATTTGGTGCCGTGACGGGACAATTAAAAGACTGTGGTTACGTAGATACATTTTTTTAGAAATCAGCGCTGCAATTGATCGTCGCCAATCGTTACCTTCCCATTGCTGCTTTAATCGTGGCGTGTCTGTATCATCATTCAATAAAGCTGCTGCAGTGGGCTCATCTTTCTACAGGATGATCGATACGCTCACGCTCTGAACAATGGTGTGCAAAACAATACCCTTCCCAACTAATCAAGCCCTGATCGATAAACGTGATGTAATTTTTCTGAATATTTTGCGTCAAACTTAGCAAATATTAAGCTTTTATTTTGGGTAATAAACATCGCTTTGCACAAATAGAACATTTTTAGAACGCCTTTTTTGAAAAATCAACTAGTAAAAAAACGTAGAGCTATTAGATCAGTCGAATTTCCATTGAAAGTATATAGGAATGTTAGTAATGACGTCTAGATGTGGTTGAAAATATGTTGCAAAGGTTAAAAAACTCTAAAAAGTGCAAAACTCTATCTGGGTAAATAATGAAAAATGATACTAGCGTGACATAAAAATTTTGGCGTTTGGTATATGTTGGGGTTTAATGAGAATCTTAGTCATAAGCCAACACTGTTTAAATAAAGCAAAAAACATGTTAAATAAGTGAAAACGAGGGCTTGATATTTATTTGGAGTGGCTCCCTCTGAATTTATAATGCCTCTAATTCTCCTGCGGTTGCACTTTTTTGACACTTTTAATGCTTGGTAAATAAGTATAATGGTCATATGCAATTGATTTAGTGTGAATATTGATGAGAAATTTGAGGAAACTGTGTTGTGCGAACACCTCAAACCCGTGTGAAGGGAAAATCCTTAAACATGAAGAAAGTAGACAAGATAACAAACTATACTTAGCCGAAAACTTGTATAAATTTTGAAAAAAGTTAGAAATATAAAAAAGCACTTGTGTTACGATTTCTTATAATTCCTATTCGGCCAAATGACCTATTCGGCTTAGAAACCTCGCAGTTAATAACTGTGGAAGTGCTTATTGAACACTAAGCTACGAGGCGTCAATGTCCCAGTGGGGGATGTAATACTGCCAATGAAGAAGAAGAAGACCTACTCGATCAAATGACCTATTCGGCCAAATGACCTACTCGGCCAAATGAACTTTTCGGCCATATAACCCTTTCGACCTAATGGTCTGTTCGGCCCAATGCACAGTGGTTGATTTTTTTAATTATAAATATTTATCTTATACCAAAGAATGACGAGGATACAATGAGATACAAATGAAACCACTTGTAATAGAAAGCTTTGAAGCTTACCTTTCGAATGTGCATTGATTTGGCTGCCACTTTTTGCCACCTTGCGAGATATTTTGGTGTGAAAAATGTACATTCAAAGTTAATTGCCTATATGCCGGGTATTAAGCCACCCGGTGTGGAAATTAATTACTATGTCTGAAACTTGATTATGCATATGTACAACATGTGATAGATTTAGTTCGGAAAAGGTATTGGAGGGTAACCGCCCCTTCGGTGGTTTTAATAGATAGACACATAGTGTCTTTGACAAAGTTTTTCTGTACATTATTTCTGACAACTTTCCCAAAGACGCCATTTTGTTCCAAAAAATGTTGAAAAAAAAATAAAATTCCTATCTCACTTTTAGGTGAATTAATCAAAAATAAAATTTTCTCAAATGATACCCCTTGATGTATCAAACATATTTGCTGAACATACTATGCCATTTAAAACACGATTTCATACCGAAAAAGCTGACGATCACGTTTTTCGGGATTTCAACCACTGTCTTCTTCTTCTTCATTGGCATTACATCCCCCACTGGGACATTGCCGCCTCGCAGCTTAGTGTTCAATTAGCACTTCCACAGTTATTAACTGCGAGGTTTCTAAGCCAAGTTACCATTTCTGCATTCGTATATCATGAGGCTAACACGATGATACTTTTATGCCCAAGGAAGTCGAGACAATTTCCAATCCGAAAATTGTCTAAACCGGCACCGGGAATCGAACCCAGCCACCCTCAGCATGGTCTTGCTTTGTAGACGCACGTCTTACCGCACGGCTAAGGAGGGCCCCAACCACTGTGCAATGGTATATTCGGCCAAAAAACTTTCGGCCTGGTGGCCTTCGGCCAAATACATTACTCCCCACCTTTGTTCTCTTTTCTCTTGTCAAAATATGTTTTAGCAAATATCTAAACATAACTTCTTGAATATTCACTTTTTTTTTCAATTTCGTTAAACCATATATAAACAATTGTTTTGTTTTAAATAAACGAGTTATTAATTGATCAGCCGCAATAGGATGACTGATTTTAATTTATTCATATATCTTTCACAATCGATCATTTTTTAAACATTTTATTTAATCGTCTAAGACGAATTAAGTACTCTCCATTTAATTCCACTAGTTAATTTTCGTTATCTTTGCAGATACGTATTTCGACCACAACTGTGTGGTCGTCTTCAGTGTCTCGTACTTGACTCGACTTAGTCAAGTACGAGACACTGAAGACGACCACACAGTTGTGGTCGAAATACGTATCTGCAAAGATAACGAAAATTAACTAGTGGAATCAAATGGAGAGTACTTAATTCGTCTTAGACGGTTGAATACATTCCACTAAAAGAGCTTTATATATTTTTCTGATTTTATTTAATGTTAACTATAGGAATTGGGCAGTAATTAAAAAAAATCTACACCTTTTAGTATTTTGCTAACAAAGACGTTTGAATGGATTCAATTATCTTCCAGACTTCAATAAGACAATTTCTATTTAACATGGAACAGGATTGGTATTAAGCGTTTTATGCATCAAATTATTTAATTAATATATTTTGTTTACGTTATTGGAAATCTCAATTCCAGTTCTGATTACCGTTTATTTTCATACTTATTATTGTCCACACACAACTCAACCAATGTTCATTCATCGTTAACGTCAACTAGTCATACATTTTTTTTCTAAATTAATAATTGATGCAAATTTTCTATGAATAAAATAACCTACGAAGCGTGAAAAAAATAGTTTCATATTCATTTTTTTACACACCTTTTTTTCCATTAGCATTGAGCAATTCGCACAAATTCGTAGGTGGTACAAGCCTGGAGTATTGTAAGAGAATAGAATTACTTTCATCCGTTACCACAGATATTGATTTGGAACTAATCATTATCTCTTAGCTGGAAGCAACGCACTCTCCAATAGTCGAGATCTGTCCTGGACACGTCCTTCCGAATCCTGAGGATGGGGAAGGATTGTTAGTTGGACACTTACTTAAGAAAGATGCAGAGAACTTTACGATCTCTCATAGGTGTTACGGGAGGCTTTGGAATTGTTAGTGTTGAATGGAACCCACGACCTCCTACTTATAAGGCAGAAGCGGTAGCCACTAGACCACCGAGCTCGTTCCATTTTAACATACCTTTTTTCCATACAGATATTCATAGATAAATTTCTCTGCAGAAAGTATTCAATGACCCTCGAGTAATTTATAAAAAAAAGGTCGTAAGTGTTTCCGAGTAAATTAATTTGAAAAAAAGTGTCTTGGAAGTCATTCATAGTACGAAAAAACTGTATGAGAACGAATTGTAGGGGACTAAAAGGTGAAGAAAATATTACACCGGTTGAAAAAAAAAATCTGCCAAAATATCTCACCAAAATTTTACCACAAAAAATTGATTTCAAAAACACTGAATTGAATGTGAAATTTTGTTTTTAGTGGCTTGGTGTTGATGTATAAATATTGGAACGATTAGTACGGGAAATCTAGTGTTGGTGATGGAGAATCGTGAGTAAGTTTTAAAAAGCGTGAAATACAAACATTTTTTCAGTTTTCAAAAACGCCAAAACAGTAATACTTAGGAAGAAAATACACACCAGCCTTGTCGTTCAAAATTGACCCAGAAATCAGAATTCGACGTCAAATAGGGGAACTGTTCCGTTTTCAATCTCACTGTACATATATTCATCTCATCGCGAAACAAAGAAATACGGCACTAATTTCGTTCCTTCTTTTTGCTAACATGCATGCTCACAGCTACGCAGTTACCTTCCCGAATAATCAAGCGTCGATGGGCGTGTGCTCTACATACCGGCCTCCCGACCCCGACGTCCATGGTTCGAACCCAGTCTGCCGTACTTCACCTTTTCACAAATGAAAATCATCATTCATAAGGCAACATATTGAAATTCTTACCGATTCCTTGTGGCAAATTATCATAAGGCGTTTGATTAAAAATCATACGTCCATTTTCCTCAGTGTATGGCACAGTAAACATTAGCAAACATACCAAGAAACATACAATCTTTTTTGCTTAGTTCAAGCTCAATTTCAAACAACCGCCATCCCAATCGGAGTTTGGACAATCCTCACGGAATTTAAATTTAAAAGTACCTACACGCGTTTTTTAGGGCGAAGCAACGCACAACTATCATTTTTATTATTCCACGCATGCTGCGACGCAGCAAAGCTGAAATAATAGAAAATGACAGTTGTGCGTTGCTTCCATATTGGGTGGTGTATCCTTCAAAACGCGAGTACTTTCAAATTTGGATTCCGTGAGGATTTTCTTTAAGGTACATCTGTGCTTTTATATCAGACTTCATTACTATATCTCATCAACACTTCCGCCTGTCTCTTTATATAGTTGTCTATGCCAGGTCATATTTTAAAGCATTCACAACCTTTGTTGCAGGTGGACTTGAAACATCCATTCTTTTCACCTGAGTTTCTATTTCAAGCACAACCTATGCTTTTTCGATATACTAACTCTTCAGTTTCAAAATGTCTCTGTCCACCGTTTTGGATACTCACTTATATTATGCCAATGTTGTGAAAGTTGTTGTTGTAGCATAACTATAACTGTATGAGTCGTGGTCACCTATAAGTTTCACTTTTTGGTGGCAAAGTTCATCTTCATCACGCCTTTTCCTTCACAAATACTAAAAAGTTATCAAAAATGAAGCCAATATAGGATTGTTTGCATACCATCGTTATAATTTGTGTGTGTTTTTTTTTTATTTGGGGGGAAAGACGGCTTTGGCAGGTTTTGTTCTAATTAATTGCATATTATTCGGCAACTCGGCCGTACGAAAACCATTTTTTTGTTAAATATCTTGGCTGTGCATATGCACAGCATATGTTTCGAAATGGACAAATTGATATGAAATTTGCGAAAAAGAATCCACGTGTCTTGGAGGGACTCGAACCCTCAACCTCCTACTCTCTAGATAGGCGTGATAACCCCTACACAACAAGACCACTTAAAGGTCACGTTTGCGGAAAAGCCATCAGAATCCGAGTACCAACCTCCACCGCGGTCAGCTCTCTTTTTTGCAAATTGAATATCTTTCGGATGCTTGATTTGTCCAACCTCCACATGTGCTTTACTATTGTATACCCACAGCCAAGCGAGTGCACATTGTTTATTAAACGAGAGGATCGCACTCCATGCCCCCCAGGAACTGTCTGGGCGGGACGGTATAGAATGCGAATTCAATCGCACTCTGCTGTGCCAAAGGCTTGCTTGGCTAAAGCATTTGATGAGTTTGATTGCCTTTAACGTAAGCGGTCGCGTGTACTCAGACGACTAATGACGGTGAAAGACCGACACTTGATTACAATTAATTGCATATTATTCGGCAACTCGGCCGTACGAAAACCATTTTTTTGTTAAATATCTTGGCTGTGCATATGCACAGCATATGTTTCGAAATGGACAAATTGATATGAAATTTGCGAAAAAGAATCCACGTGTCTTGGAGAGCTAACCGCGGTGGAGGTTGGTACTCGGATTCTGATGGCTTTTCCGCAAACGTGACCTTTAAGTGGTCTTGTTGTGTAGGGGTTATCACGCCTATCTAGAGAGTAGGAGGTTGAGGGTTCGAGTCCCTCCAAGACACGTGGATTCTTTTTCGCAAATTTCATATCAATTTGTCCATTTCGAAACATATGCTGTGCATATGCACAGCCAAGATATTTAACAAAAAAAAGGTTTTGTTCTATTATTGGCAGAGGGGTTTTTGTCGACCAAATTTTATGAAATTTGGCCACAATATTCTTTGATATGCAAAGAATGTTTAGGCCAAATTTGAGCCTAGTCAGTCATAAAAAACCTCCCTGCCAATAATAGAACAAAACCTGCCAAAGCCGTCATTCCCCCTATGTCTCTTTATAGTGCTACATAACATAATAAAACAGCAGCTACACATTTAAATTTTTTTTACCGATATCGGCTGTGCAAATCTTCGGCTGAATAGACGTTTAATTACGGCGGCTCCTTAGAGTGCCGCAGTAAACAGATTACTTTTTCAGCTGATCTATCAGCAGAAAGTCTCGAATCGAGCACTCGGCTGTGCGGATCTCGGTAAAAGAATGAAAAAAGCCGAGCTGATCTAAGTGTATACGTTCCTAGCTTGGATAAAACTTCTACTGAGTGAATTCAACAGCCAATTTCCTATTAATGTCGGTAAACTTGAACACATTTTCTGTTGATATATTTCTAAAGTTAGATTTAAGCGTAGCTACGACCCATCATCAGGGAACGTATCAAAAAAGTATTGCAGGAAAGAAGAGAGCTCGCATCATTATCACTGATGAAAAGGCCTCTGCCTGACTTCAATACCATTCAAGGTTCCAAGACACGATGTCCGATGGATCACATGCGTAAAATCAGTGTGTCAATGCCAGATTATATGTGACGCGGCTCTAAACAAAAATAGTCATCATGTGATACCTCCACGACAGGATATGTCTTTGGTTGCCATCTCAGTACTAATATGGCGTAAGCCCACCCACCGCATCAAGATCATATATTCAAGGGGAGGGAACTCTGATTTGGCCCCAATTTGCTAGTTTTTGCTTAGTTGGATGCGTTTGAATGCACTATCCGTCAAATAGCCTACCTTGGCATCATCGCTTAACTCGTTGTTGGGACGTTTCAAAATTATTAGCAGTCCACATATCGGTAAAACAAGTGAGTGTTCACAAAACCTCGTTTGAGCCCAACTCAGATAGTTGTTTTTTTATGATCTGCACATTTTCATTGGGTTTTACGACTTGTTTTGAAATTTAAATGCTTTTGTACCAACGAACGAGTGCAAAACCTCCGGTACAAATTGCTGTGGGTGTTAACGTTGACTCTGATGGCCGTGTGGTAGCCCATTTTATGACCCTGTTTTAATTACACGTGACGAGTACCTCCAGCAGTTTTCCGATAACCTTGGCAGTCGTGATGTGTTCCGTTGGTTGCCATTTTTCGAAACAGTCATTGCAAGCAACCTTACATACGGGCAAAGCACACATTAGAATGGAGAAACTTTATTCGCCAGTGTACTGCATTCGGGGGTTGCGTATCGATCAAACGGGAAGTTTTGAATGGGAATGTTATTTTTTATTTGTGATACAGATGTCGTCAAACGACACGGAGGTAATTCAACAATCATCATTAACCATCATATTTCTCATCTATGTAAACCGCTTATCAATTTCATCATCTGATTACTATATGGCGCAAATAAAATCACATAAATCATTGAGTAGCAGAATTTTACGATGTTGTTAAAGTTCATTCGGTTCGACTAGCAGCGCTCAAAGGCGAAACAATGTGATGTAAAGCAGATTCATAAATGTTACAGTCCGATGTGCACCTCCAACATTGTTGCATAGTGACACACATTCTGACAAAATTCGATTTTTAAATAAAAAGGGACTGTAAACCAGAAAATTTTACATTTTTTTAACGTGTTCAATTTCAGGAGATATTCAAAGAATATGGGTTCGGTGTCATTCTTAATAGTTTCATAGCCAATTCCTTGAACTGTTTTGGCATGACAATCTATTACAAGCTTCGGGATATAAAACTTTGAAAATAAAATAGAAAAAGATGTATACGTATGCCGCCCACTATGCCTCCGAAAGGTCGATTCAAATTATGACTATGTTGTTTTTTTCTCCTACCGAGGTAATTATCATTACGAAGGCAACTATAATTTAACGTTCCAGCCCCACTGGAAAAATGCATCCCAAAAACCAACAGCCAACAAAACGAGCCAAATTAGCGGAATGATCAAGATGAACCATAACCCATGGACAGTAACAAGGAAGAGCCCCCCATTCAATTGAGGAGGAAACTGCTTAAGAGTGGTAATAAATTTCACATTACTCATTTTTCCTCCCTCAACAGTTGCACTGCAGTATGGGCCGTGTCGAATCTCAAGTTTTTTTTTCTTCTGCTACTCGGTCGGTGATGGATGGTTGCTTACACTATGGAGCAATTAAAATTGATGCGTTTTTAAATTTTGCTCATCTCTTCGCGAAACTGTTCGTTCCTGGTGACTGGTGGCGCCCCCGCCCGCCTTTAACATGTCTTGGTTTGCATTTTATACCTATGTGTGTTGTTTTTGTAGCTGCTGCCGTTTTTTTACAGTCTGTAACTCATGTATACGGATGGCCCAAACCGATTGGGAAATTTCTCATCGTTGATGACGACGAGCGATTCATCACTATTGGGCCTCCCAAAGATGATGATGATGGGAATGTTTGGCATTTGGGGTCTAATATTTTCTTATGTAAAAAGATGTAGATTGAATCACTGACATAGTTAGGCGAATAATGAATTGCTGAAGGTTTTGTTAATTGTGGGTCGGTAATGAGGATTTTTTTTATTGATGCTCATGTTGCAACAATTGCATTGAATGAATTATATTCAGAGTTCACCCTTTTCATTCAACCTTAGGAGAAGAGGATGTTCGCTTTGTTAAATTTTGTCTAACAGCTATCATGTTTTGTAGCACGACATAATGTATGCAACATAACAATAAACAATGAACAATTACGCACTCGGCCTTCCAGGTCTTAAATCACAATTTCGTGATATTAGTCCAATCATTGTACTGAAAAACTAAAGTCCCGGGATAGAATTTGTGTTCTTTATTATAGTTAATTTTAGGAGCTCATGCTCTAACGTGAAAAAAATAGAAAACTAAACAGACTTCAAGACGATTTAGTGGCGAGGGGATTAAAATTGAGACCGCTAGTACTAGAAAAGACTGGTGAACGTGATGTTTAAGTTCTTCATGGAAAAGTAACTTCCACAGAGTGATAAAACGCTTTACTGTGTGGACCCTGCTTTTCCCTGAAGAGCTTAATCATATTCATATCGTGGAAATGATGTTGTAGACACTGTTAAGAATATTTTGGTGGAAATTAGAATCTGGTTATGCTTTTTGGACTGAAGAAGCTTATTTCAAAAAGGATGTAAGACCCAGTGCAGTGATATGTCAATTTTGAATAAACTTTTTGAAAACCAACACGTTATTCAAAACTAAGAAAAACAACTCCCTGCAAAAGATCCGTTGACATTTTTACAATATTTCTCGAAAGTTGTTGTTAATCTGAAAAGAATTCTTGGAAGGACAAGACAAGAGGAATTCAAGTAGAATTGTTTTTCTGTTTTGTTTTTACATTTCTGCTGAAATTGTGAGGAATTTCGAAACACAAGTCCGCAGAAATTATTTTGGGGGAGTTCGAACTCCCACGAACTCCCTGTGTAGGCTGACCATACGTACCGTATTTAACGGAACAGTACCGTTTTTTAAGCCCTACTGTACTGTCCCGTCATAATCTTGAAAATCCTTAATTTGTACCGTTTTCCATTGATTTTTTCAATGAGCTCTATAATTTAATTCAAACAAACTTAACAGTGGACGAAATCCATAAAAAAGTGTGAAATGCCAAAAACTTGGTTCCGTCGTCGGGGGTGACAATGGGTCAAATTGGGGTGAGAATGGGTCACTGTTTCAACCACTTAGAATACTTGTAGCTTGGATTGAATGCATCTGAGGGCAAGAAGACTAAAATGTAAGAGACCTTTCCGAACGATTTTGCTCTACGACCTCCAGACTACCGGTGAAAGCGATGACCCATTCTCACCCCCAGACCCATTTTGGTGTAACTTATTTTGTAAACAATAGGACGGCATTTATCTCTTTTTAAACAATCTCATTTTAAAACTATTTTCGTTTCTACTTTATCTATTCAATGTTTCATGCTTCATACACTTCTTACAATGATTTTCATATCCAGCTATAACTTTAATTATAAAATTGCTACTTTTTGATACGTTCTGGGGCTTGTCATTGAAGCCTGCTCGCAACATTTACTACGCCGGATAAAGTAAACATAAAAGTCGGTCTTTCAGGTCTATCCGATTAATAAAAACAAGTGCTTATCAAACGGCTCAATATAAGATTTATTTCTAGTGTGAATCTCACCAATTTAGGAAAAAAAAGGATAACACTATTGCTCTTGTGAGCGTCTCACCAACGCAGAGGAAAAAACTCAAGCATTTTTTCTATCTCAACACATGCAGACGTCCCACCACGCAAATGTATGATAATTTTCATCCACAGTTACACCATTCTTCTTGCGGAAATCCTACCAAAGCAGAGGGAGGAACTCAGGTACATTTTTATCTCAATACATACGAGCGTCCCACCACGCAAAGTTGTGGTCATTCTGATCCACAAGTGAACTATGCTTCTTACGGGCGTTCCACCACAATAGTAGAAGAAACTCCAGCATTTTTTTTTATATCTCGACGCATGAGGGCGTCCTACCACGCAAAATTATGATCATTTTTATCCACAATCCTAGCATTCTTCTTGTGGCTTCCTGAGCTGCAAAGGAAGATGCTCAGGAAGTTTTTTTTTACTATCTCAACGCATGCGGTCTTCTCACTATGCAGAACTGTGATCATCCTTATCCACAACTACTCCATTCTTCTCATGATTTTTTTCTATCTCAATGCTCACGGGCATCTCATCACTCAGAATTGTGATAATTCTGATCTGAAATTATGAAATTCTTCTTGTGGGCGTCTCACCAACGCAGAGGAACTCATGTAGTATTTTTTATCTTAACGCGTGCGAGGGACCCACAGAACTGTGATCATTCTTATCAACAATTACAATGTATACAAGCGAGCGCTTTACGCAGAGGAAGCAACTCCGATGCTTTTCTATCTCAACGCATGCGGACATCCCACCAAGCCAAATTGTGATCAATCTTATCCACAAGTACACTTGCGGGCGTCCCACCACGCAGAGTTGTGATCATTTCGATCCACAATAACACGATTCTTCTTGCGGGTGACTTAGTAATGCAGTGGAAGAAACTCAGACACTTTTTACTTCTGCTTCTTTTTTGCATTTCATCCCCACTGGGACATTGCCGCCTCGCTGCAACTGTTCATTCAGCACACCCACAGTTATTAACCGCGAGGTTTCTAAGCCAAGCTACCATTTTTGCATTCGTATATCATGAGGCTTACACGATGATACTTTTATGCCCAGGGAAATCGAGACAATTTCCAAACCGAAAATTGTACAGACCGGCACCGGGAATCGAATCCAGTCTCTCTCAGCATGGTGTTGCTTTATAGCCGCGCATCTCACCACTTGGCGAAGAGAAGCCTCAATATGGACGTCTCAACACGCAAATTGTGATTATTGTGATCCACAATTAGACTTATACATGCTTCTTTCGAGCGTCCCATTATTACAGAGGAAAGTCCTCAGGCACTTTTTCATATTTCAACGCATGCGGGCGTCCCATCACTGCAAAAGAAGGTATCAGACAGTTTTTTTCTATCTCAAAGCATGGGGTCTACCCAGCTTCCACACTGATATTCTTCCCTCCCCCTTCATACGGGAGCTTGGCAGAAGGAAGGTCGTGCGATATATGCCATCACAAATATTGCCCTCCGCTCGCTTTCAAATCGACTTCTATAAAAACATTCTTCATGCCTGCCGTATCCTAACGGAACTATCAATTCTATACTTTCGCCTCTAATGCTATCATGAACATGTACGTCCAAGTTTGGAAGATGATATTAGCATTTCCATATCATCTTAAAATGGTTTGTAAAATAAAAATAATTGATAGAAAAAACTAAAGATCAATGAAGATTGTTGTTAATTACCTTAATTATAAAATATCGGACCGGATTACTTTAATTTATTTTTTGGCGGATCGCCTCAAAATTTCTTGAATGATGCCTGCGCAGATTTTTGGATAAATCGTCAGATTGATTTTTGAATGAATTCTGATCAATCTTATCCACAAGTACACTTGCGGGCGTCCCACCACGCAGAGTTGTGTTCATTTTGATCCACAATAACACGATTCTTCTTGCGGGTGACTTAGTAATGCAGTGGAAGAAACTCAGACACTTTTTACTTCTGCTTCTTTTTTGCATTTCATCCCCACTGGGACATTGCCGCCTCGCTGCAACTGTTCATTCAGCACACCCACAGTTATTAACCGCGAGGTTTCTAAGCCAAATTTGCATTCGTATATCATGAGGCTTACACGATGATACTTTTATGCCCAGGGAAATCGAGACAATTTCCAAACCGAAAATTGCATAGACCGGCACCGGAAATCGAATCCAGTCTCCCTCAGCATGGTGTTGCTTTATAGCCGCGCATCTTACCGCTAGGCTAAGAGAAGCCCCCATATGGACGTCGCACCACGCAAAATTGTGATTATTGTGATCCACAATAAGACTTACACATGCTTCTTTCGGGCGTCCTACTATTAAAGAGGAAAGACCTCAGGCACTTTTTCTTATTTCAACGCATGCGGGCGTCCCACCACTGCAAAGAAAGGTATCAGGCAGTTTTTTCTATCTCAAAGCATGGGATCTTCCCACTATGCAGAATTATGATAATTCATATCCGCAACAACAAAGGCGTTTCATTAACGCAGAGAAAGGATCTCAAGATTTTTTTTGACTCAATGCATCCGGGTGTCTTATTACTCTGAATTGTGATAATTCTGATTCGCAATTACGAAACTCTTCTTGCGGCCGTCCCACCACCGCACAGGAAGAAACTCTGGCACTTTTTTTCAATATCAACGCATGCGGACATCCCACAACACAGAATTGTTTTTTATTTTGAAAAACATGTTGCTTTTTTGTTTTTTCGATAGAATAACTTTTTCTGAGCTACAACATATTTTTTTTCACACGCATAGGCCCTTAGTAAAATCAAGTTAGGGGGGCTCAATACGCTAAATTATTTGTGTTTTAGAAATTAATTTAAAATAGTTGCCTTGCACTAAAATTCACGAAATTTTGGATTTAGACTCGGTTATTATAATAGATTCATGATATGTAATAATCTCAATACCCATAATAAACCCAATTATGATCGTTTCGATCCACAATTACTCGATTCTTCTTGCGGGTGTCTCAGTAACGCAGTGGAAGTGGCCCACCACGCAAAATTGTGATTATTTTGATCCACAATTACAGTTACACATGCCTTTTTTGGGCGTCGTACCATCGCAGAGGAAAAACCTCAGGCTTTTTTCTTTATCTCAACGTATGCGGGCGTCCAACTACGCATAAGTATGATCATTCTTATCCTTTACTACAAGATTATTCTTGCGGACTTCGCTGTAACAAAATGTAAGAGACTCAAACTTTTTTTTCTATCTCAACGCATGTGGGGATCCCCACCCCACAGAATTGTGATCATTCGGATCTACAATTACAACATTCAACTTGCGTGCGTCCCAGGCTTTTCTTCTATCTTAACGCATGCAGGCACGTGATCATTTCGATCCACATTTACATTATTCTTCCTGTGGGTGTCTCATTTACACAGAGGGAAAAAAACTCATGCTGTTTTTTTTATCTCAATGTTTGGGGCGTCCCATTACGCAGAGGAAAATCCTAGGCACTTATTTATCTCAATGTGAATGTGATCCACAATTACACAGTTATTCATCCCTCCAAGCCAAATTGTGATCAATCTTATCCACAAGTACACTTTACTTCTTGTGGGCGTCCCACCACGCAAAATTGTAATCATTTCGATTCACAATTACACGATTCTTCTTGCGGGTGTCTCAGTAACGCAGTGGAAGTGGAAGGCACTTTTTACTTCTCCTTCTTATTTGCATTACATCCCCACTGGGACTTTGCCGCCTCGCTGCAACTGTTCATTCAGCACTTCCACAGTTATTAACCGCAAGGTTTCTAAGCCAAGCTTCCATTTTTGCATTCGTATATCATGAGGCTAACACGATAATACTTTTATGCCCAGGGAAATCGAGACAATTTCCAAACCGAAAATTGTACAGACCGGCCCCGGGAATCGAATCCAGTCTCCCTCAGCATTAATGAAACAATGAGTTAACCCCACGAAAAAATTCACAAAAAATCAAAGAAAATTCAGAGGGTATTTAAAAAGCTGTTAAAGTTCAGGTTAACCGAGAAATTAATGAATTCCAACCGCGTAAAAAAACCTGGGTGTATTGTGATCCACAATTAGAATTATACATGCTTCTTTCGAGCGTCCCATTATTACAGAGGAAAGTCCTCAGGCACTTTTTCATATTTCAACGCATGCGGGCGTCCCATCACTGCAAAAGAAGGTATCAGACAGTTTTGTCTATCTCAAAGCATGGGGTCTACCCACTATGCAGAATTATAATTCATATCCGCAACAACAAAGGCGTTTCATTAACGCAGAGAAAAGATCTCAAGATTTGTTTGTCCCTGTGCTTCCGGAAGTCTTATTACTCTGAATTGTGATTATTCTGATTCGCAATTACGAAACTCTTCTTGCGGCCGTTTCACCACCGCACAGGAAGAAAAATTGGCACTTTTTTTAATCTCAACGCATGCGGACATCCCACAACACAGAATTTTTTTTTTATTTTGAAAAACATGTTGCTTTTTTTTTGTTCATTCGATAGAATAACTTTTTCTGAGCTACAACATATTTTTTTCACACATCTCAACGCATGTGGGGACCCCCACCCCACAGAATTGTGATCATTCGGATCTATAATTACAACATTCCACTTGCGTGCGTCCCAGGCTTTTCTTCTATCTTAACGCATGCAGGCACGTGATCATTTCGATCCACATTTACATTATTCTTCCTGTGGGTGTCTCATTACACAGAGAGAAAAACTCATGCTGTTTTTTTTATCTCAATGTTTGGGGCGTCCCACTACGCAGAGGAAAATCCTATTATCTCAATGTGAATGTGATCCACAATTACACAGTTATTCTTGCGGGCGTCCTACCAACGCAGAGGAACTTTCTTTATCTGAGGCACTTTCTTTATCTCATTGCAAACGGGCAAATAATCCATAATAACAACATTTTTCTTGCGCGTGTCTCACTGTACTCGTCGATAGCAAATCCTTCCGCACGCGATGGCATATGAGCAAGTCAAACCACCTTCCTTTTGCCAGTGGAGATATATCAGCTTCCACACTGATATTCTTCCCTCCCCCTTCATACGGGAGCTTGGCAGAAGGAAGGTCGTGCGATATATGCCATCACAAATATTGCCCTCCGCTCGCTTTCAAATCGACTTCTATAAAAACATTCTTCATGCCTGCCGTATCCTAACGGAACTATCAATTCTATACTTTCGCCTCTAATGCTATCATGAACATGTACGTCCAAGTTTGGAAGATGATATTAGCATTTCCATATCATCTTAAAATGGTTTGTAAAATGAAAATAATTGATAGAAAAAACTAAAGATCAATGAAGATTGTTTTTAATTACCTTAATTATAAAATATCGGACCGGATTACTTTAATTTATTTTTTGGCGGATCGCCTCAAAATTTCTCGAATGATGCCTGCGCAGATTTTTGTATAAATCGTCTGATTGATTTTTGAATGAACTCCATATTATATTCTAATATATAATACCTGGATCATTTTCAGAAGAAAATAAACAATTGAATTGGAAAAATGAAAAAAAAAAAAAGATGCCACGTATAACGAACCTATTCAGATAAAAGTGGCATTCCCGGTAAATCAGTTTCAAATCGACATGATTTCATTGTTCAACTCCTTACATGGTAGACCGTCGATCTGACACTTCAGAATACATAAATAAATCCTCTCGACGGGTGTCACTAGAGTTATGCAATAAAATTATTCACGGCCATCGACTGATCTCTTTCCTTCATCCTTCAGTTGTGCGCCAACTACAACCTATCTGTAGTAGCCTAAATCACCCAAGTCCACCATTTATTGCACTGCATAACGACCCTATCTACATCTTCAATTCTCCACGGTCGCGCGGAACCTGCCGCCGAATCACCACAGCAGGAGTCGAAATTAATGACACTTCGGATGAGCCCTCCAGTAGTTGGTCCATGCCCTCCTACCAGTTCATCGTTCATAAATCACCACTGAACCGATTCCAGCCGTTTGCCTTCCCGCATCCTACCAGCAGATAGTGGGCGATCCGCGATCAACGCATGGCTAACCGGCTAATTAATTGATCTGCCGCGTGGAATCAATTCGACGACGCGACGCGCGGGACTCACTTTGCCTTTGAATGGCGATGGTATTTCAAAACAGAAGTCGTTCGGTAGTGAAACGCTTCCCTCTTGGTGTACTTCACAAGGATTGCCATCTCACGCAGGCGTAGGTTGTCCGACGGGAGTAAAAAATTACTTGTTTGGTCCATACCGGCTAACCTTGATGTTCGTGACACAGTGAATAGTGTTTCTACCTATATAACAAGACTGCTCAGCAACTGGAATGCGCAATGTCGATATTCTAAGCCATCGCATCGTGGTAATTGCTACACTGTGATTTATGATATTCTCAACGAGCCGTCAGATTCTGACAGATTGCCCTCATCAATCAACCCGATTATTCATGGAATTGATTTTTTTGGTAGGTACTTAATTTAGCGCACTACAATATTCACCTACTCGTTTACGTAGGTTTCGACGAACCACCATCGAATGTTTGGCTCTCGACCTTCATCAAGGCAACTTACTTCAATAGCGCCAGTTACCAATTCATACCATATTCTACCAATGCTTACAAAAAGTCGCAGATAATTATCTCCGGCAAACCCCAAAAAACGAATTTAATGAGTTCGGTCATGACACATGCATCGATCCCCTGTCCAACGGCGGTAACCCTCAACCAATCAACCAAGAGGAACATGTGCACTGTACGGTAGGCACTGTAGCACGTCCCGCATTCGTGCTCGGAACGCCCCCGCGGATTCGAAAAGCGATTGCAAAATTGACATCTAATAGATACGATAATTACTACCTTATTCTGCAGGTCCCATCAACCTAATAACAATAACTTCAACAACCGGCGATCGTGTCGAATGATCATCGACTCCCATAAACATACGTGCCGTGCAGTGTAGGTAACACACCAAGAAGCCAGACAGCAGGGGGTGGATGCATGATTCCGCGTCGAGGCTCAACTCGCCAAATAAAGTCTAACGGCGATCAAGGACCGTCCGATGACGGGTGCGCGATCTGCCCACTCATCGTGGATGTTTGGCATCACCTTTGTTGGGTCTTGAATAGCCAGACGTTGCCCAAGAATGAGGAGGTCAGTTGCATGAGACGCATGATTGGGTCCGATCAGTACACGGGATGAGGTGGCAATCTTGCGGATCATGTGTCGAGGAATTGAGCAATCGATCGGTACACGAGGTGATTAGGGATTTAATGCATGCATTCTTAGTTTCCAGTGCATGGTAATCGATTATTGGATGTGGTGATCAATTGTGTAGCAGTTAAATGCTTTTTTCGAAGTTTTTGCGGGGGAATAAGAACAATAAGGACTGTATCGGAAAATAGTGTTTACTCAAAAGCTAATAATATTGTCTCCTGGTTGGGGTAACGCCCACAAATTCATATTCCCACCATACCGGCCAGCTGCTGTTTCCAACAGGGATGCGGTATGAGTCGGACAGCAAGGCAACATCAGCTTTGCACTCAATAACCGACTGTTGTAGCAGCAGTTGAGCTGCCTTGCAGTGGTTGAAGTTTAGCTGTGTTACTTGCATGTCTGGACCCTTCTAGAGGCCGGACAGGCCTGTGCACCGGTAAGATGCCTGTTGTCTGTGCCCGGAGGACAGATCAGACATCTTGGTGCAGCCTGACATGTGCGAGCTTGATTTTGTTCAGCTCCACACCCATTTCATAGCTTACTGCGGTCAGGGCCCTTGCAGTCATAGAATTTATGACCGTGACCAAGGCACCTGTAACAGGCCTGAATTGGTTGGCTTGTGCTCAACGAGCACACCGACCTGCCTACTTTCAGTTTTGCCTTATCCAGCACGTTCTTGGTGTCAGCTACAAGTACTTCCCGAGCAGCACAAGTCAGACAAAACTGGTTGCAGCAACTTGATTGTGACTAAATCTGGTCACATATGAGTTACAGTAACCTATGGAATGAGGCAACCTGCATTCCCGCATAGCCTTTGCGTAAACGAATCGCGGATTCCTGGATCTCGACATTTCACTGATCTCTCAGTGCGTCTACCAGGTCTCTGGCCTCGGTTATCTCATCCAGGCTCTTGCACTGGATGTTCGCAACTGGGCATAAGGCTCTTACTTGAACGCCATTTCCCAGGACCTCCTCTGTTAATTTTTTCTGCTCAGAACTCTTCTGAGCAGCATCCCGCTTCAAGACGAGAGTTATCTCGCCTTTCCGCGTTCAACGGATGCAGTTACCAACTCCCCCTATACTAGAGAGCTTTTCGTTGCGTCTCATAATCTTCAAGATGTCGGCGTAGCGTTTATCGTCAGTCTTGACGATAATCGCCTCACCTTTGTCTTTTCCCTTGCAACTACCATGGAAGGCGCACCCTTTTTCTCACGGGGTCTACCCTTCTTATCAGTAGCCTGCTCCGCTCCATTTGCCGCACTTCTTGCGGCTTGTTGACGACTCCGCTTCGCCTTTTTGGGATTCACGACCTCCGTCCACGGCAGGTGGTGCTCCTCCCGGTGATCCTCAGTTACCCTCTTTGGTGGAGGCACTGTTTTCCGTTGATCCTTAGGGCCAACTGTCTGCTCAATCCTTTCCGGGCGAGTTTCCGCATTTCTCCTCTTAGGCGGCACTGTAACCCTTTTAGCTACATTCAGGTCCAACACCTGCGTGACCTTACTTAGCTTTGGAGCTGCACCGCTGATGGCCATCCGCTTTTGGAGTTCCTCAACCTGGCTCTCCGCTAGCCGCTTCTCCTCAGTAAGGAGACGAAACTCCGAAACACCGCCAGACACCGCTCCTCTATTTAATTTTTTGGTTTAGTTGAGAGAATCATTGCTGTTGGGTCATGTACTACACGCAGTTTGACAACTGTGTGGCAGGATTGTACTGCGTGCCACAAGGCCCGCCACGGTTTTATGGGACGAAAGACAGCTTGACCATTACCCCATTCGCCGTTTCAAGTCGGTGCCACCCAGCCTTACTAAGAGAATAGAATGTCCAGACTACCAGCCCTCGCTTCACAATATTGCAATATTCAAAACATAGTCAAATGACATGTGTTCCCTCCTTAGCCGTGCGGTAAGACGCGCGGCTACAAAGCAAGACCATGCTGAGGGTGGCTGGGTTCGATTCCCGGTGTCGGTGTAGACAATTTTCGGATTGGAAATTGTCTCGACTTCCCTGGGCATAAAAGTATCATCGTGTTAGCCTCATGATATACAAATGCAAAAATGGTAACTTGGCTTAGAAATCTCGCAGTTAATAACTGTGGAAGTGCTTAATGAACACTAAGCTGCGAGGTGGCTCTGTCCCAGTGTGGGATGTAATGCCAATAAGAAGAAGAAGAAGTCAAATGAATGCAACCAGTATGCCATAATCAGGATCTTACTGGAATCAACCCTGATGTGCCGATGGCACTCCCTGGGCTTGTGCTTTGTAAGCGGCACACATTTGCTTTGAAAGAGTCTGCTTATGGACACTTGTGGTTTTTTGGGAGGGATTTAGCAGAGCTCACTGCTAAACCTCACCACGTCCTAGGCAGATCCCCTTACTCGCGTTCACTTGGGGAGGGGTCGTAAAGTCCTTGGACATAGTCCCTGCTGCCTGCATCGCCACATATGATCTAACGAAAATACATTAGAGTCGGTTTTTACGCGGGGGATAGGTTCCGCTCAAATCAAAACCGAGTAAACCGCAAGTCCTGCTCCTACGCCTTTCACATCTTCAGCTTTACATCAACTTAACTTTCTCCAGGAATTTTACCAAGAGTTCCTCCAGAAATTATTCCAGGAATTCCTCAGGGAATTCCTTCAAGAATTTCTCCGGAAACCTCTTGATGAATTTCTCCGGAAATTCTTTCGGGAATTCTTGCGGATATTTTTTCTTCGAGAAATCCTTCGGGAACTTCTCAGAAAAATCTTCCTGGAATTCCTCAAAGAATTCCTCCAGGAATTGCTCCGGAAAATTTCCCATAAATTACTCCGTGACATCCTCCAGGAGATACTCCGGGAAATCCTACAGGAATTTCTTCAGGAATTCATACAAGAATTCCTCCAAGAACTCTTCCGGAAAACTCCTCCGGGATTTCCTCCGAGAATTCCTCCAAGAGTTCCTCAGGGAATCCTTCCAAGAATTTCTCTGGGAATTCCTCCAGAAACTCCCAGAAACTCCTCCAAAAATTCCTCCAAGAATTCCTCAGGATTTCTCCAGGAATTCCTCTAAGGAATCTTCCAAGAATTCCTCCGGAAATCATCTGGGATATCCTCCAAGAATTCCTTTGGGATTTCCTGCGTTAGTTCCTTCAGACATTTTTCCAAGAGTTCCTCCAGAAATTCCTCCGGGAGTTCCTCCAGAAATTTCTCCTTAAATTCCTTTTTAAATTCCTACGGCAATTCTTTCTTGAATTTCTCCGGAAATTCTTTCGGTAATTCCTTCGGAAATTCCTTCAGGGATTCCTGCAGAAATTTCTTCCGGAAATTCCTTCGGGTATCCCCCCGGGAATTCTTACGGAAATCCCTCTTGGAATTTCTCCGGGACTTCTTCCTCGGAGGAGGAATTTCTTGAGGACTTTTTGGAAAAATTCCCGAAAGAATTTGCAGAGGCAATCCTAGAGAAATTTCCGGAATAATTCCTGAAGAAATTTTCGAAGGAATTCCTGGAGAAATATCTGGAATAAATCATGGAGCAATTCCTGGAGGAATGTGCGGAAGAGCTCTTGGGAGAATGCAAGGAGAAATTCTTGAAGGAATTTTCGGAGGAATTCCCGGAAGTATTCTTGAAGAAATTTCCTGAGGATTTTCTGGAGGAATTCTGGAGAAGTTTCTGGAAGAAATCATGGAGGAATTTTCGGAGGAATTCCCGGAAGTATTATTAAAGAAATTTCCTGAGGATTTTCTGGAGGAATTCCTGAGGAAGTTTCTGGATAAAATTGTGGAAGAATTTCTGAAAGAATTCCTGGAGGAATTTCCGAAAGATTTCCTGGAGGAATTTTCTTGTGGAATTCATTGCTTCAGGAATTCCTCTGGGATCCTCGGAAGAGGAATTCCTGGAGGACTTTTGAGAAAAAATCTCGGATGAATTTTCGGAGGCAATCCAAGAGAAATTTGCGGAATAATTCCAAGAGGAATTTTCGGTAATATTCTTATTCTATTTTCTGAAGATTTTTCTGAAATATTTCTGGATAAATTTCTGGAAGAAATCATGGAGGAATTTCCAGAGGAATGTCCGAAGAAATGCCCGGAGGAATTTTTGGAGGAATGTCCGAAGGAATACTCAGAGAAATTCCTAGAGAAGTTTCCGAAGGAGTTTCTGGAGGAATTTCTGAATTAATTCCTGGAGGTTTTGCCGAAAGAAGTCCTGGAAGAATTTCTAGAAGAATTCCTTGACGAATTTGCGGAGGAATTCCTGGACGAATTTCCAGATGAATTCCTGGAGGAATTCCCGCAAGTATTCTTGACGAAATTTCCTGAACTCTTGGAAGAATGCCTGGTGGAATGCCCAGAGAGAATTCCTGAAGGAAGACCCGAAGAAATTGCAGGAGGATTTTCTGGTAGAATTCCTTGGGAAATTTTCGAACGAACTCCTGGAGGAATTTGCGAAGGAATTTCCGAAAGAATTCCTATAGAAATTTCCGAAAGAACTCCTGGAGGAATTTCCTCCTGGAATTCCTCTGGGAATTGCTCCAGGAATTCCTCCGGGATTCCCTCTGGGACTTCTTCCTCGAAGGAGGAATTCCTGGAGGACTTTTCGGAAAAAATCTCGGGCAAATTTTCGGAGGCAATCCTAGAGAAATTTCCGGAATAATTCCAGGAGGAATTTTCGAAGGCATTCCTGGAGGTATTTCCGAAAGAATTCCTGGAATAATTTCTGGAGGTATTTCCGAAAGAGTGTCTGGAAGAATTTTTGACGAAATTCCTGAACGAATTTCCGGAGAAATTCCTGGAGGAATGCTTCGAGGAATTCCTGGAGGAATGCCCGGAGGGATACCCAGAGGAATACCCGAAGAAATTCTTGAAGGAAAAAAAGAGAAATGTTCGAAGGAATTCCTGGAGGAATTTCCGAAGGAATCACTGGATGAATTTCCAAAAGAATTCCAGAAGGAATTTTTGTAGAAATTTCTGGAGGAATTTCCGATAGAATTCCTGGAGGAATTTTCTAAGGAATTCCTGGAGGAATTTCCGAAGGAACTCCTTGAGGAATTTCCGAAGGAATATCTGGAGGAATTTCTGAAAGAACTTCTGGACGAATTTCCGAAGGAATTGATGGAGGAATTTCCAAAGGAATTCTTGAAGGATTTTCCGAACGAATCCCTGGAGGAATTTCCGAACGAATTGCTGAAGGAATTCTCGGAGGAATTCCTGGAATAATATCCGGAGGAGTTCCTGGAGGAGATCGTAGAGGAATTATTCGAAGAATTCGCGAAGAAATGTTCGAATGGATTTTTTGAAGGGTTTCCGGAAGACATTTAAGAGGAATTTCCGGAGGAATTCCTGGAGAAGTTTTCGGAAGATTTTCTAGAGGAACTTTCCGAGGAATCCCTGGAAGAATTTCCAAAGCAGTTCTGAAGAATTCACTATTTATTTATACTTTGCCAGGTATTTTGCACTCTGACGCGCCAAATACCAATACCAAAATCCGTTTGCCGTAGAAAACCAGTGGTCAATGCAAAACATAATTCTACAGGTTGCTTAAATGAAACCAAAGCAAACTGTCAAATTTATACGAGCTTCCGTTGCTCATGCATACAATCACAAAAAAAGAATGCTGCCTACCGGGCTGCAACCGGGGAGACAAAATATCGTCTGCAAGTAATTTTTATGACAACCCTGGTGCCGTCCCGGGCTCGGAACGCCGATTCGATGTGAACGATTGCATTGAAAATTCATGAAACCAATTTGAAACATAACTCGACCGGGACACGGCCCCGGCCCGGCACGGCGCAATGAGAATAGCGCTTAACTTGCAACAATTTTTATACGACGAGGAATCCTGTTCCATTGTTTCTACTGAAAATGAGCCAGATCAGACTATGGGATCAAAAGTTATGGCTAAAATACAATTTTCATTAAAAAATATTATTTTTTGTTAAACAAGCTAAAAAAATTCGCTCTGATTTTTCAGATTATCGAATGCACGAGAAAGAGACTAACACCGGTAGGCGGATCAATCAATGTTTTTTTTATTGAATAAAATGTATGTGACGATGCTTTGCTGTTACACTTGATAATGTTGTTCCAACCGGTGTACTTTATCTTGGTATTTCTTTTTCAATTTTCTTACACTGTTTCTTCTCGTACTAATTGTGCTGCGCTTTCCGTTTTCTCTTTTCCTTTCAGGTGAGTTTCCCATCGCTATTCTAAGTTTTCTCTTCCCATTAGAACCCCGCTAGGGTAAGTGTTTTTAATACTTTCACAACACAATCGCAAGAAGTCGTTGACTGGACGAGAAATTATGATCCAACACATTTCGCTTTTCCACTGTTTTGTCTGTTGGCGGCGGGCTGCGAAAACAACCGCAACCGCGACGACCGCAGCAACACTCTCTAGTCTAGAATGATGAATGATGTGCAGCGTTAATGACCTCTTGACAATGGGGCAGTTTTAGCTGTTTGTTTTCGCTTAGTCGTGATATTGAAGTGCTTGTAAGTCGTCATTGCTCACACGTTGCGTTGAAGCGTGGAATTTGTGGGGTTCGCTACTATCTGTCTATTGCCAGGAGGTCTCACACGATTCGTTGGTGGTGGGTAGGGTCAGTAAGGCAGGCAAGTTTTCCCACGTCAATTGTTCAGCATGTCAACGCATTTGGTGGTCGTCAGATATTTTGTTCTGTTAGAACATTAATTTGTTTGCTGCGTTATTACCTTATTATTCTTAAGTTCTTTGAATTGTAATTAATTGTTTGTAGAATTATAGCCAATTGTGTTACTTGTAAGGATCAGCTCATACGCTATATTATTTTTTTCTCAGCTAACGAGTTTTGTGTGCATTCAAACCTTTGAACTAGTGCTGAAAAAAAAAAATGTGAATCGCACCGAGGAACATGTTTCACTTTCAAGTTGCGGTCTACCAAAACGCCCCATTCCTTTTCGTACGGCTTCCAACAGCCTCTGCCATTCCATAAAGCACTTGTGCAAAAGGTTAAACCATCACTGCGCAGTCGTGTTGGGTCGACCCTCTTGGAAGCGACCCACGGCTTGGCAGTGCACATTAATGCCCATCCCCAAAAAACGAGTGCCTCACGCTGACGTTGCACGTTGTCCCAGGTCCCATGTAGCCAGGTTACAAGACCTCCCGATCTAGACGAAACACGGCCCCGATGGACACGACCTACAACTCCACTCACTACTCGGTGGTATCTCACACGAATCTAACTGGCACCTGACGAACCCACAAACTGGCAAATGGGTAGACAACCCCGGATTCCATGCAGTGGCGGATTCATGCTTCATTTCAACCGTACTCCACCTTTTTTATTACGATCATCATAAGACTATTAAAATTCGAGTTTTTAGTTTTTCCACTCCATTAGGCACAGTGACATCCTGGTTTTAGAGTCGTGAGATTGAAATCATATACAATATAAGTCATAATCGGGATTTCAGAACGGTACTACTAGTTGAAATTTCCAAGTCTGGAAGCGTTTCAATAAAAGTGGAACTGTGTAACCAATGAAATCAATTTATTATTTACGAAGTTATGGCAATTTTGACAATACATATTTCAAAAATATTGAATTTTTCAAATCAAAACCAAATAGCTGAGGTGGCTCTTCTTCTTCTCCAATGGCTCTACATTCCAACAGGAACTTGGACAGCTTTTAAACTTAGTGTTCTATAAGCATTTCCTCAGTTATTAATTGATAGCTTTTCTATACCCGCCATTGCATGAGTATGTATCTTGTGTGGGCAATGGATACACTATGCCCTGCCCAGGAAGTCGAGAATGTTTCTAGCTGAGGTAGTTATCAACTGTAAATAGCACGGCTATGCTATCTAAAGACCAGCTAAAACGCTATATTCTTCTTATCCGAAGTTTTGTTATCCTTAATTGTCCTTCTACCTTCGGACAAAACAACCCGCTTGAGAGACGTTTTGCGCTTCTGAACGGTGTTGAAAGCTTTGATTTCAATGTGAGTAGAGTTTATTTTAAATGTTTGTTATTAGGACAACTAGATATGTAAGTTTTAATCAGTCTGTACAGTCATAGCTGAAGACAAAGTGAAATAAATAAATTAATCATTTATTTAAGTATAATATTGAGTCAATTTCGAGACATTGAAGACGGCCTCACAGTTCAGGTCGAAATACGTCGTTGTGAAGATAGGACGTCTCTCATACCCCCAACAAGAAACCCATAAGAAACGCTGGTGAGGAACCCGCATCTATTGCCCTGATTTCGGGTTTCTACTACCCACAAGAGAAGCCACACCAACACATCACCAACGTAGACGCCTTATTCAGGCAATCTGGGCGCCTTGTAACTGGACGCCATACCCCAACTGGAACCTTTGGAGAGATCTTGGCATCTGGAAAAGTCGTACCGTGGGTAGTCGTGTCGAGAGACCTGAAGCAAAAACCCCACCGGAACATCTCTTTTCCCATGAACTGGACATCCAAACTTCTACATCTTTCCGAAATTCACCCAAGTTGTTCTTGATGCTAGAGATCGGGTGAAGCTAAAGCCCGAGGGACGGACTTCCATTCGGCAAAGAGACATCCACTAACGAATCATTCGATTGCATTAGCTCGTCTCAATATTTAGCGGAAACTTGGAGTAAGATCAACTTACGCATTGCTAAGATACAGTTTGCTTCCATCTGCAATTTCAGGAGAATATCATATCCAGTCACCCAGAGGTTACCGATGCCCTCGGAGATTACTTCACTTTTTTGGTTTCAGCAATCGGCAATCCGGTTCCCTTTTAGAGTTTTATTACTACTAAAGGGTTTACTCTGAAGAAAACCAGCCAACCATTATCTACGAGTTAGCAGACCTTTGCTCTCGGCGGTGAATCGTCCTTGTGGGGTGTCTGCTTTTGAAGCACCTGCCTCTTTCAGCTGAAGTTCTGTTCCTACAAATAATTCACCAGGAATGGTATAGGCAGAGTTTTCCGGTAGAATGGGGAAAAATTACACCCCAATAATTTTTAAACGGTTGGTATTCAATAATTTCTCGGGTAACCTGAACATTAGAGTGATTAAAATTTTGACTTTTTCGCTCCCCTGTGCTTAAACGATTGTTTTTGATATTTTAATAGTCCTCCCAAATTTTTAGCTGATTTGGATGTAATTTGATTGTGCACGTGCCATTTGAAGGTCATATGAAAATTACTATGAGAATTGCCACTTATGTAAAGGATCGTTTCGTGAAGTAGCCCAGAATCTATTTGAATATATTCAACACATCGCTATCATAGAATAGATCCTAAGCTGAAAGTCAGTTGTTGTTGCGAAGCAATCTGACTTTTGTGAGCAAAATTATAAAGAAAACAGAAATGCTCATTATTGATATTGATGTTATTCTTTTACGTGTTAAATTGAATTTCCCACAATTCAGTATTTCCCTAATAACTTTTGTTACCAGCATCAAATCGTTTAGCAACAACGACGATATTTTCCCTTGTTAAATTTCCCATGTTGCTAACGTATTCATACATTTTTACAGCTTAATGGGCAATGATGGGGAACGGTTCTTCACAAAAGTTACTGTTATCATAGTAATTTTCATATAAGCTTCAAACTGCTTGGGGGGTCCTGCAGAACGTTTTCGAGGAAGGAAAGCACCCAAACCTTATATCTTTAGACATCTCAAAGGTGTTCAATCGTACCTGGACACCCCTGGACAGCCGGTGGAATGGGGATTTCCCAGATATATATACCTTTGTCCGGAATTTGTCTTCCAGCCGTTTCTTCCGAGTGTTAATCGCGAAATCTCTCACCCCTGTGTATCCCAGGCTACACGGGTAAAAATCCGTTCCCGGAAATGAGAAAATAATTCATGATTTCGTGAATCCAACGTGTTTTCATTTTATGAAAATACACCATGAATATAAATCATGATTTCATGATTTATTTTCTCGTAACGCAACCAATGCGTTACGATTTGCTTGTTGAAATCGAAAAATAAAAAAAAGTTCAACAGGGGTTTTGAACTCGAGTAGACCGAGTGAGAGTCCAGCGTGCTACCTTTCAGCCATTCTCACTTCTTGGGAAGGGAGCGTTCGAAGTATAACCGGTTATGCATTTTGTCGACTGTTGAAGATTGCATAGTACCATGATTAATGTTCCTGAAATCATGAATTATAATCATGATTTCATGAACTGGCATGATTCATGATTTCTTGATTTTTTATTCATGATTGTGGGTATGCTTTTGTTTCCGTGTAAGAGGTCCGATATGACAGTAACACTCTTTTGATTGCCATGAATGTGGATTTTTAGGGCCTCGCTCCCAATATTTTCATATGCCGATGGCATTCTCTTAGTCATTGTTGGAAATACCCCGGGACGAATCAGGACTTGGATAATTTAATTCTCCGTTGAGCATCCTCGGCCAACTTCCTCTAGGACAGCGGTTCTCAACCTGGGGTACTTGTACCCCTGCACAGTGGGCGTAGCAAGCTTATTTGCGTGCAAACGGTTGATTTGACATAGGTGGTGTCTTCGGAAGAAAATTTTACCAAAAATTAAGCTATCTTTTGGAAGATTAGGGTGACCTAAAAATTCGCTTGTTATGGTGATCAAAAAAAAAATGTTTTTTCATTTTCGTTCAAAAAAATTAAGCCGCTACAAAAGAGATAGAGCTTGAAAATACAAACAACTTCGTAGAATATACCAACTCTCTATTTTTTAACGGTAGCGAGTTATGATGAAATTTCAAAAAATCGTATCTAAAACCTGTTTTTTTCAAGAAAACTTTTTTTCTTATTGTTTTTTGACATGGACATGTTCTACAAAGTTTTCATAAAAAATGTGGATATTTCGAAGGTATATTAGAGAAGTTATTCGACTTTTTCATATTATATAATCAAAGATACTATATTAACAATATGATTCACTCTCACGAAATTTTGGCGACACCACATGTGGCGCCAACTCGCGTCCAAAAGGATCGATACACACGTAAATCGAACTACCCAAAATATGACGATCGTTTTACACACACTTCAAAATGTCATCATGAAAAAAAATAGGGATGCTTGATGTTTTTTTGCAAACTTAATCGATTATGTTTAATCGAATACAAACGGAAAATCAAATGTTGTAGCAGAAGTGTGGTAGGCATATTTTTGTGGAAACGTATAATAAATTTGATATAGCTCGTTGAACTATATCCGGTGGTACCATGCTGGTGCACCATATCGAAATTGACGCACGCTGAAGCAGTTGGAGTAGCTTTCCAACTGCTTCAGCGTGCGTCAATTTCGAGGTTGATGTGGAAGTTTACATTCTTCTCGCATTGTACCTACTCGCTCTCTGTTTCGCATACCATGTTGCTGTTTGCTCATTTGTCTGCAACACTTTTAAATATACTATTTATATTAACAATATGATTCACTCTCACGAAATTCTGGCGACCCCACATGTGGCGCCAAGTCGCGTCCAAAAAGTTCGAAAAGTACACACACACACTTACGGAGCCGAATTTATTGAATTCAACATTTGGTTAGCAAACATTACCGCAGGCAATGGTTAAACTCACTGGTATTTTTTAACAGCAAGGAAGGAACCCTGATCAATTTACTTATGTTTTGTTACACTTTTTGAATTTAAATGTAAATTAACAAAATTTGTAGAGATTCATAGATTTTGTGATTTATACATAGATATATAGATGCATAAGAGTTTACAAAATGATTGTTTGAGCTCGAAAAACGATGGAATTCCGACATTCAAGACTTAAGGATTTTTGAAACCTGACGCTTTTATCACATTTTCAAGGATGATATGATCAAAATATTTTACCTACTTGTGAGATGAGCATGTCAAGACCATACTGGAGGTGGCTGAGTTGTATCCCCGGGTTTGTGTAGGAAATTTTTAGGTTATATATTTTCTTGGAATGATTTTTTTTTGTTTTGAAAGTTAGGAACACATTTGTTTTATTGAGTTTTACCAATATTAGCGGAGCTTAATCATTGGTAAAGCTTTTTGAAATTACAGTTCCGATCATTGTTTATCTAGGTTTTTTCCTTTAGGTAGATGAATGGAAGTGAAGCTCGTCGATCACTTCAAAGTCTGACGGTTGTACCAAGAATCATGCAAATAAGAGTCGTTTAGAAGAAAAAAATATTTGGAGTATAATTTTCGTTTATTGGTTCACTATTCTGAAGTGTGGGACAATTTTGTTTTCATAAGATTCATCCCTTTTCTGACTTAAAATCAAAACTTTTGAAATTTACAAAACTAGTAGATAGTATAGATAGTAGAATCTATAGATGAGCGAAAGCATGGCTGAGTCGATTTTTTTGCCCGTGCACACGCGCATATGACGTCACAGCCCTTAACGTTTCCATTGAAATCGTGACGTCATGCTCGTTTGGAGACACGTTTGACAGTTCGTTTGGAGACAGAGGATTTATCTTCGCTCATCTATATATTCCACTATCTATAGTAGATAGTAGAATCTATAGATGAGCGAAAGCATGGCTGAGTCGATTTTTTTGCCCGTGCACACGCGCATATGACGTCACAGCTCTTAACGTTTCCATTGAAATCGTGACGTCATGCTCGTTTGGAGACACGTTTGACAGTTCGTTTGGAGACAGAGGATTTATCTTCGCTCATCTATATATTCCACTATCTATAGTGAAAACTAAGCTGCTGTTTGAAAGAGCCACATGATTTGTAGTAAAATGAATTTGCTTTTTGATTGAATCTACGAAACAATTGATCTAATCTTTAACTACGCATCGGAGCGATACGATTTCTAAGACAAAATATAGCAAACATTTTCTAGATTTTCAAACGCTAGCTGGAAGTAAATCCATTTCTAGCCACCTTCAACATGATGTTGCTTTGTAGACGCATATCCCAAGTAACAATTTCCATACTTCTTGGATTTATTTAATTCTTATAGCGGATTTATAATAGCAATCACCATAGCTAGTTGCTCAGTTTTATTGTCGATCTTATTGCTATCATTAAGCTTCTCATGAATATGCTGAAAAAGCTTCAAACGTCAACCGCATATTGACCTTATAAGCGGCTCTACAGTTGTTGTGGAGAGCGTGATAAATCCAACTTTCATAGCTCGATCAAAACCAAAATGTTTGTTCGTAATGTGGTCAAATGAGTTACCCCAATAAGAATATTTACATTGCCAAGAGTTCATAAAGGTGTTTAATAAGAGCAAAATTTTTCTTAGGGGTCATTCAATAATGATGTCCCAAGTTTAAGAGGGGAAGGGGGTCTAAGATTGTGTGACAGTGCCTATACTAGGTATTCAAAAAAGCGTGACGGGGGGGGGGGGGGGGCTAGAAATCTAAAAAAGTAGTGGACGTCATAGTTGAATCACCCCTTATCGAAATTTATGATGGCCATATTGAAAATGGAGAAGCATTTTTAAGTCGGTAAAAGTTATCACTGACATTCATGATTAGACAATGTTTTCAACACGTAAAACAATTTTTTAGTAGTTGATTTGCATTATGAATATATTAGGGAGAAATATCAATATATTCAAGGGAGATCAGGGATATTGCTGTTACAATTATTTTAAATTGAATGCTCAAAACTATATTATTTTGAAAGTACGTGGTAGCAAATTTTTTTTTTCAATGCTTTTTTTTGACAGCTGTCGCTTTCAAATTCCCTTTTTTTCCCTAAATACTCTTATAATAGGTTTATAGTGGTTATCTAGAGAGGGTCACTTGGCCATATTTTACACTTATAGTGGTCATCAGAAAGTTATCGTGTAATATTGGGTTTTATTATTAGATCTTATAAATTGATCTTGAAAACCATCCCTAGAATGGAATAAAACTTGTAATGTTACTTGGGATATCACCGCATGGCTAAGGAAGGCTTTTATATTACTATGGTAGATTAATGTTTAGCATGATCATTCGTTTTGAATAATTTTATGACACCAGATAAACTTATTCATTCGCATATTAAGTTTCAATTTTGGCAGGTGTTGAGAAAGAATTTGGTATATATGTAAAAAATAGATCGAACCAGTGCATAATCTCCATCCAAGCGTTTCTCAGCTATTTTCAGAGGATTACATACATTTATCGAGTTTGGCTTCGTTATGCTTTTTGATGCTTGAGCTTCAATAAACAAGTTATTTAGACTATAACTTGGTAATAATCGATTTCTCCTTAATTTTTTATATGATGATTGGGAGAAAAAAATCGAGGAAACTCATTTAGTAGTGACTTGGTAAATAATTGACTGTTTTACAACTAAAAGGTTCCGTTTGAGGGAGAAAAAAAGTTGTTCGGGACCTCTCGGTAGATTTTTTTCAAATAGTCACGAAATGAAAGCTTAAGAGCTATATTTTCACGTAGTGAAAGTATTAGCGATGCTCATTTTTTTTGTCACACGCTGCGTTGAATTATCTTGATTTTATGAAATCAATGATGATTTCTTTTCAAATTAACTCGCATGCATAATCCCATTTTTTAAAATTCCCAAATTGTTATCAATTTTTGAATATGATTTGACAGAGAGAAACGAACTTTTGTGAACAAACTGCCCGATATGAGAGTTTGATATAAACACAATTCAGACATAATTACGTTTGTGGTACAATCTCTCTATATAAAAATGAGTTTGCATTTCCTTTGAGGCAATATAACTCACGAACGGGTTGACCGATTTGTACGGGTTTCTCATTGATCGATTAGTCTTGAGGACAGCTGTGTTATCAAATATCACTAAATTTCACTGAGAAATTGTGAAAATACAATTTTGATGCGAGTTGTAAGGAAACCCAATACGATCGCGCTTAAAAATGATCTAGAGTGCGGCGCTGAATGAACTCAACAATTGACAGTAAGAATTCAAAATAGAGTCGACTCTGTAAATCTCGATGTTCTATATCTCGATACCTCTCCCTATGTCGATGGTTTCCTCGGTCCCTTCAATCTACATACATTTTGGCTTTCTACATCTCGATAACTTCCCTATCTCGAAATCTTTCTATCCCGATGTGTTGTAGGGTAAATTACCCAATAGTGGAGGAACTAAGCACTTTCCACCACTGTTTTTTCGCATGCACAGAAGCTATAATTTATTTCGCTTACCTAAATTGTGCATTCGAAAGCTCCTCTTTTATATTTTTAGTAGAAAGTATTCCGATGGCAGCAGCTCCTGTCATTATTACCTAAAATGAATCCTCCAATTATTGGTGCAATGTTCCAATAGTTGCGATACTTTCTAATTCGTGTTCCTATAGTTGCGAATTCCATTGTTTTCATACGGGACTCGCAACTATGGGAACACTACCGCAACTATTGGTACAAGGCAGAGAATGATGCTCGGAAACCTCTTTTGAAAAGGTGCGGTAGCCTATTTTCAAGAGGTTTGACAAAGGAGCTTGGGAGGCTCCTTTCAAGAGGCTCGGAAGCTTCCCTTCAATAAGCTCGGAATTATTCTTTCAAGAGGCTTGGAAGCGTACTTTCAAAATGCTCTGGAGCCACCTTTTAAGTGGCTCGAAAGTTGCCTTTCAAGAGGCTTTGAAGCCTCTGTTCAAGATGTTCGGAAGCCTCCCTTAAGGTAGCCTCACACCTCGGAAATTTGGTCGGCGGATTTTTCCCCATGTATTTTTACATATGCGATGTTTTTGGGATTTGGGCACGGATAATCAAAATCCCGGCCCCATTTAAAATGCACAGGGATCAAAATCCGGCGGAAAATTTTCCCGAGTTGTAAAGTAGCCTTAAGAGAGGCTCGGAAGCCTCCTTTCAAGATGCTTGGAAGTCTCCCTTCGAGAAGAATCCCTTGGAGGATTTCCTTTCAAGAGGCTCGTAAGCTTCGTTTCAAGAGGCACGAAATTTTTTTGCCAAGAGGCTTAGAAGCAAAAAGCTCAGAAGCCTTTCTTCAAGATGCTCGGTAGCCTCCAATAGTCAAAAAAGTCCTGTAGGATGCTTGATGTATAAATTTACTTTGAACTGGAAATTTACTCGGAATAATGAAAATTTCAGCCAACTTCGTGGAGAGTCATATTTTCGTTAGGTTTCAGGTCAGTTTTTTTAATTCTAATTTACGCTTATTTTCATTTACAGCAAAACAAATAGGGGGTACCTCAATTAATGCAAAAGTTTGAAGGGGTACCTCTCAAGAAAAAGGCTGATCTAGGAGCACAAACTATTCCGAATCGTAAAATTATTAAAGACCTGGGTGTATCGATTGAATCCCCGCACGGTCCTCCCACACTTCCGGCCCTTTAAGGTCAGTTGTCAAGTGAAAGCTATTGCTAGGCCGCATAAAACGAATAAACGAGCCCTACGTATCCGGGTAGGGCAAGCCATCATCGACTGACTACGCTAGATACATCGAATGGGAGTCGGAAAGGGGTCGGAGAGGGGTCGCCTAGAGAAACCATCTACGACTGCAGTCATTTGCATAGCTGCAGCTGCACCTGCGGATAAGCCTATTTCTCTACTATTCGATTCCGCCAGTGTCTTTTGAAAGAGACTTCCCGAAACATCCGCGGGTTCAAAGTATTCTTGCCAACTAGCATCCGTAACATTCTACAGTATTTCCACGGATTTTCCACTGCAAGTTTTACGAAATTACCATTGGATTTTTTTGAACATCCAAAAGAAATTCTACGGAATTCTAGCGGGATTTTCTTCAAATTTTAGAGACCATGTCTTTACAAAGAAAAAAAATATATCGAAGGAAGTCTTCTTTCGTCTTTACTGCGTTGCTTCACATTCAAATTCAAATTGAAGTAAAGGTCAACATGTGCAACATGAATCAAATAGGGCAAGGGTCAGTCTTAAAAAGATAACAAACCTTTGGTTACGCATCTACGCATTGACCTCAAGGCCTATACTCCGCGGTATTCTTGGATGACCTGGAATGGAAAAGTTATTTAAGGCAAACTCAATTTGGTTGTACAGATTATAAAGGCCATGATTCATTTTCAAAAAGAGATAAACGCCCTACTCGCGTAAGAACCCTAAGGCCTATACTCCATGGAGTTATAGGATGTCCTGAAACGGAGCAGGTATTTAAGTCGTATCCGGTTTGATTATAATGCATGAACCATTTAAAAAAAAGAGAAAACAGACCTTTAGTTACGTGTGTAGAATTTAGGACCTTAGTTACGTAGACTTCATGGAATTTTTGGATCGTCGGGAATTAAAGAATTGCTGAAGTTAAATACACAACATCTACTTAGTTCATTGGGTTTCTAAGAGTGTCTTCTCATAGGATCACTTTTGAATGTTAATAATGTTTAAACTTCCTTTTACGTAGCTTGTCTTAAAAAAAAGGAGGCCGTAAAACGAAGTGATGTATGAAGAGGTGCCGTAACAAAAGGGTTGAGTGTATCTACTTTTGAGTCTTTTATTTTCATTTTGTCCTCGACGCATTAGCTTTCTTAGCTTTTCTTCATTCTGATACAAACCCCGTTACCAAAATCAAATTGGAGGTATCTGCTACCAAAAAAGCATTATCGAAAAACGGGACGCCACTATATTCTTCCATGGTGGAGACACATGTGAGCCGTCCGCCGCGTTATTATTTTGAACATACTGTATGAAGATATTTTTCGCAACGCAGGGACTGACTGCAATGAGCTATCAGCCGGTTGTGGTTGTAGAAACAGACGACGTCGTCGCGGATGAACGGGCAACTTTTTTTTATTCGGTAAAGCAGGGCCCTCTCTTCCTGCAAGACGATCCCTTGCTTGGACAAAAATGAGCATCCAGCCAGTTCTCGTTTGACTTTCCTGCCGTTCTGAAGCATAATCCGTCGGGTAGTCGTGCGCGCATACCGATTCGAATAGTCTTTAATAAAGTGGAAGAGTAGCTCAAGTTTGAAATTTCAAATAGATCCTCACTTGTTATGGTTTTTGGAAGGCGATTGAAATGAGCTCAATGATGGAGAAAATTCTACGATACCGGATCAAGGTGAGCTAGAAATCGGAATCGCACCCTTAGAGAGTGGGAATCTACTCGGATTCCTCCCTCTAACCACAACGGCCGCCGTCGAGGGCACATGTTTACTGGAGTTATTAATGCGTCTGCGGGTAAATAATGGGAATACTTTTGCGTACATATTTCATTCGATTGTGTTAGACGGAACAATTGTCGACCTTTCAGGAGATAAATTTTTGCTCTCTTGTTAAGAATGTGCAGCATTCGTGTTGGCCCCGTTTACTCCGAATTCCACCGATTCCGGCACAGTAGGGTGGCAATAAAAATGTTATTCTCGAATTTTAATTTTTTAGTGTTTTGCATGCAGATTTTTTTTAAATCCATACACATGTGTGGTTTTCAGAATTTAATGGTAAATTGACCATTCAATGTAGAGTGAAATCCACATATGAATGAAAGATAGCAACACAAACAAATGGGATTTCAAAGAAAACACTGATCTCCCGAAGTCTAATCTCAGCTTTATTCAAAAACATGCGGACTTAGGCTCAACATTTGATCAAAAATGGAGAAAAAAGTTTTCCCTTTTTTCCCTTTAAGATTTTGAAATCGTGACATTCCACCGGATCGGATCGGATCTTATTTGCACATAATTGATTTATTAAAATTCTTGTTTTCTTCCACGCTATTCATTGGCACTCTAATACCCACCGTAATACAACACGTGTGAAAAGTGATGTACTTTTTCGCTCAGATCATTAACAAGTTTGCGTCCCATTGAATTGGGATTACTCGGGTAATTAATAATACGTGACCCATAGGTCGGCGGCGGGTGTGGCGAATTTCGCCGTGTCAGCTGCACGACAGTCACGGTGCGTGGTGGGCGTATCAATAATGGATGGATGGAACGCATTGTTGTTGTCGCTTTTTAATGCAGGAATTTTGCTTTCAATCGGCGCCAGCCATAAATCACACGGGAGAGACATTTCCCACCTCCACTGCACCGAGTCGGTGCGCTGGTTGGTCTGTTGGAGTCTGGTGTCAATTTCAATAATGAAACTGAATATTTCTTTGAATTTATGAAACTGTGCTGTGGGCGTTAAGGACATGGATGAAGCATTCCAGGTCATCGGGATACATTCTATATGATACAAGATAGCAAATCAACAATAACTTGTTTGGTGTTTCGTCCTATATCATAAATTAGATTGATTTTTAAACATTTATAATGTTGCCTACAAGTAATAAGTCTATAAACTCATTCAGTATTCATAATGCTAGTTGATCAATTCAAATAACGCCCACAAGTAAAAATTTCGCAATCATCGCAAGAATTAGAACTTTGAATGCCTTGTTTAGGACAAGCCTCCAGGAATCCAAATTTAAATCTACTAGCAAAGAAACAATGCATAACTGTTTTCCTTTTATTTCAACTTTGCTTTTCAATCATGCGTGAAATAGTAAAAATGACAGTAGCACGTTGCTTCCGTGGTGGTGTTCTCTTGAAAACGTGAATGAATTTAGTTTTGGATTCAGGGAGGATTGTCCTCAAAGCCTTTTACGAACTACGCGCTCCATAGCTAATGCTATTACTGGTTGTTGCTTGCCATTTGCTGCTCGGTACCCCAGTTGCGTTGCAAAATGGAGGCAAAGTGAGTAGTTGCCGTCGAAAGCGCGTTCCCTTTTTCCATCGCTGCACACATAATCTGGATATAATTTTACAGAGTAGTTTCCCGACTGCAAACGGCTAGCATCAGATTCCTTACGACATCGAGCCGAGGACAAACAAAGAGTACGGCCTCGACAGTTTCGTCTATCCCGCGAGCTGGAGATCCCATAATTTCAAACATGTGTAGGAACAGTCTGAACCAGCCATGGCCCGACAAGTTTTTTGGTTTTCTCACCTAATTTGATACGCTTGGTATCAGACGATGGGTCCTCCTACTCTTCAAAGAGTTCCCAGCTAATCTAATGGTTTAGTGGGCTCCTCTGGTTTCACGCATGACTCTAATTACTTCTGGTTTTCCCGGATGACTAGTCCAATGGACATCATGTCACGATAACACAGGCGGCGTTTCGTAATACCGTGCGGTACCTTGAGGGATCGAAATTCATCCACCTCAAAAGATATCAATGAATTGAAAGGGTATTTAAAGTAATTAGTTACAAATAATTTTTCTAATCCAGTTCATATACATAACAGTAAGCTTTTATGCCATTGAAATGGAAAGTAGCCTTTAAAAACATAAAACGAAAACAAATTGCCACTCACCAAAGGCGGAGTTTCTGGCGCCATTTTAAATTGCGTAGAATATGATTGCATCAAAAGTATGTGTGTTTTAATTGCAAATTGCGATTAATGAAGTAAGCTAAGCGGAATACAAATCATAGGCATCGCTTCTAAAGGTACACATTTAACTATTTACTGTGGTAGTTTAGTCAATAAGACTGCTTCAATTTAAATTTTTAGTTGAAAAAGCTGTACGGATTTTGATCCTTTGAGTTGGTATCCGTCCACGGTGGACGGATTTCGGTTCAGCAGGTGTTGATTTAATTCATTATTTTATCATATTTTTCGTAGTTTCTAATGTGTAAATGCGCTACACTTTAAAAATAGAGGCCTTAGTGCTACTGTATCAACGATAAACATTTTATTTGCATTCGTTGCCTATTTTCTAGAGCCATACTGAGGTGCTTGAGTGTACGGATTTCGATGCCCCACGGTATGCAAATATCTCTCTGAGACACATCAATCGGTGCATTCCAGATTTTGTAGGTTACAGTTAACTGTTAACTGTAGGCAAGGGCGCCTACAACACATGGCAAGCCCGAGCAACACAAGTCAGGCAAATCTGGTTACAGCAACTTGATTGCGACTAAATCTGGTCACATATGAGTTGTAGTAACATATGTGCTGCTAGGAAGGCTGGTCGGCCGCTGCATCTATGGATACGTTCCGAAAGTACGTCAATAGATTTCAATCTTTTAAAGACACATATAAATATGACCTCAACGCTGTTACCCAGGACCTCCTAGACCAGCTTTCTATAAGCTGGCATGCGCTTCACACTTTTGGTGCTGCTGGCACTTCACACATCTTCACCCAGTGCTTAAAGTCTATTGGAACCTCGCATGGATTACAGAAATCCGGCGTTACTCTTGTTATTGGTTGGAGGTTTGGTGTGTTCAAGTTCCACTTTGCTCTGCTGACAAGTTAGGCTTGGGTCATACCGATGACTTTCACTCTTTGCTTCGACCGAGCTGGAGTTTTCTCAAGTCGTCGCTTTTCGGACTCAGCTTCAACCTCTTTCTGTGCATCGTTTGCATCGTTTGGCATTACTGTGCAGATTGACGCGTTTGTGCACAAGGCATAAGGACTGTTCAGTTTATAAAGAGGACACTTTGTATTGTCGATGCTTTTAAACCATCAATCTTTTTCGTAATCTGTTTTCTTTTCATTGAATATAATCTCTGGTCTTCTAGAAATGAAATCCAACTATCAACGAAACAATTCTAACTCAGAAATTTGGAATATTCATAACAATCTAAATTTATTGGATTCTCAACAGCTTCAACCGTTTATTTCCCGTTTTCGGGCTGCCACAGGCTCTACTGTTTCTAGATATCGACAAATCATTCACAGTGTGTTTCTTTCCGATCTTCTTGATGATTTTGTTGACATGCCGATTTAAAATTTTCTGTCAAACAAATTGTCAATTGTCAAACTGTCAATTTTGCTTATACAAATTCTGTTGGGAAGTTTATGTTTACGCGAAATTTGAGAAGCTTTGACAATTGGCGCAATTTTGTTGGATTTATACTGTTTTATCTTTTTTCAAAAAATACAGTTGATTGAAAGTGTATTATAATATACGATAAAGCAAACTCCATCGAGATTGACTAATCTATCTGCATAATATCGTTATGTAAAAGTGTTCTCTCAATAAACAAGGCAAAATAAATCGCTTCTGGTGGCATCTTCGGTGTGGGCTTCATTCTTCTAGTGTCTCGCCTAATGAGCACTTCTTATTCTCACCTTGCGGATTAAACAGACTGTCAAAGTATCGTGAGGTTTAATTTAAGTTCCTGGCTGATGTTATTTCAAACACTCATGAACTCAATGATCGTATCGAGCTGCTTGACGACGATCCGATCTTGGTTCTCCCCTTCCGCTTGGTTCAATTGAATTTGAAGAAGGTACCCTAGCAACAAACATGTTCCACATAGGTTAATCCACCTTATATGTGACCAGATGTAGGCCCTCCTTAGCCGTGCGGTAAGACGCGCGGCTACAAAGCAACACCATGCTGAGGGTGGCTGGTTTCGATTCCCGGTGCCGGTCTAGGCAATTTTCGGATTGGAAATTGTCTCGACTTCCCTGGCCATAAAAGTATCATCGTGCTAGCCTCATGATATACGAATGCAAAAACGGTAACCTGGCTTAGAAACCTCGCAGTTAATAAGTGTGTAAGTGCTTAATAAACACTAAGCTGCGAGGCGGCTTTGTCCCAATGTGGGGATGTAATGCCAATAAGAAGAAGAAGATGTGACCAGATTCAGTCACAATAAAGTTGCTGAAACCATTTTTGCAAACCATCTTGCCACACAAGATACATACTCATGCAATGACGGGCTTAGAAAAGCTTTCAACTAATAACTGAGAAAATGCTAATAGAATAGTGTGTTGAAAAGCAGGCCAAGTTCCAGTTGGAATGTAAAGCCATTGAAGAAGAAGGAGAAGATCTTGGCCTAATAACACGTTACACCGGAAGTAATCTATCTGAATTCCATTTGGACGTTTTGGACATTTGGTCGAAGCGGTTATCAGGTCGAAAATGTCATTAGGCCGAAAGAGACATATAACAGAACAAGACATATGGTCGAATTGGTCATTTGGCCGAAAAAATCGTTTGCCCGAGAAAGTCGTTTTGCAGAAAGGGTCATTTAGTCGAAAATGTCTTGACCGAACGAATCATTCGGCCGAAAATGTCGTTTGGCCGAAAATGTCATTTGGCCGAACAGGCTGAAACGGTCGTTTGGCAGAAAAGGCCATTGTCGTAAATTTTAATGGTTCATACGGCAAATTTTTGTTTGGGCGAACAGGTTATATAGCCTAAAATGTCCTTTTTATGAACGGATCATCTGACCGTAAATTTTGTTTAGCCAAACAAAAGTGACTGTGAAAAATGTGGAGTGATTAATGATAATTGATAAGTGAGAATTAAATAATAAGAAGTGAGAATGGGAAATGATTAATGAAAAGTGAGAAACCTCACTGCGAAATTGAGAAATGATGAGTGAGATTTTGTTTTGTTTTATTCCTGTCTTTATTTGGTAGGCACTCTGTGTTAGTTAACCGCTACTGTGTCGAGATCTACTGTGGTATTCTGCAGCCAGAATCCACACAGAATCTATTTTAAGATTTTTCCATTATTCATTGTTGTTGTCGTTGCTTGTCCATCTCACCGTGAGTCCATTGTGTGTCCATTTGTCCGTGACGTGGAATGACGTCATCAGGTAGTCGTATCGGTAAGGGCGCTCCCCAATACGCCACCGCATAGACTGCGCATCCGGCGACTGACGAGGGTTTTGGTGGAGGGGCTGGGAATCGAACCCATGACCATTCGCTTATAAGGCGAACGTGTAGCCAACTACGCTACGGGACCCCCTTATGAATGAGAAATCTCACTTCTCACTCTTTATTTCACATTTTTCACTTTACACGTCTCACTTTTCACTTTAACTCACTTTTAGTAAGAAGTGTTAGATAAAAAGTGAAAAATGAGAAATGATGCATCTCACTGCTCGTTTTCACAGTGAGATGCCTTAGATAAGGATCCTTATTTCTCTATTCTTACTACGCACTTCTCTTTGCTATTTCCCCGTTTCTTGAAAATTGAAATGGGGGAAGTAAGAAGTGAAGAAGAGAGAGAAAGAAGAAAAAAATAAGAAGGAAGAAGAAAAACGAAATAGTAAATAAGGAAAAGGAAAAGGTAGAAGCAAAAAAAGAAAGATGCCACAAGGGAGAAAGAAAAAGGTGCAAGAGAAAGGAACGAAAAAGAAGAAGGAAGAAGAAGAAAACGAAAGATGAGAAAGGAGACGGAAGAAGGATGAAAGAAGAAGCAAAAAAAAGAAGAAAGGAGGAAGAAAGAAGAAGGAAAAAAAAAAGAAAAATTAAGGAAAAAGAAAAAAAAACAGAAGATTGAAGAATGAAATAAAAAGAAAAAAGAAAGTAAAGAAGAAGCATAAAGGTAGCCGAAAAAGGAGAACTACTTACGTCTCAGCTCTTATCTGGCCTCATTACCATTCGACCCAATGATTATTTGGCCTTATGACTATTTGGCCTAATGACCATTTGGTCTAATGACTTTCGTGAAAATGTCCTGGTAGTCCTAGGTAGTATTATAATATTTGCAATGAATTAATTTGACTTGAAAATCACACGTAAAAGCTTCTGGTATGGACATGCTGGTTTACTTCCGGTTTGGTAACTCAGTAACAGTGGTAACAGTGGTAGTGGAGCTGGCAGATTAATTGTTCTTAACTCCAGAACAATTTGGAGAACCTAGAACATCTGTTTTAGGCATATTTGAATAGTAGAACATTCGTTTTTTAACTTTATATAAGTAATTTTTCTCATTGACTAGAGTTCATCACTGCAGAGCATTTGTGGAGCAATCGTATGGGCTTTAGACATTTACACTGTTATGCTAGCTAGCTGTAGGTTTTGTACCAGACGTAGTTAACTGGTGGACCAAATGATCTAAACTCCAGCGCCATATGGATCAATCGCGTTGCCTTGACTGGCAGCCTTTTCCCAATTCGGTTGCCTTCAATGCCACAATGACCGGGAACCCAATACAGGTTCACTTCACAGGCTGACAGTTGGCCACTGGCCCATGGAAATAGAGATGTTCGTCCCTGGGCCTGTCACGCCTGCTCCAACTTGATTGTTAAGCTATGAGCCGTCGGTGTAAAACACAATTGATCCTGAGCGAAGAATTGGTCCACTACTTGTCCATATACTTCGCCCAAGATTAATAACACCAAAACATCGATGAAAGTTGTATCTCCCCGTAACGCTAGGTAGACATCTTTGCGTGGTGTGTTACGGTGTAAGATCTACCACGGTCATATTGTCAGCTACATGCAAATCCTGACCCAACGAATACCTAGCATAGCATAGCATATGTCCTCCTTAGCCGTGCGGTAAGACTTCCCTGGGCATAAAAGTATCATCGTGTTAGCCTCATGATATACAAATGCAAAAATGGTAACTTGGCTTAGAAACCTCGCAGTTAATAACTGTGGAAGTGCTGAATGAACACTAAGCTGCGAGGCGGCTCTGTCCAAGTGTGTGGATGTAATGGCAATAAGAAGAAGAAGGAGCATAGCAAATGTGATTGTACAAATCGTGGGTGGCTATACAATGCTCAATTGAGCAATCTACTGTACATTGTCGCAAATTGGTACTTGGGATTAGTACCTTTTCCTATACAGTAGCAGTTGTATACCTGGCCACGTCCTTACAATCACGGAAGGAAGGGAAGGAATGTTAGTTCAACATCTACTAGTGAAGATGCAGGGAACCCATACTACCTTCATAGATGTCTCGGGAAGGAAAATTTATGTTAGTGGGAAAGGTGAATAATAGGGAGCTTTATTAGACAATATAGAGCGTTTGTCAATACCAGTATATGCTGTAAAAATAATAAAATATATTCATCAATTTACTTACGAACCGTCCTAAGGAAAAACAAAACACAAAATTTCGGCAAATCGCGCGATCGTTCTGCCGTCCGAAACAAGAGCCAACATGCACTGAACTAATTAACTTTATTACCGGCCGCGCAATGCAAAACACAAAATTTTGGCAAATCGCGCGATCGTTCTGCCGTCCGAAACAAGAGCCAACACGCACTGAACTCGCAAATCCTGACCCAACGAATACCTTCCCCAATATCCAACTCCGTGGTACTTATGAGGGTGTCGCTGAGTCGGGGGCCTCTCGTTAAGTAAGTACTACATCAACACTCCCTTCCCCTCCCAAGTTACGATGAAGATAAGCGTGGCCAGGAGTAGTAATCCTCATGCTTTTGGGATTTTTATCCTAGATTGAAATCAAGAACCACACCCACCTTGATTTCTGATAGCAATCTGGATAAGGATTTCAAAAGAAAAACATGAGTATCACTAGTGTCCAATCTACGAAGTACACCGTAATAGACCGGCCGCGCCACGCCGCCGACACTTATTGACGTACGCCAACGCCGATCAAGGTGTCGGTGGCGCGCCATACGCCGGTTAGCTCCACGCCGCCGAATTTCATACTTCACGCCGATGATTGGCCAACACAAAAATCACAGTATGCAGTGCGTTTGCATCTGCCGAACCAAGGCAACCTATCAGGCATTAATTAAATAGCTATTATACCTTTAGCAGATTTGTTTGCTTTTATTTCTGTTACTTTTACTGGCGTGTTAAATGTTAGATCATCCAAGATCTTCTTGGCTACAGAATACAATAATGGTAACTTGGCTTCTGAAGCTGGAGCACGATGGAGTACGTGACCCACCAAATTGAACATTTTCTTCACTCTCCTTGTACTTAAATAGCAAGAATTGTTCTAAAAATAACGGTTTCGATTTATTTTGATGAACAATTCCCAAAGAAATTTCTTGGTTTTCCTGAAATAATGTCCGAAGGAAGTCCAGCAGGAAGTTCTGAAGTAATACCTGAAGAAAATTCTTAGAGTCTTGAGGAATGTCTCAATGTATCTCCGTCTGGAAGATTTGCTGAAGGAATCCCTGGAATTGTTAGAGGAACGTCCAAAGAAATTTTTTAAGAAATTTAAGCATTATTGGTAATTCCTTTTGGAAATCTCTCTAGGTATTCGTACGGAGATATCTGAAAATTCGTCCTAGCATTTTGGAAGGAAATAGCGGAGGAATTTCCGAGGAAATGGAATGTCTTAACTGGAAAAATTCCAGTGGAATTGTTAAAATAATGTACGAAGGAATTTTGTACAAAATTTTCAAAAGTTGGTATGTATGTATGTATGTATGTAGTTATGCACCATCCTGACTTGAGTCTTGCTCTGCATACGGCTCCATCCAATATTACAGTCGAATTTAATTGCCATTCTGCTTTCAATGCACTGCTGTGTGAAGGGCCAAAATGGGGGTGGCGGACCCGTAAGCAGAGATACTTACGCGAAATCCGAGGGATAGAGAGAATCTCCTTCCAACAATGTAATCCAACAGACTAATAAATAGATTCGCAATCTTTTTTGAGATTTTCAATAGATGGTTTTTTTGAGGAAGGGCGCGTTAAATCCATTACAACTGTGGGGAAGTGTATCCATCTACATGGGTAGAAATTTTAAAAGGTATTCCAAAAAACAATTTCTGAAGAAATTCGTGATGGAATTGTCAGAACTTATATTAGGAGAGTTTTTGAAGAAACTCCAGAAAAAATTGTTTCATTTGTGGAGGGTTTTTGAAGGAATTCCTGGAGAAATACCCGATCGAATTCCTGACGGCCCTTTTGAAGGTATACCGTAATGAGTTGATGACTTACCGAATAAATTCCTAAATGTATTTCCTAAAGAATTATTTAAGGTGTTCACAAAAAAAAAATCTGTAAAAATTTTCGAAGGAACTCCTGCAGTAAGTTCCCAAGGAATTCTTGCGAATATTCGAATATCGGCAATCACGATATTTTGGGAGTTTTTCTTTGCATGTAGTTTTGCTTCTAGAATCATAACTGAGTTTGTTTTACTATTGTCCGGATTTTCTTAGAAATTCCTGGAGAAAATAAAAAAATATATGTAAATTCCAATAGCTATTTGGAAAATCAATTTAAATTTCCATTGTACTTTAAGATTTCCTTCGAATATTCCTTCATTAAAATTCATTTAAAAATCGAAAATCTTTTCAGGTTCTTTTTCGATTATTCCTTCAACAATAGAGTCGGCAATTCCTCCAGGAATTTATTCGAAAATCTCTTTAGAAAAGCCACCAGGAATTAATTTGGACATTCATCCCTTCAGAAATCCCTCCGATAAGGCATTTGTAATATTTTCAGAAATTCTTCTGGAACTTCCTCTAGGAAGTCTTTAGAAAATTCCTTTAGTAAACCATACAAAATTTCTGCAGGAATAGTTCCGGAAGGAATTCAAATTTGGGGAAATTTCTAAAGGTATTCGAGTATTAAACTTATTTTCAATTAAAAAACACTTGAACAACGGTTAAAAAATGAAGGAATTTACAAACAAAATTTCCGAAGATTTTCCAATAGAATTAGAAGTAATAGAAGTGATTCCCGAAAGAATTCTTAAAGTAATTGAAAATGGAAATTTTCGAAGGTCTACAGAAAATTCTGGAAGAGTTGTCAAAGGAATATCCGAAGGGATTCCTGTAAGAAATTCGGAAAGAAGTTCTGAAGAAAGTTTTAAATAAATTCCACAGGGAAATTTCGAAAGAATACCGAAAATATCTTCCTAGAGTTTTCAAAGATTTTTTTTGAGGAATTACTGGAAGATTTTCTTTTAGAAATTCCTGAAAAAATTTCGAACAAAAAAATTTTAAATCAAATTTCGAAGGTTTTCTCCTAAATGAATTTTCGAATGTATTCCTAAAACTCTTAAAGTAATTCTTAAAGGAATTTTCAAAGTAATCCTTAAAAATAGTTTCGAATGAATTACTTAAGAAATTCCCAAAAGACTCCGTAAAGGAATTTCCGAAGCAATCCCTAAAGTAGAAGGAAATTCATGAAGGAACTTTTGAAGAAATTTCGGAAAGAATTTTCAAGGGAATTCTTGGTGGAAGTTCTGAAGGAATTCATTGGGGAAATTCTAAATTAATTCTTAGAATCCTTTTCTCGAATTTTCTGAGGAATATCTTGAGGAATTTTCACACGAACTCATGTGCTGTGATGCGGAAATGTCCTACCGTCGTCGGGGGTGACAATGGGTCACTGTTTCAACTACTTAGAATGCTTGCAGAATGGATTGAATGTATCTGAGGGCAAGAAGACTAAAATATAAGAGACCTTTTTGAACGATTTTGCTCTACGACCTCCAGGCTTCCGGTGAGAGCGATGACCCATTCTCACCCCCAGACCCATTGTCACCCCCGATGGCGGTAGTGGATGATGTAATAATGTACACTTTTGCTGTGGAGATACAGTCTATAGCTATTAGGATGTTCCCCCCATAAGTATGACTGTAGCCAGCAATTGTACAAAAAACCCTAAAATTCATAAAAAGCATGATATGCCTTGCTGCGTGATTTTTTTTCTCAGCTCAAAATTCTTCACGCCGATTCACGCCGCCGTAGCCGCCGCCGAACATTGCTTACAGCGTGACGCCGCCAACGCCGCCGCCGCCGGTAAAAATGGTTTTACGCCGCCGCCGTTCACAAATACTTCGGCGCACAGGTCTACACCGTAACTATGCTATGCTATGCTATGCTATGCCAAAACATCGATGAAAGTTGTATCATCTCCTCACCCAGTCATCATTGTTTGTGATGAGCGAGCTGATACTAGTTTTGTTTAGAATGCTAAGATGCCCTTTTAGGTCCCTTTCGAAGAGATTTGGAATTCTTCTGATCCTCAGAGCACTTTTCTCAGCTTCTAATTGAATAAACAGATCCAATGGAAGCACATGGAGCAAAGCGTCTTGCGCTTTACTTGGCATGCTTCTCATTGCACCCGTTGTTGAAAGATCAGCCAGGATGTTTCGTATGGCCTTGAATAGCCAATCATAGTCTCACTGTCCATCTGTCTTTTGAGGATGAAATGGATGATGGCACGGCAAATGCTGGGTAAAGCGTACCATTGGTACTTCGCGTACCTGAAGGAATAAAATAGACCCCATCTCGCGGTCCTTAGCCCCTTACCCAGCAACTCCTATCCCTACCTCCCCGCGGTGCTGGCCGGGATACGAGCAACCTTAGGGAAGATCGGGTAACCAACCCCGGTGGGAACTATGGTCGTATGCTGACAGGGAAGGGGGGTTTGCTCCTCTCCGGAGGTGCAAATCTTATTGAGCGTCTGTTCTCCATGTCAGGATCGGCTCACAACAGCGTCTGTTCTCCATGTTAGGGGCGGCTGATCATCGTCCGAGTGCCAGGGACTCTAAGTGAAACTGTGCACCATGGTCCACCGGAAATAAGGAGGAATGGCCCTCCGGAAATTTAGGGGGTTTGGTGTCAGGCCCTGCAAGCCAGCCTTTAAAAAATCATAAGCAACGAACAATCAACAAGAGAGTACGGACCGGAACCATCGGCGAAGACCACTGCAACGAAAAGGGACTAGCGATTGGAAACTCGGTTCGTGGAACTGCAAATCTCTCAACTTCATCGGGAGCACACGCATACTCGTCGATGTGATCAAGGACCGTGGATTCGGCATCGTAGCGCTGCAGGAGGTTTGTTGGAAGGGATCAATGGTGCGAAAGTTTAAAAGTAATCATACCATCTACCAGAGCTGCGGCAACACACACGAGCTGGGAACAGCTTTCATAGTGATGGGCGATATGCAAAGGCGCGTGATCGGGTGGTGGCCGATCAATGAAAGAATGTGCAGGTTGAGGATCAAAGGCCGGTTCTTCAACTTCAGCATAATCAACGTCCATAGCCCACACTCCGGAAGCACTGATGATGATAAGGACGCATTCTACGCGCAGCTGGAACGTGAGTACGACAGCTGCCCAAGCCACGACGTCAAAATCATCATAGGAGATTTGAACGCTCAGGTTGGCCAAGAGGAGGAGTTTAGACCGACTATTGGAAAGTTCAGCGCTCACCGGCTGACGAACGAAAACGGCCTACGACTAATTGATTTCGCCGCCTCCAAGAATATGGCCATTCGCAGCACCTACTTCCAACACAGCCTCCCGTATCGGTACACCTGGAGATCGCCACTGCAGACAGAATCACAAATCGACCACGTTCTGATTGATGGACGGCACTTCTCCGACATTATCGACGTCAGGACATATCGTGGCGCTAACATCGACTCTGACCACTATCTGGTGATGGTTAAACTGCGCCCAAAACTATCCGTCATCAACAATGTTCGGTACCGACGACCGCCGCGGTACGACCTAGAGCGACTGAAGCAACCTGAAGTCGCCACTGCATACGCGCAGCATCTCGAGGCAGCGTTGCCGGAAGAGGTGAGCTCGATGGGGCCCTCTTGAGGACTGCTGGAATACAGTCAAAGCAGCCATTAACGACGCAGCGGAGAGCAACGTCGGGTATATGGGTCGAAGTCGACGGAACGATTGGTTCGACGAAGAGTGCAGACAGATTCTGGAGGAGAAGGACGCAGCGCGGGCGGTCGCGCTGCAGCAAGGTACCCGGCAGAACGTGGAACGTTATAGACGGAAGCGGAGACAGCAGACCCGCCTTTTTCAGGAGAAGAAACGCCGCCTGGAAGAAGCGGAGTGCGAGGAGATGGAACAGCTGTGCCGTTCTCAAGATACACGCAAGTTCTATCAGAAGCTCAACGCATCCCGCAAAGGCTTCGTGCCGCGAGCCGAAATGTGCCGGGATAAGGATGGGAGCATCTTGACGGACGAACGTGTGGTGATCGAAAGGTGGAAGCAGCACTACGAGGAACATCTGAATGGCGCTGAGAGTACAGGCAATGAAAGTCAAGGCAGCGGAGGTGATGACTACGTCAGTTCAGCGGACGATGGAAGCCAACCAGCCCCCACCTTGAGGGAAGTTAAGGATGCCATTCAACAGCTAAAGACCAATAAAGCAGCTGGTAAGGATGGTATCGGAGCTGAGCTCATCAAGATGGGCCCGGAAAAGCTGGCCACTTGCCTGCACAAACTGATAGTCAGAATCTGGGAAAACGAACAGCTACCGGAGGAGTGGAGGGAAGGGGTTATATGCCCCATCTACAAGAAAGGCGACAAACTGGAGTGTGAGAACTTTCGAGCGATCACCATCCTTAATGCCGCCTACAAAGTGATATCCCAGATCATCTTCCGTCGTCTGTCACCATTAGTGAACGAGTTCGTGGGAAGTTATCAAGCCGGCTTCGTTGACGGCCGCTCGACAACGGACCAGATCTTTACTGTACGGCAAATCCTTCAAAAATGCCGTGAATACCAGGTCCCAACGCACCATCTGTTCGTTGATTTCAAGGCGGCATACGACAGTATAGACCGCGTAGAGCTATGGAAAATTATGGACGAGAACAGCTTCCCTGGAAAGCTCACCAGACTGATCAAAGCAACGGTGGATGGTGTGCAAAACTGTGTGAAGATCTAAGGCGAACACTCCAGTTCGTTCGAATCGCGCCGGGGACTAAGACAAGGTGATGGACTTTCGTGCCTGTTGTTCAACATTGCGCTAGAAGGTGTCATGCGGAGAGCCGGGTGTAACAGCCGGGGAACGATTTTCAACAGATCCAGTCAATTTATTTGCTTCGCGGATGACATGGACATTGTCGGCCGAACATTTGCAAAGGTGGCAGAACTGTACACCCGCCTGAAACGTGAAGCAACAAAAGTTGGACTGGTGGTGAATGCGTCAAAGACAAAGTACATGCTTGTGGGTGGAACCGAGCGCGACAGGGTCCGCCTGGGAAGCAGTGTTACGATAGACGGGGATACCTTCGAAGTGGTCGAGGAATTCGTCTACCTCGGATCCTTGCTAACGGCTGACAACAACGTTAGTCGTGAAATACGAAGGCGCATCATCTGTGGAAGTCGGGCCTACTACGGGCTTCAGAAGAAACTGCGGTCGAAAAGATTCGCCACCGCACCAAATGTGTCATGTACAAGACGTTAATAAGACCGGTAGTCCTCAACGAACATGAAACAAAGACAATGCACGAGGAGGACATGCAAGCACTCAGGTATTCGAGAGACGGGTGCTTAGGACCATCTTTGGCGGTGTACAAAGAAGACGGTGTGTGGCGGCGAAGAATGAACCATGAGCTCGCCCAGCTCTACGGCGAACCCAGTATCCAGAAGGTAGCTAAAGCCGGAAGGGTACGATGGGCAGGGCATGTTGCAAGAATGCCGGACAGCAACCCTGCAAAGATGGTGTTCGCTTCCGATCCGGCAGGTACGAGACGACGTGGAGCGCAGCGAGCGAGATGGGCAGACCAGGTGCAGAACGACTTGGCGAGCGTGGGGCGTATTCGAGGATGGAGAGATGTGGCCTCGAACCGTGTATTGTGGCGTCAAATTGTTGATTCAGTGTTATCTGTATAGATGTAGACTAAATAAATGAATAAATGAATGGATGAATATTAATAAATATTTGAAAAAGATTTTTGTCAACTCAGTTTGTTGAACAGCGATTTCTACACTTGCGTAGTGCAATTAGGATTGGGCTCGACGGTGTCAATTTCGAGCAATTTGACGAGTTCTGAGTTCTTGGCCAATAAAATCATGTATGAACTTCATTGTTGATGTTTGGTGGAGTTACTTGCCGCATAATCAGCAGTGATTGCTAAAATATTGACCTTTAACTAATCGAATATCAGCCACCTCTCATTTTTCACCTTGCCGTTTCCCACTACACAAAAGAAACAAAATTATGCATACCTGAATGGAAAGCAAGTGACAAGAGTCACATAAGAAAAGAAAAGCCCCCAACGTAATAGGAAATATCAGTTCCATGACGTTTCGCGCTTTGATTTACAACTTAATGCGTGTTGTTTACGGTACCTGCCTACCTGCTTGGCCTCTCGTGGCGACAGACGGTTAGGCTGGCGTCTTGCTAAAGTGGAGAAAATAAACACGACTCAACTCGCGAAAAAAACAGAAACAGCGATGCAAGAACACAGTAGCTTAGAGGTTTCCAAGCTATGTATTTCATCAAATTCATTTCATATAATCAAAATATTAACGGAGAGTTCATTCCAATTTGGCCAAATGGTCAGCTTCTGGTTAATTGTGTCTCAGCAAATACCTATTGAAATATCCACCTCCGCTTCACACATTAAAATTTCTTCATTAAAGTTATAAGAAAAAGGGAGGAAAGAAGGCATGATCCATCATTGGTATCTTAGATAGGAAATAGATGTCACTCGCCATTTAATACAAGTTGAACTTCTGATACATTGTAGATGTTAGCATTATTTTAAAATTGTCAAACAAAAAACTCAGGCAGACAGTAGTTGAAAACCTCTGCAGTAACTAAATGTGTAACAGCATCGAGCCGGCACTAATGATCATTTCACAGGAAAGAAGCGTATATATGCAAAGGTACCCCCAAGTTCAACGACACTTACTTTGCTAAATACCGGTTTCAGGTGGAGAAATTTTCCGCCACACAACTGCGTACTGGAGTGCCTTCTAAGCTGAACGAATCGAAATATTTTGATCTAACAAATCCGACCAAATTGGGTACCGAATTTTCCTTGACCTACTGAAGCCCACCATAACCCGTTGATCGTTTGATTTTCCTGTGGCTAACTGCTTCGGATGGCTTAACCTTGATGAAAATCTGCACAGAAAACAGAAGCACAGTTACTTCTGTGCGACTGTTGCCAGAATTATACACCAGCAGGGTCTACTTAAGACAACAATACAGCCTAGGAACGGCCGAAAACGTGCCGTTGAGTTGCCACATCGTTGCATAAATTCCCCCGCGAGTTCGGGAGCCGAATTAGAGCATGTAGACGAACTTAATGGCACAGCGCTGAGCGCTTCGCCGGCCGGTAATTCGATTTATAGCGCTTTTGGTTTTAATGTGGATCGGTAGGCGGCCGCAGTTTTGGCTTTCCTTGCAATATGTCGCATTTCCCGTTTCAACGGCAGAGACATAGAGCGCGCGAGCATTCCCGTTCGCCGGAAAAAGAGTCGCACACATGTTCGATCTAATGATTATGTTTACTTTATTGCATATGGTGGGGGGAATTTTTAAAATTTCGGTGGAATGCAATCGCGATGACGATGAAGGGCGGAAAATTGGAGTGTGAACATTTGAAGCAAATTAAATTACATTTATCTTCATTAGAGTAATGTTGAGCGGTGAGAAATTGTGCTTCCGTCAACCAACACAAATACGGTGGCCTGGAATTGGGGCAATGCGTAATAAGGTCGACGAAAATAGCTTCAGACGAATAGAATAGAAGCAGGTGAATCGTCTGTCAGAAAGTTTATTTAATTCATTTCGCTACTTAAGATTTCGGCTTTCTGGCGTCTGCATTCAAATACTTTTCTGGTTTTTGTTCCCATCTTCTTCTTCTTCATTGGCATTACATCCCCCACTGGGACATTGCCGCCTCGCAGCTTTGTTCATTAAGCACTTCCAATGTTATTAACTGCAAGGTTTCTAAGCCAAATTAATTCGTATATCATGAGGCTAACACGATGATACTTTTATGCCCAGGTGAGACAAGGAGGGCCCCATTTGTAATCATGTTTTTCTCATTAATTCTCATAAATGAATGACAATCAAATGGACTTGTTGTTATTTGTGTGATTTTTCAGCAAGTTGGCTAATGAACGGAAGTGACGCTTTAATTATTTGTTTTTAGATTGAATGGGTTTGTTACATCCCAGCAGTTACGGCAGAGGGATGAAAACTGAGACAATTTTCCTGTGATATTTCATTATGCTTTTATATGTTGCTTAGCTAGTTTTTATTTGGACATCGTCAATGCTCAAATATTTGTTCTTTAGATCTCAATAATCTTATTAATTCCATTCTTATGTTATTTATCATACGTTTCATGCACAACCTCCTATACTTTGAATCTATAAATAAAAAATGAGTGTGGGTTTTCCTTACCATTGACCTACTTTTTTCTCCATCATAAATTATACAGCCTTTAAGTTGAATATCGACAGACTGGCGGACTGACGCACCACGGATTCACCGCACTCCAACAGCGATCATAATTTTTCAATCATCGACAGGCCACTTAAAAATTTATTGCCATTATCATTATCGTGCCGATCAATTACCGATAAATCCGTTTGTCGTCGATTTCGCTTTTCTTTCACTTATCATTGCCATTTTGTGTAGGGTAGCGAGATTTATAAAAAAAATAGTGCATTAACATACACCGAGGCGGGTTGAAATGCGGAGTAATTTCGGAATAAATTATCGAATGTTATGATTATTTTTTGTAGATTGTTACTCCCCTAAACGCATCTTCTGATTCTCATTCCTGGAAGATTGAAATTTTCTGTCATTGTTTACTTGTCGCCCTTTGCAAAATCCAAACCAACTTTTCGACGTGCCAATAAGTTTAAAAACATAGCTTGGAAGATTTTTATTCATAAAACTTTCACGGTATATATAAATCATCGTAATTTCTACATGTTTTTTATTCCAAGTTCGTTTATTTATCAGGCTCAGGCGTGTATAATACTTTACGGATCCACGTTTCTTTGTGATATGTACAATCAATATAATCTTTTTTTGCTTGGTTAATAACTTTCTAGAAGAGACGTAAAATGTGAAAAATCCTGGGAAAGAGTTAGAATAAAAAGAAGATTTTAAAGGGGTTTATTATATACACTCTGTCTCACATTAATAGGTACAAACCCATTTTTTGTTGCATCGGTCTTTACTATTTTTTTTTGTGGATTCAGGGGTTGAACTAACAATGCTCAACAAAGTTTGACCAGCCTACTTCATTTGTACAAGTATTTGAAAATAAATATGTGTGGTGTCCTACTTAACAAAAATGCATTTTCCGGTTAAATCGAGCGCCATTGAAATTTTTCCAATTTTTTGCCAAAGTTTTCGTGTAACAGATTCAATTAATCATAAATTGCATTGGACATCGATGAACGCCATAACTGAAGACATTCTTCAACGAATATGCGCATGAATTCATATAAATTGTTTTCCGTTTTCCTTTTACGAACAAAATATCACAAACCAGTCAAAAAGCCGCTTGGTGCGGTTTGGCTGAACCCCGACCAGATGAAGAATCATTCTAAAATCATTCAACGTGGTTAAATGTAATTTACTTGCATGCTAAGAAGTATTTTGACACCTTTTGATTATTATTACAAGCACTTGCTTTCGGAAGCCGGTTTCGACTTAAATTACATCTTTCGTTTCATGGATCTTCCAGATCTTCCTCACTGGAAACCATAGAAAATATTAGAATATGACCACTTGAACGTCACTTATTGAGGTTTATATCATGCTTAGTATTTGAATCAGAGCAGTATTTGGGCAATTTCATTGTCATTTTTGGCATTTTCCTGATTATCTTTTATAAACATGTAGGCAACCTTGAAAAGTGTTAAGGAAATTGAAAAGCTCGGTTAAATTTGGTTTTCTGCTGACAAGCAAATATCCTATTTATAAGGGTTATTTATAAGGTTCTTCAAAGTAAAGATACGATGCATAAAATTGTGTATATAAAATAAAGTCGCCGAAAATCGCCAAGCGTATATAAAATAAAGTCGCTGATCATCTGACTGATCAATTTCAGTGGCCACCACGCCAACATTGTCCTTCATCATCAGAAAATTAACAGAATGAATTCTTTGGTAGTACTCCAACATATCTCAAGCTCCTCAGTCGATTTTTTTTTCTTTCTTATTAAGGTTTTCAGCCCTGGATATGTTGGTACTGCAAACTTAACGTTTCAACGATAAACGCGAGTTAATCTACGAAAATGTGACTAGTGAAGGCATAAATTCATGTGCTGCCAGGGCCTGCTCTTTATCCAAACCTAAACACTATTTAGAATGTTTGCGGCATGATAATTTACGATATATATACAATGCGTCTCATTCGTTTAGCCGCACCAACATATGGCTATATTTTCATTTGAAAAGAAAACTGAGTCACTTCGTTTTTTATTTAGTTTATTTATCTTCTGAAATCTTAACAAATAACATAGTTTCTTCAAAAACAGATCTCATTAAAAACTTTATATCTTGAAAAAATAAAAAAAGGTGTTGCATTCGTTTAGCCGCACTGTTAAAAAAGCAAAATAATTGTCAATTTTTCATTAACTGTTATCCTTCAGTACTTGGTAGACCCTCCCTTGTTTTTGATGACTTCAAAGATACGCTTGGGCATTGAGGTAACAAGGTTCTGGATCGTTTGCTCTTCGATTTGCTCCCAGCATTCCTTTATGCATGCTTTCAGGTCCGTCACGGTATTGAACTGACGTCCATTAGCGTAAACCTTTGAAGCCATTATTCCCCAAAGGTTCTCGATAGGGTTACAATCCGGACTGCAAGCAGGCCATTCCAGAACGGTGATTTCTTTTGCTTCAAACCACGCTTTTGATTGGCGAATCACACAGAACAACCCACAGAACAACAGAATTATCCGCATAATCCTCCAAAAAAGGTATCAAAACGTCTTCCAGGAGCTCGCAGTAAGATGTCAAGTTCATTCTCGTAGATATTCAGCAGATCGGAAGCTTAGAATAGCGAGAAAATGCACCCCATACCATTACTGTCCCTCCTCCGAAATTTCTCTTGGATCGGACGACCTCTTTATCCCTCAAATCGTGCCAGTAATGGCTGTAGCAATCAGGACCATCTAAGTTGAATTTTTTTTCATCAGAAAAAATCACATGGTTCCATTCATTAGTCCAGTGCATGTGGTTCTGGGCAAATTTCAACCGATTGGCTTTGTGCTGAAGTGTAAGTTTCGGTTTCGATTTGGGTTTTGTCCATTTTATGTGGGATGATGCATTCAGTACGCGACTAACGGTACTTTTGTGCACTGGGAGCTCGAGCTTGGTGATGATCTGGCGGCGGTTAAAATGATTTTTTGATGCTTCATGCCGAATTTGTCCTTTTTGCCTAAGTGACAATTTGGAATTCCCCTAGGTACGTGCCTTACGACCATATTTATCGGTATTTTTCAGATAATTCCGCACAACTTTCTCTGATCTGTTGATCTTTCGAGCAATTTCCCGATTAGATTGGCCTGAACCAGCCAAAATCCGGATTTGACCCTTTTCGACCTCGTCCAATCGTTTTGCCTTTCCCATATCTGATGAAATCAAAATAAATGGCATGTTATATAAAAATAACAAAGATAACACTTACTTTAACTGTGATGTAATGAAAACTTCTACAATATATCAAACTTTAAAGAAAAATTTCGAAAAAAATTTGCTGCGTCTAAACGTTTGCAACGCCCCGGAAGCAGAAAACACGACAAACTGAAATGTACTGCCTACAGATAACAATATAATGATTGACTAAGCTGTCGGAAGGAGTTGGTTAACATATTTGAGGATCTCACAACTACATGCATACATAATTAGATTTCTTGCACTGAAACGAAAAGCAAACGTATATAATTTTGAAGTGCGGCTAAACGAATGCACCGCACTGTATGGTCGAGGTTCTGCAAATTCGCACCAAGCGCCAATGAAAAAGCACCCAATTTTACACGAAACAACGAGCAGCGGTTCTAATGATTAATAAATCATATTGACTCAGTAATTATGGACATTTATGATCAAATAAGTGCATAAATAAATGTTAATATTGCTTTGTGTTCTTTTTACGAGCAAAATATCACAAGACAGCCTAAAAGCTGCTTGGTGCGGTTTGGCAGAACCCCGACTATATGACATTGCAAAGGAATATGTAACTAGTACGAGGCACCACCAGTGCGTGGAAACTCGAAAATCTTAATGCTTGATGGTTAAACGAGTGAAAATTGTGTACAAAACGGAACTTAGTAATGCTCTGATGAATAATTAACTCTTTTCTGTTGATAAACACCTGATGTACTTTAAATTAAGCAAAGATTTACGATAAAAACAATTTTTTGATCAAGTGTACCTATTAAGGACATAGTTGAACCACGATGGTAGTCAGTATGGCACCCGTCCTCTAATGGGTCTGCACCACCCCTCCTCCAAGTCTTTCCCGCCAACATTTGAATGCTACGAATAGCGTCGAACAAGTTTCCAATATTCAAATTGTTAGCCTGTTCATCGCTTATGGATTTACTTTCCGTCATAATATACATATTTCTTCAATTGATCCTATGTAGTTCGGCGTGCTAATTTAATATCCTCCCGCGATTATCACTGCACTTCACTTCTTTTCACAGCTCAACTAAATACAAGTTTTATAACACCATTCTGCACAGGGTCAACCCGAAATGATGATGGGACTCCTATCAAACTTCACTTTATTCAATGAGTCACTAGTCTGAAGTAAAAACTTAATATAATTCGCAATTCTTGCCCAAAAACTACTGAGAAATTGATTGCGGAGCGAAGGTTAACACTGGCACCGGTACACAATAGGAAAAAAGGAGGTATATTTGGCCAAAATTATGAATCCTGCAATAAATGGTGGTATTCACCATAAAAACATAGATAAGAAAGAAACATATTTTTTCTGAGGCTTCAATGGGGTATGGGACCAATTTTCGACATAGTATCGATTTTTGTCATATTCTACAAAACCAACGGAATTTGGTAACTTTTTTGGCTTGCAATAAGCCTGTTTGCTGCTGGATAAAATACTAATGGTCATATAAAGGGTTTAACTGTATATTCGTGTTACAGACAAATGGGCGCAACACAGATTTCTTAAAATGATCAAAAAAGCACTATTAGCTTCTGGTGTTGAAAATTCTCTGAGTAGAAATGATTGACCCAACAAAGGAGGGTAGAACAGATTCAATTAGCGTCATATTGTTACATTAACGGAATGGAAGTTCATTTAGTTGATATTTCGTTAAGATTTATAAAAAGGTATTTTGGCAAGAAGTTATTCAACACAATATTAATCCAAAACGTTATGACACGTTATGGTTAAATCTATGATTCGCTTCTATAATTTAGTAATGTAAAATTTTGAATCCCATTCCCTTCTCACTGCGTAACGCTTTTTATATGATAGATGATTTTTTCTTGAATTAGGCGCAACGTTAAGACATAACCCTCCCCCTTAAAATGTTATGTAAATTTGTCAAATTCAATTAAAGAGGCATTACTGAGTAACTCAGATGGAAATTGAAAAAAAGAAGTTTTTTAAAGCATCTGATTAATCCGGTAATGTTGTCTTTCTCGTTCATGATAAGAAAATGTATTTTGGTCATAACTTTTGAGCCCATAGTCAGATCCAGCCTGTTTTTAATAGGGAACAATGGAACAACGTTCTCTGACGAATGAAACTTGTTGCGAGTAAATCGGTTCAGAGCGAGTGCCTGCAAAAGAGTTTAGATCATTTTTGCTCACACACATACAGACATTACATATACATCACCTCAATATGTCGAACTGGAGGATCGGTATACAACACTATTAGTGTTTGAACTTTCTTTTAAATGCTTTTGGAGCGATCATATATAGCTTCTACGTATACTTAGTACACGAGAAAGGCAAAAATGAGCAATTTGTAAAATTCATGTATCTTACAAAATGGTGAATTTGGGCAGAATTTTATTCATGGTCTTCAAAGTTTAAGAGTTAAATAGTGTAGTGCATGATGTTTTACTGCGGGGTATTGCGGGGTACAAAACTGTTTTGTTCGTTAAATATTGCGTAAAATATGCTTCTACAAAACTACTAAAAACTAAATTCTGGACGGAGCTATTATTACATTATCAAGCCTATTGGATCTGTTGATCTTTCGAGCAATTTCCCGATTAGATTGGCCTGAACCAGCCAAAATCCGGATTTGACCCTTTTCGACCTCGTCCAATCGTTTTGCCTTTCCCATATCTGATGAAATCAAAATAAATGGCATGTTATACAAAAATAACAAAGATAACACTTACTTTAACTGTGATGTAATGAAAACTTCTACAATATATCAAACTTTAAAGAAAAATTTCGAAAAAAATTTGCTGCGTCTAAACGTTTGCAACGTCCCGGAAGCAGAAAACACGACAAACTGAAATGTACTGTAAAATATGCTTCTACAAAACTACTCAAAACTAAATTCTGGACGGAGCTATTATTACATTATCAAGCCTATTGGATAGATCTGTTTAAGAGCTTTGTAACGATATATAAATGTCTAGCAGCAAACTAAAAATTAGGGTGATTCCAAAATTAAATTGTTCCTCGCCACGCTCAGTAGATTCTGTTCCACATTCTGGGTGTGCTCCGATTGTTTGAGCTGGTTTGGGCTGATTAGCAGTTTTAGGTTTGTATGAGAATTGGTATGAGGAGGTGGAATTTTTCATTGCACTGACTGTGGCGCTTTCCCATTGGGCACCGGCAAGGAGCGACCCTATACGACTGTGGGTAGTATTCATAAGCTTATTATTTGATTTTACTCCAGGTTGCGAACCTTAGGTCATGACTCATGGTTATCAAACTTCTCAAATGGCTTTACTAAAAAGTGCAATGCAATATAGTATTCTGGATTTCATTGTACTACCTTTAACACGAGCATTGCTGCGCGAAAACTACGAGATATATTGGAATCGATTACTGATTGATAGAACGATTAAGATGTGGTTTTCGTTGAGTAAAGACTCCGAGTGTAGCCTTTGGCTATGTGGGTTCATCTTTCCCTGGCGCTTTGTGGGGAGGCTTCCTTCGGAAGTTCCTCTAGGAATTCCTCCGGAAGTTCCTTCCTCCAGGAATTCCTCCGGAAGTTCCTCCAGGAATTCCTCCGCAAGTTCCTCAAGGAATTCCTCCAGGAATTCCTCCGGTAGTTCCTCCAGTAATTCCTCCGGAAGTTCCTCCAGTAATTCCTCCGGAAGTTCCTACAGGAATTCCTCCGGAAGTTCCTACAGGAATTCCTCCTGAAGTTCCTACAGGAATTCCCCCGGAAGTTCCTACAGGAATTCCTCCGGAAGTTCCTCCAGGAATTCCTCCGGAAGTTCCTCCAGGAATTCCTCCGGAAGTTCCTCCAGGAATTCCTCCGGAAGTTCCTCCAGGAATTCCTCCGGAAGTTCCTCCAGGAATTCCTCCGGAAGTTCCTCCAGGAATTCCTCCGGAAGTTCCTCCAGGAATTCCTCCGGAAGTTCCTCCAGGAATTCCACCGGAAGTTCCTCCAGGAATTCCTCCGGAAGTTCCTCCAGGAATTCCTCTGGAAGCTACTCCAGGAATTCCTCTGGAAGCTACTCCAGGAATTCCTCCGGAAGTTACTCCAGGAATTCCTCCGGAAGTTCTTCCAGGAATTCCTCCGGAAGTTCTTCCAGGAATTCCTCCAGGAATTCTTCCGGAAGTTCCTCCAGGAATTCCTCTGGAAGTTCCTCCAGGCATTCCTCCGGAAGTTCCTCCAGGAATTCCTCCGGAAGTTCCTCCAGGAATTCCTCCGGAAGTTCCTCCAGGAATTACTCCGGAAGTTCCTCCAGGAATTCCTCCGGAAGTTCCTCCAGGAATTCCTCCGGAAGTTCCTCCAGGAATTCCTCCGGAAGTTCCTCCAGGAATTCCTCCGGAAGTTCCTCCAGGAATTCCTCCGGAAGTTCCTCCAGGAATTCCTCCGGAAGTTCCTCCAGGAATTCCTCAGAAGTTCCTCCAGGAATTCCTCCGGAAGTTCCTCCAGGAATTCCTCCGAAAGCCGTCCAGGAATCCCTACGGCAGTTCCTCCAGGAATTCCTTCGAAGTTCCTCCAGGAATTCCTCCGAAAGTTCCTCCAGGAATACCTCCGGAAGTTCCTCCAAGAATTCCTCTGGGAGTTCCTCCAGGAATTCCTCCGAAAGTTCTTCCGGGGATTCCTCCAGAAGTTCCTTCAGAAATTCCTCCGAAGTTCCTTCAGGAATTCCTCCGGAAGTTCCTCCAGGAATTCCTCCGGAAGTTCCTCCAGGAATTCCTCCGGAAGTTCCTCCAGGAATTCCTCCGGAAGTTCCTCCAGGAATTCTCCGGAAGTTCCTCCAGGAATTCCTCCGGAAGTTCCTCCAGGAATTCCTCCGGAAGTTCCTCCAGGAATTCCTCCGGAAGTTCCTCCAGGAATTCCTCCGGAAGTTCCTCCAGGAATTCCTCCGGAAGTTCCTCCAGGAATTCCTCCGGTAGTTCCTCCAGGAATTCCTCCGGAAGTTCCTCCAGGAATTCCTCCGGAAGTTCCTCCAGGAATTCCTCCGGAAGTTCCTCCAGAAATTCCTCCGGAAGTTCCTCCAGGAATTCCTCCGGAAGTTCCTCCAGGAATTCCTCCGGAAGTTCCTCCAGGAATTCCTCCGAAGTTCCTCCAGGAATTCCTCCGGAAGTTCCTCCAGGAATTCCTCCGAAGTTCCTCCAGGAATTCCTCCGGAAGTTCCTCCAGGAATTCCTCCGGAAGTTCCTCCAGGAATTCCTCCGGAAGTTCCTCCAGGAATTCCTCCGGAAGTTCCTCCAGGAATTCCTCCGGAAGTTCCTCCAGGAATTCCTCCGAAGTTCCTCCAGGAATTCCTCCGGAAGTTCCTCCAGGAATTCCTCCGGAAGTTCCTCCAGGAATTCCTCCGGAAGTTCCTCCAGGAATTCCTCCGGAAGTTCCTCCAGGAATTCCTCCGGAAGTTCCTCCAGGAATTCCTCCGAAGTTCCTCCAGGAATTCCTCCGAAGTTCCTCCAGGAATTCCTCCGGAAGTTCCTCCAGGAATTCCTCCGGAAGTTCCTCCAGGAATTCCGCCAGGAAGTTCCTCCGGGAGTTCCTCCGGGAAGTCCTCCAGGAATTCCTCCGGAAGTTCCTCCAGGAATTCCTCCGGAAGTTCCTCCAGGAATTCCTCCGGAAGTTCCTCCAGGAATTCCTCCGGAAGTTCCTCCAGGAATTCCTCCGGAAGTTCCTCCAGGAATTCCTCCGGAAGTTCCTCCAGGAATTCCTCCGGAAGTTCCTCCAGGAATTCCTCCGGAAGTTCCTCCAGGAATTCCTCCGGAAATTCCTCCAGGAATTCCTCCGGAAGTTCCTCCAGGATTTTCTCCGGAAGTTCCTCCAGGAATTCCTCCGGAAGTTCCTCCAGGAATTCCTCCGGAAGTTCCTTCAGGAATTCCTCCGGAAGTTCCTCCAGGAAGTCCTCCGGAAGTTCCTCCAGGAAGTCCTCCGGAAGTTCCTCCAGGAAGTCCTCCGGAAGTTCCTCCAGGAAGTCCTCCGGAAGTTCCTCCAGGAATTCCTCCGGAAGTTCCTCCAGGAATTCCTCCGGAAGTTCCTCCAGGAATTCCTCCGGAAGTTCCTCCAGGAATTCCTCCGGAAGTTCCTCCAGGAATTCCTCCGGAAGTTCCTCCAGGAATTCCTCCGGAAGTTCCTCCAGGAATTCCTCCGGAAGTTCCTCCAGGAATCCTTCCGGGAGTTCCTCCGGGAATTCCTCCGGAAGTTCCTCCAGGAATTCCTCCGGAAGGTCCTCCAGGAATTCCTCCGGAAGTTCCCAAAGTATTCCTCTAAAAGTTCCTCCAGGAATTCCTCTGGAAGTTCCTCCAGGAATTCCCCTGGAAGTTCCCCTAGGAATTCTGGAATGTTCCTGGATGGTCCCCCCGGAAGTTCCCCCACGAATTCGTCCGGAAGTTCCCCTCAGAATATCCTCCTCTAGGAATACCTTCAAAAGTTTCTCCAGGAATTCGTCTAGATGTTCCACCAGGACCTCGTCTGGAGATTACTTTTGAAATTCCTCCGGAAAATTTCTCCACGAATTCGTAAATAAAAATACCTCGAAAAATTCTTTCCGTAGCTCCTAAGAAAGTTTTATTAAAATTCCTTCAGAAATTCCTAAGGAAGTTTCTAAAACTATTTCTTCAGAAGATTCTCCAGAAATTCCACCGGAAGCTCTTTCAGGAATTGCTTTGGCCGCTTCTCCTGGAATTCCTTAAAGAACTCCTTATGAATTTCTGTCAGGAATACCTCCAGAAGTTCCTCCAGAAATTTGTCCGGAAATTCTTCCATCATTTCATTTAGAAGTTGCTCCAGGAAGTTCGCCGTAAATTCTCCCAGAAAATATTTCCAAGGGTTTCACCAGAAATTAGTTGGGATGTTCCTCCAGGCATTTTTCGGGAAGCTTCTTCAAGAATTCTTCGGAAACGTCCTTCAAGAATTGTTCCCAGAATACACTTCAAAAGTTCCGTCAAAATTCCTCCAGGAGTTTTCGTCCATAATTTCTTCGGAAGTTTCCTTAGGAACTCCTTTTGAAGCTCCTTAGGAAGTTCGTCCGTAAGTTCCTCAGATAACTTCTCCGGAGATTCTCGCAGGAATTAGTATTTCCATCAAATTCTCTTAGAAAATGTCTCAAGAGTCTAGAAATTCCAAAGGAGCTATTACGAAATTCCCCTGTGAATTGCTCCAGAAACCAGCCTTACTTCGAGAGCTTTTCAGAAATATCTCAGAAACACCTTTCGAATCACATAAAATTTTTCAACCAACTCTACACCGTCCCCGTAAATTCTTCCAAAAATATTTCTAGGAGTTTTCTAAGAATATTTATGAATTTAATTGCGTATATTCCTTAAGAAAATTTTGATAGTCCATTAATTCCTACAGAAAATAACCTGGCAATCCCTCCAGGTATTTCCCTAAGAAGCCCCCTGGACAATCGTTTTGAAATTTTTCAGTAATTTCTTTAGAAAATCCCCTAAACATTCCTAAACAAATTCCTGTAGAACACACGCAAAAATTTCTCTCAAAATTATATATATTTGAAATTCTTTGAATTTCTACAGAAATTCCTTCCGAAAGTCCCCCAATTTTTATTCCTGGTACTGCTACCCAAATTTTGCCCCTGGATTTTTTTTTATAAATTCTCCTGACTTCTTTTCCTTGAGATCCGCCAGGAGTTTGCGCAGCAATTACTTCAAACTCCATAGAAAATCTGATAGGTGTTGTAGGAGAAATTCCTTAAATGCTTGAGAAACAATGCATTTTGTGTGCTGCTTCTTATTTCCTGATTTAAAATTAAATTAAACTAAAAGTGAAAGAAAATCACCCGGTGATGATAATCGCAGGTTAAAAAGACCGTTCTGTCAAAAACAATTCAATGTCAGTCAAAAGTAATCTTGCTATGTATGCAGCGTTATTCAGAAACTGTTCTAGTGTCATTTATTTCGAGTTGAATTCGGGAGATGAGACGCAGCCTTAGAAAAAATATTTTCATGTTTGGCTGAGAATACTTGTAAAGCAAAATCAGCTCAATGCTAGTTACAGTTGCGGGTAGGTCGCCATCTAATAATTTCTACATGGAAGAAGATAAATGTAAAATAAACTTGACTGAAAATAAGTATTCCCGATAGGATGATCTAACTAGTAGAAATGCTCAACAAAATGTACGCAACTGGCTTAATAGTCCTCCAACAGCCATTGGCGTGGCAAAAATGTTTCGGTGGCGTGGTATGGCAAAGCTCTAAACAAAATATGTAAAATACAATGGATTGAAATGTATTTTATAGTAAAACAATACGATAGTTGATTTCTAAAATATGACAGAACCATCGTTCGACAATGCAATACAAAGGAAAATAATGCATATTTAGCCGATTATTAGGCGCTATGGTGTTGATATTATTATTGAAGGTCGATGAAGTGCTTATATGATCTTCATCGTCTAAAAAACTAGATTTTTCAGCTAGCATTATTTGTTGGGTTTATCGTATTGAATCAGTCAATCCACCATGTTGGAAAAGCTTTCCCGTAACACGGTAGATCACTTTAACGTAGTGTGTTGCGGTGTAAGATCTACCAAACAGAGCCCTAGCCTAATCCATTTTTCTAGCTAGGGCAATAAGTTGTGGTAATTAAAAATTCATCGTATTTAGTCCTCGCTACCAACAGCAGTCTCAGAAATAAAACATAATTAATGTTACCTTGCAGACAGACTCGAATTTCTCTTGTTTGAGGCTAAACTGTATGCAGCGGAAACAACTTTTCAAGCAATTAGTTAAAAAACCTCAGTACCCGGTCCTAGGCTGAACCGACTGCTGGAAAAATCGAGTTAGGGGTTTAAATACGTACTAACTCTTTTTGAACTGGTGAACAATAGTAGTGAGAGGAACACACGGAAGCTCTTATTACTGAACAAATTCTCTTGCTTGAAATGGTCTTGTAGACAGAGCTAAATCCCGGGTTTTAAGAGTTTCACTGGTGATATTTTAGAAGCAAGACAAGGATGTGGCTAGAGCTCCGATGTATGGCCAAAAACAACATTACTGTTCCATTTTCTCAAGAAAGGATTGATTTCCTATTGATAAGGGGCGCGCCTTCAATGGGATTGCTCTCTATGAAGGGTCTAAATAGCGGGACCTTGTCATGGTGGTCTTGAGAAAACAAAACAACAACTGTATCGAAACCGATACTGCATTGCTTCTCAATAGCACTGGAGTAATTCGACATGCACTTAAACACTAAGGATACGGGTAACGCTACAATAGATCTAATAATTGGTCGCAGTGGCACACCCGAACAGGAAAAAAAATCAGGCTTGCCAGAAACTCCTCGCCGAGTAGAAAATGAGCAAGAGCAAGAGTTTTTTTTGAGGAGCAGAAATAAGCATCAAAACTCACAACACTGTGCATCATTTAACCCGAGCTTGTGCGTCGCAAAACAAGAGCGAGTCTATCTGTTCATCTTTTTCTTGTGGTGCGTCACTCAATGACACTCACACTCAAAACAGCCTCCAAGATTTTTTTCACATACAAATCGTCGCTCCGGAGGCTCAATGAGAGCTCTTTCGCCTGACGCCTCACTCACATGTGTTTTTATTTTGCTTTTCTTCACTCTGTTTTTTTTTTGTAGGGTATCTGATCCATTATTATTAACATGCACCTATATCAAAAACATTCGCAAAACAGGCAATTTGGGCTCAATTTGTGTCGTGTTTTGCTGTTATCCGGCGTGCTTACTGCTGAAAAAAATCACAAAAGTGAGAAATCAAACAATTTGCGCACCAATTCTTTGTTTTCGAATGGTATTGATTTGGGTACATGACATGGTATGGATTCAAGGAGCAGTTCCCCTACCTCTGCTTTTTTACGCTTCCACTCAATTGTGAGGATGCGACGGCAGTATTTTGCTGATGATGATTTTATTTGACTCTAGCGAGTGTGAGGAGTTTTGTCTAGCCTGAAAAAAATTTTGGAAAAGCTGGCCAATTTGTTTTGATGCAATAGTCTAGCAAAGCATGCGACTCATGAACGATTTCCTCAAACACACATGCGGTTTCGGATTTCGGGTGGCTTGTCCTTAAAAGCTTGAACACCCCTTCTTTTGTAGGTTGTGCGTACAGAATGTTGCCTGTATTTTGTTATTGCCATTTATGAATCAGTTGTCAAGAAACAAGAGGAACTGAGTATTAAAACTTTTCTTACGCATAAGCAGAATCCCAATCTTTCCCAAGAAAACTTGGCAAAATTGTTGAAAGCGGCATCGTAATAACCGATAAAATATATGTCAAGGCGCAGCTCCCAGGTCAAGAGTTTTACAAGGCTACTGCTAAACGACAGGTTCACAAGCTTAGGCAAAGAAAGATGTTAAAGTTCGTCAAGGAATGTTTGGTTTGAAAGGTCATTTAATCCTGTGGGCTAAAAGTGTGACAACTGGCCCTAATAACCAAGATATTCACGTGCAAGAAGGTTTGCCCCAACGTATGTTGCCTTTTGTGGAAGAAAGAATAATACACGCTTACTCCGCGCTGTTTTGGTCATACCTACCTTCTTCTTCATTACTGGAAAATGGTTCAGGACTGGCATAGCGCTGGTAATGTTCAGCATTGTACACCATTTAGTTATCATGTTCCTTTTAATTCGACGCCATTTTGACAACTGATAAGTAAATGGAAATAACAAAATACAGGCAACGATCCGTACACACACCTACTAAATGAGGATGTCCAAGTCTTTTAAGGTGATTATACAATAAAGCCAGAAATCGGCCATTTTGTTAACCACGTGCTTTTCCAACATTTTTTTCAAGAGCAAGAGATGAAAGAACCATAACGCGTATGGGGCTGAAATAATGGTAGAGCGTTTGCTTAGTTATGCTGAACAATCATAATTTGTGTTTCAGCACTGTACGAAAACTATTACGCTAGATTTGGGCTTTTGGAAATGTATGTAGATAAACGTGTGGTGAATTTGAAATTCACCACGAGCTTCATTCTATAATCACCTTAAGTGCACGATTAAAAAAATACACCCAATTTAAATCGACCATTTTTTTACCACTGTCTCCACCACTTACCAACCCCTAGTAACTATTCAGACTCCTGCACCTAGTGGTCTAAGTACCTTAGTTCCGACCATCTGAACAATGGTATGCTATCAAAATAGAGAGAAGGAATCATTATACCTTTATTCCGCTGACGGTTACGCCGTTGTACACAATCGATTCCATCAACCATCAATAAACCGATAACGCTCCAATAAATGCAATCAATTCCATCAAATCCCCGTGGGAGAGCAAACGGTATCCCAATTCTATAGATACGGACAAATACTATCCGCTCAGGTGGGCTATTGCGTAAGAACATGATCGCGATCTTCGCTCCAGTCGTGCACCCGTGCCCAACCGACCGATCAAGGTTCAGCGCTCTTCGAGGTCGACGGCTATAAGAGTAAACGCGAAGAACGTATTTTACCAGCAGTAAGCGCTAAGCAGCCGTGAATAATGAATAACTATCTCTCACGGGCTGAAAGGTAAATAAACGATTCGCGTAGTCTGAATGTCGGTGAAGGTGCTTAACCTGCTACTGCAAGAATTCTGCCTCTGGCTATGCGGATCAGTTAGCACCACTCTGACTGCCTGTAGGCAATCGGAACATGAGTAGGAATTCCTGTACTTACTAGCGGATAGTGAAGGAAACGAAAAGTCAAAGTACCTACCAGAAAACAGTCGAGCGTTGCTTACCGATGAAGATCATGATGGAATAACGAGTCAATTAAGTTTACGGTAACCTAGGCTGCGATTGAAGAAGATGCGTGCGCACCTTGACTCTGGCTTAGATCATCGAACGAGTGGATTGGGGCAGGTGTAGTTGGTATGTAAGAAAAAATAAAAACAAAGCAATTGCTCTATGGTTGGGATGGTTCTGGCTATGAGCCGGAAAATGAGTTTAAACTGTTTGTGTACTTCCTTCTTCGGGTTGGAATTTGGAGGAAGGTAGGAAAATGTGAACGAATGGCGAGGAAGTAGTGGATAGAACCGTTATTGATACGGTTCATTTGAATGTCCCATTGTAACTGGGGAGTTTGGTGTGATATAAATCACTCCTTTTAAAGTACTACTAAGTCATAAAGAGAACATGTTTCAGTGAGTCTAAAGATGAATGTACATTAAATTATTAATGCGGCTCATTTACAGTATAAATTTTGAGAGCGTGGTTGGGCCAGACGATCTAAACATTTAATTTTCCATGTTACTCTCCTATATTCATCACCGATATCGTTTTATTCTATTACATGAATGCTCAATGTTCAAAAAATAAAAACTTGAGAAACGACTTCATCTACTATACGCGCTTTACCATCTTTTGTTTTCAATTTTAAATTTCTAATCATCAGCGATCAAAGCAACAGTTACAGTTACCCTACTTGTCCAATCTCGGGGTGAGAGAATGTCAAATTCATACATCATTAGCGATCGTCGAAACCGCACAAATCTCCATTCATTAGAATTCCAAATTTATGACAGCTCCACCTCAAAGATATCCGTCTCAAAGAGATCAACACTGATTAATTGCAACAAATTTAAATGTTTTGCCCCTAATCATGCCGCGTTGATTCGCACATGCAGCGTTTGCTGTTTTTCGCTCATTCCCATAAAGTGCATTTCTTACCGCAAGATAAGTGCAATGCATACCGAAAACGCACAAATTCCTCATCTCTCTCGCACTGTTATTTCGGTATTTCCTTAATTTAAATTAGTCAGAATTAATTAGTTCGTCTCGTTCGCATTCCATCGTGATCCCTAGAGGCCCGTTAATGTCCGATATTGTGATAGTGTTGCTAAGTTGCCGCCGTTACCGGCTACTGAGCCAGCCAGTTGGGATTGCGAGACAGGAGCAAGTAATTTGTCACCTTTTACTTTCTGGCACCTCGTGAAGCGTCTCTTTTGACCGACCAACAGTCGAGCGATCGGGGACGTACCTCTTTACTTCTAGACAACATCAGCAGCGATCTTTGGCGGGCGACGCGACTACGGAGGTTTGTTTTTATTTACACGTAGAGCATTCTCGACCGTTGAGATGTCATCAGTCGCAAATTTCGGATCACGACAAAAAGGTAGCAAAGCTGAACTTCTGTTAAAGTGAACGATTTTCGTAAACAAAATCAGGCCGATCCAAATATTTAAAAACAATTATGTCTCCCCCCCTCGGCTTTTTTTGCCCAAAAATAATATTTCGAGGGGGCAATAAAAAAAATAAGACAATTTTGAGGATTTTCAAAACATTCTTTAACAAATCCGAGGATTTTTATTGATTTTTTACATTTTAATATTTATTTTTTATTATCCCCCCACCCCCTTTTGACCTTGCGGAGACCAGTAGGACATAATTTAAATTAAATATTTGTAACGGCCTTAAGAAATATAAAAACAATACAGAAAATAGATTGAAGGCAGTTAGCAAATTCTTTTTAAAAAAAATCTGCGCAAATTTTGCTTATAGTACAGTTTCTGTATTTTTAAATTTATATGATCTAATAGAGGGTCTTTTACATATCAGCCTTGCACAAGAGGCGTTATCTATGCACTATGATTTCTTCTCTTCGCGCTTTCTGCGACACATAACCTTTTGGGCCCGATCGCAACGACGCGTCGTTCCTCGGTGTGCGCATGATAATGAATCTGGGTGCAGCTCTCAGCAATTGTCTTGAGATGGCGCTTGCGAGAAATGCGGTCAGATTAGAAACAATTCCGAGAATGTTGTCTATTCTAGAATTGTGAAAAATGTGGTTAAGGTTCATGTTGATAAATGAAAAGAATGTTGGCTTATGTTTGTGTGATTATTGAAGCAGCCTTTTATGCTACCGCTAAATGCGAGTCGGCCTTATCTGGAATTGTTGTAATCAAACATTTCATAGAAACATATCTGTAATTTGGTCGACTCTATTTCATTTGCACCAGATTATCGATAAGCGAGTTAACAGATGAAAGTTAACTGTAACGGATTCTATACTTCTGTATCCATCCTATTAACACAACTTCATACCCGTGGTAGTTGTTGAGATGCAGACGTGTTGTTGTTCAGTAACAATAATAACTTCGCATCCGTGTCTAAGTAAATTTCATGAATCATAAATACCTTTTCATTTATTTTAGCACTCTCAGTTTTCTTACCCAATGTAAATAAAAATAAAGTTACAACCTAATTCATCCTATGTATTTTTTTTATTTTCAGGTATGGTTTGCAGTACACGATCGACCGAATTTATTTAGTAAGTAATTTCTGGCAATAGTTGCGAAAGATCAACCGGTAATTAGTGTGAAGTAAAAAAACATCTTTCTAACAGCCGGGAGCCTTCAATCTTTCAGTACGCTAGATTGGTGTTTTGTTTTCAACTTATCTACGAAGGACCTTCTTTGGCCTCCACAGCTTAGCTGGTACTGATAAATTTAAACTTCCAAAAGCGGACGAAATGGTCCAACAATCGTTTTTTTGCGAACGTGAGAACGAGGATTGTACGTTTATTCGCAAAATGCATTTCAAAAATGCACTTATTTTTAGGACACCTGGTCTTAATTCTGTTTCATTATTTCCTATTAGAAATGGGCCATATTGGACAATGTACTTAGAAGTAACGGCCAAAATACATTTTTTCGATATGCAGAATACGTTTACAAAAACTTACTTAATTAATGGGCATTCATCTTAATCCGATTTATTGCAACAAGTCACATTTCACGATGCTGTCCCATTGTTTGTATTAAAAATGATCTTCAAAGTTATAGCCAGAATATAGAATGGGTTTTAAAAAAAAAACTTTGTTTTCGAGCTCGATCAAACGGAGTTCTGAGTAGGCAGAGTAGCGTTGTCGATAACAGATCTATTTTACTGTCAGGTATTTTTTTATAAATATTTAAAATGTGAATTCGTAACTAGTGAATTATCAAAAGAATATAAAGTGACATTGATGAATACAGATTGAAGATTTTTTCAAGTCACGCCCCTTTGGCACAGGAAGATTCCACCAAGGAGAGACGGAGCAACTTCAACGTTCATAGAAGTGAGCGTTTTCCAATTGCGTGTATTTATCTTCCATTTCTCGATTATTATTCATAACTCTTGTTCAATACAAATTCCGTGGACGTAATTACAGCCTTGAAATATTGTTCCAACAGGCAGCCACCGCAAATTGAAAAAAAAACCGCTACCTCCGATGTTATAATTTTGAAACCATTTGTAGGACAATTTGGACATCCATCGGTGTAAGTGATTCATAGTCGACTATCTAGAAACAGATTTGTGTATGAATTATGGAATGACAAATTCTACTTTAATTAGAGCAATTCAAAGTATCAAGTTGCCCGGTTATTTTCTGGCGTAATCCACTTCTATCTACCACAAGATCCTCATATGCAACCGTGAATAGGATTTGAGCTTATTTTGTCCGTAGTTTAAAGTATGTATTGTTAAATCGAATAAATTTCATAAATAATAAGCATTTGTGGTTTCAAAGCATTGTTATCAGGTAATATAATTTTCTACTCTTTGACTATTATTCGATGATGGTAAAAAAGTCCTGAATAATAAAGAAGTGCAGAAAGAATTTTCCAAGGAAATTCGAAAGAAAATTCGAAAAATTTGAAAGAATTTCCCTAGGAAATTCGAAAGAATTTCCCAAGGAAATTAGAAAGTATTTCCCAAAAAAATTCGAAAGAATTTCCCAAGAAAATTCGAATTTCGTAAGGAAGAAAAATTTCCTAAGGAAATTCAAATGTATTGCTCAAGGAAATTTGAAAGAATCTCCCAAGGAAACTCGAAAGAATTTCCCAAGGATTTCGAAAGAATTTCCCAAGGAAATTCGAAAAAAGTTCCAAATGAAATTCGAAAGAATTTGCCAAGGAAATTCTAAAGAGTTTTACAAGTAAAAATTCGAAAGAATTTCCCATGGAAATTCGAAAGAATTTCCCAAGGAAATTCGAAAGAATTTCCCAAGGAAATTCGAAAGAATTTCCCAAAGAAATTCGAAAGAATTTCCCAAGGAAATTCGAAAGAATTTCCCAAGGAAATTCGAAAGAATTTCCCAAGGAAATTCGAAAGAATTTCCCAAGGAAATTCGAAAGAATTTCCCAAGGAAATTCGAAAGAATTTCCCAAGGAAATTCGAAAGAATTTCCCAAGGAAATTCGAAAGAATTTCCCAAGGAAATTCGAAAGAATTTCCCAAGGAAATTCGAAAGAATTTCCCAAGGACATTCGAAGGTTTTTTTCCAAGAAAATTCGAAAGAATTTCCCAAGAAAATTCGAAAGAATTTCCCAAGGAAATTCCAAAAAAGAATTTCCCAAGGAAATTCGAAAGAATTTCCCAAGGAAGAAGAATTTTCCAAGGAAATTCGAAATAATTTCCCAAGGAAATTTGAAAGAATTTCCCAAGGAAATTCGAAAGAATTTCTCAAGGAAATTCGAAAGAATTTCCCAAGGAAATTTGAAAGAATTTCCCAAGGAAATTTGAAAGAATTTCCCAGGGAAATTTGAAAGAATTTCCCAAGGAAATTCGGAAGAATTTCCCAAGGAAGTTCGAAAGAATTTCCCAAGGAATTTCGAAACAATTTCCCATGGAAATTCGAAACAATTTCCCAAAGGAAATTCGAAAGAATTTCCCAAGGAAATTCGAAAGAATTTCTCAAGCAAATTCGAAAGAATTTCCCAAGGAAATTCGTAAGAATTTCGCAGGAAAATTCGAAAGAATTTCCCGGGGAAATTCAAAAGAATTTCCCAAGGAAATTCGAAAGAATTTCCAAAGGAAATTCGAAAGCATTTCCCAAGGAAATTCGAAATAATTTCCCAAAGAAATTCGAAATAATTTCCCAAAGGAAATTCGAAAATTCTCCCAAATGAAATTCGGAAGAATTTCCCAAAGGGAAATTTTAGAGAATTTTCCAAAGGGAACTTTTAGAGAATTTCCCAAAGGGAAATTTAAGAGAATTTCCCAAAGGGAAATTTAAGAGAATTTCCCAAAGGGAAATTTTAAAGAATTTCCCAAAAGGAAAATCGAAAGAATTTCCCAAACGAGTTTATGAATAATTTCCCAAAGGAAATGCGGAAGAATTTCTCAAAGGGAAATTTGAAAGAATTTTCCAAAGGGAAGTTCGATTGAATTTCCCAATAGAAATCAGAAAGAATTGCTCAAAGAAAATTTGAAAGAATTTCCCAAAGGGAAATTTGAAAGAATTTCCCAAAGGGAAAATTTGAAAGAATTTCCCAAAGGGAAATTCTATTGAATTTCGCAATGGAAATTTGGAAGAATTTCCCGAAGGAAATTCGGAAGAATTTCCCAAAAGGAATTCGGAAGAATTTCCCAAAGGAAGTTCTGAAGAATTTCCCATAGGAAATTCGGAAGAATTTCCCAAAGAAATTCGAAAGAATTTCCCAAGGAAATTCGAAACAATTTCCCAAGGAAATTCGAAAGAATTTCCCAAGGAAATTCGAAAGAATTTCTCAAGCAAATTCGAAAGAATTTTCCAGGGAAATTCAAAAGAATTTCCCAAGGAAATTCGAAAGAATTTCCCAAGGTTATTCGAAAGAATTTCCCAAGGAAATTCAAAAGAATTTCCCAAGGAAATTCGAAAGAACTTCCCAAGGAAATTCGAAAGAATTTCCCAAGGAAATTCGAAAGAATTTGGAAATTCGAAAGAATTTCCCAAGGAAATTCGAAAGAATTTCCATAGGAAATTCCAAATAATTTCCCAAAGGAAATTCGGAAGAGAATTTTCCAAAGGGAAATTTTAGAGAATTTCCCAAAGGGAAATTTAAGAGAATTTCCCAAAGGGAAACTTTAGAAAATTTCCCAAAGGAAAATTTAAAAGAATTTTCAAAAAGGAAATTTTAAGAAATTTCCCAAAAGAAAAATCGAAAGAATTTCCCAAACGAGTTTCTGAATAATTTCCCAAAGGAAATGCGGAAGAATTTCCCAAAGGGAAATTTGAAAGAATTTTCCAAAGGGAAATTCGATTGAATTTCCCAATGGAAATTAGAAAGAATTGCTCAAAGGAAATTTGAAAGAATTTCCCAAAGGGAAATTCTAAAGAATTTCCCAAAGGAAATTCGGAAGAATTTCCCAAAGGAAATTCGGAACGATTTCCCAAAGGAAATTCGGAACAATTTCCCAAAGGAAATTCGAAAGAATTTCCCAAAGGATAATTTAAGAGAATTTACCAAAGGGAAATTCGAAAGAATTTCCCAAAAGGAAATTTCAAGAAATTTTCCAAAGGGGAAATCGAAAGAATTTCCCAAAGGGATAATCGAAAGAATTTCCCAAACGAGTTTCTAAAGAATTTCCCAAAGGAAATTCGAAAAATCTCCCAAAGGAAAATTTGAAAGAATTTCCCAAAGGAAAATCGAAAGAATTTCCCAAAGGAAATTCAAAAGAATTTCCCAAAGGAAATTTGAAAAGATTTCCAAAAGGAAATTCGAAAGAATTTCCCACAGGAAATTCGAAAGAATTTCCCAAATGAAATTCGAAAGAATTTCCCAAAAGAAATTCGAAAGAATTTCCCAAAAGAAATTCGAAAGAATTTCCCAAAGGAAATTCGAAAGAATTTTCCAAAGGAAATTCGAAAGAATATCCCAAAGGAAATTCGGAAGAATTTCCCAAAGGAAATTCGGAAGAATTTCCCAAAGGAAATTCGAAAGAAATTCCCAAAGGAAATTTGAAAGAATTTTCCAGAGGAAATTTGAAAGAATTTCCCAGAGGAAATTCGAAAGAATTTCCCGAAGGAAATTCGAAAGAATTTCCCGAAGGAAATTCGAAAGAATTTCCCGAAGGAAATTCGAAAGAATTTCCCGAAGGAAATTCGAAAGAATTTCCCGAAGGAAATTCGAAAGAATTTCCCGAAGGAAATTCGAAAGAATTTCCCGAAGGAAATTCGAAAGAATTTCCCGAAGGAAATTCGAAAGAATTTCCCGAAGGAAATTCGAAAGAATTTCCCAAAGGAAATTCGAAAGAATTTCCCAAAGGAAATTCGAAAGAATTTCCCAAAGGAAATTCGAAAGAATTTCCCAAGGAAATTCGAAAGAATTTCCCAAGGAAATTCGAAAGAATTTCCCAAGGAAATTCGAAAGAATTTCCAAAAGGAAATTCGAAAGAATTTCCAAAGGGAAATTCGAAAGAATTTCCAAAACGAAATTCGAAAGAATTTCCCTGAGGAATTTCGAAAGAATTTCCCACAGGAAATTCGAAAGAATTTCCCACAGGAAATTCGAAAGAATTTCCCACAGGAAATTCGAAAGAATTTCCCACAGGAAATTCGAAAGAATTTCCCACAGGAAATTCGAAAGAATTTCCCACAGGAAATTCGAAAGAATTTCCCACAGGAAATTCGAAAGAATTTCCCAAAGGAAATTCGAAAGAATTTCCCAAAGGAAATTCGGAAGAATTTCCCAAAGGAAAATGGAAAGAATTTCCCAAAGGAATATCGAAAGAATTTCCCAAGGAAAATCGAAAGAATTTCCCAAAGGAAATTCGGAAGAATTTCCCAATGGAAAATGGAAAGAATTTCCCAAAGGAATATCGAAAGAATTTCCCAAGGAAAATCGAAAGAATTTCCCAAAGGAAAATCAAAAGAATTTCCCAAAGGAAAATCGAAAAAAATTCCCAAGGAAATTCGAAAGTATTTCTTAAGGAAATTCGAAAGATTCTCCCAAGGAAATTCGAAAGATTTTCCCAAGGAAATTCGAAAGAATTTCCCAAGGAATTTCGAAAGAATTTCCCAAAGAAATTCGAAATAATTTTCCAAGGAAATTCGAAATAATTTCCCAAGGAAATTCGAAAGAATTTCCCAAAAAAAAAACGAAAGAATTTCCCAAAAAAAATCGAAAGAGTTTCCCAAAAAAAATTCGAAAAAAATTCGAAAGATTTTCCCAAGGAAATTCGAAAGGATTTCTCAAGGAAATTCGAATACATTTCCAAAGAAAATTCGAAAGAATTTTCAAAGGAAATTCGAATGAATTTCTCAAAGGAAAATCGAAAGAATTTCCCAAAGGAAAATCGAAAAAATTTCTCAAAGGAAAATCGAAAGAATTTCCCAAAGGAAAATCGATAGAATTTGCGAAAGGAAAATCGAAAGAATTTCCTTTGGCAAACGGAAAATCGAAAGAATTTCCTAAAGGAAAATCGAAAGAATTTCCCAAAGGAAAATCGAATGAATTTCCCAAAGGAAAATCGAAAGAATTTCCCAAGGAAATTCGAAAGAATTTCCCAAGGAAATTCGAAAGAATTTCCCAAGGAAATTCAGAAAGAATTTCCCAAAAAAATTCGAAAGAATTTACCAAGGAAACTCGGAAGTATTTCCCACGGAAATTCGGAAGAATTTCCCACGGAATTCGGAAGAATCTCCCACGGAATTCGAAAGAATTTTACCAAGAATTTCCCAAGGAAATTCGAAAGAATTTCCCAAAGAAATTTGAAAGAATTTCCCAAGGAAATTCGAAAGCATTTCTCAAGGAAATTGGAAAGATTTTCCCAAAGAAATTCGAACGAATTTCCCAAAGAAATTTGAAAGAATTCCTCAAAGAAATTCGAAAGAATTTCACAAGGAAATTCGAAAGAATTTCCCAAAGGGAATTCGGAAGTATTTTCCAAAGGAAATATGAAAAATCTCCCAAATGAAATTCGAAAGATTTTCCCAAAGGGAAATTTGAAATAGTTTGTCAAAGGGAAAAGTTAAGAAATTTCCCAAACGAGTTTCTAAAGAATTTCCCAAAGAAAATGCGGAAGAATTTCACAAAGGGAAATTTGAAAAAAATTCCCAAAGGGAAATTCGATTGAATTTCCCGATGGAAATTAGGAAGAATTGCTCAAAGGAAATTCGAAAGAATTTTCCAAAGGAATTTTTGAAGAATTTACCAAAGGAAATTCGAAAGGATTTCCCAAAGGAAATTCGAAAGAATTTCTCAAAGGAAATTCGAAAGAATTTCTCAAAGGAAATTCGAAAGAATTTCCCAAAGGAAATTCGAAAGAATTCCCCAAAGGAAATTCAGAAGAATTTCCCAAAGGAAATTTGAAAGAATTTTTCAAAGGAAATTCTAAAGAATTTCCCAAAGGAAATTTGAAAGAATTTTCCAAGGAAATTCGAAAGAATTTCCCAGGGAAATTAGAAAGAATTTCTCAAAGAAATTCGAAAAAATTTTACCAAGAATTTGCCAAGGAAATTCGAAAGAATTTCCCACGGAAATTAGAAAGAATTTCCCAAGAAAATTCGAGAGAATTTCCCAAAGAATTTCTCAAGGAAATTCAAAAGAATTTATCAAGAAACTGCACATTTCCTTGGGAAATTCTTTCAAATTTCCTTGGGAAATTCTTTCAAATTTCCTTTGGAAATTCTTTCGAATTTCCTTGGGAAATTCTTTCGAATTTCCTTGGGAAATTATTTCAAATATCATTGGGAAATTATTTCAAATTTCTTTGGGAAATTCTTTCGAATTTCCTTGGGAAATTCTTTCGAATTTTCTTGGAAATTTCTTTCCAATTTTCTCAGGAAATTCTTTCGATTTTCGTTGAGGAATTCTTTTGAATTTCTTTGGGAAATTCTTGTGAATTTCCTTGGGAAATTCTTGCGAATTTCCTTGGGAATTTTTTTCGAATTGTTTTGGGAAATTCTTCCGAATTTCCTTTAATTTTGTTTTTTCGATTTTCGTTGGGTAGTTTTTAAAAGAATAATAAAGGAATTTAGGAATTGAAAAAAGGAATGACATCATCTATCGCGCTTTGTGTTATATGTCGTTGTTTTATATGAGTGTGGTCTACCTTAATCACGCTATGTGAAACATGGTATTTCACAGTTTTAGCCATGGAGAACACCCAACTGTCATGTAATGAGGTAAACAAACTTATGAATTATTCTTTGGCTTGGTGTTGTTGAATGACTCACCATCATGATGATGATCACGCTTGATTTAAATCGTACATGAATCTACATAATTTCCATTTTTACCCACTACTGGAAGCAGTAATTTTGGTTCTACATTGTTTGTTCCGACATCAATCATGCTAAATTCAAATTCCAGTTTTGGCAAATAGCCTAAAATATATACACAATGAAACTGGGTCGAAATGAGAAAATCATCACTAACATTTGGTGATTCTTTTTTATGATCATAACCAAATAAGTTCAGGCCGCATTCATAGTTTCAATTCTTTTCCACACCACAAAGTATCTTCTGTCCACTTTATTATCGGGACCTACATTCAAAACAACCGTCGCCAATGTGGGCACTGATCCAGATTTTACTAACCGATTACAAACAGCCAACAAACCCAAATCTCATACGAAACCCAGTAAACGTCGTCCCGCCCTGACCGGTCGTTGAAAACGAAATCGGCACACTCCCGTCCCGGTTCGAGTTGGCGGTGAAGTGGCGGCGACACTGCACTGCTCTGGCCTACCTACAACTGCCTCAGGTGGTCGGTCATGTTTTACACGTACGATTAAGTCAGGTGCGGCGCGGACCTGGGCGACTGTAACCGTCCGTCGCCCACGCGGCTGCTCGGCCCGAGACGAACGAACGAACCATTCACGTAGAACACGATATTTGTTAAGCCCCCTCTTCAGTGGGAAGTGACTGAGAAGTTGTTGTCCAAGCGCACCGCGCCGCCGCTGCCGCACTGATTGCCAAATAGTTCCTCGACATAAATGAGCAACTTTGTGTTGGTTGCCTTGTCCTGGCATACCGCAGACCGAATTGCGCACTCAACAACCAGGTGCAGTGGGTAGCAGCACTGTGGAAAAGTTTTGTGATGTGAGTTTCACGTGCATTACAAACAATCATCGATCAAAGCACAATAACGGGATTGTGGGAATTCGCTACGAGGTATTTACATGGACGTCGGCCCTTCATTCGATCTCAAGATTTTCAGTTCGAGTAGGTATTTAATTTTTTTTTATGATTTTCTTTCCTAGTTTGAAAAAGCAGAATCAATTTCGAATGCCGTTTTTTATTCTCATGCATCACTCCATCAACCTACAATTTTTAGATCCGCCACAGAATATGCCCTAAATTATTACATTCCACTGATGTTTCGACACCCAAATGCATGGGCAACAAAGTATCAAATAAACATCGCCAAATAGCCATTACGGTCGGAATTCCACCTCAGTCAAAATAAACATTTTCCACGCTGATGCGTGACCCGAATGCAGGTTTTCACACCACCCCGCACCATTAGAAACCGCCACTGGGACCAATTGCCATCCATCGTGCGGACAAAGCTAGTCGGATATTTCCTCTTCGTTTCTCTGGCAGGCTTTTTCGTAGCTTTTAAATCCAAATAGATTAATCGATAGTAGAATCTATCTTTTTACCGGCGGTGCATCCCACTACTGGGATATTGTCGCCAAGCAGCTTAGTATTATTTAGGGGCTTTTACAGTTGTTAACTGCGAGGTTTCCGAGTCATTAAATAATAACTAGCATGAATACTTCACGCCATAGATGGGTCGAAAAAAAACCTTATCATATATAAACTTAAATATCAACAGAACTTCGCTGGGCTCGTCTTCCGCTCTAGTCAACATCCTGGGGTTCAATAATGGCAACTAATAGACGATGTTTTTTGACTCTACGATTTCATAGCATTTTAAATGGCCCCTCTCGGTAATTCCAAGAAGCAGAAGAGTTTTTGTTTGCCACGACTGGGAATAGTATCTCCGTTTTTGTTAAACCACCTGTTCCATAAGGTCCAAACAAGTACAGCGTTGAAGGTTCAGGTCATTTTTGCCCGGATTCAATGATCACTCTCCACTAATTACTTTCGACACCATCATGGTGGAAAAAATTGATCGCAAATCTTGACTTCAAGGCGAAGTTTTGAAAATATTTTTTTTTTTCTTGGATTATGGAAATATTTGACACGCTTATGGATTCCATTCTGATTCATATTATGAACTTTGAAGCCCGTTCCTAACTTCGAAGGTCATTTTGGTGCATTGATCAAAATTTAATAAGGTAAGCAAAACATTTGACCTTTTATGTAATTGCAGGATAATCCTTCCTCAAAGTTAGTAAATATCAATACTGAATGATTTTTTCAGCCAAACTTTGTCCAAAATACTGACAACGCCGAAACATATATAGCAACATTTCGACGTGCATTACAAAACATGTTTAGGGCAAGAAGCGTTATGTAATTGTTATCTTCAATTATAATGCATTCAAAATACACAAAATGCAGAGGTAGCTCAAATTGAGATTTCAAAATGCTAGATCAAAAATATCCAAACTTGTCATTTCCTATTCTGAGAACCGTTGCTTTATGAAACTTTCAGAGATGGTATGTTCTGTCCTGCAATGGTTTTGCTCAATCTCTCACATATCTCTAATTCAAACCACGCAACAAGTTAATGATCCCGCTCGATGGACTAGGTCTGCCTTGTCGTAATCGAACCGCTCGAAATAGCGTCTAATTCGCATCCAGTCCAGATTTGTTTTTTTTGCAGCAACGACGATTAATGAGATCACTCTAATCGACTGTCGGCGGCTCGACGGGTGCTCGTTCTTTATTTTCCCTCAAACTCAATCCCGAAGTGGCTACACTATAACTGCACCTATGTTATACCCAGTAACCCCGCCGCAGCCGGAAGGGGATGATTTATAGCGGCGAATGTCTGAAATACCACCCAGCTCCTAAGAGGTGCCCGAAGTGCTACCGAGCGGCAAGTCCTGCAACCATTCACCGTAGCGATGATAAATTTATTGATATCATGAACCCCCTGCCGTCCTCGGAAGAATGTTAAGCCAAACTTTCGGCCCGTAAATCACACCCCGTTTAGGTACGAATCTCTGCCCAGTCAGTGGAGACCGGCGGCAACAACTCAGCTAGAAATGCCACCAATTTCATGGTTGCGTTCCGTCGATAGAGACCCCCGGCGTAAACCTTCAACTGCTTGATTTTTTTGGTTGCTAAGAGTTCAATTGAAGTTTACCGAGCGTAAATATAGTTGTGGATTGGATTCGCTACGCACTCTGCGGCTGAGGAGTGCGGAAGAGAAACACACTTGAGCGGTGTCAAAATATTTGAACTATTCTCAAACGCGGTGGCGGCGGCGCGCTGAAGGTAAACAAACGAGCTTCAAACGGGCGGATCCAACAGTTATGTTTTTATACTGACTTAAGGCTGAACTCAGCAGTTGAGTATATAATCAGCTCACGATTCATATGAAGACATGAGTCTCTGCCAGTTGGCTGTTATGATGTATAGAATTATTTTATTTTGGTTAGACGGTTATAATTGTTGGTTTGTGTCCCATAAAACGTGAGAGGGCAGAGATTCTCATGTGTTTAGGTAATATTCCACGTTTGAGTTCAAGATTTTGTGTTTAACAAAGATGAATTGAAACTTAGTATGAGAAAATAACCTAAAGTATGATCGTAAGGAATTATTAAGCCTGTAAATCTGATAAATCTTGTTAAATTACAAATTATTGCATGATCTTTTAGAAGAGGTTAAGAATAGGATCGACTATGCATGTGTGGGTGTTGGTGTTTCAGATATACTGATTTTAACAAAATAGTATTAGCCCATAGAGACACCGTGATGAGGGCATCGCACAGAAGAGTAACCAGAACAAATTCGTGGCCAGAACCCGAATTTTTCTCCCCATCATTTATACATTGATATATTTATCATAAGACGAGTTTGTACAATTCCATTTAATTCCACCACTTGATTGTACCTTTGACAGATACGTATTTCGACCTCAACAGTAAGCCGTCTTCAGTGTCTCGTACTTGAATCAACTGTCAAGGCGAGGCAAGTACGAGACACTGGAGACGGCCTAACTGTTGAGGTCGAAATACGTATCTGTCAATGTTACAATCAAGTGGTGGAATTGAATGGAATTGTACGAACTCGTCTTATGACAAGTATAACAATGTATAAATGATGAAAAAAATAACACGTTTTTTTTATTTAAGTCCACCTCGTTTTTCGATAACGTGGTGGAATTAAACGGAAAGTACTAAACTCGTCTTATGGCAGTTAGAAACATTCAACTGAAAGAGCTCAATATTTTGTTTTTGAAAATTAGAGCGACATTCATTACTACAAGAGACAGATGAATCCTCTACATCTCCAGGACTTTATCATATAACAAACTATCCCTTGGTTTGATGAAAAAGTATTCTACAGGAAGTTGCCTTGCTAAGTAACTGAATTATTATTTTGTTCTATGTTATGTCAAAGTAACCTACTCACCAACACAAAGCAGAACCAAGAATTTAGATGATCGCGCGAACGAAAATGACCGCGAAAATGACCGAAAGGACGTGGCCCGCCGTGGTCATGGGGTAGCAACTACGAATTGTGCGGTCATAATGCTCATGATCATGCTTATGCACGAGGAAGGCACCATGACCACTTGGTGGATTAATCATGTTTTTTTTTTTACAAATAACCGGAATTGATTTATAGATCTAGATCTACAATTTTATGAACTGGGTTTCTTCAATGACTATTCTTATAAAATAGATTTAATCTCTATGAAAACGTTGATGTTATTAGAACTTTCAAGAAATGCACAAAACTATTCGATTCCAGTCACACATCAGATATCACGATGACCCAATCTAGTTTTTTTTTAATGTATTAATCAAGTTTATGTAAACGTGTTTCACTTTTAATATTGTAGAAATAAATGTGAGCTTTTAATTATATTAAGGTACAGCGGGGAAGATCAAAGGGAAAAATAAATAGTTAGATCTGTCTAAAACCTGTTCATATGAACTAAATAAAGGAATCAATATGGGCTATTAAAAATAGTCTGTTTTGTAACAACTATGCATTATTCCTTGCTTCCAGCTTGAAATTTGTGAAAATGAGCCCATGTTACTTTCCCGAGCAACGTCGGATGTCATAAATAGTTTTAAATTAAAATCATAATTTGTTTTCAAAATCTAATTTACGTGATTGATTACATCTATTGATTAAATTTTGCTGTAGATTTCCTAATTGTATGATATGACATCAAACTGATTTAATTACTTATTTTCTTAACGAAAACCAACATCAAAATGAATTTTCAATTTGCTTTCATCGACAGAAAGAATAGTTTGATGTCACATTAATATTTTTCTGCCATAGATTTTGATCTTTCAACCGTTAAAACGACCAAAAGGACATCAACCTGAGTTGCGCCTAGCTGCTCTTTCGTTGGGAGTGCCACTTCCAGCTGCTGCGCATAGTCTCTGATCAGTCTATCATCTTGTAGCCGCCCAATGTTTAACCGCGGTGCTCTACGATGCCTGTTGAACAATATTCGTACTGCGATAGGTGCGGGGTTCGTGATGTCGGAAAAAAATTACCGTCTGTTAGAACGTGGTCGATTTGTTTTTTTTTCGTTTCTTGATTAGGTGATCTCCATGCTGCCGTTCTACGCATGCTTGTACCAAATTCAAAAAACGACAAATGAGAAAATGGCAGTTGAAATTGAACACTAATTTTCATTGCTGGCGTATAACCATAATGCAATATAAGATTATTACATCACTGAGCCATTCAGAAGACTTAATTTCATTGAAATCATTCTTATTTTTCACTCACAAATAGAATTTGCGACAACGATCATGAAAATAGTTTGGCGGGACAGTTATGCCGAGAAATAGAGCACTTGTTTTGTGGTTTCTACGCATATCAGCCCCGTTCAGTGCATGATTTCGTGAATGACTACTGCGATTGACATACGTATCCACATGCTTTATCTATGGAAGTGAACCTTCCACGTGGTTGAAGTGATTATGTCGCTTAGAATGAGTTTTCTGCAAATTGCCCCCATTAAACCAGTGCAACAGGCTAATATTGCAAGATCTAAACAGAAAATGCTATTTCAATGTGTGTTGCTCCATAAAATAACAGAATCCGCCATAATGATGAATCTAATCACCGCGAGACAATTATGCGTAGAAATTAAGCAATGGGACAAATAGACTTGATGTTGTTTTCAATGATTTTCCGAACAAAGTTCGACATCTGTTAGAGTTTTCTAAAAGTATACATAAAAATAGACTGCTCTATGGAGAAAAGTCAAAATCCACAAAAACTAACATGGGACAACTATGCGTAGAAGGGCAGCATGTGGCTCTGTGAATATTTTTGCGAGGGAAGAAATCGCTACGGTATGCAGACTGTCCGGTCCTATCACCGGTCTGTACATTTCCTCCCTTCCTGCCTGAGCGTTCATATCGTTCATGGTTATTTTGACGTCCCGCAGTCCCGATTTTTACACTTTCTGTCCTATCCAGCAAATTTCCAGCAGCGCTACGACGTTGAAGTTATGGACATGTAATTAATCGTAGATTATCCTGTCGCAACCTGCGAAACCTAGTGACTTTCAGTTAAATTTTCCAAGCTTTCAATCGTTCACATTGCTCCCTCCCATCATTTGCAATGTAATCAATAGATTTTCTTACACTGAATTCAGATTTTCTGTAACACGTCCAGTTTTTGAGATAAACGGATTTTAATTCACAAAAGTACGTATTTTCATAGAAATTTGGATTTCCGCTTTACAAAGCTGAATTTCGGCTTTTCACTTTGAGAATAAAATTTGAATTTCTTATAAATGACCATGTAGAATGCACATGGGTTGTTGGATTTTATTTGTCAAGTATATTTGTTGTGAAAAGCGAAATTAAATTCACAAAAGTATGTATTTTCAGAGAAATTTGGTTTGGTTGGCTTCTCACTTTGAGAATAAAGTTTGAATTTTGTAGAATAGGCCTTGCAGAATGCATATGGGTTGGTGGATTTTTTTTTGGTACGTACCGTTTTGCTTCGAATGCCGGACACTTTGACTTGAAACCATTCTAATAATTGTAAGTAATCCATGATCTGTGGTAAAAACTAGAGGTACAAACTGAAGGACTTAACAATAGAAAAACTAAGCTTATACTTTCTATACTCCTTCATTTACAAGGGGTAGGAGTGATTAATTAACATAGTATGATAACAATACTTGTCATGAATTAGAGAAATTGCTTTGAAATTCATAGCATTATAATTTTTATTACAATTGCTGTATGTCCAGACTTTGAGACATGTTTTTACAACTTGCCCTCAGTTTCTGGTGGTAGATTATATTTCAACATATTTTTTAATACACGCAAAAAAAAGCGTTCATGAATTCGTGAACTAACAAGTTCACGGTGTATTTTTTCGTGAACAACAGTCACGGATTCGGGAACAAAGTCACATTTTCTGGAACGTTCTGGAAAACGTGACTGGTGTTCCCGAATCCATAAATTAAATCACGGTGTATTTTTGCTGGTTCACGAATTCGGGAACGCTTTTTTTGCGTGTAATTCACATTTTTGGAGGAAACTATTAAGTTCGTACAGCTAGCTTTTTTGACAGAATTGTATCCAGAGACACGGTGTGACCGACAACTGTCAAATAAAAAAATCAACTTTTCTCGGTCATGATCCGAATCAATTTTCTATTTCAATTTTTCCTTTCAATCCTCGATTTCTGATAGTAAACTGAAACAGATTTTAAAAGACACATAAATACCGCTAACGTCCATATTTCGGAGTATATGTTAACACTGATAATGCATAATTTAAATAAAAACAAGTATCACATTTATTTCTGACATAATTCATTGTACATAGCTTGTCAACGTTGAAGACTCAATGTCCAGTGTAGTTTTGAAAATATTTCATTACCCACTGTCAAAAAGGCGTTCTACTGTCTTGGAACGGATTAAATTAATTATTTGAGGATCAATACAGCCAAACTCGAAGTGTCCGGAATTCGAAGCAAAAATGTCCGGTATTCGAAGCATCTCATATACTGGGCGTGCACGGATTTGGTAGCAAGCAATGTCCATTGTTTTCGATTTAATTGGCTATTTTTTACATAAAAAACGTCATTTTCAGTACACTACTGCAAGTTTTATAAGTCAATCTTGATAGAGTGTGATATCAATCAGTGTCAAGTACTTAATTCCGTTTGAAACATAATAATAATTTAATCATTGCTTAGTTGTCCGGACGTCGAGTTGAAACAGTACATTTGTTGTGAAAATAAAGAAGAATGTAATTCACAAAAGTACGCATTTTCATAGAAATTTCGATTATCTGCTCTGCAAAGCAGAATTTCGGCTTCTTACTTTGAGAATAAAGTTTGAATCTCGTAGAATGGGCTTTGCAGAATGCATATGGCGTATAGGATTTTTTTGGAACATTTGTTGTGAAAAACGGATTTATTTTTTCATAAAATACGTGTTGTCATATAGATTTGGTTGCTTCGCTCAGAAAAGCTGACCTAGCAACCCATATCCCTAGCATCACAATCCAGCAACTCAAATGTGACTTTATTCGCAAATTGAAGAGCTGAAATTTAGCTTTGTCGATACAAACCAAATTTCTATGACAATACGTACTCTTGTGAATTTATTTCCATTTTTCAGAATAAATGTACTTGTTAAATAAAATCCAACCACCCGTATGCATTCTAGAACGTATGTTCTAAGAAATTCAAATGCTATCTATGAAATGAAAAGCGAACATAGAGCTCTGAAAGGCCCATCCTATGAAATATAAACTTTATTCTCAAAGTAAAAAGCAGCGCAGAGAAACCAAATTTCTTTGAAAATACGTACTTTTTTTAATTTGCTTCCGTTTTTCACCATAAATGTACGTACCAAATAGATTCCAACAACTGATACTAGATGAAACTTTGTGGAAACCGGTTGAGAACCCCTGTAATGGTATCACCATAGGAGCAGTGGTCCTCAACACGGTTTCTCTTCAGGGTCGTTTTTCACTTCGATTCTCCCGGATATTCTTCCCTTATAATTGGTGGCAAGGCGGAAGATACAAAACAAAATGGCGGAGAACAAGATTTCTTTATAATAAAATTTAAGAACAAATAAACAGCTAGGGTTTAGCAGGCCATACAAATTTATTAAAGCTAATTTCAATGGATTGACTCAAAAAAACTTTTAATTTGAATTATCAATTTATTTTTTTTTCTTTCGTGAGCTCACCGTTGCGGCCGATGCAGGAATCGTTGGCATGCATACTGGACGACTCCTCCACAGAAACTCGAAACTGCTACAGCTATCACTTCTATTCACTTCTATTAATTCTCGGCTAGAGAGCGTTCACGTGTCGGTGTGGCCTATGGTGACGGAGGCCAAAGTCCCTGTCCGGGGAGTGGTGCAATTTCGCGCGCGTTTTCACATAGTGGCTAATCAAGCGAGCTTGCACCCCATAGAGGCCGGAAAGCCACAGATTTGTCAGATACCATTGTTCTTCATTCACACTACTTTCCGGCTAGCCACTTCTTACACTGCAGTCTACTGTCCACCACTTGCTCGCTTGATTCCAAAGTACGGTTTTATAATCATCGAGAAACTAGCGCGGTCAGAATTAACTTTAAAATACTTGGTGCACTTTTCCAACCGTTAGTGGTGATATCACGATGATCCGTACTTTAGATTTAGTTTAACTATAGGTGAAACCTTTTAATGGTATTTTAAACTGTGGATTTTGTTTTTTAACTATAGGTTCTATCACACCTTTTTCGTTTTAATTTTAGATTGTAAGTTTTAATTTTATAAACTTTTGACAGTTCTTTCTTTTTAAAACTTTTGGAACTATCGCGGGTAGTATGTTGACGAACTATCCCGCGTACCGACACTCTAACTTCACTCCTCCGGACTTTAAATTATATAAGAGAGCGACCCTATTGGGAGAACCCTTTTTATATCATTCCCTCCTCCTTAATTTCATGCCAATGACGTGGCAATTTCCAGACAATGATGATGGCGGCCAAGAAGATGATCATGATAGTAGTAGCGATGATGAATGCACGAACACTAACAGGAACCTTACACTATAAAATATTTTGGTTGATATCCTATACTAATTTACATGTTTACTCCGACACTGGCTGCATGCTGAGCCTTAACAATTTAAAATACCCTAACACTTGTTTCCGCACAATAATTAATAAAAAAATACAAAGAAAATAAATAAGCAATTGCATAAATAAACTATAGATGAATAAATAAGTAAATAAATATTTAAATTTACAAAATAAATAAATAAAAGAAAACACTATGAATAAATAAATAAATAAATAAATAAATAAATAAATAAATAAATAAATAAATAAATAAATAATCTAAAGTCGGAGTGAACGAAACAAACAAAATTAATAATAAATCTGAAGACATCAACCAAAAGCTACTGAACACAAAATAAATATCACTCAAGCACTACAAAAGTGGAGACATACATTTATTGAATACTCAGACATTTACAACAACACAAGACATTTATAACAATGTTTTATTTGGGCTAAGCCACTAACTGGCCTTCCCATTAAATATTTAATTGTGACCCGAAAATGAACGGTCACAATCTTCCCGGAGTCGGGGTAAAAAAAACAAAGTGTTTTTTTTTTCTTCCTGGGCTATCCTCACGAGATGCGACTACTGCTCTACCAGAATCAGTTACAATTCATCGAATGATTTTTCGTGCGGGGCAGAGGAGCTCTGTTCGATGAATTATTTGATTCTAGTACAGTGAGCCTGTCCATCGGATGCGACTACTGCTCTACCAGATTCAGATTCAATTAGTTGAATGATTTGTCGTGGAATCCAGAGGAACTCTTTTCAACAAAATTGCATGAATCTAGTAGAGTGAGTCTGTCCACCGTTTTCGCGGGTAGCACCAGGGAATTGTCAAAGTCAGAGGAATAGTGGATTTGAGTTGCTTCGATTGAATGGAGTGATTGTTCTATTGTGCGTCAGATTAAATGCGTTTATAGGCTACCGTCCCAGTTGTTGAGTTCAACTACAAACTAGAAATTCTCACCTCAACTTTTTGCTGATTTTAAATTACTGTTGAGACCAAACTTTCAGCAACGTCTCTTTCAAAATTTTCCGTCACAAGCTTCGCCTTGGACAATAAACACTTATTACACTACCTCATTCATTCAAATTCATTCAGTCATCCCATTCATACTCCCCAACTCATTCACACTTTCTCATCCATTCACTCCACTTTTCATTCAAACTTGACTTATTAGCTAGAGTTACGAACTATCTTATGATGGTAGGGCGCCCTATAATTAGTTTGTCATATCGTCACTCTCCTAGGATAGAGTGACTATGACTATTTTTCAAATGGAATTATACCCACTCAGATCGTAATTTCTGAGTACTCGCTTGCTTTCGCAAGTGATAAAGGGTAGAAATTACGGGGAATAGTATAATTCCTATTAAGGTGTATCCACTGAAAAGTCCGACATGGATACTGGGTTATACGCTTTTACCGTATATCCCGATTGTTCTTGTATTGGTGTTTCGGCAATTGTTGATGAACTCAACAACAATGACGATGGCTAAACAGACGAGACAACTGACGAGACACTAATGCTTATGGATATTGTTCTAGTTTTTGTGGTTTATATTACTCTATTAATTAATTTCCTTTTGTATTTTAGGTACTTCTGACACGGCTATTTTGGAGATTATAGTGGAAATCAAATAATGTAGGCTACTATACTCGTTTTACTCGCTCGTAGTATTCGAAAAAAAAAACAGACAGTGAAAATTTGGTCAACCGATTTGTTTACTATCTATTTACTATGCAATTATCCTGGTTTGAGATGGGCCGCTGGCCAGATACCTAGATTTTTACCGTTCATGTCCTCCAACTCATAAGAAGACGAGCCAATTTTGTTTTTAACGCGGCAGGGAAGAAATTGTGGGCCGTATTTTGAGTTGTAGTGCTCTGCAGCATTGGAGATCTTCATATTTCTACGATACACGAATTGACCTTCTGCGAACGACTTAGCGAATGAACGATGACGTAGATTATAATGTTGACGAGATGCTTGATGTGCTTTTACCAAGTTTTGGCTGACTAACTCGTAGATTCTGGCAAACATTTTTTTTCTACGCTCGTTTTGCTCGTCGGACGTGAGATTGTTTTCGTGACGTGTCATTTTGTGATCGATTCCAGACTCCGAAAGCTCGTGTCCGTGCGTGACGAAGAAAGGTGAAACCAGTCGAAGCGTGCACACTTGTATTGAGCAGCATCTCTATTTCAGCAGTTCGAGTATCCCAGAGCCGTTGGTCCTCTTTCACGTAGGTGCGGATGGCACCGTTAATCGTACGATTGACTCTTTCCACAGGATTCGCCTGGGAATGGTACCTGGAATTAAGCCAATGCGTGATTTGGAACTGGTCCAGGAGCTCTTTGAACTCCTTAGAGGTAAAACAGCTACCGTTATCGGTGATTATTATCTCCGGCGCCGAGTTTCGGAGGATCCACTGCTCTTTGAGGATAGTGCAGAGACTCGAACTGCTGATGCTTCGGACTGGTTGGATCAGCACCCACTTTGAAAAATAGTCGGCCACTACTAGGATGTGCTGATTTCCTTTGCGACTTCGCGGGAGTGGACCGACATAATCAGCGGAAATGATCTGCCACGGACGACTAGCCATTCTCATATTGCCCATCTCGGGTGCAAGCGGTCGTGAAGAGGGTTTTACCTCCTTGCAAATCCCGCACTGCTGGACGTAGGAACGAATTTCTCCAGCCATCTTTGGCCAATAGTACCTTTGACGGATTCTGGAAAGGGTGCGCTCATATCCTGGATGAAAACAAGAGTCGTGGCAGTCGTTTAGTATTCCGGGAATTTCCGACTTTTGGGGAACTATTTTCCACTCGAAACGGGAATCACACGGGTAATCGCACACGGAGACGAACTTAAATAAACGATCGTTTTCAACCTTGAAGTCCACGTAATCTTCTGGCTGACTCAACACTTTGTCCACCATGGTGGAGTACCAGAGCGAATCGATGGAATCTACTGCGGCAATTAGACTTCTGGATAACGCGTCAGCAACGACATTGTCTTTGCCTTTGCGATGTATTACAGTCATATCGAACTGTTGCAGATTCAACGACCATCGACTGCATCTGGACCCTACTTTCCATTTGGTTTTCAAAATGTGAGTCAGCGCAGAAGAATCCGTGACTAAGGTGAAATGGTACCCCTCGATATAGCCGCGGAACGCATCAATTGCCAGGATCGCGGCAAGTGCTTCCTTTTCGGCGGCATGGTAATTCTTTTGCGGTGTTGTGAGTTTGTGCGAGAAGTATGCGATGACTCGCTCGCCGCCGTCATGTTGCTGCGTAAGAATTCCCGCTACAGCGACGTCACTTGCGTCGGTTTGTATAACAAACTCCTTCGTAAAATCCGGACTTCCCAGAATCGGCGAGGAGATAAGGAGCTCTTTGATTTTACAAAAGGCTTCTTCGGCGGCCTCGTTCCAATGAATCACCTTTGATTTGGTTTTGAGTAAATCACTCAATGGAGAAGTTACTCCGCTGAAGTCCGCGATGAATCTCCGGTAGTAGTTCACCATTCCTAGGAATCTCCGGAGCTTAGTGATTGTTGTTGGCCGCTCATATTCGACAATGGGGCGTATTTTGTCTGGATTAGTTCGCAGACCGTTAGTGCTCAACAGATATCCTAGGAATGGGACCTCAGAGACTACGAAGCGAGACTTCTCCAGATTGATGCTTAGGTTGGCTTGGCTTAGACGACGTGCAATTTCAGTGAGGAGCTGTACGTGATGCTCAAACGTTTCTGTGACAACGACGATATCGTCGAGGTACACAAAAACGTAAGGTTCCAGTATACCATGGCCAAGAACGCTATCCATTAGTCGAGCCAGAGTGGCGGGACTATTTATGAGACCAAATGGCATTCTGGTATACTGGAACAACCCTTTGCCCTGCACACTGAACGCCGTGTATTTTCTCGATTGCGGATCGAGGGGGACCTGTAGGAAGGCCTCGGAAAGATCGATCGTCGAAAGAAATTTCGCTTTTGGGAGTTGGCCAAGAATACGTCCAGGGTGAGGCAAAGGGTATGCATCACGCACAGTTCGCTCATTGATTCTGCGCGCGTCTAAGCAAAGCCTTACCTTGTTTGGTTTGATTACTGGAACGCAATTTAGGGACCAATCCGAATTGCTCCTCTCGAGGATTCCAATGTCTAGCAGCCTTTGCAGTTCGACCGCCACCAGCTCTTGGGTTTTAGGCGACATGCAATACGGAAACTGCCGAACCGGGGGCTGATTTTTCCATTCCTCCTTCAGGACTATTGTGTGTTGGGCTAGTGGAGTGAAAGTTAGACTGCCTTCTCGAGCAGGAAGAAATTTCTCCTTTACTTTTTCGATTAGCTGCCTCTCCTCTTTAGATAGACTGGGGTTATCTGAACAATGTTCAAGGGTGGAAACAATCGCATCTTGTTCATTCGACAGCATGGTGGGTTGGATACGGAACTTCCTCCAGAAGTCCATTCCACATATGCAGTCGACGGAGAGATTTGCGACCACGAGAGTAGGAACAATACGTACTTTGCCATGAACCAAAAATGGAAGCAGTGCTTGACCGAGTATTTGCAGTTGATCTCCGCTGGCGGATCGAAGCGAAATGCTGCGAGAGGGTTTATGAAGACGCTTGACATTCAATTTCGTGTAGACTTTCTCACTTATTATCGTGAAATTGCTACCGCTATCAAGCAATGCGTGGATGTGGAGACCATAAATTCTGACTGACACATACGGACGGCTATCGCCTTCGTATGGGTATGTGATTTGGCAAACATCGGTGGTATCCGCGTACAGATTGGGTGGAGCGGACTCCCACAAAACGGTGGAGTACGCTCATGGTTAGAATGGGGAAGATTTACGCTTGTGGACCTTGCGGACGGCGATTTTGGTTCGCGGCCGGCCCGTTTTTTAAACAATACGGGCAGAAGTCCGTAGGGAAACCTCGAAGACCACACGTACTACAGAAAGTTCCACGGGGTTGTCTACACATAACCGTGTGATGGCCGAATCTACCACAATTGTAGCAGGTGTTATCCGGTGGAGGAGAATGGTTATTCACTACCTCCTCCAGAGTAAGTGATTGACGTTGCTGTGCCCTGGACGATCCTGCTACGGGGGAGCTAGAAGCGATATTCCGCCTTTGAGCATTTGAAGACTCAGCGTGCTGATTGTTTGGACGTTGGGGCTTGGTGGTAGAGGTATATGGAGGATTGGATGGACCGCGATTGTTCCTGTTTGGGTTAAACGGTACCGAAGACCCGACGCTCGCTGTCTGACTGGATCCATGAGATTCAGGCTGGCCGGACACGCTCTTTTGTTTCTTTTTCCCTCCTGTTTCTTTGTTGCTTACCGCTTGAACGGTTTTCTCCGTGCCGAAGACTTTGTTGTAAGCGGAAAAGTTCAAAGCGTCGAGTTTCTGACCAGCCGCTACTAGGGTCTCCAAGTCAGCGATAGGGAGGAAGGTCATCTGTCGCTTGTAATCCATCCTCATATTTTGTTGAAGAATTTGCATCTTTTCCACGTCCGAAATTTGACCACTCATCGTGCGAAATAGCTTCTCCATCTCGAAATAGAATTCGTGGAACGACTCGTATTTCTGTTGACGTCTCTGATAGACTTTCATCTTAATCAGAGCGTCAAGATCAGGATGCATGTACGTTCTACGTAGTTCGAAAACGAGATGTTCCCAGTTCATGAGCCGACCAGTGGAACGCTGGGACATGTACCATTTCAACGCTGATCCAGTGAACAAGTGTACCGCAGACTCGAACAACTCTCTTTCCGAAATACACTCCGCTTGCGATAATGCCTGAACATGCTCCAGAAACTCATTCAATTTCAGACCTTGGTCATCCCCACTGTACTTCGCTATGTTCCACTTGGAAACTGGCAGAGTGTGGCGAGTTTGGTATGGCCCTGAATATTGATGCACAGGATAGGGATTAGGAAATCGAGGTTGGCTAAGAACAGCTTGTGTTGTTTGTGCAAACTGGGGGTGAAGGGAACTAATTGCTGGTCTGTTGAGATCTGGATTATTGGAAATCGGGAATGTTGTGTTCATAGGAGCATGGTTAAAAGTATTGGCAGAGCTAGTTTCTAGCGATGCTGTCCTATGATTTTGACCACAATGATTAACTGATGGAAAAGGAATTTGAGGGTGTGAATGAGGCCAGGAGAATGAACTAAGATGGTGGATGGGATTTGGGTTATTTCCTCTGGAATGTTCTAAAGGCATATCACTCTCAAGCGAAGTTTGAGTTCCCACATCCCTTCCGTTCCTGCGCTGTAGCTCAAATTCAAGATCTGCGATTCTGGCCTGCAGGGAGTGAATCCAGTCTAGATCGTCTTGACTTAAAACAGTCATACGACGAGTCGATGTGTTTTGTGTTTCGTCTGGATCTTTTTCACCCACCTGCGATGCATTAACATATTCCTCATTCCCTTCTAAATTCTCAGTTACTATCGTTGACTTATTGTGAAGTGATTTAGTGCACTCTGGCTGAAGAATACTCACCAATTCTACCAGCACATTTTGTAGATTGCTGTGGAGATTTGGTGAGTCCTTAGCTGAACTCAAAATCACTACTATACGAGCTCCCACGTGGAGTAAACGAGCAAGATACAACTCCCTATCATTTTCACTGCTAATCATTCCCCATTTTGTTTTCAGTTCGGTGAATTTCTTCATGCATGTCTTGATTTCCTGTTTCACCTCACCTTTTACAACACCTACTATACCAGTACCTGACGTTTCCTTCTCTTTCTTGAGACTGTCTCGTAGCCATTTTCTTTTCTGAGTCAAACTCAGATTGTCGTCTATTGCAATTGATCGAGATTCAAGCTCCCAATCGAGTTCATCAACTTCAAGAAAGTCTACTCGCATGGTATGATACCATCCAATTAGTAGTTCGCTAGCTTGGTCAAAAGTAGGACAAGCAAAAGCCATTTTTGCTTTCTTTGTTAAATATGAAAAAATAAATTTTGCAATAAATAATGAGTGTAAATAAATAAATCTTTAATAAATAAATAAATAAGTTGTAAATAAACGTATCTAATAAATAAATAAATCTATAAACAACAAAAATAAATATGCAGAAATATGTTTACACTATAATAAATAATTAAATAAAAAGCATCTGAATAAATATATCACAGGAAACACAAAAAAAACAAATAAAGTAGACTAACACTTTTGTTTCCTTTTGATAAATACGAAAATAATATAATTTAACACACTATTTACATTGAAAATAGAAAAAATAAGAATTTATTGCTAGTTGACAACTTGTAACACTTGAAATTGACGAAGTTCCAGATAAAGTACTCAACAATAAAGTGGCTTGAATTTTTAATTTGCAACTCAACTCAACACTTGAAACATGCAGCATTTACGTATTTGGTTATCATCACTCGCAACAATCCTCAATTTTTCAATCTTTGAGAACAAATTTTTGTCCACTTATTCCACCTGACGACCACGCGATTATTGAAATTAATTTAATTAATTGAAATTCTCCGGGAGACCGATTAAAAAAGGGTTTTATTTCAGGCCTTGAAAGAAAACACTTTTTTTTCAACTTATAAATTTTTAACGTTGAGCGCCAATTGATACTGAGTGGCTAATCAAGCGAGCTTGCACCCCATAGAGGCCGGAAAGCCACAGATTTGTCAGATACCATTGTTCTTCATTCACACTACTTTCCGGCTAGCCACTTCTTACACTGCAGTCTACTGTCCACCACTTGCTCGCTTGATTCCAAAGTACGGTTTTATAATCATCGAGAAACTAGCGCGGTCAGAATTAACTTTAAAATACTTGGTGCACTTTTCCAACCGTTAGTGGTGATATCACGATGATCCGTACTTTAGATTTAGTTTAACTATAGGTGAAACCTTTTAATGGTATTTTAAACTGTGGATTTTGTTTTTTAACTATAGGTTCTATCACACCTTTTTCGTTTTAATTTTAGATTGTAAGTTTTAATTTTATAAACTTTTGACAGTTCTTTCTTTTTAAAACTTTTGGAACTATCGCGGGTAGTATGTTGACGAACTATCCCGCGTACCGACACTCTAACTTCACTCCTCCGGACTTTAAATTATATAAGAGAGCGACCCTATTGAGAGATCCCTTTTTATATCATTCTCTCCTCCTTAATTTTATGCCAATGACGTGGCAATTTCCAGACGATGATTATGATGGCGGCCAAGAAGATGATCATGATAGTAGTAGCGATGATGAATGCACGAGCACTAACAGGAAGCTTACACTATAAAATATTTTGGTTGATATCCTATACTAATTTACATGTTTACTCCGACACTGGCTGCATGCTGAGCCTTAACAATTTAAAATACCCTAACACTTGTTTCCGCACAATAATTAATAAAAAAATACAAAGAAAATAAATAAGCAATTGCATAAATAAACTATAGATGAATACATAAGTAAATAAATATTTAAATTTACAAAATAAATAAATAAAGAAAACACTATGAATAAATAAATAAATAAATAAATAAATAAATAAATAAATAAATAAATAAATAAATAAATAATCTAAAGTCGGAGTAAAAGAAACGAACAAAATAAATAATAAATCTGAAGATATCAACCAAAAGCTACTGAACACAAAATAAATATCACTCAAACACTACAAAAAGTGGAGACAGACATTTATTGAATATTCAGACATTTACAACAACACAAGACATTTATAACAATGTTTTATTTGGGCTAAACCACTAACTGGCCTTCCCACCAAGTATTCTATTGTGACCCGAAAATGAACGGTCACACAACCCATATGCATTAGACTGGCCCAGCTTGGTATGGGAAGAAAAAAATGTTGTCGAATTCCACGGGGCACCCCCCCCCCCCCCCCCCCCCCGGATTGTGTCTTTGGGTGAGAAAATCAATCTCTCAAAATTTCAGCTCAATCGCTTTTTGCATAAGCTGGCGTATTTGATTTGAAGTTTGTCTGGGGATTTCAGCCAAAATACATCTCCGTCACTCATTCGATCTGGAAATTGATTTTGATTGCTCGATTGAGCTCAGAATTGCAAAAAGGGCAGTTGGTATGTTACAGAACAAAAAGATACAACCCCGTGGAATTCCACAACTTTTTGTTTCCTGGGCCAATCTAATATGCATGCAAGGTCTATTATATAAAATTTCAACTTCGAGTCGAGTCAAGTACGAGACACTGAAGACGACCTTACTGTTGAGATCGAAATACGTATCTGTCAAGGTACAATTAAGTGGTGGAATTAAATGGGATTGTACAAACTCGTCTTATGACAAGTGAAGACATTCCACTAAAAAGCTCAAAATAATTTTCTTAACAAAATTTGAATGTTATTCTTATTGGACCTGCGCAAACCTGTTGTCTCGTCGGAAGGCCGCCGTGTCAGGTCCGTCTAGCGTCCCACCTAACACCAGGACTTGGACTTGTGCACTTTGAGCGGTACACGGTCGCTTATGTGTGCAGCTTTTTTAGAAATTCAACAGATCCCACTGTCAAATCCCACCACATCCTATAGGAAATCACCTCAACTCGCAGTTGATCTGGAGAAGGATCGTCAAGCCATTGCTACCCCGTCGGCTGCATATTGCAAGACTTGACTGGCCACGTTAGCCGTTATGGCTGGAAGGCGCAGCAACAATACGTCTTTTCAAACGTTAGAAGCTTTAAAAAAAATCCTCAATAACTTCAAACATATCTCCATCAAGCATTAAGGGGTCCCGTTGCGTAGTTGGCTACACGTTAGCCCTATAAGCGAATGGTCGTGGGCTCGATTCCCAGCCCCACCACCAAATCCTCGTCAGTCGCCGGAAGCGCAGTCCGTACTTTGGCGTTTTGGAGACACAACTGCCTGATGACGACTGACAAAACTGTTCTTCTCGGAGGCATTCCTCCAACGTACCTCGATAAATGGCAACCGAACAAAACAACGATCATTGGATTCACCATATGGACAAATGGACACAATAGATTTTGTGTGGATTCTGTACAGCAGAATACCACAGTAGATTAAACACATTTATTTATTATCAGACTAAGGCCGGAGTGGCCTGTGCTGCACAAAAAAGTCTTCTCCATTCAGCTCGGTCCATGGCTGCACTTCGCCAACCACGCAGTCTGCGGAGGGTCCGAAAATCGTCCTCCATCTGATCGATCCACCTTGCCCGCTGTGCACCTCGCCTTTTTGTTCCCGTCGGATTGTTGTCGACAACCATTTTCACCGGATTACTGTCCGACATTCTGCCCGGCCCACCGCAGTCTTCCGATTTTCGCGGTGTGAACGATAGATGGTTCTCCCAACAGCTGATGCAACTCGTGGTTAATTCGCCTCCTCCACGTACCGTCCGCCATCTGCACCCCACCATAGATGGTACGCAACACTTTCCTTTCAAAAACTCCCAGTGCGCGTTGGTCCTCCACGAGCATCGTCCAGGTCTCGTGTCCGTAGAGACTTACCGGTCTAAAAGCGTTTTGTAGATAGTCAGTTTGGTAAGGCGGCGAACTCTATTCGATCGGAGCGTCTTGCGGAGTCCAAAGTACGTACGATTTCCAGCCACTTTGCGCCTCCGAATTTCTCTGCTGGTATCGTTATCGGCGGTCACCAGCGAGCCCAAGTACACGAATTCTTCAACCACCTCGATTTCGTCACCACCGATAGAAACTCGTGGTGGGTAGCTTACATTGACCTCTCTTGAGACTCTTCCTATCATGTACTTCGTCTTCGACGTGTTGATGACTAGTCCAATCCGTTTAGCTTCGCTTTGCAGTCTGATGTAGGCTTCCTCCATCCTCTCAAAGTTACGTGCCATGATATCAATGTCGTCGGCGAAACCAAATAACTGGACGGACTTCGTGAAAATCGTACCACTCGTGTTAATCCCTGCCCTTCGTATTACTCCCTCCAAAGCGATGTTGAATAGCAAACACGAAAGACCATCACCTTGTCGTAACCCTCTACGCGTTTCGAAGGGACTCTAGAATGCCCCTGAAACTCGAACTACGCACATCGCCCGATCCATCGTCGCCTTGATCAACCGTATCAGTTTATCCGAATATCCGTTTTCGTGCATTAGCTGCCATAGCTGATCCCGATCGATTGTATCATATGCGGCTTTTAAGTCGATAAATAGATGATGTGTGGGCACGTTGTATTCGCGGCATTTCTGCAATACCTGACGTATGGCGAACACCTGGTCTGTGGTAGAGCGTTCACGTTCAGATCACAACACAATGCCTACCAAATAAACAAAAAAAAATCCTCCAGCACTACCCACTGCTTCTGGCTCTATCTCTAGCCGCAACCATGTACTTTGTCTTATTTGATGGTTATGCCTATCTTCACCGTCTTCCTCTTCAGTAGAACAAAGGCCTCCACAATCACTCTGCGACCAATTCCAATGAGGTCGATGTCGTACGCAAATCCCAGGAGCATATCGGCCTTGTGAAGGCAGTGCTGTTGCTTGAAGCCTATCAATTTCTTAAACTTCTTAAACTTTCCTGTACGGTAGACAACTCAACGAATTCATTCCAGTTTCATTTGTTAACTTCGCATATTCCTACAAACAAACTCAAATGAAGTCAGATTATCTGTCAAACGGACTTTGTTATCACAAACAGGGAATGTAAACAACATTGCCAATGACAACGACATTGTCCTCTCTTGTAAATGTTGGGACAAACTCAACTCGCAATAAGCGTTTGTCCCAAACTGCAACAGAATAGGACAATGAATGCCTGTCGGGCGTTTTGAGAAGTAGTCGGTTTTCGATGAGGTTTTTGGTCAAATAAGTATCAGTTATCAATATTTAGACATTGTAACCGTTCGTCAAAAGCTCTAAATGAATTGCCGCAAACACAGTGACTTATGCGCCACTCTCAACGTTGAGAGACCACTGGTCGTGTTATAATAAGTTGCCCGACTTAGCTTTAGGAAGCATGAGCCCAATCTTCTGAGGTTTTAGAACGGTTCCAAAGCTAGACAACGGAAATTCAGAGGTGAAGTTTTCCTGAAGTGAACGGTCGAAGCAGTAAAATGAACAATTTGAACATAGGCAAAAACGTACTCTATCTGTAGCGCATGAAACGTAAACTCAACACATTCCCGGGCAGACTAACAAACCACAGGGCTTAGCGAGATAAATAAATTAACGCAATAGAAACTTAGATTGAATTCATTTATGTGTATTCATTTTTCCAAATATTCATTTTGTGTAGTGTGAGTGTTGTTGTGTGTGTGTGACATGGCCATGATTAACGACATACCTGATCAGGGTTTATGCTCTATGCTGGCAGCTGGGTACACCGGCAGGGCTGTGTCGTCATCGAGAGATGATGAGGACGGCGCCAGCTACAGGGGATGTCCAATCAGTAGTGCGACGGAACACCCGAGCTCTTCGGCAGATGCATCGCCGGAATAGGCACACGTGCGTTGATGGCCGATTTAGAGTTGCGAGAAGGGGCAGTGGCTGATGGTCCGATACTCTGCCGTCTCCTCTCCTCGGGAAGCGTCACGGGTCTCCAACTGGCCTTCGCCTGCGGGACTACACAGCCACCGGGACAAGGGGATACTTTCCTTCGGAGATTCTCGGTAGGTCGGAAGGCCTCACTTCTCGTTTGGCTACCGTAATGGCGGGCCCGCACGGCCGGGTTCACACCGCGTGGACGAGACGTGTCCAGCGGGAACGGGAAAAAGAAAAACCCGTACAAAAAAACGTCGTTCGGACGCTGCTGTCCGACATGAATTTTGGTTAGATGTTATATTAGATAAATGAATTCAATAACGAAATTACCTTTATGTACTTTTAGAAAATGTACGAGAGTAGAGCGTTCGCTCCGTGCGATACAGAAGGTACTCGAACTATTCATATCAATAAAAATCGAAAAATTAATATAATTAAACTTTTAACACGACATCAGCATAACGATTTCTTCTAATTCACTTTTGGGTACACACCTTAGAAAAACTTAGAAAAAATTAACTTCGCACTGAAACTGGCTTCTACTCTTCAGCCAAGTTGAAATAGAAATGGCAGAGCAGTTTCAGAAGCACATATTAGTGCCCCAAATTTGCATAGTCATAGCTTCAGAATAATTGAAATTCACTAATACTTTAATAATAATTTTTAGACGAGTTTTATGGGATAAGTTAAAGTAAGCTAAATTATTTCTCTCAAGACTCATTAATATTTAATCTAATTAATTTCAAAGCTTTTATCCTTAAAAGCATATTTGAAATGGCAGCTTTTATAACATAACTTTATGGCAAGTGGCAGTTGTATAAATGGTTCGCGAAATATTTAATATTCATTTAATTAATGAAACTTATCATAATTTATTAATATCGTAGACAGTAAAAAGCTAATAAAAGGAAATTTATTTACTGACATACTAGATAACGTTACAACATAAACTTAATCATCTGTTAACATGATTTGTGTTTTACTTCTGAAATATACAAGTTATCGCAGTTTGAAAAGTTCACAACAATTACCTCTCCATGTTTGTTGCAAATAAAATGGAACGCAACAATGTCTTTATCCTCTGCAGATGAGCACAAAGAGCTATCGCATTCTCTTTTGTTGCTTGTGTTTTGCATTTTTTAGCGACAATTAGGTACATTCCTAAACTAAACCTACCGTGAAACGTCGGATAAAAAATACACATATAGAGGAACGGTTCGGCACTTCATCCCATAGCTCCTTTTTTCATCCCAACAAAAACAAAGCAATGAAAAAGAATTTGGTTGGTTTCCTATTTTTGTGATTTTTTTCACCAGTGAGCACGCGTGTTAGCAAAAATAAGCGACAAGATTGGTGCTGTATTTCTTTGTTTTGCGATGAGATAAATATATGTTCAGTGAGATGGAAAATGGAACAGTTCCCCTATCACCTCCTCTTTTGTCCGTAAAAAGCGTTTTCGCGACTGATAGGCGATGAAATTTGTGCCTATAGACAAGAACAATTCTGTTGTACATGCATTCTGGCTGTGAAGGTCACTCTGGCTCAATCCATCGGGAGTCACAAATGAGGTTGACACTGTTAAAATACGCGAAAATCCCGGCGGATAAAACGAATTCAACTTTTCGCGAGGTGATCGCGATCGTCGCGGAATATGCGATCACAACAAACAATTTGGATAACAGACTGAATGACGTCTTGTCAAATAAACGTCAGAATATTATCCCCACCCTGGACTTGCATGCAACATCACTAGCAATATTGGATTGCACTACAAATGTTTATGAGTAATCAAAACAAACCAGAATTGGTAGAAGTGTTGCCAGAGTCACTGGAATATACTAGTTGAATAATGAATTATGTTTATATATCAATAATGTAGAATAACTTGTTAATGTAATATGACGATGGAAACTAATGAACAATATACTCTGAGAACCAACAGAAAATCGTGTTTGATATTCTAATAGGTTATGGGCCCAGTGGTTAACTGGTAGAAAGTCGAGTCAAGTGAAGTTATTCTAAAGCGATTAGTTGAAGAAGATGCCTGGTAAGAAGGAAGATATTGCCCTCGGGGTTACCGATGGGGAACTAGCTGGTGGTCAACCAGTAGTAAACAACAAGACGGAACGCATTCCTCTTGAGCGAGGGCCGTCGTCCGTTGCGGCGCTCTATCGTGGAGACCGTTCGTGTGTATTCGACGGGAACGAAGCGAGTTTCCCTGCTTGGAAATGGCGGATTGAGCACCATCTCAATAAGATGCGTCTGGTGCATACGCTGTTGAGGACTCCCGTGGAAGAAGAATATGCCCACCCGGTGCCGGGAGCGAAACCTGAAGAAGAAGCAGCGAGGAAAGAAAAAATGAAGAAACGGATGGAAGAAGATATGGACGCTTTAGACGAAATAGTGCTGATGGTGAATAATCAGGTTTTAAATCAATTGATTGGCCTAGATTATGCGAAGCAAGTGATGGATGTGTTGGTCAGCACATACCAGAAAGTTGGAACTGGAGCAATGATCACGATGCGAGATCGTCTATTCAATCTCAAACATAAACGTTTTGATAGCCTTCAGCGTTTGTTTGATGAATACGATCTGATCATTCGAGAGCTGGACTAACGCCAGCGGAGAAGATCCATGCACTAATTATTGCGATGCCAAACCGATTTAAGCATGTGGAGGGTGCATTGACTGTGCTACCAAACGATGAGTTGTGTCGTAAACCGCTAGGTGAGATAAAACGCATGTATTTGGATGCAGAAATGATCGATGGTGAAACAATGGGTGGAAGGCGGATCAGAGGGTTCGATGACGTCGCACTGAAGTCGAACAAAAGCACGTGAACGTTTGCTTTGGCTGTGGAGAAACTGGCCATTACAAAACAAATGCCCGTTGAAGAAGAAGAAAGGACAATGGAATGGTCAACAAGCATGTCAACATCCCCGATGGCAGGGAAAGAACCAGAGTCGCCATCATGCACTGATGACTCAAACCAGCGGCAACGGTGAAACATCACGGAAAGTGAGATTTGTGGTCGATTCAGGAGCCAGCGACCACATGGTGAATGACGAGCGAATGCTGGAAGATGTGGAAGAATTGGAGAAGCCAGTCGTCATTGCAACTGCTAAATCAGGAACAACTCTTCGGGGTACGAAGAGAGGTAAGGTACGAGTGAGCAGTGTTGTCGGAGAAAACAAAATAAAGAAACTCGAATTCTATAATGTGCTTTTTATTCCGGAGCTAGATGTGAATCTCCTTTCAGTTAGAAGGGTGAATTCTATGGGAAAGAAAGTTACTTTTATGTATGAGGATGTCGTAATCCATGATGGTGGGGAGGTTATCGCCCATGGGATAATGGAGAATGGTCTTTATTATTTGCAATTGGAGTTGGAGGGCAATGTAACCTCAGCATTAGTAGGAAAGGACCAGATAAATGTCGAAACATGGCATAAACGATTGGGACATTTAGGCAAAAGTAATATGCTGAAATTAGTAAGAAATGGCATGGTTGAAGGTATCGACTGTGGTGAAGAAAGTGTTGGCAGTTTGCCAGATGTTTGCGAAAGTTGCCTTGCGGGAAGCAAGTTAGCAACAAGTTTAATAGTTTGCAGTTGCCAAGGTCTACTAGACCATTGGAACTAGTTCATTCCGATGTTTGTGGATCTATGGAGGTAGCAACTCATGATGGTTATCGTTATTTGGTAACATTTATCGATGACTTTACGCACTTCGCCGTGGTTTATCTTCTGAAATCAAAGAATGAAGTCTTCGAAAATTTAAGGAATATTACGAATTTAGTACAGCACATTTCGGTCAGAAACTGTCTAAATTTCGTACAGATAACGGTGGGGAATATCAAAATAGAGAGTTCCAGAATTACTGTAAAAGTAAAGGAATTCAGATGATATATACGGTACCGTATACTCCTCAGCAAAATGGAGTAAGCGAGCGTTTCAATAGAACATTGATGGAAAAAGTACGCGCAATGCTTCATGATAGTGGGTTATCTAAGAAAATGTGGGGAGAGGCTGTTTATGTAGCGACATACCTTACAAACAGGTCCCCTACGGTAGCATTACAAGAAAATAAGACGCCATATGAAAAATGGTTTGGAAAACTCCCAAACTTAAAAAATCTTAGAGTTTTTGGATGTACAGCATACAAACTCATTCCAAAAGAAAAGAGAACAAAATTAAATTCCAAATCTAAAAGATTGATATTCGTAGGCTACGCGAATAATGGCTATAGGCTATGGAATGGCGCTTTGAAGAAAATTGAAATTGCCAGGAATGTAGTATTTGATGAATCGAAAACACCATATATCGGTGAGTCTGCAGGTTCAAATGATTTGGTTTTCTCTCAAGTAATTACAAGAGAAACTTGTGAAGAGAATACCGATGAGAAATATGGCAACGAGGAAACCAAAATTCCAGAAGAAATTGCATCAGAGGATCGGGAAGATTCTGAAGAAACGATTTCTGTGGAAAATGATGGCATATTCGAAGAATCGGAATCAGAAATCGTCGAAAACGATAATCATGAACAAGCAAATGATACATCGGAGTCAGATAATTACGAACAACCCACAGAGAAACAGCTAGAATTACGTCGAAGCACGAGAAACAGAAAACAGACTACGTTTCATAATTTCTCTGCAAAACAGCGCCAGTTATTGATGGTTGCATTCCGCAATCAATCACTGAATTAAAACTACTGGAAGACTGGGAGCACTGGCGGGAGGCAATCGACGATGAAATGAAATCACTAGACGATAATAAAACATGGGAAGTGGTCAACTACAAAAACAACATCAAGCCAATACAATCAAAATGGGTCTTCACAAGGAAAGAAGATGGGAGATACAAAGCAAGACTTGTAGCAAAGGGATGTTCACAACGCCCAGGGTTTGACTACAGTGAAACATTTGCACCAGTAGCAAAAATGGACAGCGTCCGATTATTATTGGCTCTTGCAAATGAATACAAAATGCTTGTTCACCAAATGGATGTAAAACGGCATTTTTGTACGGTGATCTAGATGAAGATATTTTATGAAACTTCCAGCAGACGAAAATGGTAAAGCGAAGACTGTTCGTTTGCATAAAAGCTTGTATGGATTGGAAACAAGCAAGCAGAAATTGAATAAGAAGTTTGACGATGCAGTCAAAGAATTGGGATTTTCTCCCTTGAAAGTGATTGTTGTGTATATAGATCCAAAGCAAAAGGAATTATTTTGCTTTTGTATGTGGATGACATACTGATATTATCCAACGATCAGGAAAATTTGGATTGGATAAAAGAAGAACTTGGAAGGCTATTCCAAATGAAGGACCTTGATGAGGTCAAATATTTTCTCGGAATGGAAATTAAAAGAGATTTTGACAACCAAACGATAGAAATATCACAATCAAGATACGTTGAGAAGATTTTGAAACGTTTCGGTATGATTGATTGTAAACCTGTGGGGACACCGCTCGATTCAAATGTAAAATGGTCTAAAACAAATCAGCAAGAAACTGCTCATCCCTACAAGGAACTGCTTGGGTGTTTGCAATATTTAACACTAACGTCTCGACCTGACATTAGCGCGGCAGTCAATACGCTAAGTAAATATCAAAGTTGCGCGACTGATGCTCATTAGGTTGGTTTGAAACGTATTCTTAGATACCTGAAAGGGACTACGGATACAATGATAAAATATGAGAAGAGACCTTACACACACATTGTCAAGGGATATGCGGATGCAGATTTCGCTAATGATCCTGATGATAGAAAATCGGTTTCAGGATATGCTTTCGAAATTTTTGGAAGCTTAGTTTCATGGTCAACGAAACGACAACAAACGGTCAGTTTGTCAACATCCGAAGCAGAACTTATTGCACTTTGCACAGCTGTAACTGAAGGAATATGGCTTGTGAAATTCCTCAAAGAATTGGATGTGGGTAGCATTCCATTCATTATTATGGAAGATAATGTTCCATGTATTAGTATCGCGGAGGAACCTCGATCACACCAACGAATGAAACATCTGGACATCAAATACATGTTTATACGGGATCACATCAAGGAAGGAAGATTACAACTAAAATTCATCCGTTCCGAGGATCAACCGGCTGATGCATTCACCAAGGGCCTCCCGAGAGACGCACATCGAAGATTATTGGGACGTCTCAACATCCAAATTGCGGGGAAGTGTTAAAATACGCGAAAATCCCGGCGGATAAAACGAATTCAACTTTTCGCGAGGTGATCGCGATCGTCGCGGAATATGCGATCACAACAAACAATTTGGATAACAGACTGAATGACGTCTTGTCAAATAAACGTCAGAATATTATCCCCACCCTGGACTTGCATGCAACATCACTAGCAATATTGGATTGCACTACAAATGTTTATGAGTAATCAAAACAAACCAGAATTGGTAGAAGTGTTGCCAGAGTCACTGGAATATACTAGTTGAATAATGAATTATGTTTATATATCAATAATGTAGAATAACTTGTTAATGTAATATGACGATGGAAACTAATGAACAATATACTCTGAGAACCAACAGAAAATCGTGTTTGATATTCTAATAGACACTTCGTCTGCAATCCGAATATTGATTTCGAGCCATTAAGTGTTGCACGTATCACCCTTATCAGTTTACAATCTAATCTAATCGCTCACATGCGAAGCCAATACTTGAAAGCATCCTGGAAGACGACGGTTTCTGCATTCCGCTATTTTTCTTATCACACAGCCAGGCCAACTACTGGAGAATCTTACATCTATAACGTCCGAGGAATGCCGTCCACCGATCAGCACGTGGTCTATCTGTGAGCAGGTGTCACCCCTCGAAATTTGCGGATATTCTTGCGTGTAAATCAGGTACTGCTGATTGCCATTTCTCTAGCAGCAGCAAAGGTCACAATACATACTCATTGGTAGCGGAATGAAGGCTTTCTTGATTCTCTTGATCTGCGCGTATGAATCGAGGCATTCCACGGGGGCATGTCAGTCGATCCTGAGCGACCATTTCGAAAATATTTGAAACTCTGCACAGTTTTTCAATTTCATCTAAATCGTCATTTTTCGATATCAAATCTTCATATTGAGTCACGACTAACTTTTCAAAAGGGTGTATGTGAAAATGGTTCAAAAATATTTAAAAAGCTGCACAGCAAAAACGGAATGTTCGATTGTTATGATTTTTTCAGCAAAGTTAGACAACTAAATGGTGATTCTTAAGAAAATGTGCACAGTAAAAAAAAAATTTTTGCCTTTAAAAATATCATTTTGTCACAAAACTCAAATATCTCAAAACCCTATCTTTTTCGAACGTATTTTTTAGGAAAACGGTCCATTATATTAGCTATCTACCATAAAAATTTGGTGATGGTAAACTAATAAACAAAAAAAGTTATGACATTTCAAACATTTCACAATTTTCACATTTAGTAAAAAAAATTTTTTTCTGTGTAAGTTATTTCGAGAATTGCAGTTTGATGCAGATTTTATTGTTAAGGGACGTGATTTAAACAAGTTGTTTTCATGATATTTTGATTTAATTATTCATAGCATCTATAAGAAACTTAGACACGATCCAGTGTTGTGATCAAAAGTATTGATAGTGTCATAATTTTCATTGCACGTGACTGGCGAAAAATTCTTTTAATAGTGTTGAAACCTGTTGATAATAACGTTGATAGAAACATATCAGAAATGTTATTTTTAAGACAAAAGCTGCAAAATCAAAGATTTATATACACGTGTACGTCTATAGTTTACCTGCAAAAATATACCTCTTAGAGAATAGACTTTATGATCGGGAGGAAACGGGTATCTTCAACAACAACAAATGCATGATAGGTACATACCATGACAATGCTCACGAAAAGCAAAAAATTACTACTACTAAGGTTGTTAAAGATCTTATAGTATTTTTTCTTCAGTCAAGCAAATGACACCAAACTAGTCAGTAAAAACTTAAAAGTGATTTTGTTTATTGAAATATTACGAACAACATGAGTAGCCGCTTTCTCAACTGTTGTAGGCCGTTTGATGGAAAAAGTGTTCAAAAGAGTTACGAAATCTCACCGAAAGCACCATAGATAAACTGAAAGCGACTGGTTATGCTCCAATGTCCACATTGAATACAAATTTACGCATTTGCACGTCCTGCCGTCTAAACGTTGACAAAAGAGCAATCTGTATATCATCGGTTGAGCAGAGCGCAGGAAGTTCGAAAACGACAGCAACTGAGGAATTGCCAGATGTATCGACAACAACTGAGGAATTACCAGAAGTATTAAGTGCTGAGAGCCTTGCCACCGTACCATCAGCGAAATCTGTTTCAACAAATCAATCGGAAGATGAGTGTATCCAAAAGGTCAACATCGAACGCTTTAACGAGGGCATAGCTGGGATAAAAGTGACTCCGATTAAATGGAGTAAGATGGACTACGTTTATTACCCGGAGAAAAATACCGTGAAATAAACGAAGCTGTACGAAGAAACCTCTTCAAATTAGGACCTGATGATGTGGAAAATACAGACTACGATGAGGTAATTATAAATATGAAGGAAAGGTTCTCGAATGCAGCCACGACAAGGAAAGAAAAATGATTGATTTTGTCGATGCTGCCAAGTTCGTGGTCTATTCAGGATGCCATTGATGAGTTCAAAACCAATAGAAATACAGTAAAAGAGGCAAAACAATTGAAGAATAACTGTCTTTCAACCAAAAATACTAGGTCTAGTACTGCATTAACAGATGAGACAAAAGAAATAATAGTTCAATATTTTGAAGATGATGAAGTAAGTCGAGCTATGCCTGGTCAAAAAGATTATGTATCAGTAAAAAAAGATGGAAAGCGTCAAGCAATCCAAAAACGATTAATGATGACGACTTTGAAAGAAGCGTACACACGCTTCAAGGAAATTCACGATAATATTAAAATAGGTTTTTCCTCATTTGCAAGCCTTCGGCCAAGGCAATGTAAGCTTCTTTCCAATTCAGGAACACATAATGTGTGTGTGCACAACCCATGAGAATATTAATCTTATTTTACATAGTTTGAAAAGAATCAATTTAACAAAGGATATTAAAATGTTAACTGGTAGTCTTTTGTGTGAAAATACAACATCAAATTGCTATCTACGATCTTGTTCGGATTGTCCAGATTCTTCATCATTGGAAAATACTTTTATTCGCTGAGTTTGAAGAAAATATATTGATCAGTTATCATTTGAGCAATGGGTGACCACGGATAGGTGTGACATAGAAACTATTGTAAAACCTGTAGATGAGTTTGTGTCATATTTTTGCTTGAAATTAGAAAGTTTAATCCTCACGATTTCATTAAAACAGAACAATCCAGCTTTTTAAAAATACGAAAAATACATTACAAAATGGTGAATTTTTAGTCATTTGTGATTTTTCTGAAAATTACAGCTTTGTATTGCAAGATGAAGTGCAGTCCCATCACTGGAACGTACAACAAGCTACAATTCATCCATTCGTTATTTATTTTAATGGAAGTACGCAAATTGAACACTTAAGTTTTATTATAATTTCCGAAGATTTAAGACACGATTCAGTATCCGTAAACTTGTTCATTGAAAAAATGATTAACTTTTTACGCGTTGATAAGCATAAAGAAGTCAAAAGATATATTTCATGTCTGATGGAGCAGCGTCGCAGTACAAAAATCGTAAGAATTTTTCGAGCCTATGTCAATTTAAATCAATGTACGGAATTGATGCAGAATGGCATTTTTTGCTACATCACATGGCAAAGGTCCTTGTGATGCTATTGGAGGAACAATAAAGCGCATGGCCACAAGAGCAAGTTTAGCCAAAGAACGTGAGCATCCAATTAAAACTGCGAAAAGAACTTTTTGATTGGGCAAATCGTAGAAAAGAAAAAGATTTAACCAAATTATCATTTTGTTTTACTACTACTGAAGAGTACGAAATAAAGGCTTCAGAGCTCAGCGAGCAATTTAATAACGCGAAAACGATCCAAGGAACCCAAAAATTTCACTGTTTCATTCCATTGTCGGAAAATAAAATTAAAGCAAAACTATACTCAAACTGTGCTGATAATAATTCAAAAAGTGTTCGATATTTTAAAAATTTGAATAAAAATAAATAAAAATAAGTATTAATAAACTGTTTTCATGATATCATAACCCATACCAAAATTCAAACCCAAAACTCTTAGAGTTTCTATAACAACATTGTGTAACTGCCACATTTAATTTAATACTTAGGATAATATTAATTCATTTTTATTTATTTATACATATAATATTTATACATATAATATACATAATATCGATGAATACATAAATATGGAATATAATACAAACAACTTTTTTATCCCACGCAAAGCCCCAAACAAAAAAATAAGCAACAAATAGCGATTCTTGAAAAAAAAAAAAACGCACGGAAATTTTTTTTTGTTTACTATATGTGAAAATTGTGAAATGTTTGAAATGTCATAACTTTTTGTTTATTAGTTTACCATCACCAAATTTTTATGGTAGATAGCTAATATAATGGACCGTTTTCCCTAAAAAATTACGTTCGAAAAAAGATAGGGTTTTGAGATATTTGAGTTTTTGTGATAAAATGATATTTTTAAAGGCAAAAAAATATTTTTACTGTGCACATTTTCTTAAGAATCACCATTTAGTTGTCTAACTTTGCTGAAAAAATCATAACAATCGAACATTCCGTTTTTGCTGTGCAGCTTTTTAAATATTTTTGAACCATTTTCACATACACCCTTTTGAAAAGTTAGTCGTGACTCAATATGAAGATTTGATATCGAAAAATGACGATTTAGATGAAATTGAAAAACTGTGCAAAGTTTCAACTCAATAGAAAATCATGAATTAAAAATTTTCTTAAATTTTGATGCTGTTGCTTGGAATCGCTCCCGACAACGTTTACATAATGTGAAAGGCACTCTCCGTAGGTTATCAAGGCTATCAAAGAACCAATCCTTCAGGTCATTAGGCTTATCGTTCATTGCATAGCTGCTGGTCAGGCTGTAGTTGAAGAATATGTCCTTCATTCTCAACACGGTTTCCAATGAATGATTCGCTTCATCTGCTTCCCAATCACCATGAAGCCTACACCACATTCTGTAGAAGATGTGGTACTTGAATTTAACGTTTCAAGAAACGTGTGACATCAAGTTTGTAATTTCTGCGATCTCAGACCTGGAATATTCTCGATAACATCATCAATACTTCTTCGATTCGGCCCTGCTTATTGGAAAGCTCAAACGATAAAAAATCGAACAATTCCACCTCAGTAGTATAATACCATTTTTCAAATTGAGGAATCAGAACCAAATGGATGCAAACGATGAATGCTTCAAGAGAATGAATTTTGAAATGTTTCAATGATTTACGCTTCATTAGAACTGTGTATAGGTACAAACAGTTAACACTTTTTCTTGAGTTACATTGGAAATAATGCGATCATATTGCCGCAAATGTCATTCACACTCCTTTTTCTTACGTTCTCGAATGGTAAAGCTGGACTGGGGACGAGATACACACATGATCTATTAACGATGCCGTTAATATGGTGGTTTATGCTTTGCAATTCTGCCTGGCGTCAAATGGTGCCAGGTTCTAACAGGTACTCGATTCAAAAGCACATAAGTCTACCGACAAACGGTCCATACTTGTGTATGCATGCAGCCTTTGAAATAGATGTTTAGTTTACCTAGATAAAAAAATCGGCTGCATCTGTTTATAATCTACGTGCAAAAAACTCGTTTGTTCCATAATAGATTTTAACAACAAAAAAAAAACGGAAAGTGCAATGATTAAAAAAAAAAAATTCTTTCCCCTTTCTGGGTAGATAAATGCAAAAAAAGTTGAATAACATAAGTGCTAGGTTCATCATTCAATCTGTCCTGATTTTTTCTTCTAAGCTGAGCTGTTAACAGTTTAATTTATTTGAGTCGAAATGTTTTTTATAGCACTGGAACTAATTTCTTTGCTACATATTTACTTTTGTATGTAACTAATAGCTATAAATGTCGAGTACATGTCAGATAATTTTGAGGAGTATCTGATAAAAATGATTAGGATGGCGTTTAGTAATCAGCTATAAAACACACGCAATAGAAGGAGCAATGATTATAGACAAAATACATGGGAAGTTAGGCAGCAAGAGGACTTTTAAATCCAAACCATTCGGGTTTCGTTCTGCATAACCAAAAATATTGACAGTCATTACGCCAATATTATGAGATCAGAGATTTTCTAGCATCGTGAGATACATTCAACATTTATTACATAGGTACACACGTCACATGCTGCTTCACACTTTGGATTTGGATGTTTCTGCCTTCGTACGTAATTTACAACTACATGTATTCATCTTTTGGTCAAGGCCATAAAGCTAATTACCAAGTTTGCCGAAGGTCATGTAACCCATTGATTAGGAATTTGATCAGATCCGCGATGGTTTCAAACATCTGTAAACAAATGAATGAGAAATTCCAAATATTTTGAAGTTATAAGCTACAAAATGGACATTGCCATTAGAGGTTCAGAGTCCCCACCACGTCGCGTGTTGCCCTAATGAGCAGCATTCATACAGTTTAATTCTATCCGGGTAGTTATCGATTCAATAACGTTTTCTCCCTTATGTAGGTAGACAGTTGAAACGGTCCATTTGGCTCATCTCAATCAAGACTGGTCTCTGCTGACGGCTTCCATCAGTTCGTTCTTGTTTGCCGAACCGAATACATTCGATGGATTCTGTTCGCGTAGTCAAACATAATTAGGTGTGCAAATAGTTCAATTCGATCTATGGTGGAATGTTTGCAAAAACCATGAAAGTGATGGATACAAATGACCGATTTAGTTTGTTGAATAAAAACCCCATACTATTGTCACAAAGCAAGGTACGTATCTAATAGCTATTTTTTCTCTGGATTTTAAGTTTAAATAGACTTTGTTATCGTTTTCGCACAAAAATGCACGAGAAAAATATAGAACTGTATTTCCTGGAAGTTTTGGGAATTGTGTTCTCTCTGTGAAAGTTGCGTTAAATTTTATGGATTCAATTCGATCGGAGAAAATTGCGTTTGTTTGATGGAGCTAAGTTTTTGAACATGTCTATGAATCCCATTTTGTTAGATGATTTTTTTCGAAATCTTATTCGTATTTATTATGATACTTTTACTTTCCCTTCTACTACAATTGACACGACGATCGCAAAACAGTCTCTCTAGTATGAATTTTGTTTTTCCTATATATTTTATTTTCATTTTCGTTATTGAATCTTGTCAATCAATCTACAATTTTAGTGAAGTTTCAATATGCAAAAACTGTGATGCGCAATATAACACATCTAAGTTTCTTTTGCCACCAAGATTAAAATTGAAAGATCATATAATTGCATATTTTAAAGCATAACGTCAAGCGACTTCATATACACAGAATATAGTTTACACTGATAGAGGGAGCAAACGGGGAAGAGTCGTTTGGCCGAACAAACCATTAGGCCGGATGCCATCTGGCTGAAAGTCATTTGGCCGAATATGTAATATGGCCGAAAAGGTCATTTGGTCTAACAGGTCATTTGGCCGAACAAATCATTTGGCCGGATAGGTCATTTTGTCGAACAAATTTTTAGGTCGAACAAGTCATTTGGCCGAATATTTGACGTCTCATATCTCACTTCTTAATCATCATTTCTTTCTTCCTACTGCGAAAAGTGAGAAATGAGAAGTTAGAAATGTTGAGTGAGAGAGAGGCGTCTCACTTCTTATTTCTCAATTCTCACTGTGACAAGTGCGAAGTGAGACTCAATTGTCACAGGCATAGTGAGCAGTGAGACGTATCACTTCTTACTTCGCACTGCTCACTTTTCACAGTGGAAGTGAGAAGTAAGAAATGATATGTGAGAAGTAAGACGACCCACTTTTCAATTCTCATTAATAATTTCTCACTGTGAAGAGTAGTGAGACGCTTCACTACTCACATTACACTTCTCACTTTTCACATTTAATTTCTCACTTATCACTTCTCACTGTGAAAAGTGGGAAGAGCAAAGAAAGAAGAAAGATTCCTCTTTTTTCACTCATCAATTCTAACTTCTCATTTCTCATTTTTCGCAGTGATATATTGGATATATGATATATTCGGCCAAACGACCTATTCGGCCGAATGACTTGTTCGGCCAAATGATTTGTTCGGCTAACTGACCTTATCGGTCGAATGGCTTATTTGACCATATCGCTTGTTCGACCATATGACCTACCCGGCCAAATTACCCACTCGGACAAATTACATATTTTATTGTGGTAGAGTCGACTGTAACGTTCAATCATTAATTATGAGTAAAACGGCTACGCAGTCTCATCTAATTGAAACGAGTTTTATTTATCGTCCAACGTTTCGACACGGGATTAGTGTCTTCTTACTTCCCGTGTCGAAACATCGGACGATAAATAAAACTCGTTTCAATTAGATGAGACTGCGTAGCCGTGTTACTCATAATTTACAAATTACATATTCGGCCAAACTACTTTAGGCCTAGTGACTTTCAGCCAAACGGCCCTGCGACTCTCTTTCTTTTTAGTTTACGACTCTTATTTTAAGAATCAGCAAACATTAACGAAACATCGTTGATTAAAAAAATAAAACATGAAATAACATCAAATAGCATTATTGTCGTTTCTCAAGGAATTGATTCAATAACACATTTAATTTCCGATGGACTAAATTAATCTTCTATATACATAAAAATGAATTTCTGTCTGTCTGAACCTTATAGACTCCGAAACTACTGAACTGATCGGCGTGAAAATTTGTGTGCAGAGGTTCTTGGGGCCGGGGAAGGTTCTTAAGATGGCTCGAGACCCCTACCTCCTTTGGAAACGGAGGCTCCCATACAAATGAAACAGAAATTTCTGCATAACTCGAGAACTGAGCAGAGAATAAAGAATAAATCAATTTTCGGCGAAATGAAGTTCTTCGGGTCTGCTAGTGTGTAATAAAGATCAGATGTATTGGAAGTTGCTCAATAAAGGACTTTCGTAAGCTGAAATATTTTTGGAAAATTTAATATACTTCAGTGATTTAATAAAAAATGCTTACGTCAATTGAACATTTCTGTTTCGGGAAACTTCGCCAAAAATATTCTAAAAATGAATATCATGACCAGAATAACCTGTTTTAGGAGAAGTTGATTCTACTTTTCGCATACTCTTACTACCCTACACTAAATACAGAGTTCAGTTCGACACATGTCGCCTTAACATGATTAGAACGCAATTTTGTCAAAGTTGTCAGTGTTCAGTTCTATCTCGCCGTCTGCGAGAAGCGACCCAAACAAGCCACTTTTCGTTACCGTGTGTCTGCCACAGTGACTAGGTAGCGGATCCCCCGTCTGACAATGTCTCGTTAATTAAATCCTCTTTCATCCGACAATTTTCGCACGTCGCATCCTAACGTTACAACAGCCATTTTGCTCATTAAATGCAAATTTGTTGCAGCCGTCGTTGCGGGCCGTCCCCATCACATCTCTCCAGGTTCCTCCTTGTGCGGGGCACAAACCGAATCCAATGACAGTCGGTTTGTAGCTCATCTAGAACATGACTTGTGAGAGTACACTGCGGTACATTTTGTGGGCCTGTGCAGGTTGCGCAGCACAGGTGACACGAGGAAGGCGGGTGCACGCTGCTTTCCGATGACAGCCAACGCGTGTTCATTTGTCTAACTCAGTGGCGGTGGCGGTGTTTTTCTTTATTGTTGGAAACGGATAGACATATCCCATAGGTATTGTGAGATTTTTGCAAATGCAACTCGTTCAGGGAGTAGACGCCACCAGAACCAGGATGAGCAGCAGCGCGGCCGGACTCGTTTTCGTTATCCGTATAATGATGTTACGCACATTCCTTGAATGGTCCGTGAACTGGGAGTCAGTTGGCAAAAGACAAGCAAATTGAGTAATATGGCGTGGTAGCTTGCGGTGGAAAGTATTTTGCGGAATATCAGGGATATTGAGTTTCAGTAAGAGCTGTGAGATGTCTTCACTTCTTAACAACTTTGTTGTAGTTGGCTATGACAAATGAGTAAGGAAGTAATAAATGAATCTCAAACATTAATTTCAATGATTAATTATTGTTGAGCGTTTTAGGGGAAATGTTACTGAGTTTAAAAACTTCACTATTAAAAATTGAAATCAATGGAGTTAAAGACTTGACTATTCCATTTACTATAGTGGAATCACTGGAATCAATGTTGCGAGTCATAGAAACATTTGGAGTGATAAAACGTTTCGAATGCCTGGCATGGTTATGTTCCTTTCATAGATTTCCATTCTTTCAGCACCATACGAAGAGTAGAAAGGTTCCGGTCCTGTAAACAAGCTTGATGATCCAGCTTTTTCGTTACCATCTATTCCACAGTGTTCTAGAACAAAATATAGATTGAGTTGATTACGACAAGTCAATTTTTGGAGGGAATGAATGCATTCCCAAACTTGTTTTGAAGTACATGTTGAAGACTTTAGAGCATTCAAAGATGCTTAGTTGTCGTACATTATGCATATATTTGAGTGTCTGTAGTTTCTACACAAACATATTACAGAACACTCTAGAACTGCGTGAACATCCGCTTGGAATACGAATGGCCAACTTCCCATGGGAAGCGATATGTCTTTCTCAGGCCCAGTAACTCCTGCTCCCATTTGGTTGTTCAGTTTTGAACCATCAGTATAAAATGTAATTGCTCCTGAGCGAAGTTTCGGTTCTCCATTTTACCATGTATTGCGTCTAGGATCAATTACTTTGAACAGTCGATTGAAATTGTGCTTTCTCTCCATTAAGTCTTCATTGTTTAGTATTAAAGAGTTTATACTGATGTTTTTTAGAATGCTAAGATGACCCTTAAGGTCACCTCTTAAGAGGTTTTCGGATATTCTGATCCTCAAAGCACTCTTTTCAGCTTCTAATTGTACAATTTGATACAAAGGAAGCATGTGCAGTGAAGCATTAGTACACTTGATGGCTCATTGCACCTGTAATTGAAATGGTCGCTAATCGTTGGAGTTTTTTGAGCTTCATCTGAGCATTTTCCTCTATCGTGTTTGGCCGCCAGACCAGGAATTTCTTGGTTTCACTATCGCTGAATATATCCAATGGATCATTTTCAGGCTAAGGCCCCATTGCCTACCAAAAGTTCGTTTACTAATCCCTAGAGCATTTGTCGCTTTATTAATAGCGTGTTCTAAATGCTTGTTCCAGTTAAGTTTGCCATCAAGAACCACGCCAAGGACTGTATTTGAATTCTCCAAACGTGTACCTTTCAATATCATGTTGTTTAGTGAGAATTTCCTCCTACGCGTAAAAGGCACAATAGTGGTTTCGAAAGGATTTAAACTCAATCCTTCACTATCGCACCACGTGAAGACATAGTTTAAGGCAGTTTGCATTCTGTTGGCGATAATGTCGTTGTATTTGCCTTATTCTTCTATGGCAATATCGTCAACGAAACCAATTACTTCGAAGCCCTGGGCTATCAGGTTATTTGAGAAGATCATCTACTATTAAGGACCACCACAAAGGTGATAATATCCCGCCTTGTGGGTACCCTTTGATTGCTCTAATACTAATGTGAGAGTTGCCGAGGTAAGCTGATATTTCTTTTTTTGTTAACATTTCTTTAATTCAAATTACAATGCATTTATCGAAGGCAGCCCTTGCTTTGCACTGTTCAATGTGCAATAACGATCCATAAAAAATGAACAACGATTCGTAAATAACATACGTATGTTCCATTAAACGCTACCATAAATCCACAGAATAGTTCGGGAGATTCCATAAAGAATAATTTTATGATCCATAAAGCTTTGAAAAATGATCCATAAAAACAATATTTTGATCCATAAAATTTCAAATTTGCGCAATTTTTATCCTGATGATGATCCATAATTTTGGTCATATGATCCAGAAGACACTGAATGGAATTATACAAACACGTCTTATGACAAGTAAATGCATTCTACTAAAAGCTTTAAAAAGTTTTCGCATCGTTTTGTTTATGTTTTTCTGTAAGTTTGTGCATAGAATATTGCAATAGGTATGCATGGAATACAAATTTATTATCCTTGTTTCTGTTAATTTATTGATTCCGCGCTTCAATCCGGTTTCGTGGTATTGACTTTTTTTTCAAAAAGAGTAATGCTCACTAGAGTGGTTTTTACACGGTTTTTAAAGGCGGATTTTGGGATTGACATGGGTTTTTATTTGGACGATTTGTATTTAACTCAAACGCATCTTCCATGAAAAATATAATTTTGCTAGACTCGTTTGACGCGTGTTTTTGAAGCGAGCTTCAATTTACGTATATTGCGGGACTTATGTGGATTTGGATTTTGTTTTTAGTCCAATTATGAAATTTAGGTGATTTCTTGACAGATAAATCATCTCAAAATTTAAGTTTTTTTAACTAACTTACTGATGATAATATCGCATCAAATTTTATTAAAAATTTAAGTTGTTTTTTCTTTCTTTTCCATGATTGTTGAGTTAATTGAAGTCAAAATTAGGTAAACTAAAGTTACTAAACTCTGCTTAAGATAATATGTTATAGCATTTGATAAGTGCGACTGTTCTACGTAGACCTGTGCGCCGATCCCATCATCGGTGGCGGCGTGGTAGTCACTTTTGCCCCGTTGGCTTTTATCAGTGGTGGCGTGAACCGGCGTGGGCAAAAAGTCGATGACAAATATAATTAGAACCTTACACATGGATCGCTTTTCACGCGGGTTAATTCACCCAACTAGCGGCCTGCCATCCGCCATACAGTCCTGTTTAAAATTTTGGCATATACAATTTCGGAAGATTTTAATACTTTTAATAATAGTATAGAAATCTTACTTATCCTATTTTTATATTATTTAAATACAGTATCTATAAAAGGCTTACATTTCTTGTATTAAAACCTTGCAGATTTGTATATGCCAAGACTTTATACAATAATTAAAAAAATTGTTTTTGGGTGTGTTTGCGCATTTTTTGAGATTCACAGATTTTCAGAAATTCACACGAATTTTTTAAGCAGTTCTTCAAACAAAAACCGGATAAAACGGATTCCCATTTGAGATGTTTTTCGCGGATTTCGCTATCAACCCGTTTTTCGCGATTTATGTATTATGTATTATGTTTATTTCTACGATAGTCTGTTAGTTTACAAGTAAGCTACGTGGATTTTGGGATTTACGCGGTAGGTCTCGCCCGCGTACCTTTCTTGCAATATTTTACAATTGCCATCAACCCAACAGCACTCGGCTATGTTCTCGATACATTTTGGCGAATGTGTTGCCGAATTTCGGTAATTTTTATCAATTTTTCATATAGTAATCGTTACCGAAATTTTTCCGGTGAAAATTTAAATATCGTCAGCCATCCAATTAATTCTTGGTAATGAAAATAATTCTTGAAGCGTTGATGTTATTCAAAACTGTTATTTATAAATGTTGTTTAATGACAATGTTTTCGACGGCAGAAATTGCCGAAGGAATTCCCAAATAAATTTCCGATTGTGTTCCAGAGAAACTTTCCGAAAGAATTTCTGAAGGAATTTCTGGAAGAACTCAAGAAGGCATTTTTGCCCAATTTCTGAAAGAATTTCGGAAAGAGCTCATGAAGGAATTCCTTACACACTCAATTTTTATTTCTGCAGCTCGGCAAAAATCCGCACAACCGTGCGCCAGCAAAATAAATAACTGATATTCCGGCAAAAATAGCGTTTGTTAGCTGATTTTCGGCAAAATATTTGCTGATTATCAGCAATTTTGACAGAAATCTCGGCAAAAAACATGTTTGCTGGGGCACGGCCGTGCGATTCTCGGCTACAGTTAAACATTTTGATGAGACCCCGGTAAAAAAATTAAGTGTGTACGAAAGATAATTTAGATAATTTCTTAATAAATACTCAAAGTAATTCACAAAGGACTTCTTGAAGGAATTTCCGGTGGATTTTCTACAGGAATTATTGAAGTTTATTGAATAAATTCGATAAGGAATTTTCCATGGAATCCTTTAAGAAATTTTCCAAGTAAATCCTGAAGAAATTTTCGTAGGAATTTTGGAATAAACTTTCGAAGAAACTCTCAAGGAAATTTCGGAAGAATTCTTTAAAGAATTTAGTAATTTTCGAAGGAATTCCAGCAAAAATGAAGAAATATCCATTGCTTTGGAAATTTGAGAATGTCTCAAATTGGAATTCATTTGAATATTCTTAAGGAATTTCCAAAGATTTCATGCTAGAATTTCGGAAGGGTTTCCTAGAGGAATTTCTGAAAGTATTCCTAAAGAACTGAAGTTTTCCTTTTTTAAGAAATACCCGGAAGAAATACTGAAGGAATGCCAAAGGTTTCCCTGAAAAAAAAAAACGTTTCGAACAGTTTCTTGGAGGAACTTTAGAAGCAAATCCTGAAAAGAGCATCTAAGAAATTCCTGGAGGAATTATCAAGATTATTTTCAAATTGAATGACCAACGGAAACTTAAGAAAAAATGTATAAAGAGCTACCGGAGTATTTATCGAAAGAATTCTCTGAGGTATTTACTGAAGAAATATTCAAGTCATTTCCAAAATAAATCTCTGGGAGATTCTCCAAACGAATTTCTGAATATATTTTTGAAATAAGACCAGGATAAATATTCCTAAAACATCGCAAGGAATATTAGAAAGAAATCCTGAAGTAAATACCCAAGGCATCCCTGGAATACCTGAAGAAGTATGATGTGGTGATGGATCGAATGTTAGCTTAATATTTTGGGTATTTATCTTGTCATGCAGCCTTAATTCCAAAGTCACAACAGGGTTTTGTTTTACTGTTGTCCTGGACATTAGTAAGACTCTATATTAACTACGGAATTCTGACTGCATGCCAAGAAAAACACCCAAAATATCCACATTACAGTCGTTCTATCGTTCCAAGTTTTTGGAGAAACATTTTGAAGAATTTCTAGACACTTTTTCAATAAAATTACTAAGTATGTATGTACACCCAACCGGCGGTTGTTAGATTTTCTAAAACCTGTATAAGAACTGGGCATATGCGAAATTGATAGATTCTTATACAAATATTGTATAAGAATCTAACAATTTTGTAAGCTTTTCTTACATTTTTCGTATAAGAACCTAACAATTTCGCATATGCCCAGTTCTTATACAGGTTTTGGTAGATTCTTATACAGCATTGTTGGAAAATCTAACAACCGCCGGTTGGGTGTATGTATGTAGTTAGCCACCATCCTGGCTAGAGTCTTGCTCTGCATGCGGTTCCACTTGACAGTAAGGTCAAATTTCAATATGATTTTGAATTCAACATATTGCTGTATGAAGGGCCAAAAATGGGGGTGATGGACCTGTAAGCAGAGACACTTACACGAAACCCACGGGAAAATAAGAATCTCCTTCCAGCAGAATGATCCAACAAAAAGAATAATTAAATTTGCAATACTTGTCAAGCTTTCCACGGGATGGTTTGTTTGAAGAAGGGCGCGTCAACTGGTTAACAACTATTGGAGATTAAAGTAATAGACGCGAACGGCTGATACTTTCCTTCCTTGACTCCGATTGGCTACCACTTCATTGGCCAGTTGTAACTTTATTGATGCCCTGATGCTCCCTCCCAACCCCGTCTCATATATTTACAGTCAAATAAGTAATATTGTAAGTGAAATTTAGGCATGTGTAGAAAGTATATGGAATATTTCTAGACCAACATTTGAATAGGACGTAACAGCCAAAATGTATTCCTTCTTATACTTCGTACATATATAGCTATGTATGTAGCCGAAAAATCAAAAGGAATAAATGTTGGTTGTTACGCCCTTTTCAAATGTTGGTCTACATTTATCTGGCAGATAACTCTGGAAAGTTACTGTGCTCCAATACTTTACTCTGAAACATCAACTTCATCGTTAATTTAGGTTATAAATAAGGTTATAAATCCTGTAAGCACAACGTAATACCGCTTTTACTAGACCTCGGGCCTGTATCAGAAAAAAATATTCCTGACGGCATATGTAGTCGTAAATCTACTGAAAAAATAATAATAGATATATACAATATATAATATAACATATGTATTATAAGATAAGTTAAGATATAAGATGAAATACGTGAGAAGAAGCAATGTGATGAGTATGAAACAATAGTAATGAATATTTAGAACATAATATAGGGTATCTGTTCCTATATCAATAACAATAAGGCAATGCGCATATGAAATGCATTGATTTCTCACCCAATAATCAAGAAATATGAGAATAATTATGCTCGGCTCACGTAATTTTTAATTGAAAACAATTTGGTAACTTCAAAAATGAAATTTTTATCACATTATAGAAGTATTTAGCTGAAAAACATCATCACCGCCATGCATTTTTCAATAAAATTACTAAGGACGATAAAATACTATTAAAATTTCGTAATATTTGAAGCTGTCTGACAACATTTGAATAGATCAACTGATCGACACCTACAGTTACAATGTTTACTGCTGACGCCAAATTACCAATCAACCGTTATGGCGCCGCGAGTTCCTTCCATAAGGTTCGAGATGAATATGTCACACTGATGTATATCGTCACGCTGGCGCCGACTTAAACTTCCGGGGATCGTACTGTTGTAAAATGTACAACACCTTTGAAAAAAGTACACTTTTCGTTCACAAGAGCGACGATACTGTGTGAGTCTCATGCAAATCCCAGAAGGTTAATAGTGACTTCGAATTTACGACTATTTATTTCTTATCACAAAAAAACTATCAATCTAGATAAAATAATTAAAACCGTTTGGGAAATAATTGAATGTAAAATTTCGATTCTTGACTTAATTGAAAATTTATTTATTTTATAATTTTAAATTTATTTGAAATTTGTCGCAAAAAAATGGAAATTCCAAAGTATTTATCGTGGGAACGCAGAAAAATATTTTTCAAAGGTGAGGTGTTTTTTGTGGAAACAATGGAGTTTAACAATGGTTCAACATAATGAGCATCCAAATAAATTTTCATCTGGTTTTCATTTCAATGGATTGTTAATCAAGGAAGGAAAACCCCAATCTAAAGGAAGCTAATCTTTCATATCGCCTTCGATGATATATAAAAGTAAAGCATTATATAGCAGAAAATTAATTTGTCATGTCATTGTCTTCCTTTTCTAATTAGTGAAGTACCCACCACATTTGACTTGGGGCAATTGATCATCCTCGCTTGAATTCTTGTTTAATGCCAGCATGTTCATAACACTCGGCTGTGGCGTGCCATTTCTCTGTTTTAATGTGGCTCATTTTCTTTTTTGTTCCTGGTTTCCATGTCGAGAAGTTATGGAACAATATGCAAGCCAACTTTATTAAAGGTATGATGCATGTGTATGTGCGTATGTGTACAAATTTTGTAGACACACTTTTTGGAACTTAGCATTATCCCGTTTACTCGCAACAAGTTGCATTCGACAGGGAATGCGATCCCATTGTTTGCTATTGAAAATTGGCCCGATTTAACATTGTATTTTGGAATTATTGAAAAATCATTGTTTTTTCCTATAACTTATATTAGTTGTGACTGTTTGATAAAGAACCAAATGATAAATTGCTTTGCCTCTGACGGCATCTAGATGCGTTTTCCCCAAGTGGTGAAGCATGAGATTTTCCTTTGTCATTACGACAAAGATGTCGACAGCTGCTGTTCATCTCAATCATTAACCTAGACTTCGTTTCCTTGTTTCTTCTCGTTGCAGGAATGCCAAAATCTCATCGAGGAGAATCGCCGTCTGGTGACTCTGGCCGCCAATAGCGGATATGCTATCAACGGTGTGATGAACGGCGGTGGCAGCAGCAGCAGCAATGCCGGTGGAATAGGAGGTGGAGCGAACGGGAGCGGTAGCAGTAGCCTTGCAACTCTTGGGCTCGGTCTTGCCGGTGGGGGAGCGACCTACTCCAATGTCGAAACTGTGATCCTTCAAACTCAGGTGGAAACCCTGCAGTGGCAACTAAAGCAGGTGGGATATTCATGTAACTTGATTTGTATAACAGGGAGGTGATTTTCATGAACAAATCTCGCTAAACTTTTCAAATGGACCTACGTAACACTTTTTTCATGAATTTATTTGAGTATTGTAATCAAAAGCTTTCATATTGGTCTGTTGATTGCGCTATTCGAATTAATTTATGAAAAAAAATTGATACTTAGGACCTTTTGAAAAGTTAAGCGAGAATTATCAAATCATTGATAGAAACGAAGCTTAACAAAAAAAAATCTGTATTATAAAGGAATAGAAGTGTTAACCTTTTAGTGCGCAGTAACCAACTGATAAGTTAATTCCGACTTTAAAAACTTGCAGCATTATTACAGTATAATCGCCTTATTTGTAAATTTATCTTATAAGGTTTCATAATTTTTCAATTATTGTCACCGATCGCCTGACTGCTGGTGACAAGTTTTGTAAGTCTTATTAGCAATTGTAAGTGAAGTTTTCCTTCGTTCAACCATGCAGAAGTTCCCAGTCAAGCACAAAACCCGATGACCACATGTCACCAAAATTTGATTTAATGTCTTCGTACCTATAAACACCATAACTCTCAAAACTTAGCTCCCAGATACTTGATGACATTTTCCACGCATCGCTGATTAAGAAACCGCGAGGTCGTAGTGCCTTTAGAGTTGAATTTATCGATATTGCAGTGCAGCAAAAGAGTAGGTACCATCGCATCGCTACTGTTGACCTGCAGCGTCATGCGTCAACGGCTTCTGCCTGCTGACGCAGACCCAACTGACCGAGTGATAGTGAACCACATTTTTTTTTGCTTCAACCATCATCATGGTCGTGTTTTTGTTTTTGAGTGATTTTCTCCACTCTTTTCGCCTACCACCCGGGGCAGTTTTTGGAGTTGGACGGCCGAACGTATTTGGCCATACCGTTCGTTGGAGTGTGCAAGTTATTATAATTTGCGACGAAAATTTCCAGGTCACGACGTTCTGTTCTAATTAGTGTGATTGATGCATCGGGTTGGAGAGTTCGGATGAAGACATCAAACTTGATGGCCCTTTGAAAATTAAAACGCTCACAATTAGGAACGTACGAGAGGCTTGGTGAAGCACTTGAGGTTCGGCCTGATTTCGTTGCTGCTTGTGCTGGGTGTGGGCCATTATGGGCCACTTGACTCGGCCTGCATTATTTCTAATTGCATGCATTTGGTAATTTGCTGGTGGCCTTGGGATATTCACTGATTAATTTTTTACTTTATATAGTTTGAACTAAGCGAAAGTGTAGCTATTTTCAATATTTTCTTGAGCTTCATACAGTTTGTATGAAACGAAGAAAAAATTGAAAAACTTTACATCCATTTGTCTCAAAACTATGTTTTTGTCAATTACACCCCTTTGTGTTTGACCCTCTCAATTACAATTTCTGGTCTTTGACATCGAAATTCACAAAAAAATCGTTCGTATTAGTTAATGCCTGGTACAAATATCACGTCTTTACTCAGAATGTTTCTCACGTGCAAGATTCTGCTTTCTTTGAATAATTCTAGTGCGCTTTCAAAACGTCAAGTTGCACGAGGGACGGCTGATAGGGTTACAGCTTGAGGTATCAAATCTTTCAAAGGTTAGGTCGATCGACTACAAAGCAAGACCACGCTGAAAATGGCTGGACTCGATTCGGTACGAAAAGAAATTTTTGTTCGACAAGATAAATATTGAAATTGGGCATGACTGAGATTTGCCAAAAAAGGGTTTGAATACTGAAGATGAAACAGATTTTTTTTAGAAAGTACACTAGACAATACAGATTTTGAGTCAAAAATGTCTAAGCTTTTAAGATAGACGAAGAATTAGAATACTTACATTTTCGCTATAACGCCCTTTTCAAATGTTGTTAACCACATGTACTCATCGACGTTTTAGTGTGGTGTAAAGCTAACTGTATATATGATGCGTTACTTGTGAGATAACTATTTGATAGCTTATCGTTCCATTTAATAAAGTGAATTTTGAGTTTATCTAATGATTAGTCAGTCCTCTGCTATCGAATTTGTGAATTTCCGAACAATGTTTCGGCCAATCCTTTGAGAGATCCTCGGACATTATTTTTGAAAAATTTTTTGGGTTCAGTAGTATTTTGTCTCAATTAACCCTTTCGTTACCAACCCCCTTTTTGAAAACGAAAACAATAATCCTTTTGGCTGTTACTTTTATGTCTTTCGAATTTTTTTTTCGCAATTTTCACCAAAAGAAGCGGAATTTATTCAAATTTCAGGGGCTCTATGCATTTTTAGGACTGGCCACTTGATACCGGAGTTATTTCGGATTTAAAATGGGTGTTAGCTTTTGGCCATATGTCAGGAAGTGATTATTTTAGATATTTTCAATAGAAGCGACGTATAAACTATACCAAATTTGATCAGGAATTTGATCGGTCCGAAATATGGCCGGACGTTCCGCCGGAACCTGTTACGGGGTCACTTTACGGAAATAGGCGAATATTACCATGCGACCAATCAAACTTCATGATTTAAAAAGTGATGGTATTCTATGGTAGTTTTGCACTTCCTGGACCGTATTTGAGCCAATTGGAACCGGTAAACGGTTTTACCATGTACCGGTTCAAGGGACTATTTTGGAAAATAACCAAACCCCATCATGCTGCATATCAAACTTCATGATTTCAAAAGTAAAGGCATTCTATAAAAGTTTTGTACTTCCTGGACCGTATTTGAACCGATTGGTACCGGTAAACGGTTTTACCATGAACCGGTTCAAGGTACAAATTTGGAAAAAAAAGCAAACTCCATCATGTGGCGTATCAAACTTCATGATTTCAAAAGTTATGGCATTCCATGATAGTTTTGCACTTCCTGGACCGTATTTGAACCGATTGCAAGAAGCAAGATACAAAGAAATTATGCAAGGTGAAGAACCGAAGTAGATGACGGAACTTAACGGAAAGCAAACGGAGTGATCTTTCAGCGATTGCTTCAATTAACTACTTGATCTTCTTACTTAAAAGTCAAAGGGTTTATTTGTTTCGGGTTGAACACATTTGGAATTGGTGCGGAAATGGAAATATTTCTCTAGATCATGGCCATGTCTACAAACTAGTCACATACCTGCGCAGGTTTTCTTCTTCGTCTACTTGCTGGGTTTCGCCGGCGCGATGGCGGCGAACCGGTTCGGAACGATGCCGTCGAACCTGTTCGTGGCGATGGTGGCGAAGCTGTCCTTGACAATGACGGCGACAGAAGAATCGCCTAGCTGCAGGATGGTGCGCAGATGATGAGCCCGTGGAAGTATGACCGAACTAAAGTTGCGAAGTGGGTGGCGGCTGAACGGAAGGCCTTCGATTTTATCGTGAGAACTGCGTCGACGGATGTCGCGCTTCCCGGGTTGATCTTCCCCTCCGGACAAGGGCCAACGTACCTCCGCACGGCTTCGCTTTTTACGGCTATGACGGGCTATGACTATGATGTAATGAACCCCCGCCTTCGGTTTCAATCCGGCACTGTGGTACGCTTGTGGCGACGTATTCCACGCGCCGAGCTCTCCGAACGGTCCGTAGGGTTTGGAAAGTTTTGGACCACCGTCGATTAATTGGCGATTGATGGTTCACTTTTCGCTTCACTTTACGCACGAAACTTCAGCACTATTCGTTTCGCTACCCCGAAGGGCGGGCCTTGACGGGCCTAAACGATCAAACGGCGGAAATGCCGCAAACCCTTTTCGTCTACTCCGGGTCGATTCCGAAATTCCAGCCCGTACTAAAAAAAAGTTGCACGCGCTGTGGAATTCCAACGCGAAACATTAATTAACATTAAACAGATAACGAGTAGTTCGACAAAAAATTACCTTTTTTGGTACACTACACTATTTAAAATAGAAATTTGCGAGAGTCGGCTACATCGACAACAGAATAAAATCTAAAGAACGAACGAAAAAAACAAATTACAGTCACGTACAAAATCACTTTAATTACCTCGACAAACTGAACCTTACTCAAACTCTTTAATAAAAAATTCTCAAAACTCGCAAAACTTTTAAATGCCAGCCGTAATGGAAGCGAAATGAACGAGTTTGAGTTTGTTCTTGAACAAGAAACCTTCTGCAACAATTAACCCATTATTTAGCAATTGCGCCAATTTAAATTTCAAATGGCGACATAGAGTTTGCGCTTCGGAGACATCGAGCTAACTTTACTACATTGAACATCACAAAGCTTCGTTGCCATATTGAATATGGCTGCCGTCATAGTACTCAAACATCACAACATTTAGTCGACTCGAGACACAAACCATGTCGACGAAATGCTTTCTCGTTTACCCGTTTCGAATCTAATTTGAATATGGACATTATTTTACTTAAAGAGAAAAAAATGTCAAAAGCTACAAATATTAAATTCAACTAAAATAGACGACACGTAAAAACTATTAGACTCAATAACAATAATAAAAATTAACTTCAAAAACTTATTTACACTTGATTTTACTTAAAGAGATAGAAACGTCTGAAGCTACGAAAATTTACGTAAATTAAAAACGGTAAAAAACGTAAAACATTATAATTTCTATAGTATATGTTTTATGTGGAATCCGCTAAGGATTCATCAGAGGAGGTTCTCAAATAACTTTTGAAAGAATTTCAAGAAAAAATCCCAAAGGAATTTTTAATGGAATTTCAAGAGATTTTCCTGAGGAAATTCCTAGAGGAATTCCCAAAAGGATTCTAAGACGACGTCTCGAATGAATTCCTTGAAGAATTTTTAGAGAAATTCTAGCAGGAATTTTTAGAGAGCTTTCGGAGGAATTCTCAAAAGATTTCCCAAGAGAAATCCGCCTGGAAATTCGTTGGGAAACAATTTCAAAAATTCTTCACGGGGAAATACCATATGAGTTTTCTGAAAAATTTTCTAAACAATTTTCAAAATATTCCACCTCCGTGGACGGATTTAGAATCTGAGGATCAAAATCCGCAACTAAATATTTAATTTGAAGCAGATTGATTGCCTAAACTACCACTGTAAATAGTCCAATACGCACCTTGAGAAGCGATCCCTTTGATTTGAATTCCGCTTATCTTATGTTATGATTCGCAATTAGCAATTAAAACATATTTGCTTCTGATGCAGTTATGCTCAACATGCAAAAAAATGGCGGCAGAAACTCCGCGTTTGGTGAGTAGCGATATGTTTTTCGATTTTTGTTGTTTCAATTTCAAAGCCTACTTTTCATTTCAATGCCCTAAAAGCTTACTGTCAAGTATCTGAATAGGTTAAGATAAATTATTTCTAAATTAATTATCTTTAATTAACCTTTAATTTATTGATATCTCATGAGGTGGACGGATTTCTGTCCCACATGCTTAGAAATGCATCGGATCGGATATCCCTCAACTCCATAAATAACGATATCCCATAACAAATGTTAGCATGAATTGAAGTCAATGATTTGCGTTTTTTCTTTTTTGAATGAAATATTACAAGTCAGTCAAAAAGTCGCGGTGCGGCAGAAGCCATTTGACATACACAACTTGATACTCATGGCTTGCTTGTTCTGCTCTTCTTTCAAAAAATCTCAAAGCGTGGAGGAAGTCTTCGTTTTCTTACTGAAGGTTTCCGTAGAGGCAGTGTACGCTTTCTTGATCGAACTTGATCTGTAGTACGATAAGCCTCCATTGATTCATCAGTAGCAGTGATGGGAAATGTAAAAAAAAAATCATGGCATTGCTAATTTCCTAATAACTTTTTTCAATAGTCATTTGCAGTTCGGATTTTTTGATCAACATGTAGTACTTAAAGGGTTCTATTTGCACGATCCCGATCGTATGTGCTTTTAGTATGACGTTGGTGTTGTATGTCCCGGGTATGCTACATATTTTGATCTCATACATATCCAGTTTTTGGCTATTATCAAAAGCATACGCACATAAATATGAGTTAATAATTTCAATCATATCATCTGCCTATGATGATACTCCGAAACTATATTCCCTACCAACCATCCAACTCCTTGACATCTATGAGGGCGTCGGTGAGTCGCTGGCCTCTCGTTAAGTAGATGCCATATCATCATTTCCTTCCCTTTCCCTAGTAACGGAGAAGATGGGCGTGGCCGGCAATGGTAGCTTTTATGCCTTATCATTTTGGACCTCCAATTGGGTTGCTATTAAATCTCAAATAGTAATCCATAAGCAATTGGGGTAAGGAAGTTAAAGAATATACATGACAGCTATCAGTATGGAATCTACGAAATACTCCGTTACAACGCATCGCAACGCAACGAAACATGTAGTACTTAAAGGGTTCTAGAACTTTGTCGAACAGATCATTGCTCAAAATACATGAGAGCGAGATTAAAAAATGTCACGGAATGTCATGACATTACCATATTTAGAGGAATTTTCTGTTACAAAAAGTTTTCGGGTCGCTTAAGGGCTACATGTTTACATGGAAAACATAATTGTAAATTTAAATTTAAAAAAGTTAATAGCAAATTAGTCCTATGAAGCCTAAATGACATTTCTCGTCACTGAATTCAGTAGTAGTTTCATTCGGGTTGGGTATGATTACGTACTGCGTAGCTCGAAATGTATCTTGAGCTTCTGGACTCGAATTCGACAACAATCAGATATAAGGTTCCAAATCTCAGGTTCCAAGATTTTCAATATTTGAAATTGAAACAGATCGATTAGGACATTCTGCCAATAAGATTTCTCAGCTGAAAGTTTGCATTCACCGTTTGACGAATGTCTTCGTAATTGGTTAGCGAGTGATCTAAGCATCTACTCTTCATATCTTTAGAAGAGCTTTTTTCTATGTGACGAAGAATCTGTCGGCATGACCATTACAAATTGGAAGTTTCCGTGCTGGTGGTAAAATTTTCCGAATGCTTCCGGAATAAATTACGTGCCTTTGAGACACATTCTTAAAGCTTCTTAATCATCATTGTTGTGGTGGATCTAATGATCCAAAAGACTCTCACGATCTGTAATGAATTTTCATGTTGGCAAGAAATATCTTCCCTTTCACTTACCCATCGTAATCTAAATGAAGATAAACAAAATTAGCTATGAAGAAAAGGTTGTTTCCACTGGTAGGACATCTTCGAATATAGTTTCCAATATATCAATCAATATTTGGCCTATATACAAAACTTCTGACTAGAGATTTAATCTCTGCATTCCTGGATGGCAAATACGAAACTGATTGAGAACAAGTGATTGTAATGACTGCAGAATGATGATTCGATTTATTAACATCAGGAACCCATTTGCTTCAGATAGTAATTCATATATTTTGTAGAATAATTATCTTGAACTTGTTTGAGGACCATTTGAATATTGATATGCTTTTAGACTCTGGCTTGATCAATTGACTGGTGATTGGCAAAGCTGATACTTATTCTGTTTAAATACTAATAATATCTGTTTCTATTTGCAAACTAGCAATATAATAACCTTCTTTTCAAATGCTGTCAAATCCAACCGAAAAAGAACGTCAGCGTTACTAAAAATTTAAGTCTTCAGGAATTCAAGCTTGACATCATATTGCAGCACAGTCAATGCCCAACGCTGAAGTCTGTATGCCTTCTCTTGATATACCAAGAAGCGGTTTGTGATCCATCTGCAGAATAATGCTTTCCAAATAATATCATTAGTGCAGCAAATATCAATGCTATAGTTCTTTTCTTGTCCTCAAGCGTAAGTCCTTTCAGCATCAGTGAAATACGAGAAACGTGACAAACATCCTGATTGGAAATATCTGGAAATCGATGAAGCAGGACTGTTTCCATAACATTTTGTGATGCATTGGCACCCACCTTTATCTCCAGGTTTGGGTTGAAGAGCGTCAGTAACCGGTCTGATTGAAAAACGTCGTTGAATTGTTCAAAAGACTTTTGACAAATCTCGAGGAAGCAGCCACGAATGTTGATTGGCTTCTAAAACTTTGTTCTGTGGAATAATCTGCGCAGATCCTTACATTGCCGTTAGATTACCGAACTACTTCTACTGAAAATAGTAAACCTCTATCTTAAAAAAAAGTAGTCATCACTTTTTTAATACTCTCACTCCCCATTTCGCACAACTTACTTTACACAGTGGGAAGTGGGAAATAACCAGTAAGAAGTACGACGTCACACTTTTCACACCTCATTTCTCACTTTTCAAATTACCTATTCGGCCAAATGTCCTGCTCAGCCTAATGACATGTTCCGTCAAATGACATATTCGTCAAATGACTTTCGGCCTAATGGTCTGTTCGGTCAAATGACTTTCCGCACAGTGGCCTTCGGCCGAACGGTATTCGGCCGAACGGTATTCGGTCAAACGTCCCTTCTCCGTACTTGCCACACAAAATACATATCTCTGCAACAATGGCGGGCTTAGAAAATCTTTCAAATAATAGCTGAGGAAATGCTAATAGAAAAATTGAAAAGCAGGTCAAGCTCCAGATAGAAAGTAGTGCCATATAAAACGAAGAAGAATCCTGAATAATAGTTTTCGATAGGCGTGGTCGTTTTCGTAGGTGACATATATCTTGGTCGGAGGAATGTTAACCTCCAACATCGAATACCTCGTATCAATAACGCCTTTGTAACAATGGTATTTTTTCTATTGCCCTTCAACCAGGTCGACTCCAGCCGACAGATGTACCGTGCCGTGATGGAGGAGGTCGTTCGCTACCTGGACCGATGCTACCGGAGTCTGGACGCGTTGCAACCGAACATCATCGGCCGGTCTAAGAGTGTCCTCCAGGTGTCGAAGGTGCACAGCAGCAGTAACCACAACAACAGCATCAACCACGACTCGGACAGTAGCAGTGCCAGCAGTCCCCGGGCCCGCAGCAGTACCAATCTCAACGATGTTCAGAGAACCTACACCAAAAAGCAGCAGGAGTTGCTGCAGCTTCACCACCAGCAGCAGCTGCATCAACAACATCCGGCCAGTTCGGGGTCCGCCACTCCGCTGCTGGACGACGAATGTGCGCCGCCTTCGCCTGCCAGCTCGTACAGCACTTTCCGAGATTTTACCTGGTGAGTCCTTATTTGACTATTTGACTTCCTAAATTCGTGGGTCACACACCATGATGAGTCATTTCCATTCACAGTTTTTCATATGCACTACTTTTAAAATAGACAGACTGGTCATAGGTTACCAGTTATTGGGGGAATCCCAAGTGGCTTTCAATATTCTAGAAAATGTTATTGTGTACTTCTTCATCTTAACCACAAGGCGCGCGGGTGCAAAACTAGCGCATTTCAAATATCAATTCGATGATTCTATTTGACAGTATTGTTAACCTTCGACGTGATATACAGATTGTAAAATGTGACTCATTTTAGATATTATTCTGTTAGGAAGATAGCATTTCAGCTCTGGTATCAGTGGATTGTGCTTTCTATATGTATACCTAAATAGATTCTTCTAACACAGCATGTCGCCGTTCTTATTGTCCACACGTCAACAACCAGAGCAAACGAAGAAATCTATCAGCACGGCGGCGGACCGCCAATCTTGTCATCGTGTCCCGGCATGTTTGCACCACCGCCCGCAGTTGCCGAAGAAAATCACCTTACCACCGACCACCATCTCATAAACAAAACGATGCGCTAATTTATTGGTAGCACGTGTTAATTATACACACAAAAACCTAGCGGCCCCCAAGCCGACACAAACGCATAGCGACGCATGGTGAAAATAAACATACAAAACATGCATCAAGTCGCGAGATGATGCTTCCAAATTCACGTCTCGGTTCGAATTATGGCCGGCTGGTTCTACCCGCGCGAAAGAGATAAAAGGGCATATTTCTTACGGGCGAGTGTCATCGGCGACTACAGGGCGACGACGCCGGCTGCCCTCCGCAACATGATACCCTAAATGCACCAGTCAGTGGTGTCAATAGCCGCACTGCAGGGCATCCACGGTGCGTGACAATAAAAGAGCGGATTAGTGTCAATCGGACAAATTTGGGATGTTTGCGCTTTATGGTCGTTCTAGTTTGCTTTTCCTTGTATGCTGTTCGGGTTCAAAAAATATCAGTAGATACAGACACTATAAGACTTTTCTTGACAAACTGAAGTAGTTCTGGTTTTCGGAATTATTTCGGATCAGTTTGAAAAAAATCGTGGGATATAAATTAAACAGGTTGCTCAAACAAGTTGTTTTTCTAACATTTGTACTGAATATCATATTTTGGCAATCAATGTTTCTCTTCCGTTTGCATAGTAATTTAAGATTCTGAAGTCATTTAATTTCTCAATAAGAGAAATATCCTCTAACCGAGACAATTTTTACAAGATTTAGAGGACCGAGAATCTATTTTGCACATTAAATCTGGTAGTCCTTAGCTCAGTATGAATTTCAAAAATGACAAGAACATCGTCGGACGTACGTCACTGGCATCTACTTGGGAAGCGCCTCTTCGACATTTTCAGATGAGGTTGGATGTTGGTGGTAGTCAATGTTGTCGTCCACGTGCCATGGAATTTACTCCAGTCGACTTTCTGATAGTTTCGCCGGGACAAAACTGATAGTTTTATCAATAAATTTGTTCTTATTTCAAACAACGATGACAGTTCGAGATCAGATCAAATATGGTTAGTGTTCACTACGAACTGTAGTTAGCACAGAGGATAGCTCAAATTACTTAAAACTTTGCATGATTATCCATAATAGCTCTGTCAATCTGTTATCGCTTTCATATTTCTAGAAAGTAAAATGAAAAATACAAGAAAAATGCATAAAAAACTACGTACCAATGCTATGAATATCAAAAATTATTTGACGTTTTGTTTTTTGTTTTTATGTAACCATGCAATCTGGTGAGTGCCAAGGTTATTTAATTAATCAAGACCTGCACAGTGATCATAATATGTAAGCTTTTTCTATGTCAAAAAGCCACTCACTCGGCAGCCATGACCGAGCGCAAAATACTGGTATTCAAAAAGACGCGTTTTGAAAAGCCCCAAAAACCTTCAAAAGGTGTCATTTTTGATCAACTTTCTCTGTTTTAAATTTTTCGAAGAAGTCGTCTTGGGGTGACTTTTCGTGCTTAAAAAATGCAACTTTTGATGGTTAAATAATATCAATACTTTTTGACATAATAAGAAATATGAATTGCTTTTTTAAATGCCGTGTAAACGTATTTTTTGGCCTGTCCTAATCAGAGCAATCAAAATTGAAAAAAAAAGTGATTTTGAAAGAAAAACGATTATAACTTTTGGTCGGAAAAGACAATGAGAATATTTAAAAATCAAAAGTTGCATTTTTTGAGCTCTAAAAGTCGCTCGAAGGCAATTTTTCCAAAAAATTCAAAAATAAAAAAATAGATCAAAAATATTGTTTTTAGAGACACCCTAGTCCAAATTTGTTTAATTGCTCTAAATCAGTCAACTTAAGAGCTACAGAAAAAGCTTTTTTAGTTCAATTTATTGGAATAAGCTGCGCTACAACTTTGAAGAATATTACATGTTAGTATTCTGCCCATGATCGCATAAATGTAACATTTGCATTTTGGTTGATTTTGTAAATCGTATGTCAATCCTCCCAATCGTATGTCAATCTTTAATTCCGAGAAATAAAAACATATTTTCTATTTTTTTCTATGATGGGCCACCCCATTTTTGATAGCATCATAATGATGGCTTTACTATTCCAAACAATTTGGAAGAATAATTTTTTTGCCTTTCTTGTATGCACAGCAGTCTATAGGATCACTCCAAAACCGAACTTTTGATAGAAGGCTCGGAGACCTATAGTGTTGAACATATAGCAATTGACTCAGCTCGACGAATTGAGGTGATGTCTGTATGTGTTTTTTTTTCTTCCTAAGCAATGGAGGGGGAATCTGCTCAACAGACATCCTGGGTTGTCCAGGAAGTGCGGGGTTACGGACCACCTCCAACAGCAAACGAGGGATGCAGGACTACATCCCCGACGCGCTAAACCGTTTCCATTGCCGCCAAGCCCATAGTCCCTTCGGTACAAACAGAAAGTAATGCTTCAAAGGGGGGCCAGTGCACAACGCACCCTCGAAGTTAGCTGCGTGTCCTTGCGGCATCGAACTTCGTGACTCGCTTTTTTAGAAGAACACCATGGTATCGTGCCAGCGCATTGCCGGCTTTCCAGATGGCCTTATCACGCCCTATGTCCTCGGAAGGTGGGAAGGTTGGAGGTTGTCTGAAATTTTCGTTGCTTCGTAAACGAGTATTCATCAAACTTCCTACAAGACTTTAAAGATTTTTGAAGGCTTCCAAACCTGAAGGTAGGATTCCGAGCCTCTTGATAGGAGGCCCCCGAGTCTATTAATAGGAGGCTTCCGACCCGCTTAATAGCAGGCTCCCGAGCCTCTTGGAAGAAGGCTTTTGAGCTTCTCGGAAGGAAGCTTTTGAGCCTCTTGAAAGGAAGATTCCAAGCCTCTTGAAAGGAGGCTTTCCAGTCTCTTGAAAGGACGCTTCCGAGCCTCTTGAAAGGAGGCTTCCGAAAGGAGGCTTCCGAGCCTCTTGAAAGGAGGCTTCCGAGCCTCTTGAAAGGAGGCTTCTGAGCCTCTTGAGAGGAGGTTTCCGAGCCTCTTGAAAGGAGGCCTCCGAGCCTCTTGAAAGGAGGCTTCCGAGCCTCTTGAAAGAAGGCTTCCGAGCCTCTTGAAAGGAGGCTTCCGAGCCTCTTGAAAGAAGGCTTCCGAGCCTCTTGAAAGGAGGCTTCCGAGCCTCTTGAAAGGAGGCTTCCGAGCCTCTTGAAAGGAGGCTTCCGAGCCTTTTGAAAGCAGGCTTCTGAGCCTCTGGAAAGAAGGCTTCCGAGCTCTCTTGAAAGGAGGCTTCTGAGCCTCTTGAAAGGAGGCTTCCTGAGCCTCTTGAAAGGAGGCTTCCTGAGCCTCTTGAAAGGAGGCTCTGAGCCTCTTGAAAGGAGGCTTCCTGAGCCTCTTGAAAGGAGGCTTCGAGCCTCTTGAAAGGAGGCTTCCTGAGCCTCTTGAAAGGAGGCTTCCAGAGCTCTTGAAAGGAGGCCTGAGCCTCTTGAAAGGAGGCTTCTGAGCCTCTTGAAAGGAGGCTTCCTGAGCCTCTTGAAAGAAGGCTCTGAGCCTCTTTGAAAGGAGGCTTCTGAGCCTCTTGAAAGGACGGCTTCTGAGCCTCTTGAAGGAGGCTTCTGAGCCTCTTGGAAGGAGGCTTCTGAGCCTCTTGAAAGGAGGCTTCTGAGCCTCTTGAAAGGAGGCCTGAGCCTCTTGAAAGGAGGCTTCTGAGCCTCTTGAAAGGAGGCTTCGAGCCTCTTGAAAGGAGGCTTCCGAGCCTCTTGAAAGGAGGCTTCTGAGCCTCTTGAAAGGAGGCTCTGAGCCTCTTGAAAGGAGGCTTCCAGCCTCTTGAAAGGAGGCTTGAGCCTCTTGAAAGGAGGCTTCCTGAGCCTCTTGAAAGGAGGCTTCTGAGCCTCTTGAAAGGAGGCTTCCGAGCTCTCTTGAAAGGAGGCTTCTGGGCCTCTTGAAGGGGCTTCCAGGCCTCTTGAAGAGGCTGAGCCTCTTGAAAGACGGCTTCCGAGCCTCTTGAAAGGCGGCTTCCTAGCCTCTTGGAAGGAGGCTTCCGAGCCTCTTGAAAGGAGGCTTCCGAGCCTCTTGAAAGGCGGCTTCCTAGCCTCTTGAAAGGAGGCTTCCGAGCCTTTTGAAAGGAGGCTTTTGAACCTCTTGAAAGGAGGCTTCCGAGCCTCTTGAAAGGAGGCTTCCGAGCCTCTTATCAATAAGTTTTTATTGGAATTGACCTTTCCCATCATATTTTTTTATTCGCTCAATCGATTATTTACTACATTTAAGGTCAACTTTCCCGAAAAAAAAAAACATATTCTTGACGCCTCTAAATATTTTTAAAATTAAAAACAAAATATCGGAAAAGTGCTGTTTCTCATGATTGGCTCAACATCATTCCGATTTTGAACGAACATTGAGACCGGTTCACACGTGCAGTACTTTTTTGGATTTTGTTTTCGTTTTTTTAAATACATTAGAGGCTTAAAAAAATATGAGTTCTTTGGGAAAGTTGACCTTGAATGAGCAAAATAATTGACTGAGACGAGATGCAATTTTTGACGGGAAAGGTCCATCCGCCATTACGCATTTTTGTCCGAGGTACCCCCTGGGGCCAGCGAAGGTACCTCCAGGGGTACATGTACCCTAGGTTGAGAACCGCTGGTGTATGTGTATGTGTACAAAAATGTGAGCCACACTTTTTGGTACTTAGCATTATCCGATTTGGTCCGCATCAGGTTGCAATCGACGTGTATTGTGGTCTAATTGTTTCCTATCGGTCATTGCGTTCCAAAGTTATTAAAAAAACACTGCAAAAAAAAATATCAAAAACGAAAAAAAAATGTTTTGCTTGGATTGTAGCAATGCATTCAAATGACCTCAAATGGATATAAAATCTATCCGCTGAAGAGCTATTTCGACCTCTCTTATGTGTTTTACTTATTTTATTTTAATGCACAAGAAAGGCACCACCCACTACGTGGATTGATCTGGGTTTTCCTAATAAATATAGTTTTGGCAGGAAAAGCACCTTTCCGCGTAAATCTGTATCCTGGACCATAGTGCAACGTAAAGCGTGTTCCTTCTCTCTTTGAAACAGCATGAGGTTGTAGATGGACATTTGTGGTTAGCTTGAAATGTTAGACGAAAGTTTCAACAAATACATGATCACCGATCTCAATTTTAGTAAACTTGGCATTCCGCTTATGATTCACAAACCTCAGCACCTTCTCGTAGAGCGTCCTTTCCACCATTAGCCATGTCATTAAATCATTAACGTGAAAAAAAGTAAAGAATCCTGTTATGAAATTTCTCAAAAGAGATAACATTTTGTTTTTTTGATCAAGTAAATGGCTTTGTTCCACTACCCCGAAAGCTATTGCCTCGAACTTTAAGTGTCCGGTCCATCGCTGTCGGCGCCGCGCAAGTCATTTTCAATCAAGTTCAACCTCAATCGACTTACTCATCCAAATGCATTTAGGCCACTGGGCCGAACAACACGTTAAGCTAAAATTCGAATAACCAAATTCCATTTGATCGAAATGGTTTCATTTGGGCGAAAAGGTATCACAACATTTTGAGCCAAATGACCTGCTAAGGCAAACAAATTTTTCGGCGAAACTACCAGTCAGCCAGCTGACCCGTCCGTATGTATGTCCATTTCCGGCATGTTTGGCCAATTGACCTATTTGGTAATGCAATACCTTTGGTTTGATGACTTGCTCAAACGAACGATACCTTTGGCCATGTATCCATTTCGGTCAATTGACATTTTTGGCTAAGTAGCTCTTAACCAGATGGGTTAGCGGTAGTCGGACGCATCCCGACCCGCAAAGAAAATTAAGTTCAAAACTGTTCAAAACCACCACTAAGACAAAATACGCCGAAGTCCTCCAATCGATGCAGGCAGTCGAAAGAAAGGCCGGACGTGGCGCGCAAGCGAGCTGTACAGCTTACAAAAAGCTGGCCCAGAAGGTCCTGGCTGACAGCGTCGAGCTGAGGTCGTTGAGAAGAGGTTGAGAAGACCTCGCACGCCTAAGAGACGGGCTCTTTGGCACGCAGGTAGCCTACTTCAGGTTACCGGGGGCCGAAGCAGTCGCCACATTGAGGGAAAGCAGAAGAGTGAGCGCATAGATGTGAGTTTGGACTCAGACCGCATTGTTCTCTTGTACTGTGCGGTTGTCTGTTCTTTTTGATGCAGCAGGTTTTTAATACTATTTTAATTTTCACAGTGATTTTCAGCGCTCTTTCTATCTACTGATCCCGTTGCGATCTTTCCATGGACCCGTGCCTTCGTTTTACGTTGGACCCGTTTGCGGAAGTAAAATTCCGACAAGTAATGGTAATCTAATAATCAGTAATAGTCAGAATCTGGGAAACCGAACAGCTACCGGAGGAGTGGAAGGAAGGGGTTATATGCCCCATCTACAAGAAAGGCGACAAACTGGAGTGTGAGAACTTTCGAGCGATCACCATCCTTAATGCCGCCTACAAAGTGATATCCCAGATCATCTTCCGTCGTCTGTCACCATTAGTGAACGAGTTCGTGGGAAGTTATCAAGCCGGCTTCGTTGACGGCCGCTCGACAACGGACCAGATCTTTACTGTACGGCAAATCCTTCAAAAATGCCGTGAATACCAGGTCCCAACGCACCATCTGTTCGTAGATTTCAAGGCGGCATACGACAGTATAGACCGCGTAGAGCTATGGAAAATTATGGACGAGAACAGCCTCCCTGGGAAGCTTACCAGACTGATCAAAGCAACGGTGGATGGTGTGCAAAACTGTGTGAAGATTTCGGGCGAACACTCCAGTTCGTTCGAATCGCGCCGGGGACTAAGACAAGGTGATGGACTTTCGTGCCTGTTGTTCAACATTGCGCTAGAAGGTGTCATGCGGAGAGCCGGGTGTAACAGCCGGGGTACGATTTTCAACAGATCCAGTCAATTTATTTGCTTCGCGGATGACATGGACATTGTCGGCCGAACATTTGCAAAGGTGGCAGAACTGTACACCCGCCTGAAACGTGAAGCAACAAAAATTGGACTGGTGGTGAATGCGTCAAAGACAAAGTACATGCTTGTGGGCGGAACCGAGCGCGACAAGGCCCGCCTGGGAAGCAGTGTTACGATAGACGGGGATACCTTCGAGGTGGTCGAGGAATTCGTCTACCTCGGATCCTTGCTAACGGCTGACAACAACGTTAGTCGTGAAATACGAAGGCGCATCATCTGTGGAAGTCTGGCCTACTACGGGCTCCAGAAGAAACTGCGGTCGAAAAAGATTCGCCACCGCACCAAATGTGTCATGTACAAGACGTTAATAAGACCGGTTGTCCTCTACGGACATGAAACATGGACAATGCTCGAGGAGGACTTGCAAGCACTCGGAGTATTCGAGAGACGGGTGCTTAGGACCATCTTTGGCGGTGTGCAAGAAGACGGTGTGTGGCGGCGAAGAATGAAACATGAGCTCGCCCAACTCTACGGTGAACCCAGTAGCCAGAATGTAGCTAAAGCCGGAAGGGTGCGATGGGCAGGACATGTTGCAAGAATGCCGGACAGCAATCCTGCAAAGATGGTGTTCGCTTCCGATCCGGCAGGTACGAGACGGCGTGGAGCGCAGCGAGCGAGATGGGCAGACCAGGTGCAGAACGACTTGGCGAGAGTGGGGCGTATCCGAGGATGGAGAGATGCGGCCTCGAACCGTGCATTGTGGCGTCAAATTGTTGATTCAGTGTTATCTGTTTAGATGTTAACTAAATAAATGAATGAATGGTAATCTTGCAAGGACACCGTTTTAGGAAAAAAAACCTCTTAGAAGGTCACGTCTCCACGCTCAGCAATGAGCATTAATAAAAACAGGAGGAAGGGGAGTATCTGAATCCTCCCCCTACTTCTAAGAAACAAGGTTTCAAGACCGTCCTGCCAAAGCGTGGAAAAAATAGAAAGAAGCTGGAGTCTTCAGATATTCCTTCTAACTCTAACATTGAAAATAATTCTTCTCCTATCAAACTGAGCAATCAGTTCGATTTGATTCATGACGAAATTGAGCAAATCGAATCTACCTCTAGTCCAGGTGTTTGAGCCACACCTCTTGGTGGACAGACGCACGAGACGTACCTTCTTACTCTAGCTGATATCAGAAGGACAATAGTGCTCAAGCTGCACTACCAGCTAAGTAGGCAACCCTTATCATCGGTTGACCCGTGGAAGCGTGAGATAGGAATTTGTGGAGACTATTCTGTCCTTTTCCTTTTCACAGAGCGGTCATCGGGCACCGGAGTTTTCCAAGGGTATGCTCAAAATGCATTTTTGACGTAGAACTACGTCTGTCTTTTCTATATTGGGGTACACTTTACGATTGCAAAAAACTGAAAAAACGTCACGAAAATATGATAGACTTTGATCGTTAATAGCTTCGCCGTTTCTAGATGGATTTTCAATTTTCTTGGATCATTCGATCAAGGAAGAGTCAACGCTTTATACTCAATGTACACTGAAGTAGTTTTTTATGCGGTTATTTTTACAGGAATTGTTTTTTATGCAATTTTTTTTCACTCGAATCTCTGGACTTCCGCGGTTCATCCAGGCATATTTTGGAATTTACGCGTTTTTTTACGTTGTTTTCATCTACGCGGCCCATATACCCTGCGTAAAAAACGACTCTAGTGTGTTACAATATCAATGTATGATAATATTTGCTATTAAAAACCTGCCTACAGCTTAGCACTCGGTTTCGGTGATTCAGTCAATCTCGTAAGTGCATCGCAAGCTTCTTCTTCCATAGCACTACATTCCAACTGGATCTTTGCCTGCTTTTCAACTTAGTAATCTATTGACATTTATTTAGTTATTAATTAAAAGATTTTTATGTCCACCATTGCAGGGCTTTTAGATGGTGCAGTTCGTTTCTGCCAACTTAAAACTGGCGTTTTCTCTCGAAAGGTTGGGGCGTTTGACGGCAGCTTCTTGCTTACGTCTATTGATGCCAGTAGAGGGGCTCGAAATCTTCTTCGCTGCTGCAATGATTGCGTTCTGGTGAACTTTCTTCGGCTCGTTTTTGCTGATTCGTAGGTGTCTGCCAGAGTAAACGCTAGGTCCGACGCAACTCACGGGAAGGAATAAAAATTATCATCAATAAACTGCCAAACTTCTTTGTCGCGTCTACTCTGACTTTCTCCATAGGATGCCCATCAAATGCCGTTGACAGCCCAGCTTTCGCAATTTTTTTCTGTAATGAGCCACCAGGGGTTTAGAATGACTTAGTGACGGGTGCTTACCCAAGCAACCAGAAGTTCAGATTTTACTTAAATTTACTCTTAACCGAACTAATTGGTTCACTATGGTTCACATCAAGTTCCAAGCATCCTTAACGGAACTTTAAAGTTCACTTCGGAACTTTAAAGTTCCGTTACATACAAAAAATTACTTAAAATGAGAGCTGATTAAGCCAAAATAGCCCTTATTATCCGAACTTCTGGTTGCTTGGGTAGTCTCTGTTCCAGTTTGCGTCGTACACTATCAGCCAGGGTTGTGCTTTTCAAATTTTAAAATCGTTCATCCTCGATTATCTGAAAATTTTATTTTTATCCTCTTTTTTTTTCAAATCAATCTCAGGAGCATAGGATAAACGCTTGCTTTAGTCTAATCGAACAGAATAGTCGAAAACCTGTATATTACATACAGCTACGTAGTTCAACGTCACCTTTGCGTACAACCCGATTGGGCTGCACCTTTGAGTTTTTCTACTGCTTGTTGTTCTATGATACGTTTATTTTCACCATGTTTTATGATTTCTCCAGAAACTAGAACTATAATCATTTTAATTCAAAATTTGCTATTTCCACAGTAGGGTTTCTTACCCCATTCCCGGCCTAACATGCGTACGACTGCATTATTTAATTGATATTTATGACAGGAAGCAACTTTTCCTGAATTTTGTGGGCTGTATAATACTGCAATGGTGTTCACTTCTGCTTAAAAAATAGCTATTTGTGCTAAATATCGTTCAAAAAAAGCTTTTATTTGATTTAAAATAGCGAGGTGCAGCACTCATTTCAGTCATAGTGATTTGCCATTCCGGCACACGTAAAACCAGTTCCCGGCCTAAACAAAATTTTACTCGATCTCTCAACATTTTACTCCCATTCTCTCTCGGGACGGTAGAAAATAAGACTTAAACAAAAATATGCACGTTCCACGACAACAAGATGCCAGATGGTATTATTCATAATCATTTTTATTTGGTTGAGAAGATATATTTACTCATACAAATTTCTTCCAAACACTTAGAAAAAATATTCTTTTCACCTTTTGAAATCGAGAGAATGGTAAATAACATGATAGCGTCAACGTATTAAACAGTTTTCCTGTTAACGATGAAGGATCATTTTCATACTACTGGCCTTTTGGCTGCACGGTGCGGCTAGAAGTTCTTGGGCCGAGGTGATTTTTTGTTCGGTTTGAGAATACATTTTAAAATGTATTCTAATATGTTTAAATAAGTTCTAGTGAAACGAACTAATAGGAAGAATTGAAGTGCGTGTGTTTAGAATTATGGTGTGGTGATTAACAACTTAAAGCAATGGTTGTATCGAGCACTGTGACGATTTTCAGGTAGGTGTTTATTTGATGATACCGTTTTGTAAAAGCGGCTCAGTGGTGTGGCAACGGAGAGCGAAGTTTTCAAATCTACATTTTTATTTTCTACAATTAGATCAATTAGGAGTAAAACAAGTGGTTGAAATATATTGAGTATTGTGAAAGATTAATGGGAGACTTTTTAAAAATTATCAATCATAAACCTACGACTTCCAAACAGTATAAATCATTAGTTTTCTGTGCACTGAGCGGGGAATGGAATCGGGTCCATAGGCCCAAGTAGTGATTTACCCTATGCTGACAAATGAAAATTCATAAAAAATGTTTTTGCGCATCGACGCAAACGCAAACTTCATTGAGTGATTAGATTTAATATTTTATGTTCTTTTATCGTCGGTAAGAAGCATGTGAACTGTCTGTTCTAATGCAGTGCGAAGCTGTAGAGCAAAATAGTGCGAACTTGGGAAAGAACACTATCATTGCGCTTTGAATGCGACCTTTTTAGAAGTCTCAGAGACCAATAATGTTATGTCTCATCTACTCAGCGTCCACGTGCTATCTGAACTAATTCATCCAAATACACGCTATTTTGAAATTTTAGCCAAGCACATATAGGGAAAGCTGTTACACAGATGCAAAACTTTAATGCTTCTCACTTCTGATCCAGTAGTAAATCAGCGCACCATTTCGACTCCATAAATTACGCCAAATTGACGACGTCTTCTGACTTTATGTGATCATTAATCTCATCATAAGTATTACGACTAAATCCAAGCCAATTAGACTATCATATAGAATTCAATTACGCCCACTAACGAATATAACCACATTTGCTGTTGAAGTTACGTATATTTTATGATGCGCATCGCTTGGATCGACTCATTATGCTGAAATTCGATACATCAACACTCTTTAACTCAATCATTTTTCTCTTCTTTCCATTGTAGGCGCCGTTCGCCGAAACGCACCCAGACTCTGCCAATTTCCAGCATCGAAGTTGATCCGGAGAAGCTGGCCCAGGAAGCGTTCCGGTTGTTGCGGACGGTACAGAATCTGCTCAACACCCAGGAGCCAACGCTGTCGCAGTCGTCCACCGCCCTGGATAGCCTTTTGCTGGCCTCGGCGGCCGGATCGGCAACGGGGAGCACCTCCACCTTAACGGGCGTTGGAGGGCCAACCGGAGGGTCCTCAACGGCGACGGTCCATCACCATCATCATCATCACCACATGCCGGGAGCGGTGGAAGCAATGTACGGTGGGGTGGTAAACGCTAGGAATAATGTTGGCTTCAGCCGAAAGTTGAACATGAGAGGAAGCCGGCTGTCGCTGAGAAGTAGTACGGATGATTCGGTGCATTCAACGTCGTCGTCAAACAAAACGGAAACGGATGAAGACAACACGGACAGGCCTTCGCCTCCATTGGGCCATCATTTGCACCATCCTTTGGTGCATCAGCATCAGAATAGTGGAGCTAGTAGCAGTAGTAGCAGCACTACCAGTAGCAATAGTGGCCATCTAATCAACCACCGTCATAGTGCAAACATCGACCGCATCAAAGAGATGATGATCAGCTCAGCGGAGGACGAAAGTGGGTTTAGTTCGATGAATTCCTTCCAAGAGATCGGTCTTCCGCTTATAAACTCGACCGTCCTATCCGCGGCATCTTCCACAACGGGCGTCTGCTCAGCAGATTCCAATTCATCGGCTGCTTCCTCAACTGGGTCAGTTTCCTTCGTATCCGATGAATCCTCTGATCTGCGGGATAACACCGTCATCCCGACCAGCAACGTAACAACGATCGCCATAAACGGAGCTTCATCTGTGTCTTCTTCATCTTCCACCTCCACACTCACCAACAGTAGCAAACAGCTCTCTGACAAACTGGGCATCCCGTCCCCATCCAAGGCACCGGAAATCCCAGCCCGGGTAACGCAATCGCCTGCCTACGAGCACCACAATCACTTCATCAACCATCGACGGTGGGATTCGGCGCCGGTTGTGCCTCCAAAGTTGAAGCTCCACGGCACCGATTCGGACGGCGGCGTTTCGTCGCGGGTCCTCTGGGTGTAGCGGTGATAGAATCCGGCTCGAATGGCGGGAGCTCTAGCCCTGTCATCGCCGTCGCTCTCCTCGCATATGCGCTTTCTTTTAAGTTTGGCTTGCTGTAGGCTCTCGAGAGCAACTAACTCCAAAAAATAATCCAAGATTGAGCGTCTAAAAAGTTCGGTTAATTTAGACAAAACATAATCCTAGTTTTCTTTTCTGAGTATTTATATCTTCTGAAAGTTCTTCCAATGTGCGTTGTTTCGAATGTTGCCGAAAAGAAATGATCAGTAAAATATTGCATTTATTTAGGAAATGTGTAGTTTTAAATCAGTTGCAACCATACCCGGAAAATTTACGAGTTCAATGTAAATTAAACCAGGAACCATATTTTATTACCAAAGCTAATAAACCCGTGAAAGATTTGGATGCGTTTGTTGAGAAATGTTTCAGTGTAGACACGAACCTTTTACAGCGAAACGATTCAACGTTCATTATTCGATTTGAACACAAACGGATGAGAGGATGCTTTCCAAATCCAAGAATAATATTTTAATTGCAATAGACGATAAACTAATATGAGCATTTATATAACTCGTGTACTTATCTATAACATTACTATCAAACTAATTCTATTGTCACTATTATTATTATCATAGGATCTTTAAATGTAAAACTACCCGCGTCGTAAGAGAAAACACCAATAGATTATTTTACTACAACTTGTATCGCTGCAAAGCAAAAACGATTACATACCTACTTATCAAGTATCACGTTGAATATCTAACTACTACTATATTATAAATATTTGTGATAATTTATTTGAAATCCATGTTTTGTATTCTGTTCTCTAATTGGAAATACTACTTCATTTAACAATAGGTTTCCAATCTGCAATGCCGAGTTGTACAAATTTTTGTTTGCCACGCAACGAGAAGAAAGAAAGAAAATCAAACAACCAACTACTTATCATGAAACGTTTTATTGAAATTAATTCTCATCTTGCTAACCATGACTACCAACAAGAGTTACTAGAATCGTAAATCGGAAATAGCTATCAATATGCCTATCTATCACAAATATTTTAACTAGAACAGTTTACACAGCTACAACTCTTGCAATTACAACCAGTATACACATTCACTACTGCTAAAACAGCTCTTAAGCTCGACTACGTTAACTCGAAGTAACGTTAACACCTTGTAATGAAGAAAATGCCAATCGGAAATTGCTGAAAATTGCAAAAATAAAATCATTCATATAAATCGTTTGCTCTTATTACTTCGAAAGAAAAATATTGACCAGTTAGCGCACATCAATAAATAACAGTTTCAGCGGTCGGTTTCTTGACAATCATCGAAATTTGATTGAATGTCTGGAAACTATATCCACTATTTCATCTGATGTACTTCCTGCTGTTTGGGGCTCTCATGCTGAAATAGATGTGCGTTTAAACTTAAAAGAATATTCACGAAATCCAGCCAAGAATAAAAGAAATCATTCACTAAATTTGGCACAATACTTTGTTTGTTTACTTTTACCGATATTGAGCAATGAAACAACGCTTAGCAGAGTATGCTCGGATTTGGGCCTCAAGCGTAATTTAATTTAATGGCTCCTGTTGGTAGGCAACATGTGTATCTTTACGAACGCTTCGTGGCTGCCATCTGTGGTTTCATTCACGAAGCTACAAAAGGGCGAGAAAACGGCGAAATAGTAATGCAATATGCACTCTAATAAACACTTGTTCAAAAATAAGTTTATTGAAGCCGATTTTCGAAGTTTATCACATCACTCCGTATTCACAGTTTACGGTTGGTCGGTAAAAATTAAATCCGCTCAAATCGCTTAAGAGCCACGCAGAATTGGTACGTTTTCGTATGTTAGGACAGTTTTGCCATGAGAAAACTGTCAAAACGTACGCAATCGTATACGGAAACCTTACTAATTTTTCGTAAAACATTATAGTAAACTTTGGTTTTTATTTTCTGAGAAATTATATCATTGAACTTGATTTAGACTAGAAGTTTGGAGCCGCAACATTAAATATTTTTTCATTGACGTATTCACAGAACCTCCTCTATTTTAGAAGGGTTACTGCTCCTTAACTTGTGTTTTTTCAGCAGTAAGCACACATGTTAGCAATAAGAAACAAAAAAAAAGGTTCTGTATTTTTTTGTTTGGCGATAAGATGGATATATGTTCAATGAGATGGAAAACGGGTCATTTCCCTTAAAATATCACCTTTTGTTCAAGTCTAGAAATTTGATTATTAGAATCTTAAAACTTTAAATACTATCATAAATAAGAAGTCTATAAATGCCCTACATTTGCTTTAGTTAATAAGGGTCTAATAGAAACAAAGGGTTAGAAACAAAGCAACTCTGATTATGTATTTAATTATTAGTAGCATTTTCAGAAGTTTTGCATAAACAAATTGCTAATCATTCTACACAGCATGGAAGTTGTTGTTTCCAATATCGATATAGTATTGACCCGATTTTATCTACCCCCGATTTTATCACGTTTTCGATCCGTTTTTTCACCCTATGTGTTTTTACATGTTTTAGTCTAGATAAGCGGTTTTTTTCACTTGGGATTTGTATATTTATGGTTTTCTATAAACGTGTACGCCGCCGCGCCACGTCGCCGCCACCGTTGACTTTTACACGCCGCCACCGCCCTAAAAATGACCCGGCGCGCCGCCATATGGAAATATACCACGCCGCCGAATATTTTTCACTACGCCGATGGCACATTTTTTTCAAAAGAGCATTCAAGTTTATCATGAATGGTATTTCCTGATGGAAATACATATTTTCACCCGAGTTCATTTGAAAATTATATACTTTCAATTATGCAGTATTTATCATCATTTACGATTTACTCTATAAATCGAAATCATTCGACGGCAACCCACTCACAACTGGCATGGAGCTAATTTCTAATTAAGCAAGTGCAAAACCGTCGAAAAATATCTTAATTAGGCCAACAAAAATTCAAAAATTCAAAATTTTGGTAAGAATTTTAGAAATTGTTTCTAGTATACCTTCAGAAGTTCTTTCTAGAATTCATATTGTATTTCAGTTATTTAAGAATTTTCTTTAAATTTCGTTTGAAAGTACAATTCCTTACAAGGGAAAAAAACTTGCTTTTAAAATTCTTCTATATTTTTTTCTGGAATGTCTCCAGAAACTTTTTTTGGAATTCCTTCGAGGATTCCTCCTGGTCTTTGTTGAGATTTCGTTGCCACGATCCCCTAGATCTGCCTTTGCTGCGATCTCTTACCGGATTCCAGTCCAATGCTTGCTTGCAGATTTCGTCTTCGCTCTTTCGTAATGAATGGCTTGCCTACCTTCATTTACGCTCTCGAAATTTTATTGGTATTGGGAAGAGATTATCTGGAGAAATATCTAGTGGACTTCTGGCAAGAAATAGCGGGGAATAGGATTCTTGGAGAAATTCCAATTGTTAAGAAAATTATTTTGAGCTTTTTAGTGGTATGTCTTCAGTTGTCATAAGACGAGTTTGTACAATCCCATTTAATTCCACCACTTAATTGTACCTTAACAGATACTATTTTGACCTCAACAGTAAGGTCGTCTTCAGTGCCTCGTACTTGCCTCGACTAGTCAAGAGAGATTGTACAAACTCGTCTTATGACAAGTAAAATTCCAATGTTTTTGCAGGAAACTGAAAGTTCTAATAAATAAAGTTCAAATTCTTGCGGAATAATTGAAGAAGAACTTCTTCAAGCATTTTCGAGGGAATTTCTTAAGAAAATACTATAAAATTCCTGAATTTCCCTGGGGAATTTTTGGATGAATTATGGGGCAAATTCATGGAGGAATTTCTAAAAGAATTTCTTGAGGAATTTTCTGGAATAATTCGTAATGGAATTTCTATATGAGTTTCTGGAGGAATTTTCGGTAGTGGGTTGAAAGTAGGCGTAGATCAGAGGAATCTCTTGTGAATTTTAGAAAGAATGGAGTGCTCTCGAAGTAATATGGGAAACGTTTCTGGGGAATTTCTGAAGAAAGCCCAAACAAAGTTTCAGGAGCAATTCCCAGGAATTTTTTTTTAGAAATTATTTATATAATTCCCATGTAAATTCTGGAATGAATTTCTTGGAGAATTACTGTGGTAATTCAAAGACATTCTAGTAGTTAATTCCCGAAAAAATCTTGAAATATTCTTAATGTACATCTGAAAGAATTTCTCCGGGAAAATTCCCGAGAGAAAATCGGAGGAATTAGTGGAGAAACATTCAAAGGAATTCCCGGAGAAACTTCTAGATAAGTTCTGGAGGAATTTCCGGATGATCTTCCGTATGTACTGCTAAAAGAACTTTCGGAGCAACTTCCGAAACGATTCCAGGAGGAATGCCCGGGGAACTTCCGAAAAAAAAAAATGCTGGATGAACTTGCGGGGAAATTTCTGGAGGTACTTCCGAAGCAATTACTGGAGGATTTTCTGAAGGAACTTCTGGAACAATTCCCGGAGAAACCTCTGAAAGAACTTTCGGAAAAATGCTGGGGGAACTTGCGGAGGAATTTCCTGAGGAACTTCTAAAGCAATTGTTAAGGAACCTCCTAAGAAACTCCACTGGGAACTTTCGGAGGAGTTACAGGAGAAACTTCTGGAAGAAATCCTGAAGGAATTTTTGGAGGACCTTCCGGAGCAACTTCTAAAAATTCCCGAGGGAACTTCCGGAAAAAATGGTGGGCGAACTTTGGGAAGAATTCCCAAAGGACCTTCTGAAAAAATCCCAGAGGACCTTCAAAAAAAAAAAAAAATGCTGGGGTAACGTACGGAAGAATTCCTGGAGGAACTTTTGGGGAACTTCCTGAGGAACTCCAGGAGAAACTTCCGGAAGAAATACTGGAAGAACTTCCGGATGAACCCCATGAGGAACTTTCAGAAGAATTCTTGGAGGAGCTTCCGGGGAAATACCTGGAGGAACTTCCGAAGGAATTGCTGGAGGAACTTATGGAGAAATTCCTGAAGGAACTTCCGGAAAAATTCCTGAAGGAGACTCAGGAGGAATTCCTGAGGGTACTTCCGGAAAAAATCTTGGAGGAACTTCCGGAGGAATACCTCCTGACAGAATCCAAGTTTCAAAGTGCTCGCGTTTTATGGGGCACACCACTCGATACGGAGGCGGGCATGATTGACCGCCCACGGTTGCTACTCCGTTATTGCCAGGTCAGCTGTAATCACACAGAGAGCCAAAAGATGATGTTTGGGACTAACAACATCTTCAATGTGTAAAAAGTGGTGACCAAAAATTAAGCAATACCAGCGCCGGCCGTGTCCGAATGCAGATCAATTAAGGAATGGGTAGGAAAATGTTGACGTGATTACTCGCTTGAATGGAAGCCGACGAGTCATCTGCACTTCCACGAATAATCACTGGGATTTTGGATGAATGGAAAAGGCAGTGTGGCGGGTTTCGTTTTGGTAAACGGAATGCCGGGTGTGACGTGTATTTTCATTGTAACAAAACAAAAACGCGATGTAAAGCGCAACCATTAATTTGTTTACAAACCTCATAAAACCGAACATAATTTTCCGAATCTCGTGATCGATTTCTAAGTTTGTACTAATCACAGTATAAATTTATGTTTGACTTGACTAAAATAGAATAGCATGCTAAGCGAAAACACATCGTCTGTCTAGGAAGTTTCTTAGTGTAATGTTTTTTTGTTCGCGAAATAACACGTTACTAGTATAATCATGTTTCTTGTGCTCGAATAATTTTGTATAAAATTCCTTCATTTTCCTTATTGTTTATCCTACGCGAGAATAAACAATCAATTGCTCAAGCTGAGCAATTCTTCACTTTTATTTCAGCTAAAATTACAAACATTTGCATCGCGTTATTGTTTTTTTTCTACTTGAGGTCAAAAGGTAAATTGGAATGGAAAGAAGAAAAAATAAATAAAAAAATAGAATAAATCTATTTTATTTGGAAATGGAAAGCAAATTTCCTGTGTTTGAAAGAGATATCGTATCTTCAAGGTGGCCATCCACAGAGTTGCATTGTGTTTTATTCTTCGAAGGCTCGCATTGCAAACAGTTAGGTTGGGTAAATGATGTATCTTGGACAAGCGCAGGACATTCATTAGAAAATATATCGAGATTGAATAGTATAAAACAATTAAAAACCACTAGGTTCATCCAAATACATAGCCTATGATTAGTCTTGTGTCTCCATTGCCCAATTTTTGAGTAAATTACGTTTACTAGGTGTAACCAGGGTTGCCATTATGCCAGATATATCTGGCACTGCCAGACTTTTTGGCACCAAAAAGAGAAAAAGAGAAGCCATCCACAATGCCACACTTTTCAAATTTCAGACAGATTTTTTGTGACAAGAATCAGTAGAATATGAGGCATAGAAAATCGTCTAATACAAGTGTGCTGTTCGGGATGCTACAGTGAAAACAGTTATACACAATGCATTAGCAAGTCAAAAATTACCGCAACTTCAACTCGCTTCCAAAAACTCATTTTTGAATCAATTACAATCTTTTGTAATCAATGTAAAGGTGTGGTTTCCTCGGATGTTGTTCCGGACTGCAATTAAGCCACGCTTGTTCCCAGAGATCGGGTTTAAAGGAACAAAGATTGCAAATTCTTGCGTTTCTAGCTTTCAACGCTGTGTAATAATAATCCCAATAGAATGTAATCATTGTCTATTTCCATGGAAATGTGATAATTCTGGTTATTCAACAATCCGGTGTTCTTCTGGAAGATCCGAAACATCATGAAACTCATTTTGATGAACCTGAGTGGCAACCGGAGGTCCTTCCGAAGATTCCCGGCATCCGTTCATCCAGTTCATAAAAATCATCTGTCTCTGAATAACGAATGATTGATGTGGCCCATTCTCATGAACCTCCGGTCCTCCGGAAGATCCGAAATCTCCGTAAAAGTGGAAAATTCATGATACTCGTATTAGAGGAGCGCTATTTTGTTCAAAGCTTGAGACTATCTTAGACTTACGGGGTTGCTCTCAAGCCTCAAGGCGGATCAACAACTCCTGAAAAATAGCTCTGTAACATGAGACCCCTGAACTGTGTTGCAGGGCCGGCATGCTACTGGGTAATTCGGAGGGGCTGCGCGGAACAACGGGTGTAGAAACTGCGGAGTTATTTAAATATTGCACTTGTGTAATGGAATTGTGTTGTTGGGTATGACTATGGACGTTTATTGAGAAAATCTAATTAGTAGGATAACAATTTATTGGGACTATTGTGGGTTTGATTTGTTCGGGGTGATTATCCGTTGTTCGGTACGTACCGGGGGTTTTTCTGGACGACGATGGCGAGCGCTCGCAGCAGACGGTGAGTTGGTTGTCGACGACGGCTTGGTAGGAAGATGGCGGGTTGGTAGCTTGATCGACTCGGGACGATGGCGGGGTCGCGGGATGCCTCGATTGGTCGAGATGGCGGCTTGCCACTCTCTGGACGCTATCGATGAAGCTTCGGCGTGCCCTTCGTTGACTCAATCGACGGACCACGGACGAGACCGTATTGGCCGCGCCGAGAAGGGTAATCTCCGGCGGAACTGTGCCGGAAATCGCTTTGTGATTAGACCAAGATCCAACGCGGACGTTGACTCAGTCGATCGTGCTGCGTGAGGTCGCTAATCTAGCGAATTATACAAACGAACAAAAGGTCCTACGGACCAGAATAGTTTTAAAACTCTTCCTCCTGGCTTTTCTGGTAGTCCTAGTTACCTGAACGAACTATTAGGGGCCACAAGATGTCGTTCACTGCTATTTAAAAATCACTGAGGCACTATAGAGGCACTCTCACTCACGGCTTACTTGCACGGACGCCAGTTTGCTAATGAGCAATTATCTTTACCCCAGAGGTATGCAGACCTTTTTCTTTTCCATGGAGTTTTCCCGCCCAATCGTCCATACTTCCATTATCCTTATCCACTCCTTCCATGTCGACCAACATGTCCTTCTCCCCCTTTTACCACAGTAGACCAACATGACCCATTCAATCCTTCTTTAATTGGTTTTACAATTCTCACATTAACATTTTTCACATTACAAATTAATAACAATGTTTACACAACTAACTTTTACATTTGATTTTCGACTAATCCTACTTATTTTACACAATTTATATTAAACAAACACAACAGTTTCTAAACAAGACACAAATTGAAATTAAATCTAAGAGATATGTAACTGAACGGTTACAAGCTTCTCATTATCGTAATCTGAGTAACAAATGATTGTCTTAACCCCTTCTCATGGACTTGTTACTCTTCGGACTCTGTTGAACAATTCATAAAAATTATGATGGAATTATTTTTTTTGTTACAAAGATTCAATTATTAACTATGTTCATCAAAATTCTTTTTGGAATAGCTTACTATATCTGAATACTTTTTAACTTGAGCTCCGATTGTTAATTAAAAATAATAATAATAAAACAAATAAACAAATAAACATCATTTAGAGTTACTTAGAAATTTAAAAACGAACCCCGTTCTTTTGAATAAAGTCAAGTTCATTCAATATTATTTATATTCTTTTTATAATTTTCAAAACTATCTATTTTACTATTTCCAGAATCTATCTGAAGTTTTTAAATACTCAAAACGTTATGAACTCTAAGAATCTCATTTTTATGGATATAAAAATGGTTCGACGAATATCTTAGACGGAAGCAATCCTTCTTTTAGAAGAATAAATTTTGATAAACTTAGAGTAAAACCAAACAGATGGTCGAAACAGGGATAGGTAAAAATAATCAGATCATATTTTTAGTTCAAATCACTTAATTTAAAAAAAAATGATAAAGACAAATTTCTTCGCCAGATATTGCCAGATTTTTAAAATGTAGCATGCCAGACTTTTTCCAAAAAGTAGTGGCAACCCTGGGTGTAACCTGTGATATACTGCGAACTGAAATATTTTCTTTTTGGACATCAAATATATAATTTCGACATGGCAAATGCATATATTTTGGACAGAGTCATTTTCTCCTAATTTAAAAATGGCCACCTACAGATCTCAATGGTATGACTTACCTACACGTATCCACATTCATATAAATGCATTTATTTGCTTAACTGACATAGATTAAACCAGAAATTAACATTGTTTTGCAATCTTATCGATATCATTGAAAACAGCCTGAAAGTTGGCAATTAATGGTTCCTCCATGTACTGTTCATGGGGTGACCAATAAATGTCTGATGAATAAAAACATAACTTCATTTTGGTCACTCCTTTTTCATCCGTCTCAAGTTCATGTTAAGCGATTGGAATATGTTAGTATCTCAATTACAATCAAACTTTGGCCGCAGGACCTCAAGATTGCCGTTTGAACCTATAATGCATGTTCTCCTGCATACTGGCTCCATATAGCTTTACATTTTAGATAATTTTAAAGATAAATAATAGCTGATTTGATAAATCCTCATCAGGAGCCGCTAGAGTTGAGGTAAAAGTATGCAACGATCATACTTTCGATACAAATTTTCCTACACATTATCTAAAATTGATCGAAGAAGCTCAGGCTTGTCCAAAATATGTACATGTCCAAAATATATCATTTACCCTATATTGTATTATTTTTGTTTGCCTGATATCGGAGAATAATCAATTAGTTATTGCTGACATTTGATCATATAACTGCTATTTTATTTACATAGGTGCATTTTCAATTTATATGAAAAGTAAGTGACCAACATCAGCTGTGTATTCAGATTGGATATCAAATAAATTTCAGTTTCTACTCGTAGCCTGAACAACCTAGACGTAACTAGTTCAGTTTTTTAACGCGACAATAAAGCTCAAGTGAATCTGTTCTACTGATAACCGATTTTTCAACAAGAAAATGCGACTTGGTTTTTGGATGCCTAATCGTGTGGTGCTAGTAAGCCTGTGCTTACTGAGTAGGGTCCTTTAAAGCCACATCTTGTCACTCCCTAGTCATTGGTACAACAGTAGGGGAGAACGGTGCAAAATGCACCCCTTAAGCTTTTTCGATGTTTTCGCCCATATAAACAAAAATACCCAATCATTTCAACGTAAAGGTGCAAAATTTACAAACCCAGCTACACTCACAATGATCTCCCATTTAAAACAATAAGGTTTTCATGACTTTCTAACGCATTTAAAAAATGTTTTAAAAATAGGCCTGGGGCAAAACGCCCGAATAATGGTCTAAAAAGACTCAATTGCATGTGAAATTATGGTGAACGCATGGTTGTTTGTTTTTTCTTAATGGATTGAACTACAATCTAACGGATGTGGTGGAAGAATCGCAAATCGTTAAATTTGAGTGAATATGAAGGGATTTTGCTATTTTTTTTTCCAATGGAGTTCAATGATGGATAACTAATTATGAACTGTAATGGTAACATTCATTCATAAATGTACTACAACAGATTACATGAGTGATTTTATGAGTGAGGCCATTTTGCCCCAGGGGTGCATTTTGGACCGTTCTCCCCTAAGTGTTTTAGGAAGTAGGAAGTACAAAGTAGGGAAGGGGAGAAACAGATTTTATGAATCATAAAACACTACCAATCGCAGTAATTACGATATTACTTTTTTGTCACATTATAATGTTTTACTCACTTTATCAATGAAGGTACTTACTACTCACTAACACCGACTAACAGTCCATGTCGCCATGGAATCATAATTTGAAATTGGGCAAAATGAGGTCCCATAATTCATCCGGACATCGTTTCGGTTCCATTCGATGATAGTGTTCTTTTGTCACGGAAAGTGGCGTGGGCTACAAAACCATCTTCCCCAACGCTCCCTGGATTCTGGATTCATCTTAGTTGTCACCGCTGTGGTCTTCATACTGCCTCCGGAACTGATGCTGCCATCAATGTGCATCTACGAGTGGTGTGCCCCCGAAACGCGAGCAAAAACTTGGATTCTGTCAGGAGTGACCTTAAATGCTCTAGGGTTGCAGGATTTTCCAATCACAACCATTCGCAGCTTATGATCACCAGTCACGTTGGAGCAGGGCGTAAAAGTTATGCGTTGTTTGATAACAATACGGCCTGGTGCATTGTTCTCACTGGGACCAACAAGTGTTTCTGAAGGAAGCATTTTAAAAAATGCTTTCGTCCCTGTACTGTGTCGCGAAACTGCTCTAGGAAACCCTCAATACTCCCTGAGTCACTTGAAAGCACTTCCCCACAAATTTTCAGTTTCCGAATGCCATACCTAGCCTTAAAATTATGAGCCCCATGATCCGAGAATTTAAATGCTTTTGGAACACCGCATCGTGCAGCGAATGACTTTGTTTTCAACGTCATCATAGTTGTGGAAACGGTTTTGTTCAGACGCTGTTGGTTAAGAAACCACAAAAACAAGCTGTCCTCCAATCTCTTGTGTGCACCAGTCGAAACGTACTTAAAGTTCATTTGTCGCCGACAACTCCGATTTGAAGCAGCTCCAAGAATGGATTCAGCATTTTTCTCGATTTTTCTCACAGTTGTTCGATGAATATTGAACCCTTTAGCAATGTCCGCTTTTGTCGTCACCTTGCCCTCCAGGTCATTGAGAATGCTGACTTCTTGCCGCAGGGTGAGAGAATGCCACTCTTTCTTCTCGAAATTATATTGTTTCGGTGCCATGTTTTAAAGCTATGTATTAACATCTCCAATTATAATTTATTCAAAAGTTCATGCTGATCTAAATACCAACCTTGGATTTTGGTAGATTTTAATCGCTTTGTGGAATTTGAGTTATAATTCACAACTAAACTACACTGTTCAAAAATGCCCTAGTGATTCTGTGAAATTGTGATTCTTTTAATTTTCGTAAATAATACCACAAACAACATTTATTTTCATGAAATAACTTTCACCAACTGTAGTTTATTACGAACAACTTCTGAGTACCTAGGAAATATTCTGTAAGCAATTTCGACAAGAAATAATGGGTACCGTCTACGCATTTGGCCTTTCCAAAACATAACATGATTCATATTTGTGGAATTAATTAAAAAATTGGAAATATTTTTTTTCCAATTTTGTCACATACCCTGTTTTATCACTCCAAAATTTACCAGGGGGTGATAAAATCGGGATATTACTGTAATTGATTATCAGTTATGATCAAAAAGTGTTACCAGAAAAGGATTATATTAAAACAAAAAGCTCTTGCACACACAAAACGCGACGAGAGACTGGACACAACACTTATGGTTCTTACAAACGAAAAAGGATTTTTAAAATTTACCTTTACCCTTAGACCGGTTTCGGGCTCGATGTTGCCCATCTACAGGACATGGTCCAACCAGGACCACGTCCTGTAGATTGGCATCATCGAGCCCGAAACCGGTCGACAAAAAGGTAACTTTTAGAAATCCTTTTTCGTTTGTAAGAGCCATAAGTGTTGTGTCCAGTCTCGCGTCGCGTTTTGTGTGTGTGATACAGTTCTTACGTTAGCACAAATCTAAAAAAATGAGTGAAAAAGCTCTTGCATGCATAAACATGACATTATCAAAATACATGATGCTTTTTAGGGTAAAAAAGGTGAAAAAACATATATAAATTTTTTAAGATTTTGTCCCCTTTCCTGTTTTATCACCCCAAAATTCACTAGGGAGCTGATAAAATCGGGATATTACTGTACCTATAAACAATCTCCATAAATTCAAAGGTTAAATGTAAATACATTACGTTCATATAAGTCCTACGTCCACTCGCGGTTATGCTTAAAAAATTACCCATTGCTCGTTTTTTTATCTGTGTACCTCATCAAAACTTAGTGTTGACATTATGTTTAATAGCGAACTGTACCCCAACCTGTCCTATCGACACCAATTCACCGAACAACATCGCCATCAATTCGTTTAGTTTTGTTTTTGCTCTCACGTTCCAACGATTTGATTGATTCAATGAAGGAAGAATATTACATTCATGATGACCCATTAGAGTGTCAAACCGTCGCCACCGCGAAATTGATTGTACGATCAGGATCACTCCGTAGCGAGTCGCAAGGGAACTCCACACCGCGATTGATTTGTGTGGGTTTTGTGAGTGCTAAGCCTCCCCACAAACAGCCGATGGGTGATGATTTTATATGTTCGTATATTTTTACACACTTCCAAGCGCCATCTTCGCATAGCCGGAACGAAACTGGATCGGTGACCACGTGCTCTTCAATCGACCGTTCGTATGTGTGTGGTTGTACGGAGCGGGAATGAACCACCATGGTTCGAATCGAAATCGCATTTTCTCTACAGAAACGCTTATTTGGGCACAATCGATGTTTGTTTTTATTATGAAAACTACACAGTGGCAGGGGCTTGAAATTAAGAATGAGGTCTGAAGGTCAGACAGTGTTTCGGAAATAGAATGAACTGGCCATGGCCTGAGTCCTGAAGGTTTCCGATGTCGGCATATTTACCAACACATGCTTATCTCACTCTGGTGTTGTTCCTTGGGTCATATTTTCAATAGAATATATTATTAGATTGAGAAATCAACTAATATGCCAGGAAATGATCACGATTGATTGTATTAAATGCCGCTATGAATTCGATGAATTGATTATGCATTGTATTCACAAAATTTCTCCAAAATTTATCCAACACACTTTCTTGCAATTTGTGTTACTCGATGGCGTAACATTTGGGAAGGTTATTGTAACAAAACATTTTATCGGCATTCTTGTGGATAGGAAACGAAGTACAGCACCTTTTTCCAGGCGATTATGATGATTAACCAATGCAGTTTTCGGGCCAATAACTCACTAACGCGTTTTAGTGGCCTTCTAGGACAGGCTTTGTTGTTTTCCAACCGGCCAATCTCACGGATATGCTGCAGTTGTAAATTTCATATAATGTATGCGTGCTTTCTTTGTTTTGTGGAAAAAGTGTATATAGTGATCGAAAGGTGTCGTCCCTGTCGTTGTCCAAAATCTTAAGATGTCAAGGGAAAATTTTAAGCATTCGATGGAGGAGGAATCCTATAGAACAATAAAGAAAAAATATGCTTGTAATGTTGTAGCTTATTCCTTGAACAGCAAATCAGGTCTGAACTAATGTTTCGTCGCCATGTTTGTGTCGGACATTTTTCAAGCTTAAGTGTTTAAGCTATGACTAAGCTTTATGCTTTATACAGTACAAACTCGCAGTTTACATGTACGAGATTGTCTACAGAAATTGTTTCATTTAACAATCCGTTTTCTAACATGTAAGCTTAAAAAAATCGACCTAAATGAATATGTGAGATTTGTAATAGCGAGAGCAACCAGGTTATAATCTACAAAGAAAAATTGTTGCTTCGGTTCCCATTGTTCTGATGTCTGAAACATATTAAGAACAGAACTTTTTGGATTTTGCAATGACAGTTTCTCCCAGCATATCCCAGCCAGCGCAAGATGTTCCGGATAGTAGCAACAGCGATCATATTTCTCTGTAGTTTATAAACTTTTATTAGACAAACTGTTTAAACTACTATAGAGCTCTCGGTCTGTGCACATTGATGTTGATTAGCAAATCCCATGCATCCATCCATGCTGTGCAATAGCGGTTACGATCAATCGTGGAGTAGTAAATAGCTACGAAATGCACGGTCATCGTGCTCATGCGCTTTTGTTGAGGCGAATTGTTCCGAATTTTTAGGATTCATCAAAAGTCGCATTTTTGCGATCATAAACATCGCTTCGCTGGTCATTTGACGAAAAAAGAGCTTAACATATTTTTTCTGAAAATGTAGAAATAATACAAATTTAATTAAACTGCAAAAATTGCAATTTAATTATTGAAAGCATGTCATGTTTTGTCAGTACATTAACGATACGAATAGAACGCGAAAATGCATCTTCTCTTCCACCATTGCCGTCAAGGGGCACTGATTCTTACAAGTATTCATACATTTCATATACATAAGAAGAAGTCTTTGAGTCGGCTTCCATTCGTCATCGTTGTAGTCGTCGTCCGTCGGCGGGGCATCTACATGGAAGGCAGCCAAAAAACACCTTCTACCAACAGACGGGACGAAACTGTTGACTGACTGTTGTTTGCTTAAATTATTCACTAAATTAAACTCTTGGCTCGAGCGGTCGAGCGAACGAATTAAGACGAACGCATTGCAGATAAGTCGCTCAAGCCTTCCGCTGCTGCTGAGAAGGTTTGCGCTCGCGCACATGGTGTGTGCGTTGCGGCAGTAAATTGGTTGCTCATTTCGGAGTTCAAACTTGATTGAGTGACGCTGCACTCGGAGCTAATCTGGTTGGGAAATAATCACACACTTCTGACAATTCTTGCATGTAGTTGATATCGTTTGGTGCTGCGGGTACACTCGCATTGGAAGTGTGGCCAACTTTTTATTTTAAATCCAAGCTTGACACAATGTCTATGTTGTAGGTATTAGAGGCCTGAATAAGAGAAACGCGGATAGGTATGTGCCGCCAATAGAACCGTCAAAAAGCAGCAGCCAATCGAGCAGGAGACCTGTCAAGCTGCCAAAAAGTTGGCTCAAATACTGAAAACGGGCAAATTCGATTTTATGCCATTTTTAAATTAACAAAATTCAATGTATATTACATAAGTTTGCAATAATATATGCAAGTCATTTATGGATTATGAAATGAAATTCCATTGTTTTTTGGATTCTATTGTTATGTGATGTGGACACATAAAATGCCGGATTGTGAGATTTTATCTACATAAACCATTTCTTCCTTTTCATGTGTTATTCTTTAATGAAGAAGATTGAATGCAGTGCTGGCAGAGTCATATTTTATATACGTATATACGATTTCAAAAAACAAAATAGGGTTACTGCTCCTGGACTTCATCTCATAGCTCCGATATTCATCCCACGAAAAACAATACAATGAAAAAGTATTTGATTTGTTTCTTATTTTTGTGATTGCATGTGAGCCAAAAGAAGTGATGAGATGAATATAGGCTAGATGTACCAGTTGTGGCTATAGCACCAGTTGTGGCACTAGTGCTTTATATGCGAAATGGCCAATCAAATCACCACGATCGATAAAGCATATTCATATGATACGATAACACCTTTGATCTCCTCCAAAACAAAGCTTAATTGTAAAAAATTGATTTTGCTTAGTTTTCGACGTCCTTTGCACCAGTTATCGCACTAGTGGTCCCTATTTGGCCAATCCCATAAGAAAACAATGGGATTTGCCAAATATGGAACCAAAATTAAGAATAGTGCCATAACTGGTGCATGCGTTCCTATTATGGATTAATCAACTTTGAGGATTATAACATATTTTATTATGATTTTCACAGCTGTTCTAAGGAGCAGGAAGTAAAACTTTTCGTTTGATATATAAAGTCGACCCGCACGTCTTTTACTTATTTAAAAAACAGTTGTTCTGTGATATGTAAAATTTAATCTTATCTTATTTGTTCCAACTTGATTTTAAAGAATAAGCATAAACCATAAGCATCTTCTGGGTCTCCATATAGCCGAGCAAAGGCGTAAGAATGCCAATCCGGAGATGACGAGTTCGTTTCTCGGTCCGCTCTAGTATGTTATCGGGTGGGAAAAATTCTCGACTCCCAGGGAATTTTTTTTTCTGTTGAGTATTTAAAGCCTGTCCATGTTAAATTTTGGACACCCATCTCCCATGGCGTTTTTTTTTAATATTTACCAACCACTGAGACGATCTTAAGGTCACTCCTGACGGAATCCAAGATTAAAAGTGCTCGCGTTTTCGGGGGCACACCACTCGATGCGGGAGCAACGCACAACTGTCATTTTTATTATTTCACGCATGCTGCGACGCAGCAAAGCTAAATCAACAAAAATGACAGTTGTGCGCCGCCTCTGAATCGCCCCCCGAAAACGCGAGCACTTTTAATCTTGGATTCCGTCAGGAGTGACCTTAATCTCTTCGCTTTATATGCTGCATTTAACATGTTTTAGGTTTTATCCTAATTGATGAAATGGCGAATAATCAGTTGGACATTATCTAAGTGTCCGAAATTTAACGTGGACAGGCTTTAAATCACATCGACCATTTGTTAGGTCTATTGTGAAATACACTCCTGGGCCAAAATTGGGGTTCACCCTCAAAAAATATTAGCAAAAGTTTTTAGTCGTATTTTTGCCGTCTTATTTCCGGTATTGTTATATAGCTCAGTACTAAAACAAATTTTAAAATAGGGATTGGAACCATTTTTGCTTGAAATTTGATAGGAACACAAGGGCTTGAGCCAATACATAACAAAGGTAGTTGTTTGCAATTCTAGTCTACATTACACTTGTTACAGAACTATTATAATGCTGTAACGGTGCCAAAATCCCCGTACGGTACTGATTAAATTCTTTGCAACACAAACTCTTCCACACATAATTTTATCTTTGCCACTTAATTTTAATTTTCACGGAAACAGCTATTCGAAAAAACTTTCCCGGAAACTTGAACCACAGACAAACAGACGTAACACTTGATTTAAATCCATCGTTCATGAATTATTTCGCGCGATTCTGCCTGCAGAGGCGCTAGCAGTCAGCTACTTTGGCATTTGACGCTCGGGAAATCAATCGACTGAAGCAACGCTTTACTTTGCATCATAGCGTGCGTCTCTCATTGATGCGCCATAAATAAACAACCTAATGTCATTTTAATGAACTATGAGAGCTTGGCAAGTTGCGCACTATAGTCGTCTTAACTGTATACAAGGAAAAAATTGGACTTGGTTCGATCATAGTCATGATGCGTTCCAGTCCCGATCCAAGCTTGGAGAAAGTTTCAAGATTCAACCCCATTTTTCCAGTAGGGTATCCAATCATGGTTTGAACTAGTGAAAAGCGTATCATGGTTTTAACCAATTTGAAATCAGTAGAAATTACCATCTCATTGGCAGGAAATGTAGTATGGCTGGCATATTTAGGCATACTGAAAGTGATAGAGTTTATTCAAACATTCGTACATATTGTTTAAGTAATAAAATGGAGCGATTTAAAAACGTCCTGAATTTGCGCTAAATGCCCCCCACCAGTTGCATAATTTCAAAAAGCTCGTAAAGGACGCATTTTATGACACAGGAGTAAGATCAATATATCAAAAGAACGCTATTTTTATCTGTAATCGATTGACATCATCATACAATTGAGAAACAGTTTTAAATAGTTAAAATAGTAACATTTATACAAGGTAAAAACTGATCATGGTTTGAACTAAATTCGTACCATAGTTTGAACTTATAAATGCAGTCATGTTCTGCTGCTGTCCGCTAGGAGCGCTGCATGCGCCTAGCTGGAGCATTTTGTTCACATTTCCAATATGAAAAAATCGCAATTTTCATATCGATAATTTAGACGATTTTCACACGTTTCGAGTTACTAATCTAATGCGAGAAGATGAATAGTAAAACAAATTTGCTTTTCTATAGATTTCCTCGGCGTTTCATGCACGTGATTAGCATTATATTTAGAAGCTGCTGCAATAGTTCAAATCATGGTACGAATTTAGTTCAAACCATGAACAGTGTAGTTCAAACCATGTAAGTCCAAACATCAAAGTTTTGTAATTATTAATTTTTTTCAATGAAACTAAGCATAAATATGTGCACCCAGGATGTTTTTAGAAAGATAATGAACTAAGCTTCAATATAAACTAGAAATCGCAGTTATAAAATGTCCCTTTAATTAAATAAATCACCTTTGTTTTGACAGCTCATCTGAAACCCGCCATTTGGTTCAAATCATGATTGGATACCCTATTGCTGTCTAGGATGCAATCAATTTTTTTGGTAGTCTTCGTGGGTGATAATGGGAAGCAGCATTAACTGAGAGAACCTGCAAAATGGATTAAATGTATCTCACAACAGGAAAACTAAACTAAACCTTTTAGATGATTATGTTGCCCGTCTTTCAGACTGTCAGTGAAAGCAATGACCAAGTCTCAACTCTTATATTCATTGACGACCTTACAGCCGATGACGGTTTTAATCCCAAAAGACGAAGCAATGTAAAAATATAGGAAGCTAGCAGAATTAGACAGTTCATTAGTAATATTCCAAATCACGATGAAAGTCAGAATGGTCGACAGGAAATACACATTGTGAAACGAATCCAACTTCGATAAGCGATTTAAGAATTCTTCCCATGCATTGATATCATGAATCTTAGCTTTGCACTAACTAATTAGTAGATTGTGCAACAGATGGCGTTAGTGTTAAAACTTTTTTCGGTGACGAGAATTTTTTACTCATTTTCACTAACAGTTACGTCTGTTTGTCTGCGCTTGAACTTTTCAAAAGATTTCCCTTCCAAAACCAATAAATCGTCGGAACCAACTACAATTATTCTTTGGCACAATAATATAACCACACGCAGTAGTCTGCTTTTTACGCCATGTCGTGTGGACAAACATTTCACAAAACGTTTGTTTGCGGTCTTAAAATAACTACTAATATTGTCCATTTAGTCCGATTAGTTCATGTAGTTTGTTGATTGATATGATAATTCGGTTAAAATTAATAAAAAATCGTTTTCCCAACAACGATAGTGATGGTTGTTACGTCAACTATGAAATCATGGGCAGTACAAAGATTATGATAAGAAAATTATTTTGAGCTTTTTAGTGGAATGTCTTCACTTGATGACATGGAATGACACATGACATGATGACAAGTAAAGATTATGGGTAGATCTTTCATGGTAGGTTTTTAAATTTTTATTTTTTTAACTGTACCACAATATTATCCACAATATTAAGTTAAACATTTTTCTTAAATTTATGTTATTAAAATATGTTGATTTTTCTCAAAATTGATCCCATAAAATATCGAAAAAAAAAGGAATGGAATCCAATTTTAGCCATCTGTGAGACCTGGTGAAATTTTGGCGAAAAAATTGTTTTATTTTTAAAAATCAAAATATTTACTAATGTGCATGGTTTTCCTGATATCAGTTTCAATCCAATTTCAACCTAATTTTGTCTGAGGTACAGTTCTTGACGTTTTGTTTGTAAACTCACTTTCAGCAATACGTTTGTTTATTATTTACTACTAGTTTATTTGTGGAGGCAGTAGCGCCCGTGGTAAGTTTTTTTTTCAAAGTTCATCAATTCATGCATTAAAAAAATCTAAATTTTCAAAGTCTGTTGTCTGTCACTGGTTTTGTTTTCTGCACCTGATAGTAAAATAGAATTGTAGTGTCAATTTTTTATTTTTTGTGAGAATTTCCTCGCGTGATGCGTTGGCTAGTCACCGGACAGACAAACAGGGCTATTATATATAGTATCAGATATCAGAATAAAGCCAGAGTGGCCTATGCAGTGCATAAAAGTCTTTTGCATTCAGGTCGGGCAATGGCTGCCCTTCGCCAATCACGCAGTCTGCGGAGGGTCCGCAAATCGTCCACTACCGGAACGATCCACCTAGCTCGCTGTGCACCTCACCTTTTTGTTCCCGTCAGATCGTTGTCGAGAAACATTTTCGCCGGCTGTCATAAGACGAGTTTTAAACAATCCCATTGAATTCCACCACTCAAGCTTGCAAGATTATGCATGAATGAGAACTACTTTACATTCCGTGGAAGCTTCTACAAACAAACGAAGGGTGCACCTATGGGAAATCCGCTATCACCGTTTTTGTGCGAATTATTCATGGCGAATTTGGAGGACAACCTAGAGGAACAAGGAGTACTACCCGAGAAGTGGTGGAGATACGTGGACGACATTTTCAGCATCATCAACCGGAAAGATCTACCCAGGATTTTGGAAGCGATAAACAACGTGCATAAAGACATCAAATTCACCCACGAGGAGGAAAAGGAAGGTAAATTACCTTTCTTGGATCTACTGGTTATCAAGGGAACAAATGCAACATTAGACTTCGAAATCTACAGGAAGCCCACCAACACCATGAGAGTCATCCCATACACATCAAATCATTCGTATCAGCATAAAATGGCAGCTTTTCATCACATGATCCACAGGATGCAGACGATTCCCTGAGCGAAGAAGGAAAAACGAAGGAGCTACAACACATCTTGGAAACAGCGAGGATCAATGGATACAAGGAAAGAACAATACAAGCAATCATCAACAAGAAGCAGAGGAACCTACGGAAAAACGAACTGACAACACTAACACCGATCGATGAACCGCTGAAGAGGGTATCGGTCCCCTATGATCGACACATCACCCACCAGCTACGCCATCGACTGAGGAAATTCGGCATCGATTTAGTATTCTCCAGCAGAACCAATCAACTGAAGACACTGTTGGGCTCCACAAAGGATAGAGTAGAAATGTTAAATAAGGCCGGGGTTTATCAAATTAATTGTTCACAGTGTGATAAAGTATATGTAGGTCAAACAAAAGATCGTTAGATGTAAGGTTCAAAGAACATATTGCAGAAGTAAGTAAGGCTAAGAGGGAAACTGATAAGGGATTAAATTATGAGTTTAGGTCTAAGGTAGCTGAACATGTATATCAGGAAAATCATTCAATTACGACATCAAACATTAAAAAATTTTAAGAAATGTCTCTTCTCCGTGGAAACTTGATGTTGCTGAGAGCTTGGAAATCTACCGACAGGTACAAACGCGGTTGTTGAATAAAGATCAAGGAAATGGTAGCTCCTGGCTCTTCAAGTTTATACCTAAGCATTAAGCGCATCAAGCGAGTAGAAATAAGCACCGTAGTAAGATAAGTACCTAGATAAATTATTATACCTACGCATAGTATAAATAGTGTAAGCTGCGATCATTTTCTTCAAGTCGAGTCAAGTACAAGACACTGAAGACGGCCTTACTGTTGAGGTCGAAATACGTATCTGTCAGGATACAATTAAGTGGTGGAATTCAATGGGATTGTTTAAAACTCGTCTTATGACAGGTGAAAACATTCCACTAAAAAGCTCAAAATAATTTTCTTATCATTTTCGCCGGATTACTGTCCGACATTCTGGCTACGTGCCCGGCCAACCGCAGTCTTTCGATTTTCACTGTCTGAACGATGGATGGTTCTGCCAACTGCTGATGCAACTCGTGGTTTGTTCGCCTTCTTCACGTATCGTCCGCTATCTGCACCCACCATCTGCACCTTTCGAAAACTCCCAGATTACGTTTGTACTCCACGAGCATCGTCCAGGTTTCGTGTCTGTAGAGAACTTTCGGTCTATTGAGCGTTTTGTATGTAGTCAGCTTGGTGAGGCGGCGAACTCTATTCGATCGGATTGTTTTGCGGAGTCCAAAGTACGTACGATTTCCTGCTATGATGCGTCTTCGAATTTCTCTGCTGATATCGTTATCGGCGGTCACCAATGAGCTTAAGTACACGAATTCTTCAACCATTTCGATTTCGTCACAACCAATACAAACTCGTGGTGGGTGGCTCACATTATCCTCTCTTGAGCCTCTTCCTGTCATGTACCCAGCAAACACAAGATCGTATATCATAGCGAATAAGTGTACAAAGTGGAGGCCATATACGTGCATTTTGCACGTAGTCAAATGGAGGAATGCGCCTATATCGCCTCCACCTTGTACACTTATTCGCTAGCATATGCGATTTTGTGTTGGCTGGGTACTTTGTCTTTGACGTGATGATGACTAGTCCAATCCGTTTAGCTTCCCTTTTCAGTCTGATGTAGGCTTCCTCCATCTTCTCAAAGCTATGTGCTATAATATCAATGTCGTCGAGGAAACCAAATAACTGGACGGACTTCGTGAAAATCGTACCACTCGTGTCAATCCCTGCCCTTTGTATTACTCCCTCCAAAGCTATGTTGAATAACAGGCACGAAAGACCATCACCTTGCCGCCTATGAGACTCGAACTACGCCCATCACCGGATCCATCGTCGCCTTGATCATCTGTATTAGTTTATCCGGAAATCCGTTCTCGTGAATTATCTGCCATAGCTGTCCCGATTGATTGTATCATATGAAGTCGTGGGCATGTTGTATTCGCGGCCTTTCTGCAAAACCTCACGTACGGCGAACACCTGATCGGTTGTAGAGCGTTTACCCGTCTGGTACTGCCCCACGAACTCTCTTGTAATTGGTGTTAGTTGGCGGAATAACATTTGGGAGAGTTCATTGTAGGCGGCATTCAGCAATGTGACTGCGCGGTGTTGCTACAATCCAGCTTCTCGCCCTTATTGTAGATGGGACACATGACACCGTCCATCCACTCCTGCGTCAAAACCTCATCCTCCCAAACCTTGGTAATTACCCAGGGCAGCCCTCTAGCGAGTGCCTCACCACCGTGTTTAAACCACTCTCCTGATAGTTGATCAACCACAGGGGCTTTGTTATTTTTCAGTTGTACGATCTCCTCCTGGATCTCCTGAAGATTCGAACCCGGAAGACGGATGCCCTGCGCACGTGCTCCCTGGTTCATTACCATACCGCCATCGTTGTCACCCACATCGTCATTCAGGTGCTCTTCGTAGTGCTACCACCCCCTTTGGATCACCTCATGCTCGTTTGTAAGAAGGTCCCCGTTTATGTACTTCCTTACACATATCGGGCTGTGGCACGTGGCCCTTACGTGAACGGTGCGCGGTACAGTTGCTCCGTCTCTTCACGGTCTCGATCTCCTTGCGCTTTTTCCTCCGAAAAATCAAGTTTTGTCTGTTCCTCACCCGTTTGTATCGTGCGCCTGTATCAAGCTCACCTATGCACAATGGTCGGATTCGTCAAATTTCACGACATAAATCGATAACTCGAAAACCATCAGTGCTAGAGTTTTGACGTCTTCAGAAGAAATGATCTACAAGAAGAGATCAATTTTTGGTGTTAGTTGTCATTAGGGTGGCCCTTCGGTGATTTTTTTTTGAAATGTATTTTTTACCCTTTCGAGTTAGGAGTTCATATAATTCTACAAAGTTGTAGAGAATTTAATTCTAAGCATTTTTGCTTAATAAATATTTATTTTATCTCATATAGGTAATGTTTTATGACAAAATTACTAAATTTAAATAGGGTGGTCCCGAAAAAATAGTTTTTAGCGTCCACTTTCATCAATTCAGAATATTTTCAAAATCTGTCTAAGCATCGCTTCATGGCCTTTGGATGGCGCATCTTTTGGTTACATAAGACGGCTGATAGCTTCATTTTCAAGCATATTATAAGCGTTTTTTCATGAAAAAGTGATATTTTTCTAAGCATTCTACTGAAGCTAGTAGCAAATATTAGCAAAAATTTCAATCGTTATCTGAAAGTATACATGCAGGCCCATCAAATCCATGGTATTTCATTTGTCCATGTTTGTCCACTTTTGTTTGATAATCATATTAGTTTTTGTATGAAAAATCAGCTATTCCATGGGAAACACATATACCATATCTCTGATTTTCGCAATATTTGGTAGAATCATTCTTTTTCGAAAATAAATAAACTCACTTGGGGGCTTTGTGGCCGTGCGGTTAGCGCCGTCAATCGTCTAGAGGCATGGACTATGTAGCGTGGCTCGATTCCCGCCTCGGTAAGAAGGAAACTTTTCGTGATCGAAAAATTCTCCACCCCACTGGGTATTATGTGTCCTGTCAGTTGTCTAGGTGTTAAGTGTTCAGTCTCTACGACCTCTGGTCGAAGACGGTGCTCTTGTCTTTTATTCTACCAAATATTGTGAAAATCCAAAAGATGATATATGTGTTTCACCCTAATTTTTCGTACAAAAATAATACTATCGTCAAACAAAAGCGGACAAAGATGGACAAATGAAATACCATGGATTTGATGGGCCTGCATGTATATTTTCGGATTACGATTGAAATTTTGCTAATATTTGCTACTAGCTGCAGTAGAATGCTCAGAAAAATATCGCTTTTTCATGAAAAACGCTTATAATATGCTTAAAAATTGCTATCAACCATCTTATGTAACCAAAAGATGCGCCATCCAAAAACCGTGAAGCGATGCTAAGACAGTTTTTGAAAATATTCCGAATTGATGAAAGTGAAAGCTAAAACAATTTTTCGGGACCAATTCTATCTAAATTTAGTAATTTTGTCATAAAACATCACCTATATGAGATAAAATAAATATTTATTAAGCAAAAAATGCTTAGAATTAAATTCTCTACAACTTTGTAGAATTATATGACATCCTAACTCAAAAGGGTAAAAAAATACATTTCCAAAAAAATTAACCGTAGGGCCACCCTAATGACAACTTACACCAAAAATAGATCTCTTCTTATAGATCATTTCTTCTGAAGACATCAAAACTCTAACACTGATGGTTTTCGAGTTATCGATTTATGTCGTGAAATTTGACGAATCCGACCATTGTGCTATGCTGCATTTTTCTCTTCAACTAACTGCTCACATTCGTTGTCATACCAGTTGTATCTTTGATCCGAGAGCACCAGTTATGGTGCAGCGGTTGCGGTGTTTCCAATGGTGGATTGAATATCTCTCCAGTCATCTTCAAGAAACGCTGCGCCTTGCTGCTCTTCCGTTGGGAGTGCCACTTCCAGCTGCTGCGCGTAGTCTTGGGCTAGTCAACCGTCTTGAAGCAGCGGCGAACGACTCCGACGCGTGTTGAACTGCAACGAGGTAGTGGTTGGATTAAATATTCGCACTGTGGTAAGTGCGGATATTCGTGATGTCGGAGAAGAATTTACCGTCGATCAGAACGTGGTCGATTTGGTTTTCTGTTTCTCTATTATGTGATCTCCATATGCAGAGGCGCGGCCACGTTCCGAGACGTGGGTAGGACAAAAACTGGATTATCAAACCTAAAGATTTTTTTTTTTAATTTCAGCGTCTTTTCGGATTTCGTCCTATCGGATTTCAAAAGGTTTTTTCAACCTCAGATAAGTTATAAAACTCTCTATGACTATTAGGCCAATCATAACATTTCTAAAAAGCATGTCTTTAAACATTTTTCCAGAAGTGATTATGGATTCCTGAAAATTTTATAAAATATTGGATGATTTCAAGCAAATCACTTACTTCTAAGAATTCGAACCTTTAGGAAATTTCACTACAATCTACCAATAAAGCTTATGATCGTCCAAGAATCTTTAAAGGCGTTTTTTTTTTGTTCGGGATGAACCACTGCGTCCATTTCATTGAACTTTTGTAGTATACCCGTGTCATTTGTTTAGTGCATGTCTTTCTGCTCCATTTCTATTGAGAAGAAATGAAGTAGTCATTTTTTATTCATATATTTCTCAAGCTTAATGTAAGGCCTCTTTAGATTAATGTACCGCTATTTGTACCCTTCGAAAAATGGCTTATACCAACTCTCAAAGGCGCGCCCCTTAATCAGTTTCGGCTCAACAATAAGTGGGATAATACTGATTTTGACCATGCATCGGTACTGAAGTTCAAACATATTTTTGCTTCTTCTTATGAGTTCCGAATTCGTTTTTGTATAGAGATCTGATTTCATTGCGTTTGGCATTTACGAATCTCACCTTTACACAGAGCTCTAATCAGTCAGGGGTTCAGCAGATCCACCAAATTCGTATCCGCTTCTTTCCTAATTAATCAGCGCTCTGGAGCTTGGAGATTCATGTCGTCGGCTTCGAAACCAGCTTAAGATTGAGTTACGTTTTTACAATTTACTCCATTGACTCCATCCAAAAGGAGCAAAAAATGGGTCATCTAAAAGCAAATTATAGTCGTTCCATACTCTTCCGACCATCACTCATAAGTATTAACAAGAATAGTAAGAACTAGAGCACAGTGTGGTAGATCTTACTCCGTAATGCAACATGAAGAGTGTCTACCCAGCATTACAGGCTCCGTTAACTGCCTGGCTAATTGTTTCACCCCCAGGCCATTCATCCCCTCAGCACGGGTCGCCTGACACCTTGGGATTCGGGGTTAGGGACGTCATATTGTCAGCTTCAGTGTTGTACCGAGCCTGGCGATATGACCGGATTTACACCGTTACGCACTACTTCAGAGTATCCATATCCCAGCGTAACGGAGGTGTCTACCCAGCGTAAAGGCGTTTAGTACTAGGGGGAATGACGGCTTTGGCAGGTTTTGTTCTATTATTGCCAGGGGGTTTTTCATGACTGATTATGCTCAAATTTGACCTAAACATTCTTTGCATATCAAAGAATATTGTGGCCAAATTTCATAAAATTCGGTCGACAAAAACCCCCCTGCCAATAATAGAACAAAACCTGCCAAAGCCGTCTTTTCCCCTATTTCAGAAATCTCAAGAACAATGTTACTCCGAATTTCAGACTTCTTTCTTTCTCATCTCTAAATTTATTGCAAACGTAGGTATATTTGTGATTCCTACAGATTCCAATAAACTTCTCATAGGCCTGCTACCAGACATCCGGATGTGCTACAATCATCATAAACTGCTTCATATTCGCATATTTCTGCGATTGTTCTCTCATATCCTTGCCTAGATTCTCAACTTTTGGAGATGAGCTAGTAACCGCTTCTGCCTTATAGACAGAAGGCCTGGCATAGACTACATCACTACATCTCTAAGTGAATCCTTGATCTATATTTCTGTTCATCTACCTTACCGAGTTAACAAAATCTTCATTCCGTGGTAGTAGCAACCGTCCAGTAGCAACAATAACTACACACTAATATTTCTCTCATTTCCCAACTGACTGGAGCTTACTTACTTACTTACGGTGTCTTGTAGCCTTCGCTCCATGGCTTAGATGATGAATCATTAATTACCAATCAATTTAAGACTTTTAAATAGAATCGCGCCAAAATCTAGCCTAGCACGATACGATCAAAGTGCGGCGTCATGAGGCGCCTGCGTGATTAAAGTACTCAGCCAACAGCTATGAAGGTCAAGTTTATTTGAAATCCGCCGAAGGTGTTGAGAGAGAACAGGTCGCGGCTGAACCCGAAACATTAGCGAACGCCTCAGCGTAAGCTTCCAGACTTCCGAACTATTTCAATGAAGTTCGCGGGAAATGCCGAATTCCTGTTCGGCCGAGGTCACCATCCTTAATCTGAGGGTAACGACTTCAAATTCAATTTCTTCAAAACCGCCAACTGAAGCAGAAGTGTCGCGCCTTTTTGTCCGTGATTCGTTTCTTGTTGAAGTGTAAGTTAAGCAACGTGTTAGATTTTATTTATTTAATTATATTTCTTTTTGTTAAGTAATGTCAAGTTTACTTAACCAACGTAGTGTGTGCGTTAGGATCAGGTTTGTGCGTTTCTCGAAGAAATTGTCCAGGTAATGTGCTCCGCGTGCTCGTTGTTTCCCGTGCATTGTGTATAATTAATTGTCCTTTATGTAGCCGACCGCTACGTTTGTCGCAGGCAACCGCGTCACACCACCATCGTTCCCGGCATCCGTCGCCGGAGGGGGCCAACTTGTCAACACGTTGTTCCCAATTGCCACGCATCGTCGCTAATAGGGGTCAGCGAGTGCCGAGCCGCCGATCAACCCCCCCCCCCCCCCTGTGGGTGAATTGGCCACGTGACTAACGGCCATTCATCGCTGCGAACATCGATCGCTTTCCACCGTCTACCAGGAGCGCAGCAGTACCGGTAGGCGAACAACAGTCGGTGAATCAAGCGATCTCTTTTTTATGGAGTGGGGCGTCCAGTGAGGACGCCTCGGAGAACCTTTTTTTGTGCCGACCGTAGGTCGATGACTGACTGAGTCAGGAATTTGGACGCGTCCATAAAATTTTAAGGTTGGATGTAAAACCAATAAAACGTGCGCACGTTACGTAATTCGTAAACGACCCATCCAACCTCTATTGTAAGTAGGCTGACCATACGTACCGTATTTAACGGGACAGTCCCGTTTTTTGGACCTTATTGTGCTGTCCCGTCGTAATCTGAAAAATCCTCAATTTGTCCCGTTTTTTCATTGAGTCTTCCAAAGAGCTCCAAAGTATTATTCAAACAAATTCAATTTCTGCCTAAAATAGGAATCTTAAATCAAATAGGGGAAAAACGGCTTTGGCAGGTTTTGTTCTATTATTGGCAGGGGGGTTTTTGTCGACCAAATTTTATGAAATTTGGCCACAATATTCTTTGATATGCAAAGAACGTTTAGGCCAGTCATAAAAAAAACCCTCCTGCCAATAATAGAACAAAACCTGCCAAAGCCGTCATTCCCCCTACAAAGAAAGTTTTTTTTGTGTATTTATTAGATACATTTACTGCCAGTGCGTGTTGGCTCTTGTTTCGGACAGCAGAAGGATCGCGCGATTTGCCGAATATTGTGTTCCGCATTGCGCGGCCGTCAGTGCCTGTTTTATTTATTTATTTTTATTTATTTATTTTATTTTATATCCAACTGACCTAGGCTGGTCTTATTGAACCTCTTAAAATTATAGTAACAATAAACATCAAGATTATCAGAAACATGCTACAATTCTTCAACGACAAAATCAAAGGAAAACATGACTAACAACATTTTCGGCAAAGTAAATACACAAACAAGCAACAAAAAAGCAAAAAAGACTCAAAACAGCAACAATTGATAGAGAATTGAAAGCACATTAATTATCATTTTGAACGGGTGGTTTCCATGTATCATTCATTCTGTTCACAAATTGTCGATACTTTATTCCCTTAGGCCATGTAGATGCATCCATTGCTATTGGCTTCAAGTCTAAACTCAATACAGCTTTGAACGACACGTAATCGCAAGTGTTAGTGTTTCGGTTTCTAGGCACAAGTTTTACTATATCACGAGTCACGACATCGGGACAACGGAACGTTCAGAGAGTGTGATACCATCCTACTTATATCGTCATCGGTGGCGTTCTTGTCGACGGGCGACGAAATAGGTGTTGAATGCGAGTATGGGACAGCATCCGCAGGGTCAGGATTGCGAATAACAGCTGCAAGCGTTTTGTTGATTTCACTTACTGCTAATTTCAGATCATTAATTTCATCTTTCATCGATCGAGCAGGATGAGTTGATGTAGCTGCATCGGCATTCGTGCGTTCTCGCATCCTGGAGAACAACGTCACACACGCATCACATAGCCAAATTATATTACTCGACAATGTACACACATCTGCTTCGGAGAGGTCAACACAGCTAGCATAGAAAGACTTGGCGCACTTTCCTTCACACACAGTGAACAGCTCACTTTTCATGTCAATTGAAAACGAGCACTTTTCGCAAATCTTCTCCATGTTGAAACAATAGTTGAGAGACAATAAATTGGCGTAAAACCACGTTCGATACACAGCTTCACTTATCGTATATACTAAAGCGATAGTATAGCACCTGTAGGATTGAGATGAATTAAGCACTCCGACAGCACCGAGGTTTATTTGAGCGATCTTTATTTAATTTTTTGGCAGTTTATTAAGCAAAAATGGACGATTGAACGGAGACGAATAGAATAGCGGACGAATGCGAATCCGATCGTTCAACGTTGTTTTGTCGTGCTTCTGCTCAGTAAGCAGATAGTTCGCGCGGCCGAGTGAGTGAACAATTGGTGCGTGATTGGACGTGTTTCAGGTAGGATTTAGAACATTCGTAAAATCCGAGTTTTTGGTGCTGTGAATCAGACTATTAATTGGATTTTTTATCTATCGCGGCGAAATTGCATGAGTCCATGTATGTATCTATGTAGACAAGTTTTTTTTTACAGGTCCCGTTTTGCTAGCGGTTTTGTCCCGTTTTTTCACCGAAATGATCTGGGCAGCCTATTGTAAGTCACCCGGGTGTGAAACTTCTCGTCGTTCGTCACATCGTCGATTGCTGAATGGGAATGGGACGATACACAATGCATGAGCACAAGTAGATAGAGTAGATAGAAAAAACGCACACACCGACAGAACAAATGTAGATAGTATGTAGTAGAAGAAACTTAATTGACAAAATACAATATCAAGCATGATCATACAATAATAGTCTTACCTTTGCGTTCCAATAAATGCAGTATTTACTATGAAAATTATGTATTGTTGTTAACTGTTGAGCGTTATAGTGTTGAATAGAGAAAGTGTTTCCCCGTTGCTCCGGTCGTTTATGTTGTATTTTAATGTCTTTCGCGTGGCGGAATCTCAAGACTTCTTGGAAAATCCCAATACATCATTGAGCACTATTTGGAATGAAAATTATTCCTCTGAGGAGCCTTTTAGAAAAGGTTTCTCCTTTACAATTCTTGGAAACCTCCACGATTGTAAGTTTAACATCTGATAAACTTTCAAACCTCTGATTAACTTTGAAACGTTTTAATGATATTTTATAGATCTTGAAATAGAAATAGTTTGACAGAATTGGATCTCTTAATTATCCATATGGTATGTTCTTACCGGGAGCGGGCCATTTGGCATAAAGTCAATTGGGATAAGGTCATTTGGCATGAAGGCCATTTGGCATAACGGTCATTTGGTACAATTGTAACCAACGTCAAAAGTGAGCGATGAAAGATATGATCTCTTCTTTAAGAGTAGGCGCTTGCCCGGATTAAGGTCATGGTGGATGCGATCCCTTCTTCAAAGGTAGGCGCTTGCATGAATTATGGCAATGGATGATGCGATCTCTTCTTTAAAAGTAGGCCCTGCCCGGATTATGGCAATGGTAGATATGACTCCTTCTTTATAAGTAGGTGCTTGTCGGGAATAAATCAATGGTAGATGTGATCTCTTCCCCGAAAAGCACAATTCAGATTGATTTGGTTACAATAACTTATATGTAACTTGATTGGTTTTAGTAACTCGTCTATTTACGACAAGTGTGTTGCTTGAGTTTTAAAAGTTAGGCGCTTGCCCAGATTAAGGCAATGGTGGATTTGATCCGTTCTCAAGGCGCATGTCCGGATTGAAGCAATGATGGATGTAATCCCTACTTTAAAAGTAGGCATGTGGCCGGAATAAGTCAATGATGAATGTGATCATTCTCTTGGAAGTAATTCTGCCGTTTTGTTATTTTGTTCGTCCGGAAAATGTCTATCATCAGTCTACATTTACCAGAAAACAACCTCGACCTACTTTATCTACGCTAAACATTACATGAAATATCCCTTTCGCTTTCTCAGTTCGAAATTATGCCAAATGTCCGTTATGCCAAATGACCCAGACCCGTTATTACCATAATCATGGGTAGGACAATGGTTGGACTGTCCTACCCAGGCATTTTCATGCGTAGGACATGTCCTACTTGTCCCACCCACTCCCGGCGTCATTGTCCATATGGCCTTGTGGATATTCTTGCGGAGGAAGAAAGTGCTTAGGACATCCATCCCGCGGGAGGCTGCAAAGTTTTTGCATCGTTTGCAGTGGGAGCGGGTCTTTGGCATAAAGTCATTTGGCATAACGCCATTTGGCATAAGGTAATTTGGTATAAAGGTTATTTGGCATAATTGTGAACAGCGTCAAAAGTGAAGGTCATTTGGCATAATTTTTATTGTTGTTCACTAAATTAGATTTAGATGTTTGACTAAGTGGTGCTGGGAAAAAACCCGAAATGGTGAATTTAAAACTGTTCGATAACAATATTAAAATTTCTTAGAAAACCTGCGTTTGCCGAGTATCAAGCAATGATAATTGTTGTTCCTCCATTGGATTCATGGTTTGTCCGGTGAAAAGCAATGTTTATTAATCAAGGCAATGGTAAATGTGATTCCTTCTTTAAAGGTAGGCGTTTGCTCGGAATATGGCATTGGTAGATTTGACCCCTTTATAAAAGCCTTGAAATCAATGAACAGATGGTGCACTGGGACCTGGTATTCACAGCATTTTTGAAGGATTTGCCGTACAGTAAAAATCTCGTCCGTTGTCGAGCGGCGGTGATAACTTCCCACGAACTCATTCACTAATGGTGACAGACGACGGAAAATGATCTGGGATATCACTTTGTAGACGGCATCAAGGATGGTGATCGCTCAAAAGTTCTCACACTCCAGCTTATCGCCTTTCTTGTAGATGGGGCATATAACCCCTTCCTTCCACTCCTCCGGTAGCTGTTCAGTTTCCCAGATTCTGACTATCAGTTTGTGCAGGCAAGTGGATAGCTTTTTCGGGCCCATCTTGATGAGCTCAGCTCCGATACCATCCCTACCTGCTGCTTTATTGGTCTTTAGCTGTTGGAAGGCATCCTTGACTTTCCTCAAGGTGGGGGCTGATTGGCTTCCATCGTCCACTGAACTGACGTAGTCATCTCCTTCGCTGCCTTATTAGCGCTGACGGACAAGCTGTGGATTCGCCTACACTAGATGTGGTTAAAAAAGCTATTAAAGAGCTGAAAAACAATAAGGCTGCGTGGAAGGACCAGCTCCCGGCTGAACTTTTCAACTCGCTGTTGGCCTGGGGATCGTCAAGCCCTTGGACATAGTCCCTGCTGCTCCCAAATTTTTCTCTGATAGGGGGTTAATTTAAAGCAATTTTGCTAAAGACAATGTTCACTTTTATCCATCGTGTGATTTCAAAGCATCATGACTATTTATAATTTGCTTGTTTTTCTGAACATAATAACATTTCCATTAGCAGGCCACACTGCTCACCACCACTATCGAGCGATGTAATACATCGCCATGTGAGTGCTTCTAATCACGTGTGCTTTTCTACGGAGACAAATCATATCGCGATAAGAATGATAGATAGCCTCAATCTCTTTGCCCGCGTCGCCGCTTGCTCCTATCCTATGAACACATGTCGTGGCCAAACCTTCGCCGAATACGTCACGTGATAAAAAAAATGTGTTTGTTATTTCCAGATACCTAAACTACAGAGTTCTACGGTGTGCGTTTTGAGCTTCCATCAAGTGTCCCCCTCTGTCTCGCCGTCATGTAATGTTGACCATTTTTATTGCTCTGCTTCATTAGGCATAATCTAGATCCGAGCTCGCACGTTGTCTATATAATAGATATCACTTAGCAGTATGAATGAAGAGAAATGTCTCCATTCGCCAGTTGCGTGGAAAGGGGAATCCATTCTAAACACATGGCGTGGGGGAACGAAGGGCATTTCCGATTGTCACGTGCATGTCATGGGATTTATTTCCCAATACCTGCGCACACCAGCGAGAATTATGAACGAACTTGCTTAGTCATCATCACCGTGGGCGTGGGTAATTAACTGTCGACTGCAGCTTCTTAGAATTTATTTGCCTCCGAGCTTCTCGTCGGCCCCATCGGCATCATTTTTCGTGTATTTCTGATCCGTCTGATGAAATTTGTTGTTTTGTTGTTTCCACTGGTTCTGACCAGCAGATTGGTATCTCCACGACACGGTACCTTCGCGAATCGGCGAGAGACGAGAGAGTTCCAAAGCGTGACATTGGACGGTAACTCACTAATACCCGCGATCGGGCCCCGATGGAACTATTATGTCCGACGAGGGGACGGTGTCATCGAAGAGGGTCGTACAGCTAAATGAGCAGTTAAAAAACAGTTCTGACCAGCCGCTGCACTGTGGTACGACTGGCCACAAATTTTCACACTTGACAAGTAGCTTTTTGGTGTTCTCTAGTAAAAGAGTTGTACCGTACCGTAGAGGTATGATTAGTTTGGTAGATTTGATAATGCATGAACAATAGTTTGAGAGTCACGTGCTTCGGCGGTGTGTCGAATCCAGTATATAGAAGGCAGAAAAAGCTGGAAGGTTCCGATAGTCAGGGATTGTTGCAAGAATGCCGGACAAAAACCCTGCAAAGATGGTGTTTGCTTTAGAACGGGGTTAGAATAAGTAGGCGTGAAGCGCAGCAACTAAGGAAGATAAACCAGGAACAAAACGTATTGGCGACCGTGTGGCGCTAACTGGGATGACGAGATGCGGCCTTGAACCATGTATTGTGGCGTCAAACTATGTATTTTGAGTATTTAGATGTAAGCTATATAAATTAAATAAATGGTTACTGATAAACTTCTTTCTGAATTACGGAAGCTTATCTATTACGAAACAAGTTTTTATAAATGGTGAATCAACCCACAAAGTTTAGCTCTACCACCTTGTAACAATACGTATTTCGCACAAGGATGTCTTCAATAAACATTTATCATTACCAGTGGCGTAGCCAGAAAATCGGTCTGGGGGGGGTTTCTGAACATTTTTTTTCTTACAAAAAAAAATTTCTTCGAAAAATTTCGTCTCTTTGGGGGGGGGGGGGGTTATGTCCACTGATCATTACAAAAAAAGGTCAACAAATTTTGTTCTACTTTTCATCTCTGACTATTTTTGTTTAAACGTGAACAATTGAAAGCATGCTCAAAGATTTCAATAAATTGGGTATGAACAACCAATGCATAAAAGTTCTCGATTTAGACCAACGGTACCGCAGTGCACCAAGTGTGGCTGGCGGTGGCGGATAGAAAAAGTGCGAAGAAATCATGCCAATAATAATTCTCGAACGAGCGAGTGTGTGCTTTTTCTGTCCGCTGCTCTTTTTTGCGTCATTGGTGCTGTTTTGTTGTTGCCGTTCAATGGCGCAATTTGTCCGTTGACCGTACGTTTGTTAGGCTGCGGTGGCACTGCGCTACTCCGCGCCATGGTGGAGGAGATTAGAAAACCCATTGGAAGCTATCAACTATTTACCTAACCGGCTGTCGGTTAACGATGGGGAAAAAACTTGGACGCTCCTCTGTAGAACAAAAACAAGTCTAGCGAGATTGCGTTTGCGTTTGTCACTCAATGCTTTTTTGCCGCAAGTGAGCATAGTTGTTGTTGCTGTTTGCATGTGAGTTTCCATGCGAAGCATTGTTAGACAGATTGATTAAATTGGCGGCCAATTTATGGCACATGCCATAGGGCATAGGGTATGTTGCGACGGAAAAAAATATGTTGATTGTTTAGTTAATGAGGTTTAATTTGAGTCATTATGGAACTGAACACCAATAATCCATGAATGGCACAACTTGGAAATGTAAATAGAAACAAATTTAAACCTTCAAAGTATGCAAGTATAACTGACAAGAACTCAATATATTCCATGCCAGATAGACATGAGTTTGTGTATATTTTGTGCGAATGGCAAATATGTGTTTAGTATTTTCATGTTCCGCAAATTCAGAGAATTTTCTAGATCCAACTGGAAACTCACCCGCGTTTGCTTCATAACTAATCTGAATCTTGTTTTACAAATATCGGCTCCACAACAGGAATACTGTTGCTTCGCAGCCTATCATTTGTTGAGAAATTCAACTGCTATTGACTGCGAGACGTCTAAGCCAAGAATTAAAGCATTTGAATATCTTGTGGCTGGCAACAACTTTATGAATCTGGGAAGTTGATAAACTTTCAAACAATAAAATTTTCCAGTTCATGCCGAGTTTCAAACCCAGTCATCTTCAGCATGTTTTGATTTGTAGCTCCACGTCTTTCCATTGAGCTATGGAAGGCCACCCAAGCAGCACAAGTCTAATGAAACTGGTTACAGCAACCTAATTGTGACTAAATCGGGTCACACATAAGCTAATGTGATCTATGTACAACATATGTGCTGCTCGGGCATACAATCTCAGTGATATTCTTTCATTCTAATCTAATTCTTCAAGTCTGGTTCGGAGCTGAATCCATGGAAATAGGGGTCCCGATCTCCATTTCACTGTACATATATCCATCTCATCGCTAAACAAAGAAATACGGCACCAAATTCGTCGCTTCTTTTTGTCAACATGCGTGCTCACTGTTGAAAAAAAAATCACAAAAATAATAAACAAACTAAATTCCTTACCATTGCTTTGTTTTTGATGGGATGGAAATAGGAGCTATGAGATGAAGCGGCGAACCGCTCCCCTATATTGTTGAATAATCAAAGTAAACATTAAAAGCAGATAATAGATGATGACATTCAATTATTTTACTTTTATTATGCAATGGATGACAGGAACAAAATTTAATCACGCCTTTTACATAGTTTGAAACGTGATTGATTTAAAAAAAATATTAATTCCTGTGAACACAGAAATAAGCTAATTTATCATTTTAAAACGTTATGGTCAAATTATTGTTTACCCCCTTTAATAGTAAATACCTACCTAGATACCTGGTTGGGTACGGTGTCTATGCAACTAAGTCTGGCGTATTATAGAAATCCATAACCGTCGCACAGAAGAGTAACTAGAACAAATTCGTGGACAAAACCCAAAACAAAAATTTCATATTCTTATATTTTTTTAGATACTTAAAAACATTCTGCATACTATGGCTGTTTCAGAAGTGACCCAAAATTTTGTAACAAAATATAATTAGGGCTCAAAAATGAGGTATTGAATTGGATTTTATTTACTTTATTTGTGGAGTATTTGGAAAATCTGATTTTTACACAACATAAATGTTATCTACAAGCTATTATTAGTACACAACGAGTAGATTATAGTTGTATGTCTCCACTTTGTTCATGTTTATGGTCAAATTATAAATTTTATGTTTCAGGTGATGATCACTTGAAAATTACTATTTTTTCTATTTTTCATGTTTTTCTTCAGGGGAAAAGTTAATCTATACGGCAAGATCCGGCAAAGATAAAACACTTGGGTGTAATTTCAAGATATAAACTAAGCATTCCACGTGAAAACTCGTCCGCAAACGTCCGCAAATTAGATTCTGAGCTATTTGAATAAAATGCAATTTTTCATCATTTTAAAACAAAATTTTAACATTTGTTCATAAATTACCACATATAAAGAATCCAGAAAAAAAAGTAAAGCTATTAAGCATGCATTTTGTCCGGACACAAATAGAATAATGGGTCTCCCATGCGTTGCGTTGATATCTTTTCAAAAACCTTATATTGAAATCGCTTATCTATAAATTCTGCATTGTAGAGAAATCTGTTACAACCTAGATTTAGGATGAACCCGTTTTCATTGAAATGATCATAATTTATGAACGGTGCCTAATTATGATAGTTTCGTCATGGCTAGCTATGATATTTTGTGGGCTTCGACTCGGACATGGTAATCGATGTTGTTTCAAGCCATGGTATATAGAATACAGGTGATACATATTTTTTACTACAGGCTTCACCTTTTCAGACCCTAATTTTTAAGGTTAAGGTTTAAGTTAAGAAGAAAAGAGTGTTCAAGCAAAAACAGTGTTTACTTTTGTGTATTCGAATTTATACAACCATTTTTCTTTTGGGATCTTGGGCATGGGTTAAAATAAGTTAGATCTTTTTTTCTATGGAAATGTTAGAAAGTCCATTTAAGGATATAGCTTTAACAACGGGTTTCTTGCTACTTTGAGAAATATAGCCATTTTAGAATCGTTCGCGTAGCGGTAGCAAGAGATTTTACATAAAACGCGAGGCTTTATTTGAAAACATATGTATTTTAACATTTTTATCTGGTAATTAGGTGGATAGATTAAGCCAAAAAAATGCATTTTCCTGCATAATTGGCAATTATTACTTCGTCCTAGGAAATCAGGCCCAAACAACCGCAAAAAATAGTTTTGGCCAAGAATTGGCTTATTTACTCCTATGTGCGTCGGGCGATATTTCTCTAGTTTCCTCAAATGTTTAGGATCTTCAGGTCCGAAACCACCCCGTGCAGGCAGTGTGTTCGTGGTCTTTCATGAAGTTGCCGGCCTCTTTCCGGTTTTGTGTTGAATATTTTTGTCGCTATTTTTGTTCAACATTCATCCTAAGTGGCCAGTACACTGATGTCTGCCGTATTTTAAACGATTCACATTATTTGCTTCATTGTACACCTGACACAACTCATGGTTACGAGTCGAGCCAGCCTTGGGCTGAAAATCTCGCTAAAAAAAAACATTACGTCACGTCATTGCCACATATCACCACTACTGGCATGCGATCGATTCCAATGAGCTTGATGTCGGCCGCAAATCTAGGAGCATACGCGATCCTGCGATGATAGTGCCGTTCATATGCACGCCACATCTTGTAATCGCCCGCCCGAAATAGCAACATTCAGTTTTAATCCATCTAAGGTCACAAACGAGGTTGATACTTTATCTGCAGTCCGAATACTTGATTTCCACCTATAAAACGTTGCACGTATCAGTCTAATCAGCTTCGCAGGGAAACCATTTTCAGACATTATCTGCCACAGCTCATTTCTTTTCACTGAATCGTGCTCTGATTTGAAATCAATGAACAGATGGTGAATCTGCAAGTTATATCCCCGGAATTTATCAAGGATCATTTGCAGGCTGAACGTCTGATTTTCTCACGAAAACCTGCCTGAAATTTAACGACGAAGGACTCCTCAAGCGGCCTCATTCTGTTAAACAGAATACGCGACGGAACTTTGTACCCCGAGTTCAGAAGGGTGATCCCTCTGTAATTGTGCACCTTCTTATAGATTGAACATTAGGGTGCAATGGAATGTTTGGGAAAAAAATTGTCATCGAATTTCAAAAAACAACATTGCTCACAAGTTTCATTATCCTGAAATATGACCCCATGCTAAATTTGAGCTCAATCGGACATGATTTGGCACGGTAAATGCTGGGTAAAGCGTACCATTGGTACTTCGCGTACCTGAAGGAATAAAATAGACCCCATCTCGCAGTGGTGGAAATCTGCGAACCTTACTCACAAAACAAGAAGTAGGCAATGCAAAAGACTTGCGAACATTTGTTTTGCATTTTTCTTGCCTACCTACTACTCACAGAGAAAACAAAAAAACGAACCCCGAAAAATGTTCGTGAAGTTTCGCGAGTCATTCGGGTTAATTTGCTAAAAGTCATAAAACAACCTCGAAACTTATTTCTCACTGATGTTCGAGCAAGAACACAATTGTTTATTGTCATTGTGTTTATGTCAAGTCAAATCTATCTATTGTATTCGAAGTAATCTCAAAAACTCGCGACCGTGTTTTTACTCCCGAAAAAAATACAGCCCGGCTTTTTGTTTTTGCTCTGCCCGTACTCGCGAACAAAGCAAGCGCCAGAAAAATGCAGGCAGTAGGTTCGCGCGAGTATGGCATTTTTGGTAGGCCCAATTACACTCTTTTCTTACTCGTGAAGCGAGTATTTCCACCACTGCCCATCTCGCGGTCCTTAGCCTCTTACCCAGCAACTCCTATCCCTACCTCCCCGCTGTGCAGGCCGGGATACGAGCAACCTTAGGGAAGATCGGGTAACCAACCCCGGTGGGAACTATGGTCGTATGCTGACAGGGAAGGGGGGGTTTGTTCCTCTCCGGAGGTGCAAATCTTATTGAGCGTCTGTTCTCCATGTCAGGATCGGCTCACAACAGCGTCTGTTCTCCATGTTAGGGGCGGTTGATCATCGTCCGAGTGCCAGCGAGGGACTCTAAGTGAAACTGTGCACCATGGTCCACCGGAGGAATGGTCCTCCGGAAATTTAAGGGGTTTGGTGTCAGGTCCTGCAAGCCAGCCTTTAAAAAATCATAAGCAACGAACAATCAACAAGAGAGTACGGACCGGAACCATCGGCGAAGACCACTGCGACGAAAATGGACTAGCGATTGGAAACTCGGTTCGTGGAACTGCAAATCTCTCAACTTCATCGGGAGCACACGCATACTCGCCGATGTGCTCAAGGACCGTGGATTCGGCATCGTAGCGGTGCAGGAGGTTTTTTGGAAGGGATTAATGGTGCGAACGTTTAGAGGTAATCATATCATCTACCAGAGCTGCGGCAACACACACGAGCTGGGAACAGCTTTCATAGTGATGGGCGATATGCAAAGGCGCGTGATCGGGTGGTGGCCGATCAATGAAAGAATGTGCAGGTTGAGGATCAAAGGCCGGTTCTTCAACTTCAGCATAATCAACGTCCATAGCCCACACTCCGGAAGCACTGATGATGATAAGGACGCATTCTACGCGCAGCTGGAACGTGAGTACGACAGCGGCCCAAGCAACGACGTCAAAATCATCATAGGAGATTTGAACGCTCAGGTTGGCCAAGAGGAGGAGTTTAGACCGACTATTGGAAAGTTCAGCGCTCACCGGCTGACGAACGAAAACGGCCTACGACTAATTGATTTCGCCGCATCCAAGAATATGGCCATTCGCAGCACCTACTTCCAACACAGCCTCCCGTATCGGTACACCTGGAGATCACCACTGCAGACAGAATCCAAATCGACTACGTTTTGATTGATGGACGGCACTTCTCCGACATTATCGACGTCAGGACATATCGTGGCGCTAACATCGACTCTGACCACTATCTGGTGATGGTGAAACTGCGCCCAAAACTATCCGCCAATAACAATGTTCGGTACCGACGACCGCCGCGGTACGACCTAGAGCGACTTAAGCAACCTGATGTCGCCTCTGCATACGCGCAGTATCTCGAGGCAGCGTTGCCGGAAGAGGGTGAGCTCAATGGGGCCCCTCTTGAGGACTGCTGGAATACAGTCAAAGCAGCCATTAACGACGCAGCGGAGAACAACGTCGGGTATATGGGACGAAGTCGACGGAACGATTGGTCCGACGAAATGTGCAGACAGATTCTGGAGGATAAGGACGCAGCGCGGGCGGTCGCGCTGCAGCAAGGTACCCGGCAGAACGTGGAACGTTATAGACGGAAGCGGAGACAGTAGATCCGCCTTTTTCAGGAGAAGAAACGTCGCCTGGAAGAAGCGGAGTGCGAGGAGATGGAACAGCTGTGCCGTTCTCAAGAAACATGCAAGTTCTACCAGAAGCTCAAAGCATCCCCCAAAAGCTTCGTGCCCCGAGCCGAAATGTGCAGGGATAAGGATGGGAGCATCTTGACGGACGAACAAGTGGTGATCAAAAGATGGAAGCAGCACTACGAGGAACATTTGAATGGCGTTGAGAGTACAGGCAGTGAAAGTCAAGTCATCTCCTACTACGTCAGTTCAGCGGACGATGGAAGCCAACCATCCCTCACTTTGAGGGAAGTTAAGGATGCCATCCAACAGCTAAAGACCAATAAAGCAGCTGGTAAGGGAGCTCATAAAGATGGCCCCGGAAAAGCTGGCCACTTGCCTGCACAAACTGATAGTCAGAATCTGGGAAACCGAACAGCTACCGGAGGAGTGGAAGGAAGGGGTTATATACCCCATCTACAAGAAAGGCAACAAGCTGGAGTGTGAGAACTTTCAGGCGATCACCAGCCTTAATGCCGCCTACTAGTGATATCCCAGATCATCTTCCGTCGTCTGTCACCATTAGTGAATGAGTTCGTGGGAAGTTATCAAGCCGGCTTTGTTGACGGCCGCTCGACAACGGACCAGATCTTTACTGTACGGCAAATCCTTCAAAAATGCCGTGAATACTAGGTCCAGGTCGTTGATTTCAAGGCGGCATACGACAGTATAGACCTCGTAGAGCTATGGAAAATTATGGACGAGAACAGCTTCCCTGGGAAGCTTACCAGACTGATCAAAGCAACGGTGGATGGTGTGCAAAACTGTGTGAAGATTTCCGGCGAACACTCCAGTTCGTTCGAATCGCGCCGGGGACTAAGACAAGGTGATGGACTTTCGTGCCTGTTGTTCAACATTGCGCTAGAAGGTGTCATGCGGAGAGCCGGGTGTAACAGCCGGGGTACGATTTTCAACAGATCCAGTCAATTTATTTGCTTCGCGGATGACATGGACATTGTCGGCCGAACATTTGCAAAGGTGGCAGCTGTACACCCGCCTGAAACGTGAAGCAACAAAAGTTGGACTGGTGGTGAATGCATCAAAGACAAAGTACATGCTTGTGGGCGGAATCGAGCGCGACAGGGCCCGCCTGGGAAGCATTGTTACGATAGACGGGGATACCTTCGAGGTGGTCGAGGTATTCGTCTACCTCGGAATCTTGGTAACGGCTGATAACAATGTTAGTCGTGAAATACGAAGGCGCATCATCTGTTTAAGTCATGCCTACTATGGGCTCCAGAAGAAACTGCGGTCAAAAAAGTTTCGCCACCGCACCAAATGTGTCATGTACAAGACGCTAATAAGACCGGTTGTCCTCTACGGACATGAAACATGGACAATGCTCCAGGAGGACTTGCAAGCACTTGGAGTATTCGAGAGACGGGTGCTTAGGACCATCTTTGGCGGTGTGCAAGAAGATGGTGTGTGGCGGCGAATAATGAACCATGAGCTCGCCCAGCTCTACGGCGAACCCAGTATCCAGAAGGTAGCTAAATCCGGATGGGTTCGATGGGCAGGACATGTTGCAAGAATGCCGGACAGCAACCCTGCAAAGATGGTGTTCGCTTCCGATCCGGCAGGTACGAGACGGCGTGGAACGCAGCGAGCGAGATGGGCAGACCAGGTGCAAAACGACTTGGGGAGCGTGGGGCGAATTCGAGGATGGAGAGATGCGGCCTCGAGCCGTGTATTGTGGCGTCAAATAGTTGATTCAGAGTTATCTGTTTAGATGTAGACTAAATAAATGAAATTCGATAATGTCATTTTTATTGGCACCCTATTTAACATATGAAGCAAGGCCGATAGGCAGTTCTTCGTCCACCCATATTTTCTGATTAATGTGGTGGGTCGATCAACGCAGCTGCGCATTTCAGAGTTTGAGAAGCTCGACCGGGATCTCGTCCTTGCCAGTAGCTGTACTACTTTATAGCTCCTGGAAAGACTTTTTTGTCATTTTCAGTGTTAATGGTTCCACAAACAGTACACATTCGTGAAAAAATCATACCACACTGGTTTTCAGGGGAAAGATCGTTTGGCCAAAACCTATTCGGCCAAAAAGCATTTGGCCGAGTGCCACTAGGCCGAACAAACCATTAGGCCAAAACCCATCTGGCCGAAAGTCATTTAGCCAAACGGGTCATCCGGCCGAACAGGTCATTTGGCCGAATAGATCATAGATAGATCGAAGGAGACATTTGGCTGAATAGGACATATGACCAAACATGTCATTTGGCCGAGCATAACATTTGGCTGAATAAAGAAACGTCTCACTTCTCACTGCTTATTTCCCACTTCTAACTGTGAAATATGAGTTGTGTGAAGTGAGAAATGAGATTCCCTATTTTTTATACTCACTGTAAAAAGAGAGAAGCGCAAAGTGAGTAGTGGGACGTTGTTTCACAGTGAGAAGTGAGAAATGATACGTCCCACTATTCACTTCACACTACTCACTTTTCACAATGAGAAGCGAGAAATGAGCAGTGAGAAGTGGGACTTTTAACTTTTAACTTATCATTCCTTAAATATCCTGGCTGTGCATATGCACAGCACATGTTTCGAAATGGACAAATGGATATTAAATTTGTGAAAAAGAATCCACGTGTCCACCTTCTACTCTCTAGATAGGCGTGATAACCCCTACACAACAAGACTACTTAAAGGTCACGTTTGCGGAAAAGCTATCAGAATCCGAGTACCAATTTCCACCGCGGTTAGCTCTTTTTAGCAAATTGAATATCTTTCGGGTGCTTGATTTGTCCAATCTCCACATGTGCTTTACTGTTGTATATCCACAGTCAAGCGAGTGCACATTGTTTATTAAACGATAGGATCGCACTCTATGCCCCCAAAAACGGGCAGGGCGGATTTATATAGAATGCGAATCAATTACACTCTGTTGTGCTAAAGGCTTGCTTGGCTAAAGCATTTGATGAGTTTGATTGCCCTACGCATGCGGTCACGTGTACTCAGACGACTAATCATGGTGGAAGACCGACACTTGATTACAATTAATTGCATATTATTCGGCAACTCGGCCGTACGATAACAATTTTTTTGTTAAATATCTTGGCTGTGCATATGTACAGCCCATGTTTCGACCCAAGCAGCACAATTTGTTTCGCCACTGAACATTCCACTGTGGTGCAACTATTCGAAAAAAAAAACAATCTTTGGGTATGTGCCATCAAATATAACTCTCTTGCAATCTAAAAAGCGCAAGGGGTGGAGCCTACGGAAACATCCTTCGATTGCAGTAAAATGGCAATAATGTTGCAAAATACTACAGCGAAAAAAAAAAATATATAAAACTGGATTCGATTTATGGACCTTGTGATTAATAGTCCTTCACTCTACCACAGCACCATTCAACACTTCGAAGGGACTGCATGATGACTCACCATAAAAACCAACCGATTCTGAAGTTTCGCAATCGGGTTCCCCGTAACTTGATTGCACCATCACCGGAATAAATTGTAAGTTGTCAAAACGTTGAAAGATGCTAAATCAAACATGAAGATACACTAAACTTATTTGTAACTTAATTTAAACAAACAATTCAATTTTGAAAGACGCATTGAAGTTACATGGTAAAAAATATGCAACTTGATGATTTTGTTTCGTGTTTGCAACATGCAGTGTAGTATTCTTTGGTTGTTTGTTTCCAAATGTCAAACGAGTACTGCATTGCAATGTTAATGAAACATTGATCACAACTCGAACGTTTCTGACATCTTGATGCAACTTTTTCGTGCGTTGATGTTTTTCCAATGCCTTTAATGAAACTGAATAGAAACAAAGTGATTTTTGGAAGATGTTGCGTGTGCTACTTGGGGAAATAGGAGATTGAGGGTTCGAGTCTCTTCAAGACACGTGGATTCTTTTTCGCAAATTTCATATCAATTTGTCCATTTCGAAACATGTGCTGTGCATATGCACAGCCAAGTTATTTAACAAAAAATGATTTTCGTACGGCCAAGTTGCCGAATAATATGCAATTAATTATATTTGGTAAGTAGAAACATATTCATAACCCCACCCTCATTTAACCTCAAGTTAAGATTGAACAAGAGTAGCCGAACCCGAACGTCAAAGACGAAACACAGAGTACACTGGGAAAAACGCATAATGTGAATCCATTTAGGTGACAAGTCAAAAGTCGAGTAGTCGATTATCTCGGGAAGCAAAAGGTCAACAACACCATAGCTCCGGTTAGCGCAGCAAGGGCTCAATACTGTGGTACTTCACAGGCTCCGTTTGCGGTTATGTTCTTATTAGACCCCCCTAACCAATAATTCGTAGGCACGGTGAGCATAAAGCCGCATCACACCGAGAATTGAGGGTCACCTGTATGGTGGACTTTTACCACTGGAACAGGCAATCCGTAATGTTATTCTTAGCCAGATTACCATCTGCCGACACCACACGGCTATCTAGGTTGTTCGTGTAGAGAAGTTGACATTATTTGACGAAAATGCATTCGAGGAATTGGTTTAGAGGAACTGTGTATGACAGTCGTATCAATAGCAAGTCTGCAGCTTAGCAAGTGCCTTTAATAAATTAAATGAATAATCATAAGCTTTCATAACTAATTTTCAAAGTCCTGGTCTTTCTAAAGACATAGGTAAGCACTTGTACACGGCCAAGTTTCGTCTGAACTGCTTATTATCGCATATTGAAAATAAGCGAAACCAGAAGAAATCGACACATAAAGTTTCAGCATTTTCGAATTGAAATTTCTTCAATACTTAATTATCTCCGTAGAATACGAATTGGGAGTACGCCATAGCGATAATAAAAAAATGCAAATCTAAAGCTGCTAATGTTTCAAACTGGTAGCGGCTTTAAATTTCTTGGATGTGTGTATCATAAAGCAAAAATGACAAAGCTATCAATGACACAAATGACAAAAAGTCAAATACCTACATCAGAAGGAACATTTTTTCCCCAGATTTTGTTCTATTGGTACTCAAAAGGTTGAGTCAGAATAAATGTTAGATTATCTTTCGAGTAACGTTATCTATTTTAAACTTTGACTGTAAAAAACTGGGTGTGCGTGGAAAGATATACCGAGCTGTGATTTACCACTAAACGAAATGTTTCCGAAATCTACTGATAACCCTGTGCCATCCTCGTGGCCAATTGCGGTCAAGTCGACTCAAGGCTGCCGAATGCAGCCATAGGAAGTCTCGAATCATTGGCAAAAAAATGATTGATATGATTTCACGAGCAAACCACAAACTGGATTGTATTTCTAATCTCCCTCGATTCCGCGCTCTGCAAGCTACTTGGCAACTGGCTCATCCTTGCAGTGTATTTAGACCGGCAAGCATCGGCCGGTTTACATATGTACTCTGACACATCGCCTGACGTGCGGATGACAGGCCACTACAAACATGCTAAGTCGGCGCTCAAGGCAGAGGCCCGATTAGAGGGAAAATGGTAAAGAGTGCGAAGAAAATTCAAACCAAAACCAAACCACAAAAAAAAACTAAACTTCTACTTCTAGAGTATATTTTTACCACTGTCCTTTTCCCGGAATGTTCACTCCTCATCGGGCACAACTCGAAGATGCCGTGCGGCTGGTGCTGGTTCGACAGCCATCACCAGCCCGGCAGAACGTGTGCAAGCGGTGTATTTGCTGACACCAGCGTCTAGCGCGGGCAGCACGCTTGAGGCGCGAGGAGTACATTATCAGTAGAAAAGATGTGTAAGCAAAAACAAAATAATTGAAAGGAGTTTAAGCCAAGCAACAACTTTAGCTCTCGTCCCCGGAGAGGAGTGAAGGAAGAAAAAACAAACCTCTTGCCGCCATCCGCCGGGGTCGTTTCTCACTCGTTTCGTTCTGGGTCAGTGGGCGTCAAATTACGGCCCGCTCGGTTAGTTTTAGTTTGCGATTTGTGGTTTACCGAAAATGATTGGATGTGCAGTGGTATATACTATCAAAAATTTTCCGAACAGATCAAAATTGTAAATGAATTTTCGTTTCTATAGAAAGAATTACGCGTATAAAGTGGAAATGGTCATTTTCGAGATTTAACTTGAAATCAGTTGACAACAATGAAGTTTAAGCAAGATAAGTTTAAATAAGATTTAAAATGGTGAAGTAGGTATGCGTTGAGAATATTTGGGCGACTCTAGTATGAATCTCTGAAAATGAGTCACGAATCAATACAATTGTTTGTGCTAGCCGAGCAAGTTGAAATAGCTGTTATTTTGTCAAGCATCGTACAGTGATAACCACGTCACTATTTTTTAAACTTTTCGTTCAATCGAGAACTATCTAAAAATGGAACAACGCCTCTATTATTTTATTTTATACTAGACAAACCTACCCGATCTGGCTCGGGTTGTTTTTTTTTGACTTCGACTTGATTGCAGCGTCGGACTTTAGATCGATTTCAGTTCAAAGTTTATGGTTTTCTTCAAAACTCGTGAAAACGTAGTATTTTTATGTTTGTTCATTATTTTCTTATATGTATATAAACACAGTTGATCGCTCGGTGAATTGATTTGTGAAGAAATCCTGGGAAATTTTTAGATGTACTGGGCCGCACTATCGTTGTACCATGTAGCACTTCCACCTAACACCCCACCATTTTCAAGTCATGTTTTGGGCACTCTCCTTAGGATTTATCAAGACATTCACAAAACATGTCCACAAGTCGTCGGATTTATCATTTGTCGGTGCGTAGATGTTGATCAGGTTGTAGTAGAAAAATTTGCTCCCTCTTCTCAACACACAGATCTGTTCGCTAAAGGGTTTCCACCGCATTACCACCTCTTCATCTGCTTGCCCATCACTACGAAACAAACTCCATGCTCTGCTTTTCCACCGCCGCTGTAATAGACGTTATATTTGAATGCAGTGTTGGTCGTGAGATCCACGGCTCTGAATTCACGTTCTGCAGATCTAGGCTACCGGACTTCTTGTATAGCGGCCACGTCAACTCCAACTTTCAGCAGTTCTCGAGCCAGAAGGCCTACTCGTCCAAGTTCCTTTAGGGTACTGACATTCCAGGTACCGAGTTTCCAATCATAGTCCTTATGTCGTTGCCGAGTCGGTTGCCAAAAATAACGTTCTGTTTTTTCTTTTCTTTTTTTCATTTTTCGTGGTATTTGAAAGGCATGCTACCTTACCGGGGTCGCATTACCTACATCGCGTTGGTGGGGCTGCCACCTTTGGTATAGCCGACGCGATACAGCGTGCGTTAATCAGCTGCTGGATAACAGGCAGACGCTGTTTAAGCCACACTTCCTGGTGGACAGATGCTCGGGATTCGGGACTTTCTCACTCTAGCTGATATCAGAAGGACAATAGTGCCCAGACTGCACTACCAACTAAGTACGCAACCCTTAGCTGGCGGTGTTGCCATCGGTAGACTCGTGGAAGCGTGAAATAGGAACTTGTGGGGACCAGAGCTATGTTGGACGCTCCTTTCTTGATGCCAACCCACCATTTTGCAGCCCAAATTTTACTCTATCATAACATAAATTTACTCACTAGTGCCAAAATAGCAAAAAACGTGGTGTTGTGCAATCGGAAACACAAAAATACCTGAAATTACATACATGGCGACATGGGCGACCTAACACACCAGCAAAATCACTATAGTGCGCCTTGAATGCTCCTTAACCTTTCGGAACTCGAAATGTTGGAAAAAGTACAGCACATTGAGTGAAAATTGGATTTCTTTGCAGTAAGTAGACCAATTTGCACCAAACCAACATGTATTAGTCAAAAATATAGTTCTTTATGAATTGAGAAGATAATAAAAGTGATTCAATAGAAGGCTCGGGTAAACAAAACTAAATAAAAGGTTTAGGTGCACGGGGAAAAGTGAACGATAATTAATTAACCATTTATTTCATTACCAATTCATCCTAAGGTAGCGCGATTTTTTATATCATTTCTGACAATGACCTTGGTGTTAATTCGCAGTTCTCACTCATCTAGGACCAGACGGCCTTCCGGAAAACTCGGAACGTTCGTAAAAATGTTAATTTTGGATAGTTCGTCCTAGAGTAGCATAATTTTTTTAAAGCCATTTCTGACGGTGATCTCCGAGTTAATACACAGCTCCCATTTTGCTATGACCGCAGTGACCACCAGATTGTACCAGGTAAAAATTGTCATTTTATGAAGTTCGTCCTAGAGCCGCACAATTTATTCTAAACCATTTCTGACGGTGATCTTGGAGATATTTTTTACTCAGGTATAACCGCAGGTGGCTACCAGACGACCTTCCGGATAATCCGGAACGTCCGTAAAATGGTCTTTTTGGATAGTTCGTATTGCAATTTTTTCTAAGCCATTTCTAACGGTGGTCTTAGTGATAATTTCCAGTTCTTACTTTGCAATGACCGCAGGTGGCTAAAAGACGGCCTTTCCGTAAATATGGAACGTGAAAATTGTCGATTTGTACAGTTCGTCTTAGACCAACAGTTTTCTTCTAAACCTTTTCTGATAATGATTAGGGAGTAAGTCAATGCTCTTTAAAGAGCCATATATCATGCATATGAACTGTTTCTGACAACATCGAGTTAGCAAGGTGAAACTGGATTGAAAAATTATTTCGACGTAGGGAATACCGAGTTAGGGAGAGTTGTCAGAAACAGTTCATATGCATGATGTAAACGGTTTCGGACCATTTACCCGAATATCGTTTGGCCAAACGCCATTTATTCATGGCGAATAGCCATGGCCGAATAGTTAGAAAAAAACTTAAATTGCGAGTACCGCCATCGGGGGTGACAATGGGTCTGGGGGTGAGAATGGGTCATCACTCTCACCGGCAGTCTGGAGGTCGTAGAGCAAAATCATTCAAAAAGGTCTCTTATATTTTATATTTTAGTCTTCTTAGGTCTCTTTTATTTATATTGTAGTCTTCTTGCCCTCAGATACATTCAATCTATTCTACAAGCATTCTAAGTGGTTGAAGCAGTGACCCATTCTCACCCCCATTTGATCCATTGCCACCCCGACGACGGTAGTGGAAAGTGAATAATGAGAAGTGAGCAGTGAGAACTACATGAAGTGCACAGCGAGAAGAATGAGACATTTCTCGCATCTCATAAGAAATAAGTCGTGAGAAATAGGAAAAGAATTGAGAAATGAGAAGTGAGAGTGATAAGTGAGACTTGGGAAGTGAGAAGTGAACAGTAAAATAGAGAAGTGAAAAATGAGAAATGAGAAAAGTGAAAATTGAAAAGTGAAAAGCGAGAAATGAAAAGTGAGAAATAAGTAGTGAGAAGTGCGAATTACGAAGTGAAAAGTGAAAAGAGAGAAGTGAAAAGTGAGATGAAAGAAGTTAGAAGTGAAAAGAGAAAAGTGAGAAGGGTGAAGTGTGAAGTGAAAAGTGAGTAGTGAGAAGTGAGAAGTGCGAAATGACAAATAATAAGTGAGTAATGAAAGTGAGAAGTGAGTAGTAAGAAGAGAGAATTGAAAAGTGAGAAGGGAGAAGTGCGAATTGAAAAGTTAGTAATGAAAAGTGAGAAGTGTGAAGAACGAAGTGAAAAGTTAGAATTGAAAAGTGAAAAATGAAAAATGAGAAGTAATAAGTGAATAGTGAAAAGATAGATGTGCCAAGTGAGAAGTGAGCAGTGAGAAGTGAAGAAACACAAACGAAAAGGGAGAAGTAAGAAGTGACCATTACTCACTTATCATTTGTTACTGCACTCATCCCACTACTCAGTACTCACTTCCATTTCCCCGCACTCACTTCTAACAGTAACTGCTCTGTACTCAATTGGGACAATTTATATTTCACTTCTCAGTTCTCAACTAGCAATTCCCAACTTTCCACTATTCACCCCGAACATCTCACTTTTTACTTCACCTAATAGGAATAAGAATATAAACCATTCTTGACCATCTGACCTTTTAAGTCAAATAACCCTTCGGCCGAGTGGCATTCGACTAAACCATATTTCTACATGATAAAAAAAAGTTTTTGAATTAAAAAAAATGAAAATGTGTTTTCTATCTCGATACCTCTCTAACTCGAATATCGAGTAAGGGAGAGTTCACTGTATAGAAAAAAAAAGATACAAAGTAGGAAAATAAAATGGGCCTCTTTTCTTAACACATTGGTTTTCAATTTCCAAATAACTATAAATGATGGCAACTTTCAGAATCTCACGGATCCCGAGATATCTAACTAAACTGATTTATTGTAGCGTCACCTAGCGGATGAATTCTGAACTAAACAATTTCTTAACATATTGCTTTCCTCGAACAACTTTGTAGAAGACGGCAACATCATAACTTCCATAGTTCCCGAGATACCGAACCAAACTGGTAGGTTCAAATAAGCTTTGCGCCGCTAAGCGGAAGAATTCCACATCATTTTTTTATCTATTAGGACCGAATTTGTTTCACTACACCAGGATTTCTAGAAATGCTTTAAGAGACACCGCGCCGTTTATTGAGAAAGTTGACTACAGGTAATCTTCGATAAATTATTTTTCAAGGTGTACGTTAGATCGGGGGTACGTATCTAACGTACACTTTGAAAAATAATTTCAATTTGGGTAGTTGTTCCAAAATCACGGCAAATGCTGGGTAAAGCGTACCATTGGTACTTCGCGTACCTGAAGGAATAAAATAGACCCCATCTCGCGGTCCTTAGCCTCTTACCCAGCAACTCCTATCCCTACCTCCCCGCGGTGCTGGCCGGGATACGAGCAACCTTAGGGAAGATCGGGTAACCAACCCCGGTGGGAACTATGGTCGTATGCTGACAGGGAAGGGGGGGTTTGCTCCTCTTCGGAGGTGCAAATCTTATTGAGCGTCTGTTCTCCATGTCAGGATCGGCTCACAACAGCGTCTGTTCTCCATGTTAGGGGCGGCTGATCATCGTCCGAGTGCCAGCGAGGGACTCTAAGTGAAACAGTGCACAAAGGAATGGTCCTCCGGAAATTTAGGGGGTGTGGTGTCTGGCCCAGCAAGCTAGCCTTTAAAAATCATAAGCAACGAACAATCAACAAGAGAGTACGGACCGGAACCATCGGCGAAGACCACTGCGACGAAAAGGGACTAGCGATTGGAAACTCGGTTCGTGGAACTGCAAATCTCTCAACTTCATCGGGAGCACACGCATACTCGCCGATGTGCTCAAGGACCGTGGATTCGGCATCGTAGCGCTGCAGGAGGTTTGTTGGAAGGGATCAATGGTGCGAACGTTTAGAGGTAATCATACCATCTACCAGAGCTGCGGCAACACACACGAGCTGGGAACAGCTTTCATAGTGATGGGCGATATGCAAAGGCGCGTGATCGGGTGGTGGCCGATCAATGAAAGAATGTGCAGGTTGAGGATCAAAGGCCGGTTCTTCAACTTCAGCATAATCAACGTCCATAGCCCACACTCCGGAAGCACTGATGATGATAAGGACGCATTCTACGCGCAGCTGGAACGTGAGTACGACAGCTGCCCAAGCCACGACGTCAAAATCATCATAGGAGATTTGAACGCTCAGGTTGGCCAAGAGGAGGAGTTTAGACCGACTATTGGAAAGTTCAGCGCTCACCGGCTGACGAACGAAAACGGCCTACGACTAATTGATTTCGCCGCCTCCAAGAATATGGCCATTCGCAGCACCTACTTCCAACACAGCCTTCCGTATCGGTACACCTGGAGATCACCACTGCAAACAGAATCACAAATCGACCACGTTCTGATTGATGTACGGCACTTCTCCGACATTATCGACGTCAGGACATATCGTGGCGCTAACATCGACTCGGACCACTATCTGGTGATGGTTAAACTGCGCCCAAAACTATCCGTCATCAACAATGTTCGGTACCGACGACCGCCGCGGTACGACCTAGAGCGACTGAAGCAACCTAATGTCGCCACTGCATACGCGCAGCATCTCGAGGCAGCGTTGCCAGAAGAGGGTGAGCTCGATGGGGCCCCTCTTGAGGACTGCTGGAGTACAGTTAAAGCAGCCATTAACGACGCAGCGGAGAACAACGTCGGGTATATGGGTCGAAGTCGACGGAACGATTGGTTCGACGAAGAGTGCAGACAGATTCTAGAGGAGAAGGACGCAGCGCGGGCGGTCGCGCTGCAGCAAGGTTAACCAAGAAGAACGTGGAACGTTATAGACGGAAGCGGAGACAGCAGACCCGCCTTTTTCAGGAGAAGAAACGCCGCCTGGAAGAAGCGGAGTGCGAGGAGATGGAACAGCTGTGCCGTTCTCAAGATACACGCAAGTTCTATCAGAAGCTCAACGCATCCCGCAAAGGCTTCGTGCCGCGAGCCGAAATGTGCCGGGATAAGGATGGGAGCATCTTGACGGACGAACGTGTGGTGATCGAAAGGTGGAAGCAGCACTACGAGGAACATCTGAATGGCGCTGAGAGTACAGGCAGTGAAAGTCAAGGCAGCGGAGGAGATGACTACGTCAGTTCAGCGGACGATGGAAGCCAACCAGCCCCCACCTTGAGGGAAGTTAAGGATGCCATTCAACAGCTAAAGACCAATAAAGCAGCTGGTAAGGATGGTATCGGGCTGAGCTCATCAAGATGGGCCCGGAAAAGCTGGCCACTTGCCTGCACAAACTGATAGTCAGAATCTGGGAAACCGAACAGCTACCGGAGGAGTGGAAGGAAGGGGTTATATGCCCCATTTACAAGAAAGGCGACAAATTGGAGTGTGAGAACTTTCGAGCGATCACCATCCTTAATGCCGCCTACAAAGTGATATCCCAGATCATCTTCCGTCGTCTGTCACCATTAGTGAACGAGTTCGTGGGAAGTTATCAAGCCGGCTTCGTTGACGGCCGCTCGACAACGGACCAGATCTTTACTGTACGGCAAATCCTTCAAAAATGCCGTGAATACCAGGTCCCAACGCACCATCGGTTCGTTGATTTCAAGGCGGCATACGACAGTATAGACCGCGTAGAGCTATGGAAAATTATGGACGAGAACAGCTTCCCTGCGAAGCTTACCAGACTGATCAAAGCAACGGTGGATGGTGTGCAAAACTGTGTGAAGATTTCGGGCGAACACTCCAGTTCGTTCGAATCGCGCCGGGACTAAGACAAGGTGATGGACTTTCGTGCCTGTTGTTCAACATTGCGCTAGAAGGTGTCATGCGGAGAGCCGGGTGTAACAGCCGGGGTACGATTTTCAACAGATCCAGTCAATTTATTTGCTTCGCGGATGACATGGACATTGTCGGCCGAACATTTGCAAAAGTGGCAGAACTGTACACCCGCCTGAAACGTGAAGCAACAAAAGTTGGACTGGTGGTGAATGCGTCAAAGACAAAGTACATGCTTGTGGGCGGAACCGAGCGCGACAAGGCCCGCCTGGGAAGCAGTGTTACGATAGACGGGGATACCTTCGAGGTGGTCGAGGAATTCGTTTACCTCGGATCCTTGCTAACGGCTGACAGCAACGTTAGTCGTGAAATACGAAGGCGCATCATCTGTGGAAGTCGGGCCTACTACGGGCTCCAGAAGAAACTGCGGTCGAAAAAGATTCGCCACCGCACCAAATGTGTCATGTACAAGACGTTAATAAGACCGGTAGTCCTCTACGGACATGAAACATGGACAATGCTCGAGGAGGACTTGCAAGCACTCGGAGTATTCGAGAGACGGTGCTTAGGGACCATCTTTGGCGGTGTGCAAGAAGACGGTGTGTGGCGGCGAAGAATGAACCATGAGCTCGCCCAACTCTACGGCGAACCCAGTATCCAGAAGGTAGCTAAAGCCGGAAGGGTACGATGGGCAGGACATGTTGCAAGAATGCCGGACAGCAACCCTGCAAAGATGGTGTTCGCTTCCGATCCGGCAGGTACCAGACGGCGTGGAGCGCAGCGAGCGAGATGGGCAGACCAGGTGCAGAACGACTTGGCGAGCGTGGGGCGTATCCGAGGATGGAGAGATGCGGCCTCGAACCGTGCATTGTGGCGTCAAATTGTTGATTCAGTGTTATCTGTTTAGATGTAAACTAAATAAATGAAAATGAGTTGCGAATAGTTAAAGCATTTTTCACAAAAACCATTCCGCCAACCAGCCCGGTCTGCCCTATATTTAAATTTTGTTTTAAAAACTAACAACCCTATGACTGTAGCAGCTCTTGATTCCATTTCAAATTTATACAGTCAAACCTCCATGAGTCGATGTTCTATGACTCGATATCGACTCATGGAAGCAAATAATTCCATATTAAAAAATATTTGCTGGGTTACTATGATGGTCCCTTCAAACAGCTTTCCAAGGATTTTCTATTCTACATCTCAATATTTCCATGAGTCGATGGTCCCTTCGATATCGACTCATGGAGGTTTGACTGTAATAGAAAGGTTGTTTTTTTTTATAAATAAATGTGTTTGGTCATCGGGCATAGTAGTCTTGGGAAGGATTGACTTTCCGTAAATGTCTGAATTTGTTTTCGGTGTAGTTAAAAGATCTTTCAAAGTCGAAAAGATAATTGACTTCCTGGATATAGCGTTCAGTTCATGCCACATTATATGCTAATTCATGCGAAGGCATACAGGGAAACGTTCACTTAAAGGTCTTATGGCATATTTGAATGATGCAGCATTTGTTCCTTCATTTCCCATATGAGAACAATGAACTGTTAGGTCATCATAGCATGACCCTTAATCACTGTAAAATGCTGAGGAACATTAAGTTGAAATGCAAACCAAATTCAGCGAGATTACAATGCAAAGCATGTTGTTTCGGTTTTCCAAATTTCCAGTTGAGGACCACTGCTCCAGTCTAGCCAATCCATCCATCCTTCGCCGGTTGTCGTTCTCCTATCACTATCCACTTCGACGTAAAAGAGCTAGTGGACAAAGTTTGTGTACTTTTCCTCTCCTGCGGTCGAGTTCATAATAATAATATTAAAATTCATGTGACTCGCCATCCACACTACTGCTCCTCATCAAATCAGTTCAGCAACACATTCACCGAAACGCCATCAACCAACACGCTTCGAACCGCACCGCATGGGTATGTAATTTGAGTGGCTTCATACCGACACACAGCTCGGTGGAAGAGGCACTCACCAGTAGTGTGCCGACCGACGGCGCGGTAGTCGTGCGGGAAAGATGATTGCGCGCATTAGAATGGGGAACCATGTGGTGCACCGCGACTGAGTATAGGACTGAGATAAGACAGCCAACGACGACGGACGACGGCGACGATGCGATGGCACACGGCGAGGAGCGATTTATTATCGCTATCGCGCATGTCTGAGACTATAAGAGAGAAGCAAGCAAGGTAAAGGCGCACGACAACGACGACGACGTTTGCAAACAGAATCAACGACTTGATTTTTGTCTGCTAGTGTTGCTGAGTGCGAATGGAACTTTGTTGAACGAAATTTGAATATGTTTAGGCGAGCGGGCTCTACAACATGGTTGGGATTGATCGTGACTTTATGATGCCCGCGTGGAGCACGTGCTATGAGAAGTATTAATACGACAGTTGTACAATCAATTTAAGTAATATTACAACCGAATCGGTGAGAATGGTGCTAATTGCCATAAATCTGGAACGGGTTATGGGCTTTGGCCCAAATTTAAATTGCATGAAAATTGCTTTTGGAAGTTTTTTCTCTATGCAGTGATTACCTAGGAAACAATTTGATAGAACACAAACGTCTTTTTAATAGCCATTGTTTCGTCAAACTTGGTGGTTCCTACGGCGTTTGAACCCATTTTTCATTCACTTGTCATAAGACGAGTTAATACAATTCCATTGAATTCCACCACCACATTTTTCATTGCCTATCCATTTTCAGATTAGAATTATTTGATTTATATGAGCTTTGCCGCTGTTCAATTCAACTATTAAAGTATTTATAAATAGAATTAATGAAATAAGCTTAATACGAGAAGTACAATCCGATCAGTATTTCTTGATCGTTTTCATAAGTTATCCAAGTGTTGCATCGCTCAAACAGTATGACAACAATTAGTACTTGGGCGCTAATTAGACAATGTAACAAATGCACAACTAACATTCCATTTGAAATACGATCCATTTCTGAGAGAATATTGCTTTTCTCACGGGCACAAACATCATTTCCGCGGTTGTATCGCGAGCACGAGGAAAAACTAACTCACGAATTGTGAACACTCAGAATCGCCAAGAACCAATACCGATAATGAACCGATTCTACGAGCGCACAGCACAGCGATACCAACAACATCCACCGCGCAGCGACCGCAGCACGTATGTAAGGAGTAGGCAGCACTCACCGTGGATCGGCGGTACCTTGCCCTCTCGTACTCACACACAGCACCGTTCTCGCTCGCGGTTCGACCGTCCGCCGTCCCATCGAGCAGCGCGCCGTGCTTCACCGCTGCAGGCCCCGGTCGACGGGGTTTAGTCGGAGAAAAAATCGAGCGCCGAATAGTAGGAAGATTCCTCTTCTCTTCTTTTCGCCAAGTGTGTCGTCTGTCTGCGGTGACCGCGAGTCCTAGAAATCCGTGTGTCCGATCCGGTGTGCGTGGTCGACGGGTCTCGGCGTTCTGTCCTGTGTCCTGTCAACGAGTCCTGTGCTCTGTCTGTGCCTGCGTACCGTACGCGTGTCTTGTCCCATCGCCGACCTTTGCCGTACCCGTGCGACCGTCCGTGTGGGAGTGCGAGAAAAGCTGGAAAAGCCACCCTCCCAGTGCTGTGCGGGAAAATTGCGACCAATCCCTGTGCGAATTGCGCGATTTTTCATGCCGGTTCAGCCGCGACGATTACGGCGACGCGCGTCCGAAAGTGTGGTGCGTTGAGTGTTGTGTCCGTGCTCTGCGACGTCGACGTTTCGTTCCTCAGCTATCCTGATCTCAGCCAGCCAGTTCCGGGTGGGCATACTCCTTCGACGAAAGCGACGACCAAACGCGAATCCTTGCTGCCGTCGTTGTTTTGTTTTGGGTTTGCCCGGTGGAAAGGAAAGGAAAAAACGTAGAAAGGAGAGATCTCACGGTGGTTACCAACAGCGGAAATATTGTCGCCTATCAGAAGCGGGTGTTCCTCGAAAGCAGAGTGTAAGAAGATATGGATTTGCTGTGAATTATCTCAAAGAACAAGTGAAATGAAATGTGCTCTTATGGACTTTGTTTCCTTCTTCGTCACCTGTTTGGCATTAGCGTAACTAGATATGTGCTGTCGAGGGGCGGATTAATTCTGTGAAGAAAATGACAGACTCGGTATGGAGATATGGAAAAGAATATATCCACTATTCAAGATGCGAAAAATAGTTCAACTGGTGTTAGACAGAGGTTCTCAATCTATGACATGCTGCAACCGTGAAGTACGTCACGTTTAAAAAGAGAAGAGAGGTTCGAGAACCATGACGATCCATATAACAGTTTGAAGGATTAATTAAGGATGAGTGAAGGAAGGCTCTGTTGCATCGGCAGAGTTCAATCATCAATTCCCTTTAGACTTTCAGATTGAAAATTTATAAAAAAAAAACTGTTAATCATAAGCAGTGATACTGAATAGGTGGCTGTAAAATAAAGAAGATCCAGATAAAGTATTTTGCCAATTTCCGAGCAAACATGTGTTATTGGGAGGCCTCCTTAGCCGTGCGGTAAGGGAAGATCCATAAAGTACGTCACGCAAAAATTGGTGATTTTCAACCCCCCCTCCCCCCTTCGTCACACTTTTTGTATGAAACCTCTAAAAATTTTGTATGAGTCGTCACGCAGCTCGAAACCCCCCCTCCCCCCTAGGAGCGTGACGTACTTTGTGGATGGCCCCTAAGACGTGCGGCTACAAAGCAAGACCATGCTGAGGGTGGCTGGGTTCGATTCCTTCATGGCCGAATAATTCATAAGGCCCAAAATATCGTCTTTCTGAATAGGTCATATGACCCAAAAAGTGAATGTGAGAAGTATGAAGTGAGAAATAAGAAATGAAAGTGAGAATTTAGAAGTGAGAAGTGAAAAATGAAAGGTCTCACTTTCACTTCTGACTTTTTACTGTGAGAAGTGAGAAGTTTGAAGTGGGAAATAGGGAATTAGAAGTGAAAATGCCGAACTTCCGAGATGTCTCAATTTTTAGTTCTCGTTAAAGTAGTATCTTATTTCTCTCATATAAAAAATTTCTCACTTCTCATTTCTCACTCTTCATTTGTTACTTCTCTCTTATAATCGTAATTCACCCGTTCAAAAAAAAAAAAAATGCACTGCCATATGAAAAACGACGTTTTCGGCTAAAACGCATTTTGAGTCAAATGACAGAATCCAGAGAACAAGATTTTCGGAAAGAAAATGGACATACAGTTACGGCCAAATGACACTTTTGGCTTTGGCCTTCGAATTTCCTCGAGAAATTCCCCGGGAAATTCCTTTGAATTTTCTCGGGAAATTCCTTCGAATTTCCTCGGGAAATTCCTTCGAATTTCCTCGGGAAATTCCTTTGAATTTCCTCGGGAAATTCCTTCGAATTTCCTCGGGAAATTCCTTCGAATTTCCTCGGGAAATTCCTTCGAATTTCCTCGGGAAATTCCTTCGAATTTCCTCGGGAAATTACTTCAAATTTCCTCGAAATTCCTTCGAATTCCTCGAAATTCTTCGAATTTCGAAATTCCTTCGAATTTCCTCGAAATTACTTCGAATTCCTCGAAATTCTTCGAATTTCCTCGGGAAATTCTTCGAATTTCCTCGAAATTCCTTTCGAATTCCTCGGGAAATTCCTTCGAATTTCCTCGAAATTCCTTCGAATTTCTCGAAATTCCTTCGAATTTCCTCGAAATTCCTTCGAATTTCCTCGAAATTCCTTCGAATTCCTCGAAATTCCTTCGAATTTCCTCGGGAAATTCCTTCGAATTTCCTCGAAATTCCTTCGAATTCCTCGAAATTCCTTCGAATTCCTCGAAATTCCTTCGAATTTCCTCGAAATTCCTTCGAATTTCCTCGAAATTCCTTCGAATTCCTCGAAATTCCTTCGAATTCCTCGAAATTCCTTCGAATTTCCTCGAAATTCCTTCGAATTTCCTCGAAATTCCTTCGAATTTCCTCGAAATTCCTTCGAATTTCCTCGAAATTCCTTCGAATTTCCTCGAAATTCTTCGAATTTCCTCAGGAAATTCCTTCGAATTTCCTCAGGAAATTCCTTTCGAAATTCCTCGGAAATTCCTTCGAATTTCCTCGAAATTCCTTCGAATTCCTCGAAATTCCTTCGAAATTCCTCGAATTCTCGAAATTCTTCGAATTCCTCGAAATTCCTTCGAATTTCCTCGAAATTCCTTCGAATTCCTCGAAATTCCTTCGAATTCCTCGGAAATTCCTTCGAATTCCTCGAAATTCCTTCGAATTTCGAAATTCCTTCGAATTTCCTCGAAATTCCTTCGAATTCCTCGAAATTCCTTCGAATTTCCTCGAAATTCTTCGAATTTCCTCGAAATTCCTTCGAATTCCTCGAAATTCCTTCGAATTCCTCGAAATTCCTTCGAATTCCTTCGAATTCCTCGAAATTCCTTCGAATTTCTCGAAATTCCTTCGAATTTCCTCGAAATTCCTTCGAATTTCCTCGAAATTCCTTCGAATTTCTCGAAATTCCTTCGAATTCTCGAAATTCCTTCGAATTTCCTCGAAATTCCTTCGAATTTCCTCGAAATTCTTCGAATTTCCTCGAAATTCCTTCGAATTCCTCGAAATTCCTTCGAATTTCGAAATTCCGAATTCCTCGAAATCTTCGAAATTCCTTCGAATTCCTCGAAATTCCTTCGAATTCCTCGGAAATTCCTTCGAATTTCCTCGAAATTCCTTCGAATTTCCTCGAAATTCCTTCGAATTCCTCGAAATTCCTTCGAATTTCCTCGAAATTCCTTCGAATTTCCTCGAAATTCCTTCGAATTTCCTCGAAATTCCTTCGAATTTCTCGAAATTCCTTCGAATTTCCTCGAAATTCCTTCGAATTTCCTCGAAATTCCTTCGAATTTCTCGAAATTCCTTCTCATTTCCTCTCGAAATTCCTTCGACTTTCCTCTGGAACTTCCTTCGAATTCCTCGAAATTCCTTCGAATTTCCTCAGGAAATTCCTTCGAATTTCCTCGAAATTCCTTCGAATTTCCTCGAAATTCCTTCGAATTTCCTCGAAATTCCTTCGAATTTCCTCGAAATTCCTTCGAATTTCCTCGAAATTCCTTCGAATTCCTCGAAATTCCTTCGAATTTCCTCGAAATTCCTTCGAATTTCCTCGAAATTCTTCGAATTTCCTCGGAAATTCCTTCGAATTCCTCGAAATTCCTTCGAATTTCCTCGGAAATTCCTTCGAATTTCCTCAGGAAATTCCTTCGAATTTCCTCGAAATTCCTTCGAATTCCTCGAAATTCCTTCGAATTTCCTCGAAATTCCTTCGAATTTCCTCGAAATTCCTTCGAATTTCCTCGAAATTCCTCGAATTTCGAAATTCCTTCGAATTCCTCGGGAAATTCTTCGAATTTCCTCAGGAAATTCCTTCGAATTTCCTCCGAAATTCCTTCGAATTCCTCGAAATTCCTTCAATTTCTCGAAATTCCTTCAATTCCTCGAAATTCCTTCGAATTTCCTCGAAATTCCTTCGAATTTCCTCGAAATTCCTTCGAATTTCCTCGAAATTCCTTCGAATTCCTCGAAATTCCTTCGAATTCCTCGAAATTCCTTCTCGAAATTCCTTTGAATTCCTCGAAATTCCTTCAATTCCTCGAAATTTTCGAATTTCCTCGAAATTCCTTCGAATTCCTCGAAATTCCTTTGAATTCCTCGAAATTCCTTCGAATTCCTCGAAATTCCTTCGAATTCCTCGAAATTCCTTCGAATTTCCTCGAAATTCCTTCGAATTTCCTCGAAATTCCTTCGAATTCCTCGGAAATTCCTTCGAATTCTCGAAATTCCTCTCGAAATTCCTTCAATTCCTCGAAATTCCTTCGAATTTCGAAATTCTTCGAATTCCTCGAAATTCTTCGAATTCCTCGAAATTCCTTCGAATTTCCTCGAAATTCCTTCGAATTCCTCGAAATTCCTTCGAATTTCCTCGAAATTCCTTCGAATTCCTCGGAAATTCCTTCAATTCCTCAGGAAATTCCTTCAATTTCCTCAGGAAATTCCTTCGAATTCCTCGGAAATTCCTTCGAATTCCTTCTCGAAATTCCTTCGAATTTCCTCGAAATTCCTTCGAATTCCTCGAAATTCCTTCGAATTCCTCGAAATTCCTTCGAATTTCCTCGAAATTCCTTCGAATTTCTCGAAATTCCTTCGAATTCCTCGGAAATTCCTTCGAATTTCCTCGAAATTCCTTCGAATTCCTCGAAATTCCTTCGAATTTCCTCGAAATTCCTTCGAATTTCCTCGAAATTCCTTCGAATTTCCTCGAAATTCCTTCGAATTCCTCGAAATTCCTTCGAATTTCCTCGAAATTCCTTCGAATTTCCTCAAAATTCCTTCGAATTTCCTCAAAATTCCTTCGAATTTCCTCGGGAAATTCCTTCGAATTCCTCGAAATTCCTTCGAATTTCCTCGAAATTCCTTCGAATTTCTCGAAATTCCTTCGAATTTCTCGAAATTCCTTCGAATTTCCTCGAAATTCCTTCGAATTTCCTCGAAATTCCTTCGAATTTCCTCGAAATTCCTTCGAATTCTCGAAATTCCTTCGAATTTCCTCGAAATTCCTTCGAATTCCTCGAAATTCCTTCGAATTTCCTCGGGAAATTCTTCGAATTCCTCGAAATTCCTTCGAATTTCCTCGGGAAATTCCTTTGAATTTCCTCATGGAAATTCCTTCGAATTTCCTCATGCAAATTCCTTCGAATTTCCTCGGGAAATTCCTTCGAATTTCCTCGGGAAATTTCTTTCGAATTTCCTCGGGAAATTCCTTCGAATTTCCTCGACAAATTCCTTCGAATTTCCTCGACAAATTCCTTCGAATTTCCTCGGGAAATTCCTTCGAATTCCTCGAAATTCCTTCGAATTTCCTCGAAATTCCTTCGAATTTCCTCGGGAAATTCCTTCGAATTCCTCGAAATTCCTTCCGAATTTCCTCGAAATTCCTTCGAATTCCTCGAAATTCCTTCGAATTTCCTCGAAATTCCTTCGAATTTCCTCGAAATTCCTTCGAATTTCCTCGAAATTCCTTCGAATTTCCTCGAAATTCCTTCGAATTTCCTCAGGAAAATTCCTTCGAATTTCCTCGAAATTCCTTCGAATTCCTCGAAATTCCTTCGAATTTCCTCAAAATTCCTTCGAATTCCTCGAAATTCCTTCGAATTTCCTCGAAATTCCTTCGAATTTCCTCGAAATTCTTCGAATTTCCTCGAAATTCCTTCGAATTCCTCGAAATTCCTTCGAATTTCCTCAAAATTCCTTCGAATTCCTCGAAATTCCTTCGAATTCCTCGAAATTCCTTCGAATTTCCTCAAATTCCTTCGAATTCCTCGAAATTCCTTCGAATTTCCTCGAAATTCCTTCGAATTTCCTCGAAATTCCTTCGAATTCCTCGAAATTCCTTCGAATTCCTCGAAATTCCTTCGAATTCCTCGAAATTCCTTCGAATTTCCTCGAAATTCCTTCGAATTTCCTCGAAATTCCTTCGAATTTCCTCGGGAAATTCTTCGAATTTCCTCGAAATTCCTTCGAATTTCCTCGAAATTCCTTCGAATTCCTCGAAATTCCTTCGAATTCCTCGGAAATTCCTTCGAATTTCCTCGAAATTTCTTCGAATTCCTCGAAATTCCTTCGAATTCCTCGAAATTCCTTCGAATTCTCGGAAATTCCTTCGAATTTCCTCAGGAAATTCCTTCGAATTCCTCGGGAAATTCCTTCGAATTTCCTCGGGAAATTCCTTCGAATTTCCTCGAAATTCCTTCGAATTTTCTCGAAATTCCTTTCTCGAAATTCTTTTTTCAGGAAATTCTTTTCGAATTTCTCGAAATTCCTTCGAATTTCCTCGAAATTCCTTCGAATTCCTCGAAATTCCTTCGAATCTCCTCGGGAAATTCCTTCGTCTTTCCTCGGGATATTCCTTCGAATTCCTCGAAATTCTCGAATTTCCTCGAAATTCCTTCGAATTTCCTCGGGAAATTCCTTCGAATTTCCACGGAAAATTACCTTGAATTTCCTCGGGAAATTCCTTCGAATTTCCTCGGGAAATTCCCCCCGAATTTCCTCGGAAAATTCCTTCGAATTTCCACGGAAAATTTTTCCGAATTTCCTCGGGAAATTCCTCTGAATTTCCTCTGGAAAGTCCTTCGAATTTCTCGAGTAATTTTTTCGAACTTCCTCTGAATTTCCTCGCAAAATTCTTTTCAATTCCCTCGGAAAATTCTTCTGAATTTGCGTGGGAAATTCTTCCGAAGTTTCTTTCTTCCTTTTTTTAAATTTACTTGGGATATTCTTCCAAAGTTCCTCGGGAAATAATTCCAAATTTCATCTGGAAACTTTCCCAAATTTTTTTAGGAAATTCTTCCAAATTTCTTTGAGAAATTGTTTCGATTTATTTCGAAAATTCTTCCAAATTTCCTCGGAAAATTCTTCTAAATTCCGATTTTTTTTCGAGAAATTCTTCCAAATTTCCCTCTTCTGGTTTTCCACGGGAAATTCTGATTCAAAATCTTTTGATAAAAAGCAAGATAATTTTTTTCAATTTTCACCAAGAACTATTTTCAATTGGCGTAAATTATTCTGATCGTGAAGCTTGGAATGGTTGTTATTTTATATTCATATTTATTGATTTAATATTTGTGTCATACAGCAAATAAACTACAATTTATAGTTTATTGTTATTCTGTTGGTTTTCAAAATGATTTGCTTATTCATATATGAAAGGATTATTTTCGTTATTTTACGTAGATTTTTTTGTTAAATTCCTCATTGAATGCTTAAATTTTGCGCACCCTCGACCACACACCCTGCTAGTTACGCCAATGCCGTTTGGTCGTCAACCGCGCGGATTGTACTTCCAACACGGGAGTTGGTGAACGATAACACACGGCCCTCGCGATGCGTTAGATAGTGGGTGGAGGGCTTCAGTGGTGTGTGAGAACCAATTTTTGACAAGAAGATAAAAGCTTTAACCGAGACACAAACACACACACACGTCTGTTAGCGAATATCGAACACGGAAGGCTCTTCTGGTGGAGAGAATCATTTTTCCAACAGAAAGAGAGTGAGAGAGATTCAAAGGATACGGTGGAAAAGCTGTTGTTGCCAGAAGTATATGTGTGCGAGTTTGTGTTGGCGCGGGTGGAAAGGATACGAGTGAAAAGCCAACACAAATCGTCATCAGAGAAGCTGCCAGGAAGCTTTCGCGGAGCCACACGTGAGCAGAGTGGATTTTTCTTTTCGGACGGACACACATGCTGCCCTGAGCTGTGAGACTGAAGAGTCCTTTCTACAAGTATAAAGCAATATTAAGCAAGTTTGTGATCATTTTCGGAAGAGCCAATGGGTCGAAGATCTGTTGTAAAGCAAGAAAAATGTTGTGTTGTTGAAGAATAGTTGTGCAGAAAAGAAAAAAGTAAGCTTTAAGCGAGTAGCAATTTGTTTGGTAAAAAAGTTCTTCCTGGATTCCAAATCCTTCGTATCGACGAGTGAGAGCTAGTGGAAGCCTTTCCCCGTATATCTACTCATATATGAAAAACAATTGTTTTGTCGTGCCACTACTACAGTGACGAATTGGATCCTGTAAATCCTCCTACAACCCCCACTAACACAGGCGTGGTTCCAGCGGATCCATACAGTGCGAAGGAGGCCACTGGCTTGAATACGGAATCCGTAGAGCAACCAGCAGAGTATCTAGAAGAGCCTTCCAAATACGAACCGTAGATCAATTTTCCGACGCCCACGGATGGTTGTTGTTCGTTAGCCCTGTGGTGAAGAGTCAATCCGCCAAAGGGCAGGTGAATCCGCTAATTGAAGTGTAGTGTGTTTGCCCATTCCCTTCGCCCTCGTATCTCGTTCTCGTCGGTCGGTCGTCGGACAGCCAGAAGAAGAAGTTTCGAACGTCCGTGTTTCGCGGCCAGAGAGCGAAATATTTTCGATTCTTGGTTGAAAAATAGCATCCTCCGAGTGAAATCGGCGGCCAGCAGGCGACGAAGAAGACAAATTGACAGATGACTCTACGGCACGACGACTGCCGCCAATCCGCAGCAAGCAGTCGGTGAAGTGCGTGAAAGATTCGGACTTTTCGGCACCCGAGTGTGTCCCAACATAGTGTGGCCGGTCCTTCGAGGCCGCGGAATAGAGCGTGTTGTTGTCAATAGCAAATTACTTTTAGTTTAGTTACTGTTTCTAAAATTCTCTTCTGCCTTCCTATTCTGCGTCTTGCGTCGCCTCCTCACGTGTGTGCGAACATCGCTGGATTGGGACGGAATAGTTTTGACACCCCTAGCGCAACGTTGTTGAAGTTAAAATTTTAGAAGAAACAAGTGTTGGAAAGATCTACAAATTCTTGAGGCAAAGTCTTAGGAGTGAAGCAAAGTTGTTACACAAAGTTATAGCATATAGAAGTAGTTGCTAAGTGTTGAATATTTTTATCTAAGTCTAGAGGAAAATAAGAAGAAAAAGTTGCTACCTGAGTAAAAAGTCTTATCGCTACCGAATAATCGAAGAGCACTGTTGTTGCAAGTCAGTCAGCCAAAAGCCGAATTCAAGCTGAAGAGAAGTGAATTGTGAAATCCTGAAAATAGTTTCAAAGGGTCGCCCGAGCTGCAGAGCCGAGAGCAGAGTCAAGTGGTTATATTAACTAACAACAGCTCTGCACACGCCCACAAAGCAACAGCGCGAAAGCAATAACAACAACCCACCCAGCGCCACCACCTTCGAAAAGGGAAGAAAAATCGCAGCAACCACCATCATGAGCGACAGGGATCGAGCATCGCCAACTTTGATCGAGTCCGGATTAAAGACGCTGATAGGAGGCCGCGATAGCAACTATCCCCTGATAAGCGGGACAAATGGTGAGTTTGACAAGAAACAGCCAATTTTCAGCATTGAATACCATCGCTAGCTAACGTAAAAATTGTAGCAGCCAAACGTCAATAATAGTGAAGAAAAACAATAAAACTTCAACCTACCACCCTCACCGCCCAACAGCGACAGCGCTCTATCCATTGCCACAAGTAGGCTCAGGTCGGGTTTTTTCTTCGTTGTGGGTGGATGGGTGGTTTATGCCCACATGGGTTTGCTCTTTCACATTCTGCCCGTTAGTGGTCGGCTTGGGGGGGTGTTAGCGATGGATTAACCGAGTCGGTAGCAGTGGATGCTTTTCTCGCACTCACACCAACCGCCGCCTACATAATAAGCGGCCTTGTGGGTGGTCGAATATGCACCTTTGGTGGTTTGATTTTTTTTCATCGCTACTTAAATAATTTAACGAAATTTGTTTGAAAATGATAATAATAATTTAAAAGAGAACATATATTTTTCGTCACGATTATATGAATTTGCGCTTCCAGCACAATTGATTAATCTAATCCTGGTTAAAAATAGCCAAATTTTCCCTATAGTAATTAGTTTGTTGTGCACCTCCGGTATACATTTGATCACATTCCCCTGAGGGGTGTTTTTAGTCAATGGAAGAGTCAGTCTCAGACTCCTGTTGACCGGACGATGGTAAAAATAATGAGGTGACACCCGACTGGCGTTTGACTGCCAGTCGAAGGAAGTAACATTAGCAAATTTATTATTCTATGTGACTTTTACGGTGTGGGACCGAAATCCGTTCACATCATGATGCTCGCATAAATTGCAATGATGTAAATATCTCATGGGTCTTACATTTGTAGTTTAATTTTTGCACCTGTTTCAACAAATGCTTTTGGACTTCTAAAAGTAGAAATATTTAAAAAAAAACTAATAAGACATTTTCCCGGTAAACACTAAATCTCAGGACTGATTTGCTCAAATACCTTCATCGATCCAAAAGGGTGATATTAATTTCTGTAATCATAGTGGATGAAGTTTGAACAAAAGAGTACAGGGTTACAAAGCAATGTTCTAACCTTTCACTTGTATGCCATTTAGATAAAAAAATCAAGCAGTACTTGATCTAATTCCAAAACAATAAACGTCTCAAAGTCGTCGTTTATATTTTTTATTTTTATTTTTTATGTTTATGTGAATTTTTATTATTTGAAGTTTTGTCATGGAAAAAGAAACTTAAATTACATTAATTATGTTTATAGAAAACATTCAGTGTACATCTGATAGGCCTTTTTTCGCAATGCTTTTCCAATGAATGTGTATCGGAGAAATTCATCATATTTTTGGTACCTTTATTGATTACAGAATGGCAAACACATTTGGGATAAAAAAAACCTTGAGATTCCTTCGACATTGTTAACCCTCTAGTGCCCAAGACCGCTTTTAGACGGGGTATTTTGATTATTTTTTGTATTTTTCAATTGAGAAGATTTTGGAAGATGTTGATCAACAATATGAACTTCAATTCATGTTTAAATGTGGTTAAAATACAATTTTCAAAGTTTTACACATTTATAAAAAATATTTAATGTCCAAACCGTGTTTAGATTGATTGTAGAAAGCAAAATATTGATTTTGAGCGAAAACAAAAATTTGGGTTGTAGAGGGTTGAGGGACTGTGCACAAACAACGTAGACCAAATTTCCACATTTTTGAACCACACCTCCGCCCCCTCCCCTAGTAAACTTTCGTAGACGTATCCGAAACACCAATCTCCAACCCTTAAAGCCTACGTTGACTTTTCAAATTGAAACAAGATGTATAGATATATGAACAAGACGTAAATTTGACCGACATTTCGACACGGGGATGGTATCTTTTTCCGGGGAAAAATGTTTGTTCTTAGTCCATTGTTTAGTCTACCGTTAACTGTCTGACGTGGCTTTTTCCGGTAAATGAATTCAAGAACATACTTTAAAAAAAAACAATGACAATGACGAATAATTTCTTTCAGTGAAAAAAAATGTTGTTAAAATCCGATTGAGTAGAAAAAAAAAACAACGAAATAAAATATCAAACAGAATGAAATCAAATAAAACAAAAATCATGTTGAAAGTAAATCAAATTTAATCCACTGTCCACGGCTGCTAAAATCAGACCTCGAAGCAAACGAAATTTCCGGTAGGTTCGATTCCATAGTGTTTTATTTCGTCATTTTCACGATCGAAATACAAAATCTCGAAATGTGTTGATTTTGGATAAAGGGTTTGTTTACAGACCCTTAATCCTTTCTTAAAAATAACGAACTTAAGACGTGTTAACAAACACAAAACAACAAAAGTTATCTATAAATTATACATATCATAAAAGGTATTTCCACTTATAATTATTCCAATTATAATTACTAAAAGTCGCAAATTTCATCACGATATGCTGAAAGTCGCCCATTCCATTTTTCTTTTGACATTGAAATCTTTTGTAGACAAGAGTCTCCTCGATTGCTGTAAAACTTGTAAGCCCATGAAAAATTATAATATTTAAATAATTTCGGTTTTATAAGAGACAGAAATTACAATGTTCAGCAAAAACATGTATTTGAATGTAAAAAATCATTTGGCTCTAGATAAAAGAATGTTTTAAAGGGGCTTCATTTGGTCGAATAGGTCATTTGAAACGTGAGAAATTAGGAATGAGAAGTGAGTGAGTAATGAGGAATGAGAATGGAGACGTCTCACTTCTTACTCCAAATTTATCACTTTTCAAAATGACCTATTCGGCCACATGTCCTATTCGGTCAAATGGCCCTTTCGGCCAAACGACCCTTTTCGGCCAAATGATCCTTTCGGCCTAACGACCCTCTCAGCCTAACGACCCTCTCGGCCTAATGACCATTTTGGCCAAATGACCCTTTCTGCCAAATAACCCTTTCGGCCAAACGACCCTTTCGGCCAAATAACCCTTTCGGCCTAATGACCCTTTTGGCCTAATGACCCTTTTGGCCAAATCACCCTTTCAGCCAAATGACCCTTTCGGCCAAACAACTTTCGGCCTAATGGCATTCGGCCAAATGGATTTCGGCCAAACGACCCTTCCCCTATCAAAGCATGGAGCGTGGACAGCATGGAGCGACGTCGCAATTTTCTATAGAAATGAACGCAATAGAAAATTGCGACGTCGCTCCATGCTGTCCATCTATTGCCACAAGTTCTGAATCAATCCAGAATACTTATGTAGTTCTGTCCCCTGTTAGTCCCTTTTGACCTTTTGTCCTTTTCAACCTTTTGTCCCTTTTGACCTTTTGTCCTTTCGACCTTTTGTCCTTTCGAACTTTTGTCCTTTCGACCTTCTGTCCCTTTTGGTGTTTTGTCCTTTCGGCCTTCTGTCATTTCGATCTTTTGTTTTTCGACCTTTTGTCATAGATTCTTTTTTTCCTGATTGTCTTCCAACAAAAAAGAAATTAAGAAAGTCTACGTAGACTCTTGAGATCCCCCTGCCGCCATCGTATAGAAACGTAGACTGTTTTGACATAACAAAATTTATCAAAATTCTGATATTGTTGGTAATAAAAATACGTCACACTGTCGCTCAACTGCTCAGTTTGTTGATAGATTCACAGAACAAGCTTCGATAGTTATGTTGAGAAATTTCATAATTTTTTTAATGAATCTAATCGGGCTTACTTATTTTAATCCTGATAACTGCCTTGGTTCAGTTCTCAGGATAGATGCTTAAAACCATTTGCTGAAAATGTCTAAATACCAATGTACATAGGCAAATGAACAATCACTTTTAGATTCTGCCTTTCTGATCATAATTGGCCTTTATTACGTTCGTTTAAAGAGTCCAAACTCGAGTCAATTTGTCTCACTGCCGTCTTACGTTGAAACATTTTCAAATTTATTCGAATCTAAAATGACTGTAATAAAAATTCCTAAAAAATTAGAAATTTTCCATAAAAATAAATAGGAAATTGTCAATAAAGACATCAGGGTATAGGCGGTAGATAAACATCAATTTTCAACTATCTAAAACGAGTTCAGTACTTTCCATTTAATTCCACTACGTTTTGTTATCTTTACTGATACGTATTTCGACCTCAACTGTGAGGCTGTCTTCAGTGTCTCGTACTTTACTCGACTTGCAAGTACGAGAGTCAGGTATGGAGTTGAATGGAAAGTTCTAAACTCGTCTTAGACAGTTGAAGACTTTCCACTTAAAGGAACTTAAATAAATTTTCCCCAAATAATGCAAAATTTCTATAAATAATGAGGATTTTTTCACAAAACAAAAATAAATAAGCGCTTTTAAAAGCAAAAATGGTAATTTTAAAAGAAGAATTTTCATAAAGAAATCAAAATGTTTCATTGAAAAAAAAACGAAATTTCCATAAATAAAGTAATAAATAATTACAAAATTTTCCACTTATAATAAAATTCCTATTTCCACAAAAAAATTAAAACTATCCACAAAAACATCAATAAAAAGCAATGAAAAAAAAATGATAAATTTCCAACAAAAAAAAAAAAAATAAAAAAGCAATAAAACTGAGCATTGTTTTCAAAGATGACCCCTTGTTTTAGACTTTTTTAAATTTAATTAATTTCATTGCTTTTTCGTATTTTATGGCACATTTATCATTTTTATTGCTCTTTATTGATGATTATGTAGAAAGTATTTCGTTACCAACCCACCTTTGAAAACGAAAATAAAAATCTTTTTGTCTTTAAAGTTTTTTATCGCAACTTTTACTAAAAGAAGGGGAATTTATTCAAGTTTTATGGATTTTCTGGATTGGTACTCGGCTCCGGAGTTATTCCGGATTCGCCAATTTCCGTGAAGTGACCTCATAACAGGTTGCGGTGGAACGGCCGGAATCTGGAATACAAGCCATATTATGGACCGATCAAATTTCCGATCATATTTGGTATAGTTTATGCGCCGTTTTCGATCAAAATATCTAAAATAATCATTTCCGAAGTATGCGTTCTGAGAAATGGCCAAAAGCTAACACCCATTTTAAATCCGGATTATTAATATTAAATTTGGTGTTTTTTTCCAATAGAACATTTTGATTTCTTTATGAAAAATGCTTCTTTTATAATTAAAATTTTTGCTTAAAAAATGCTAGTTTGTTTATGGAAATTTTGCATTATTTGGGGAAATTGTATATTGATTTATTTATTATACTATGGTTTCTTTTTTGGAAATTTCCTTATTTTTTATGGAGAACTTCCAAATCTTTATGGATAATTGTGTAGTTCCTCTCTTGTAACAAACATATGTGTTACTACAATGGGTCTGGGGGTGAGAATGGGTCATCGCTCTCACCGGCAGCCTGGAGGTCGGATAGCAAAATCGTTCAAAAAGGTCTCTTATATTTTAGTCTTCTTGCCCTCAGATACATTCAATCTATTCTACACGCATTCTAAGTACTTGAAACAGTGACCCATTGTCACCCCCATTTGTCCCATTGTCACCCCCCAAGTAACATTTTTAGTTTTATCATACTCTATTAGCAGTTTTGGAGAGCAAATTTTCAAAACTAGCAATAAAACTAAAATCTACATGACAACCTCTTGATGACCGCTACAAGATTACGTTATGACTATATGACTAAGTGGACCACTCTTGAGATCGTCTTCAAAGCAAGTTTTATGTTATTCATAAGAGTTCCATAAAACCGCTGTCAAAAAAGGGAATTTCTTTTCCATGGAGCTTTTTGTTATTGTTTTGTAGAAAAAGGAAAATCGTAAAAATGGAAGAATGAAATAAAAAACAACATCACGGGCATTGATGAAAAATAATGTTCAAATATTGGAAATTGGATGCCCTGAATTCATCGCGTGCTTGCAAATTGAAAACAGGTGAAAACAGGTAAGAAAATCACCTGTCATAAGACGAGTTAATACAATCCCATTGAATTCCACCACTTAATTGTATCTTGACAAGATACAATTAAGTGGTGGAATTCAATGGGATTGTATAAACTCGTCTTATGACAGGTGAAAACATTCCACTAAAAAGCTCAAAATAATTTTCTTATAAGAAAATCAGTTTTTTTAAGTGCGCCGTCGTAATACTGTGATTTACGGCCAATTAATTAGTGTAAATAATAAATCGACATGCTGCCTTTTTTTCTGGTGGCATTCCGATTTGCAAGGAAACATTTCTCGTGCTTCAAATTTTGTAAAATCATCTTGAAATGCAGCGATTATTTAGTAGATTTTGCATTAGATTTTGCAAATTTTGATTAAATTTTGCAAAAGATTTGCGCCGATATAAAATTATTTTTTTCTACCAGCATGGCTGCTACTAAACTGTGAGCAATTTCGACGGCCAAAATAACATTTTTCATAACTTTCAATTACAATAAGTATTTTGCTGAAAGTTGCTGTTATCCGTTTCTTACGATCAGTTCTTCTTCATGATGGTCTATATTCAACAAGAATTGCTTTCTTGCTTTTCAATTTTGTGGTCAATTATCATTTCCACAGTTATGCAAATTTCATATTATTGAAAGCTTTTTTATATCGAATCGTTGTCATTGCACTATTCGTTGTGTATTTGCATTTATACCATTTTTATTAACGGGAGTAAAAGGATATAGCTTGCGTGATTTTAATTATCTGTTCCATTTTTAGAAGTGAAGTTTGACCAATAAACAACAAAATCTTAAATATGCGAATGCCCAGTTGGGAAAATTTATGTGTTTATTGTTTTCTTTGTTTACAATATTTGGGGAACATGGAGCAGAAACATCTGTTTTAGCCATTCGATTGACCATAGTTCACGAAGTTCAACATAATCATTGTGTTCTTGTACAATACCATTATAAACCTAATCAAAACTACTAAGTTTTATTTAGGTTATGCGTAAGACAAGTCCAATATATTCGGCTTTATGACAGTTTTCAAAATTGGTTTTATTGGAGTCCTCAAGATAATCATAAGGCCCCTAATAAGCTCATAAAGCATTTGACATTTGTGGTTTTATTGAACGTTTTATTACGATTTTGAACATAGCCTCAAGTCTTCTAATAAGGGTAATCTCGCGGCATTGAGCAAAGCAGCGATAAAGCCGTTAAAAAACTTAAATAAATCTTTGAAGCCTTGAAATTGTTACTTGGGCCCAGACGACGGTACTTCATAAAGGTTCAAAAGTGATTTTCGAAAAAAAGAAGGATTACAATTTAAAAAAAAATACTGCATGAACTAAATGAACTGCACAATTTCTAAATCAAGTATTAATTTGAACATTCATATTTCTCGTGGTCAGCACGATGATAGTTCATGAGCATGAGGATGAATGGAATGATCATATAATTCGTAGATTTTACTCCATGATTGAACAGAATGTTTGGCCATATGACCGGTTCAGCCAATTACATTTTCTGCAAAATGGTTCTTTCTGCCAAACGACCATTTTAGCCAAAAGATTTTTTGTGACAAATGACCTGTTCGATCAAACGACATTTTCGACCATATGATCATTTCGGCCAATGTCTTTCGGCCCTTCCTGTCGACCACAAGGCCGAAAGTTGTGTAGCCAAATTATTCATTTGGCTAAACAAACCTTCTGGCCGAAACCCATTTGGCTGAAAATTTACTTTGGTAGAAATGGAAATACGACCAGGCTGGTCTTTTCGGCCAGACCGTTGTCGAAAAATTCACTCCAAATTTATTGCTTATATGAGCAGGCTAATGAAACCTTAAAAACGTGCCAAATATTGGGTTTTGTTGCTGAAACAATTCGATAAAATTTGGAAGGTGCAAAGTTTAACCTACCGCTACCATGGAAAGGTTTAAAACTATACGGGAGAAGTCATCTTTTACAGACCTATGACCGTTACCTTCTCTCAGGATCGAATTGTTTGTTTTGTTATGATTCCAGCCTGTTAAAACATCGTCTTAGTGAGCACTTCATGACATGACACGGTGGATTCACAGAAAAAAATAACAAATGTCCCACATCAATTTGCATCACGCAAAGAGTTATTCAAAAAAATTGATAGAAATAGTTTAGATTTTTTTTTTGTTCACGCTTTATTTTTATGGCTGTCAGCTTTTCAAAGATAAAAAATGGCGTCATCCATCCGAACAGCAACAAGACAACACTTAGAAAATCCTCTCTCATCGGGACATCGGAAAATAACTTGGAATCGGGCAGTCAACGGTGAGCATTGAGAAGAAGAAATGCGGTCAGAATGGATGTTCTATTAGTGATCGGGGTCCTAAGCGTGAAATCCCAATGCGGTCAGAGATTTGGCCAAAAATATGGATCTGTCCTAGTCTTTTATCCAGAGAGCCAAGAGCCGGGAGGGACTGCATACGTACAAAGTGCAGAAGGTTCTAAATCGTGATGATCGGCAAAACACGGTAGGAAAGTCAAGGGCCTGGGAACTGCACACCCAAAAGATGACGAAGACTTATTGTCTCATCATAATGATGAGACTTACGTCATGGCGGACTTCTGGCAGTTGCTGGGGCTGCTGTTCTTCACTGTCCAGCACATGCAGAAACAAAGTTTGGCAAGAAATACATGATCTGGTATGCGATTAGGAGATCTACCCTGCATCTACAGAAGCGTCTGCTTACTCTATTGAAGCAATACGAGGGTCCTACGATCTTCTGGCCGGATCTAGCTTCGTGCCACTAATAAAATGTTGTCCTGGAGTGAAACGAAGCCAACGTCACTTTCGTGCCCAAAGACATGAACGCCCCCAACGTACCGGGATTAAGGCCCGTCGAAAAATACTGGAATATTACGAAGCAGGCACTACGGAAGCACCCCAAAAAGGTCAAATCTAAGGAAGAGATGAAGAAAAGTGGGTTTCCTCTTAGAAAAGCTGCCTCCAGATATATACACAGAACCTAATTAGTGGAGTTAAGCGTAAGGTGCGAGCGTCCGCTTTACAAATGGTTTTCATTTTATAGTCTGAAAGTTTGAAAAGGTTCGCTCAACTAGACAGTTTTTTACATCATTTTTTCCATGATGCAATTTGATGTGGGTCACTCTTTACTCTCATTGGTCCGGAGCTAAATACAAGTACTGGACGCCGGATCAAAGTACCTGGCTTAATCTGTGCAAGAATATAACAATACATAAAGATTTATGAATTTTGTACATCCTTGAGTAGATTTTAACGAGCATCTCTTGATTATAGGATGCAGCTTTGTTCCATAACGCCGCAATTTCCAATTTTAGTCCGTCATCTTGAATTTCTACAAACATTGGGTGTCAATTTTCGTGTTTTTGTGTGTCAAGCACGGTATCAGGTCTAACATTTTGTTCAGCCATTTCAGACTTTTTCGCGGTAAAATTCGGAGCACGCTGACATTTTCACCTCGAGGAACTTGCAGGAGGAATGGATTTTCCTGACTAAGTTCCTGGCAATGTATGTAGTTTCATCTTTGCCGACATCGTACACTCCACAGAATTTGTACACGAACTAACCGAAAACTTTGATATAAACATTTCTTATTTAAGTGAATTAACTCCAATAATGGGGAAAATACACCCATTCCGTGAAGAAAGAGTATGGAAGTTGATCATTTTCTATTCATCCAACAACCAACATTTTTTTATTTGGTAAAATTTCTCAGCTATTGGGGTGCCATATATTCCCAACAACTTTGACTTTGTCATTCAAAATTCATTTTTAGGCTCACATTTGTACATAACAACTCAATTCGGCAAATCTACAATTCATTCTCAACACTCGTTGTCGAAGTTAAATTAGGTGTACGAAAAAAGCTAACAAAACGCTGTATGTGCCACTGCCGAAAAAGCAGCCGCGTACGTATTTCCACCTACATACTTCCAATCACAAACCCGCCAGAGCCCCGAATGGTCATGAATAGCGCCATACGCTAATCATGGAAATGAGCCGAATATCAGCCGACAAACAGACTGCCGCAGTACGGAATAAAAAGCCAACTCAGGTATAGCAATGCAACGGGAGGGTGCCCAAAACCCCGGCAACATAAACATCAACCGGTATATCATCATCGTTCATGTCGGTCCACCCAGTCCAATATTGGTGGGCTAAAAGACATAACCCAACATACCGACCAAATAACTCACCATCATAAGTCGAACTGGGGAGGAAAAATTGTGTTTTTTTTCTCTTGGTGGGAAATACGAACGAGGATACCGGAAAAGCATTAGGACGATGCCAATAGGAGCAGAGCGGTGGCAAACCAGGGGCATCCTTGAGGAATGTAAATTTTATCGATATACCTACACAGTTTCGTGTGAGGCTTAGCCAAATACCTGCCTGCTGCCTGCCATATTATTCATCATTGCTGATACTACACGGGCGGGTTTTTTTTCGGTTGTCGTCGTCGTCGTCAACTGTGAGCTGCCTGATATTACCATCTGAACGACATGTAGCTAGATTTAGTTTTGCTTTGAACGAACATTTGTTCGATTCTGCCTGTGCTAAGGATTTAAAAAAAAGCGATTCAGAATGAATTATAATAATTTGCTGTTTCGGTTTAATAAGTTTTCAATTACTAAGGCATTGAATCTGATTCATGTAATAAATTAAATATTGAATAAAACAGATTGGTCAATAACTCTACAAGTGATGTTTACACATTTGATAATGTGTGGTCTCTGTTCATAATTGTATAAAAATTCTATGAGCTAGCAACAATAATCGAGTGAGACACGTCAGCGCCCTTGATAGTGAAATCGTTCAATGTTGGAACATACTGAATACGATCGGGTTCAAATTTAAGTTGAAACAAAACATTTTTAAATCTCTTTATATTCTCGATTCAAAAGCTGAACATTGTTCCAAAGCGGATTGCATAAAGATTATGCTGTGAGCGGATTTTATTCCATTTGAGCAGGTTAAAAACAAGAAAATGAAGACCGCATAATAATATTTTTAATCAAATTGTGCCAATGCCTTATCTCACCGTTGTTATTTTTCATCAGCTTGTCTCGCACTATGGCACTGGTTATCAGCAAAACGCCGCATCAATCAGGGATTCCGGGACCATAAAGCATAGGTCGAGTACAAACATTCAGGAAATTTGACGCACAGTTGTAGGAAAATTTGCGCACCGTAAAGCTGATAATCACTCACACATTTTCTTATGTTTAAACTATATTCTAGAACCTAAATTGAAATCAAAATATGTACTTTTATTCTACCGAGTTACCGACCATTTCTAGTTTCAGTTCGCATTTATTGTCGAATACAATTGTAAAACATTGTAGTGAAGCCACCCAAAAAACCGCTCCAGCCGTTTCGGAAAAGATGAATAACTAATAGCACTGCCCCGGGCCAAACGGGTGGCGTTCGCATTTTGCAGTGCCATAAAACCATAAAAACGTTATAGTGGCAATTGCCCTTGACAGTTTTACGCGGCCACGTTCGACGACCGGTGCTGTTGGGGGACCTTCCGGCCTGATGGAAAACAACCCACTCCCGGGGTATGGGCGAGATTTTTCGTGTGCATCACCGAAATGGCGCGACGCACGGCTCAATTCCAAACTAGGGTTTCGGAGTGCATGCGGGTCACTATTTAAATAGACGGGTATTATTACTTTCAAATGGAGTGGGTTGGGGATTTTTACGATCCGTTACCGTACGTGTGGTAATAAAAATGTATTTAAAGTTTGCACACTAAGGGGGAGGGATTGGTTGATGAATCAACATGAGTTGGTTTGTTTTGTTGTTGGATGGTCAATAAGCTGATGTAGCAGTTCCGATGGAACTTTTCTCAGTTCATACATTAGACGTTAGGTATGAAGTTTGCAATATCTTCTTTTATTATTATTTATTCAAAACGTGTTACAGGTGGAATTTCAACAATAAGGATTCGTTAGATACTGCATCACTCTATGGTCGGTTGCTACTTTCTGGATACCAAAACTAACTGAAAACATGTGTCATACATATAAAAATTTGTTAGGTCAAGGAACAGATCATAAAAGTAGAAAAATATGAGATTTTTAAAGCAGCAACATAATATTTACATTGAAAATTTGGAAATTGCCAATACAGAAATCAGGGTATGAGAAATAAATGAATATAAAATTTCCACAAATAATGCAAAATGTTCATAAACAGTTAAGAATGTTTGACAAAACAAGAATAAATTAGCACTTTTTAAAGCAAGTTGCAATTATAAAAGAAGATTTTTTTTTATCAAAATGTTCAACGAAAAAATTCAAATTTTCCAATAGACAATTACAAAATTTTCAACAAAATCATTTTTTTTTCAGACAAAAATTGAAAATTTTCCATAGAATAATCAATAAAGAGCAATGTAAAATAAGAAAATTTCCATAAAAAATACAAAAAAGCAATTGAATTGATTAAATATCATAAAACATCAGTTTCAATGCTTTGTTATATTTATGAAAGTTTTCATATTTTTTATTGCTCTTTGTTGATTTTTTCGTGGAATATTTTTAGCCTTTTGTTGGAAAAAAAATATTTTAGGGAAAATTTTGTCTATTGATTGCTATTATTGATTTATTGATGGAAAATTTGCATTTTCTCCGTGGAACATTTTGATTTCTTTTTGGAAAATTCTTCTTTTATAATTGCAAAGTTTGCTTTTAAAAGTGCTAATTTCTTTTTGTTTTGTGGAAAATTCCTCATTGTCAAATGGAAATTTTGCATTATTTGAGGAAATTTATTATTTATTTGTTGCTTATACCCTGACTTTTTTAAGTTTTTTTATGAAAAGTTTATAATTTTTATTGAGTTGTTATTTGTTGTTTTTATTGAGTTGTTATTTTATTGTTTTTATTTGATTTGATTTCAAGATTCAAAAAAGATGGTAGAAATTAGATTCCAAGACTGGGTTACACAATAGGCAATGACACTTTCGATGAAAGTCATTAAGCCGAAAGCCACTACTCTTCCAAAAATTTTTGGGTACAGTAGTGGCTTTCTCCTTAGCCGTGCGGTAAGACGCGCGGCTACAAAGCAAGACCATGCTGAGGGTGGTTGGGTTCGATTCCCGATGCCGGTCTAGGCAATTTTCGGATTGGAAATTGTCTCGACTTCCCTGGGCATAAAAGTATCATCGTGTTAGCCTCATGATATACGAATGCAAAAATGGTAAACATGGCTTAGAAACCTCGCAGTTAATAACTGTGGAAGTGCTTAATGAACACTAAGCTGCGAGGCGGCTCTGTCCCAGTGTGGGAATGTAATGCCAATAAGAAGAAGAAGTGGCTTTCTTCTGAATGACTTTCGGTCAAACAGCATTTTCGTCTGAAAATTTGCACAGCTCACCAATTGAATAGCTTTCCTGGGATTAAAACGCCATTCTCACTGTACATGACGGGGAGTTTCAATAATTCAAGACCAATAACGATGCCGGCCACGTCGTCACAGTCAATTTAGTATTAGGGGGAAAATAAGTCCGAAACTCATTGCTACAAGAGACCGATGAATCCTCTGCATCTCCGTGAGTGGGATATGGAAAGGATAGTTGGTTAGATGAGAAGGTAATCTATAGGAAAATCTCATGGATCTTGGTATGCGACTATTTATTTCTACGGAACGGCGCCATATTCATACATATTCATACTGATACGAAGACGAAAACTCAAAGCGCGCTTAAAGTATTTCACCGAATAATAAATATATTTTTTCTCTTCGCGACGACTAAAACATGCACTGTATTCGTTCGATCGATGGCTTCTGCCAACTAACGAAGATCGTGCTTGTCTCGACCGGACCAAAGCGCAATACAAACGCATGATCTACAGCACACTCAATTTTTTTTCTTAACACGACGACCGAACCACGCACTGTACTGAATTTGTCCGATGGCTTCTGCCAACTCGATCATTCTGCTGTCTGAAACAAGAGAAAACGCGCACTGTACTGATTAGTTTTATTACCGGCCGCGCAATGCAGTACACAATATTGCCTGTCGTTTGTTCGAACAGGTCATTTGGCCGAAAAGTTGTTTGATCGAAAAGGTCGTATAGCAGAAAGGGTCATTTGGACGAAAATTACAAAAGGCCGAACGAGTAAAGGGCTTGAAATATAGTATGGCCAAACAGGTCGGCCGTTCAAATCGTTCGGCTGAATGATAGTGAATGTTAAAAAAGTGAAGTGATTGATGACAATTGAGAAGTGACAAATGACTCCCCACTCCTAAGAGAAGTTAGAAAGAAGATGTTTGACTCCTCATTTCTCGCTTCACACTTCGTACCACTCACATTGCACTTCTCACGGAATAAGTAAGAAAGCGGGGTGCAAAAAAAAATGTGAAGCAAGAAATGAGCAGAAAGAAGTGAGAAATGATACTCTGACTTCCGTCTCTCACTCTTTATTTCACACTTCTCATTTGGAAAAAAGTAAGAAGTGGGAAATGAGAAGTGAAAAAAGAGGAAAGAGAAGACCTCTGACTTTTCTGACCTTTCTTTGACCTCTGACTAATCATTTCTCACTTCTCATTTCATACTTCTAACTTTTTTCTATGAGAAGTGAGAAATGAGGGATGAAAAGTGAAAAATGATGAGTGAGAAGTTGGAAGACTTTTCACTTCTAATTTATCATTTCTCATTTTTTGTTTCTCATTATTATTATATCTCACGTCTTAATTAACATTATCACTTTACACTTTTCATATGCACTATTGTTCGGCTAGAGGACAATTTTGGCTATATGACTCGCTTAGCAAATGATATTTACACTCGTGGGATCCTTTTGGCCAAATAATATTTTCTGCCATATGACCTTTTCGACGAAACGACTATTTCGGCCGAAGGGTCTCTTTGGCCAAATGACTTTTCTGACAAATTGACCAATTTAGATTTATTCGGCCAAACGACTTTCGCACAAAATTTTCGTTTTTTTATGTTTTTGTTCCATAGCTTAGGCTTTTTTACTTTCCGCCAGGTGCCCATTTGGTGCCCTGGCCACTTGACAAAGTGAAGAACAGAATACCGTTCTCAAATTTACTGTGACGAATATTAAAAAAAGAAATGTTTGAATGAATCAAACGCATAAGGTAGATTTTTTATGTCTTTATTTTTGTGATTTTTATTATATAACGACATAAGGCAGAAATATGAACATAAGTACTTTAGCATAATGGACGTTTTGCATAGTTATTTATGTCATGAACAGTTTTTTGGGGTTTTTCATGCCTAACGGATTATATCCGTCATTTATACCAAGTGAATCAATTGAACGTTTTGTATAAACTGGCAAATTGAAGAAATAACTACAGTGAATTCTCTCTTACTCGATATTGAAGGGACTATCAAGTTAGGGAGGTATCGAGATAGGGAACATATTTATATTTGGCCGAGTAGTTAAAATTTGTTTCCTTATTAAGTGAAGTGAATAGTGAACAGCGAGAACTGAGAAGTGAGAAAAACGGAAGTGAGTATTGAGTGGTGAGATGTAAAGAGAAAGTATTTCGTTGCTTACTTGTCATTTCCCGGTGCTAACTTCTCACTTCTTTATACTCCCTTCTCATTACTCACATCTCTCTCCTCATTTCTCACTTCATTAAACATACTTCTTACTTTTCTATCCGTACATCTCGCTTTTCACCTTCCTCTTCGAACTACTCTCTTCTCACTCCATGCTTCTCACTATTCATTTCTCACTTCGCACATATCACTTCGCACTTCTCATTTCTCATTTTTCACTTTTCACTCCCTTCTCACTTATAACTCCTTATATCTCACATTTGCCAAATCATTTCTCACTTATCACTTCTAGCTTCTAACTTTTCATTTCTTATAACAACTTCACACGTCGAATTTATCACTTTTAACTTCTCACTTCCCTCGCCTCACTTCTCATTTCTTAATTTTTACATCTAACTTCGCATTTCTCACTTCTCATTCCTCACTTCACTCTTTTCACATCGCACTTCAAATTTCTCACTTCTCACTTTTCACTTCTCACTTCTTTTTATTGATTCCTCCTCATTCCCCATTTTTCACTTTTTACTTCTAACTTCTCACTTATTACTCACTTCACTTCTAACTTCTCATTTCTTACATATAAATTTCCACTTCAAACTTCTAACTTTTCACTTTTCATTTATTAGTTTTCACTTCTCACTACTCACATTGCACTTCATATTTTTCTCACTTATAACTTCCTAACACTTAACACTTCAAATTTATCACCTCTCACTTCTCCTTTCTCACTTCGTACTTCTCATTGCTTACTTCGTACTTCTCACTTTTCACCTCACTCTTCGATTTTCTCACTTCTCTTTATACATTCCTCACTTCTCATTTCCATTTTTCATTTCTCACTTTTAACTTCTGATTTCTCATTTCTCACTTATCACTTTTCACTTCTAACTTCTCACTTTTTACTTCTCTATTTTCACTTCTTATTACTTTACTTCTCATTTCTCAAAACTCAGCCAAATTTCATTTTTCCATTCATATTTGTTTGAGACACTTTACGGAATGATTTTCAACAAGATACCAAAAATTAAATTTACAAGCTACAATAAAAAAAGCTAGCTCATTCAAAATATATGTTAAATTAAAAAAATTTGAGGTTTTGTCCGGCTTTCCGCCACTGTGCGGCGGTGTTCACTAGGTTCATCCAAATACATAACCTATGATTAGTCTTGTGTCTCCATTGCCCAATTTTTGAGTAAATTACGTTTACTAGGTGTAAACTGTGATATACAGCGAACTGAAATATTTTCTTTTTGGACATCAAATATATAATTTCGACATGGAAATTGCATATATTTTGGACAGAGTCATTTTCTCCTAATTTAAAAATGGCCACCTACAGATCTCAATGGTATGACTTACCTACACGTATCCACATTCATTTAAATGCATTTATTTGCTTAACTGACATAGATTAAACCAGAAATTAACATTGTTTCGTAATCTTATCGATATCATTGAAAACAGCCTGAAAGTTGGCAATTAATGGTTCATCCATGTACTGTACATGGGGTGACCAATAAATGTCTGATGCATAAAAACATAACTTCATTTTGGTCACTCCTTTTTCATCCGTCTCAAGTTCATGTTAAGCGATTGGAATATGTTAGTATCTCAATTACAATCAAACTTTGGCCGCAGGACCTCAAGATTGCCGTTTGAACCAATTTAAACGTGTTTCAGGTGCATGTTACGAAGAGTCCTATAATGCATGTTCTCCTGCATACTGGCGTCCAGCAGGCACTTTGGTAGAAAGCTTTACATTTTAGATAATTTTAAAGATAAATAATAGTTGATTTGGGAATTCTCATCAGAAGCCGCTAGAGTTGAGGTAAAAGTATGCAATGATCATACTTTCGATAAAAAATTTCCTACACATTATCTAATATTGATCGAAGAAGCTCAGGCTTGTCCAAAATATGTACATGTCCAAAATATATCATTTACCCTAATCAGAGAATAAATCAATTTTAGGCAAAACGAAGTTGTTGACATGAAGTAATGGTAGCCCCCTGGTAATGACGATGATAGTTGCATGTTGAAGTATGTGTGTGTAACTTTCTGACGAAGCATAACTTCTTATGTGTATTGTATGTTTGTTATGATTATCCAATCCGTACTAGCTTGTGAACGAATAAAGACGTTGAGTGAAACAGTATCCGAGACATTGAATTGTTCCCTAATATTCACACTATTTCCCTGGCAAGAGTTGTCCGAGTTCGGTTCCGGTTATAACCGCATCTCGTACACTGAGTAATCCATCAGGTTATGGGCCCAGCACGCTTCCAATGCGTTTCGTGAACGTGTCGAAAGTTTATACTTGTTCTCCGTCGGAAGATGAAGGTGTAGCTTTAATGTTGAACAGAGAAAATTGGTGGGAAAAGTGCCGTTGGTGATGATTTGATCAATAATAAAAAGGAACGATAAATAGCAAACCAGTAATGAGTTTTAATCGAGGAGGAGCGGTTGTTAGTTGCCATGTTTGATGTGTAAGAACTTGCCCGTGTTTTTGTTTGTTTGCCGGATACTAAGCCAAGCTGGAGGTTGGGAAAAGAGACTGTCCTAAGCCTGAGAACAGATTTATATTTTTCTTAATTTTTTCGCCAAATTTTTGTATGGGTGACTATATTGAGGCAATAACTTCAAATCCAAATATCCTAAAACTTTGATAGAATGTTGACATTTTCATCAGTACAGATCATTAGGCATATTTATGGCTTTGTACTGTGAAAAAACGAAAGCATTTGGTCATTGGTATGAAAAGTTGTTTAAATTTTGCGTGACCAATAAAAAATCTTTAGGAAGGTCAAAACATACAAACTGCCCTGCAGAATAAATAAGGTTGTCAATCCAAAAAATAACTCGCCACACAAATATCATTTGTCTTGAGGATCTATACTAAAAAATACGCTAGAACAAAACTACTTTAATTCTCGATAAAACAGGGGGTGATCAAGTCTCGCCGGGGATCAAGTCTCCCCACCTTCCCCTATACTAAAAATTCTTGATTTTCTTGGGTTTTCGAATCTTTCGGTAGTTTTGTTACTGCTTTGGAGTTTTTACGAATGTAATTATTTCTGTATATTTGACAGAGTACTCGTGTTGGGTTCTCTCATATAGAAAAATCCACTATTTGGCTCCCTACTTATCTTCTTAACATGCTTTCGACACATATTATTATTATATTCATACATTTGGACGCAATGAATATTAAATGGAAACGATAAAAAAGAAAGTTCTAATGCGAAGGAATATGATTGCATAAAACTGAGTTGAGCATGCATGAAATTAAATTTTATTTACAAATAGTGTTTAATAATAGATTACCATTAAAAAACTATGGAAAGATTTCCAATTCATTAACAAAAAACCCAGATTAATCCACCTAGCAGTGATGATGCCTTTCTCGCGCATTATAAAATATATTAAAAATCACATTAGAAAGGTCAAAAAATCTGTTTTTGGGAATAGATCACATTTTTCCGATCATTTTGCATGGTTTTGCATTGATTAAAATGCATTGCCACCACTATTTGCACGGAAATATCTCTTTCTCTTTCGCTCCTCATAAATTTTGACGTTTACTGGCCTTGTTGTTTTCTAATTTCTTTGCAGTAAAAAAAAAAGACAAAGCAGTCCGTCCAGTGCTCTATTGACTTCTCCAAAACCAGAATCACCAACACTAATATCACTGTGTTGGATGTGTAAAATAAAAGTGGGTGGTAATCCAGTTGCAGCAAAACTATCACAAACACTTTGAGAGGAATACTGCGGAATCACGCACACTTATATTCATTTGGAGAAGTCAATTATATGAAAAACAATCACGCCGCTCTTGAACGCGGCACACTTCGATCTCCTTTGGTATCTTAACCATCATCCTCCCTTGATACTTTTTAGGGACTTGAAAATGACTCAAAAAATCATAACTCCTTTGATTCTTTTCCGGTTTTGACGATTCATCTACAAACTACGTAACGCTTTGCAACCATTCCTTACTGAGACACAGGGGGAAGAGGGGGTTTTATTAATCGTTACGTAACAAAATAACCAAATAAAATCAAAATCAGATAGGGGAAAATACCTATTCTTGGCAGTCTAAGACATTCGCCAAATTGAATGATAAAAATAATGAGTAATTACACTAAAACACAGGTATAGTTCAACTGGTATACATTCGTATGCTCTTCCTTTGATGATTGGTGTTCACTTAATATAATATCTTTTACCACAAACTTAGTAAATTTAATATAAAGTAACAGGTCAACTTTTCTTCTATTGGCATAGCAATTTCTATTATCAGCAATGGTTTTGCTCCCTTCAGCAACTAGACATGGAAGTAGAAAACTAGTAATGTATTGGTGCCAGATGCTGGTTGTTTATATCCTCTAGTAGTAAAATTCATTCATAATAATCGGCCGCACGCTCATCTCGCTTCACTCAACTTTGGAAGAAATTTTATTAATTATCAAAACTGGCTTAAAACAAAATATGAATTTTAGCCTTGGCATCAATTTTATATCACGTGGAAGATAGGCAAAAACATTTAAACACATTGTGAAACAAATTTTACCCCAGACGTGAATGGCAGATAGGGTACCCGTGTACCCAGATATTGACAATTTCATAACTTTTACCATTTTTAACCTATTTGAATAATGTTGGCCAATTTGGAGAAGGGAACTTACATACTTTTCGTCCGCTGCCAAGATTTACATCTTTTGTCTTTTGAAATGCCTTAGAGTCTTCACGCGTAAGCAAAAGTCTATCAACCAGTTTCAAATATACAACTTGCTCTTTACGGTCCTTAGATTTGAAGGTCCTTAAATGATATGTTTGTTTCATCAAAATAATCATGGGTGTTGTGTACAACGATGTAAACTATGTAAAACCAAATCTATACACTTAAGATTGAGTTGGAGCCACCTCATTCGTACACTACGTTTCACAGTTGAATAATTGATAATACCCTAAAAGTAGGCAATTATTTATGTTTGAAATGCGCTATGTAGGAACGGGAATGGTTATGATTTTTGATGATGAGCTTGGAAAGTATTAACACCCAAAAGGCCAAGCTCTTTGAGAAAGCGATTTTTGATTTTGAAAAAATCATAACTTTTTTATTTTTTGTCCAATTTTGATGAAATTTTGACACAAGGTCCAATTTTTATTCTAGTGTTGGCTGCACACTGAGTTTTTCGGAATTTCTGGATGGTTCCGGAATTATTCCAGATTCCCTTGGGGTACCAGCAAACTGGTGTTTGGGGTATTTCGCCAGTTACTCAATATTTCTCCATGGAACCCATATCAAACAGTATAAAAAAATGTTGCCACACTAATAACGAGTCTCATAGCGATTTTTCCGAAAGTTGGTCTTCCATACGGACATCCCCAGGAAGCTTCCAAATGTCCCCAGGGAACCTGTAATGGGGACAATTTCGATTTTGCTCCGAAACATGTCGTGCGACGGCTCTTTCTTCACAATTTTTCATGAATATACTCGCTGTTGTTATAAAAGTGGTCTATGGTCAGTTTGGCCACTCTTGTGACACCCGGAATGCCCCCAGGGAACCTGTAAAGGGGACAATTTCAATTTTGCTCCGAAATATGTCGTGCGACGACTCTTTCTTCACATTCTTTTATGAATATACTCGATGTTGTTATGAAAGTGGTCTATGGTCAGTTTGGCCACTCTTGTGACACCCGGAATGCCCCCAGGGAACCTGTAAAGGGGACAATTTCGATTTTACTCCGAAACATGCCGTGCGACGGCTCTTTCTTCACAATTTTTCATGAATATACTCGCTGTTGTTATAAAAGTGGTCTATGGTCAGTTTGGCCACTCTTGTGACACCCGGAATGCCCCCAGGGAACCTGTAAAGGGGACAATTTCGATTTTGCTCCGAAATATGTCGTGCGACGACTCTTTCTTCACATTCTTTTATGAATATACTCGTTGTTGTTATGAAAGTGGTCTATGGTTAGTTTGGCCACTCTTGTGACACCCGGAATGCCCCAGGGAACCTGTAAAGGGGACAATTTCGATTTTACTCCGAAACATGCCGTGCGACGGCTCTTTCTTTACAATTTTCCATGAATATACTCGCTGTTGTTATAAAAGTGGTCTATGGTCAGTTTGGCCACTCTTGTGACACCCGGAATGCCCCCAGGGAACCTGTAAAGGGGACAATTTCGATTTTGCTCCGAAATATGTCGTGCGACGACTCTTTCTTCACATTCTTTTATGAATATACTCGTTGTTGTTATGAAAGTGGTCTATGGTCAGTTTGGCCACTCTTGTGACACCCGGAATGCCCCCAGGGAACCTGTAAAGGGGACAATTTCGATTTTACTCCGAAACATGCCGTGCGACGGCTCTTTCTTCACAATTTTTCATGAATATACTCGCTGTTGTTATAAAAGTGGTCTATGGTCAGTTTGGCCACTCTTGTGACACCCGGAATGCCCCCAGGGAACCTGTAAAGGGGACAATTTCGATTTTGCTCCGAAACATGTCACGCTACGGCTCTTTCTTCACAATTTGTTGTGAATAAACTCACTGTTCTTACAAAAATGGTTTGGCCACTCTTGTGACACCCGGAATGCTCTCAAGGAACAATTAAATGGAACAATTTTGATCTTGCTCCGAAACATGTCGTGTGATGGCTCTTTCTTCACAATTTCTTATGAATAGATTCGAAATTCTTATAAAAGTGGTCATTGGTCTGTTTGGCCACTTTGTTCAGAATTGCTAACGTATTCTTTTCAGAATCCTAAATAAATTCTGTTCAGAAAACCATTCGATTTTTCTTTCAGAATCGCAAACAGATTCTGTTAGGAACCTTCAACGGGTTCTATTCAGAATCTCAAACGGATTGGGATCCGAATTCCAAACAAATTATGTTCCGAATCTCAAACAGATTCTTTTCAGAATCCTAAACGGACTCTGTTCAGAATTCTGTAAAAATTCCTCTCCAAATCTTAACCGAAATTATGTTCAGAATTACGAACGGATTTTGTTTAGTACTCCAATCGAAACGGATTCTGTTTGAAATTTTGAATCCCGTACAGATTCGTTTCAGAATCTCAAATAAAGTCTGTTTGGAATTCCAGACGGATTTAGTTTAGAATCTCGAACGAATTTTGCTCATAATCCTGAGTGGATGCTTCTTAGAATCTCGAGCCGATGCTAATCAGGATCCCAATAAAGTTTTTCTCAGAACTTCACCCTAAATTTTTACGACAAGTTATTGTTCACTAAGCCTCGAGCATATAAAACATGAGATCGAAATCATAGAATGGGTCAGCATATAATCAACTGAGCCGAAAGGTGCTATGGCGAAAAAAACAATTTCTCGTGTCAAGTCTGCTACTGCAAAAAATGTACTATAGACCTGAGTGCTGCTGAAAGAGTCGTCTTTTTGCTCTCAAGCGAGTGAAGGGGTATTTTGAAAATATTCCCATGAGCCAAACTATTTTGCAGTTACTTAGTTGTAAAAAAATTCTCGCTCTTAAGATTTATCTTTTCATGCTGCATGAGGGGGCACAAATGCGCGATACTCGACAAATCGATTTTATTCGAACCTCCCAGCTATAGACTAAAAATCAGCTTTGGCGATAAAACCTGTAGAAATAATGTCCTCACAAGTACATAATTTATTTGAAAAAGACTCACAGGAATAAAATATGTTATCCAAATACACAATATTCTGTAATATGAATATAGACTGAAAAACAAATGCTGTAATAATAAGTTCAAGTTCATAAAAAGTTAGTACGTATTTAAACCCCCTATTCGATTTTCCAGCAGTCAGTTCAGCGGATACGGGCATCGAGGTTTTTTTAAACTAATTGCTTGAAAAGGTGCTTCCGTTGCATGTAGTTTATTCTCCAACGGGATTCGAAATTCGAGTCTTTCAATTACCTGCAGGGTAACATTAATTATATTTTATTTCTGAGACTGCTGTTGGTAGCGAGGAATAAATACGAAATATCGTCAACCGTAACACACTACGTGAAAGTGATTACCGTGTTAAGGGAAAAAAATATATGTATGTATGAATGCCATCATTATTTTCAATAAACTTTCACACAGTTCTGTTTTGTCTTGAATATCAGATTCCCCAGTAAGTCCTGGTTGAAAGTTTACTTTTTCTCCGACTTCAAGACATCATCACTAGTTCTTTAAACTGTTTCTATGTGTGCACATTTAGATTACTCCGAGGATACTGCAAGCAGCGTAGGGCTAGTAGGATATCGCAAGGGACAATATACGGAATATTAGGTAGAAATGACAGAATGCTTCATTACTTATTCAAAACTCCCATCACTTGTAACTATGAAACAATCAGCCATTGGCTGTGATTTTACTCTAAACATTCTAACGAATACCGTAATTCTACATGCTTTCATATATGTTCACGATGTCAAGCGTGAATTATAGCGAAGCCTGTTTCTATTTGTTCCTCTTTTGACTGGTGCCGCATCAAAATCAATGACTGTCATCGTCAAAATTCTTTGAATTCTATAATCCCATTGTATTATATTATGTGGGCATCGATGAAACACAAAGTATTCGGTGATACATCATTTACAGACTTTTGCAAATAGAAGCCGGTTGCGACAGTATATAGATGCAAAAAGGGCTTGTTTTTATCTGAATTTTAAATCTTACTTTTCTTCGTATCGATAAAATTTTCTCAAATTCCCTTGACCTTCAAATCCAGTTGTCAAGCGATATTGAGATTGATCAGTTGTAAAAATGGAGAGCTCATCGGAGTCGGATCTAGTCACCGTGCATTCTGATGTCGACGAATTCGTCTGTGATCTGAACAGCGACGAAGAGCTTTTTGAAGTGCATCTGTTTGCATACGAAGAGGATGAAACGACATTTTTTAACAAATCAGGAGATTTTAAGTGGTCAACAAAGCGACCTTCCAAAGTTAGTTAAAATGATGCAAAACTTGAACGTGACAAAAGTTTCAATCTAAAGTAAAATAAGTTCACCTAAAAAAGCATTTATGGAGTTTTTCGACGAGGAGATGATGGATAGGTTAATGCTATACACAAATACGGAAGCTGCTGCAAGGAGTGATACCAATTATCGTCCCTCGACCACTTTCATAACAACAGCGAGTATATTCATGAAAAATTGTGAAGAAAGAGCCGTTGCACGACATGTTTCGGAATAAAATCGAAATTGTCCCCTTTACAGGTTCCCTGGGGGCATTCCGGGTGTCACAAGAGTGGCCAAACTGACCATAGACTATTTTTATAACAACAGCGAGTATATTCATGAAAAATTGTGAAGAGAGAGCCGTCGCACGACATGTTTCGGAGCAAAATCGAAATTGTCCCCTTTACAGGTTCCCTGGGGGCATTCCGGGTGTCACAAGAGTGGCCAAACTGACAATAGACCATTTTTATAACAACAGCGAGTATATTCATGAAAAATTGTGTAGAAAGAGCCGTCGCACGACATGTTTCGGAGAAAAATCGAAATTGTCCACTTTACAGGTTCCCTGGGGGCATTCCGGGTGTCACAAGAGTGGCCAAACTGACAATAGACCATTTTTATAACAACAGCGAGTATATTCATGAAAAATTGTGTAGAAAGAGCCGTCGCACGACATGTTTCGGAGAAAAATCGAAATTGTCCCCTTTACAGGTTCCCTAGGGGCATTCTGGTGTCACAAGAGTGGCCAAACTGACCATAGACCACTTTTATAACAACAGCGAGTATATTCATGAAAATTGTGAAGAAAGAGCCGTTGTACGACATGTTTCGGAATAAAATCGAAATTGTCCCCTTTACAGGTTCCCTGGGGCATTCCGTGTCACAAGAGTGGCCAAACTGACCATAGACTATTTTTATAACAACAGCGAGTATATTCACGAAAATTGTGAAGAGAGAGCCGTCGCACGACATGTTTCGAGCAAAATCGAAATTGTCCCCTTTACAGGTTCCCTGGGGCATTCCAGGTGTCACAAGAGTGGCCAAACTGACCATAGACCACTTTTATAACAACAGCGAGTATATTCATGAAAAATTGTGAAGAAAGAGCCGTTGTAATGACATGTTTCGGAATAAAATCGAAATTGTCCCTTTACAGGTTCCCTGGGGCATTCTGGTGTCACAAGAGTGGCCAAACTGACCATAGACCACTTTTATAACAACAGCGAGTATATTCATGAAAAATTGTGAAGAAAGAGCCGTTGTACGACATGTTTCAGAGTAAAATCGAAATTGTCCCCTTTACAGGTTCCCTGGGGCATTCCGGTGTCACAAGAGTGGCCAAACTGACCATAGACTATTTTTATAACAACAGCGAGTATATTCACGAAAAATTGTGAAGAGAGAGCCGTCGCACGACATGTTTCCTGGAGCAAAATCGAAATTGTCCCTTTACAGGTTCCCTGGGGCATTCCGGTGTCACAAGAGTGGCCAAACTGACCATAGACCACTTTTATAACAACAGCGAGTATATTCATGAAAAATTGTGAAGAAAGAGCCGTTGTACGACATGTTTCGGAATAAAATCGAAATTGTCCCCTTTACAGGTTCCCTGGGGGCATTCCGGGTGTCACAAGAGTGGCCAAACTGACCATAGACCACTTTTATAACAACAGCGAGTATATTCATGAAAAATTGTGAAGAAAGAGCCGTTGTACGACATGTTTCGAATAAAATCGAAATTGTCCCTTTACAGGTTCCCTGGGGGCATTCCGGTGTCACAAGAGTGGCCAAACTGACCATAGACTATTTTTATAACAACAGCGAGTATATTCACGAAAAAATTGTGAAGAGAGAGCCGTCGCACGACATGTTTCGAGCAAATCGAAATTGTCCCCTTTACAGGTTCCCTGGGGCATTCCGGTGTCACAAGAGTGGCCAAACTGACCATAGACCACTTTTATAACAACAGCGAGTATATTCATGAAAATTGTGAAGAAAGAGCCGTTGTACGACATGTTTCGGAATAAAATCGAAATTGTCCCTTTACAGGTTCCTGGGGCATTCCGGGTGTCACAAGAGTGGCCAAACTGACCATAGACCACTTTTATAACAACAGCGAGTATATTCATGAAAATTGTGAAGAAAGAGCCGTTGTACGACATGTTTCGGAGTAAAATCGAAATTGTCCCCTTTACAGGTTCCCTGGGGGCATTCCGGGTGTCTCAAGAGTGGGAAAGCTGGCCAGAGGCTATTTGTATAACAACAGCGAGTGGTTTCAGGAAAAATTGTGAAGAGAGAGCCGTCGCACGACATGTTTCAGAGCAAAATCGAAATTGTCCCCTTTACAGGTTCCCTGGGGGCATTCCGGGTGTCTCAAGAGTGGCCAAACTGAACATAGACCACTTTTATAACAACAGCGAGTATATTCATGAAAATTGTGAAGAAAGAGCCGTTGTACGACATGTTTCGGAATAAAATCGAAATTGTCCCTTTACAGGTTCCCTGGGGCATTCCAGTGTCACAAGAGTGGCCAAACTGACCATAGACCACTTTTATAACAACAGCGAGTATATTCACGAAAAATTGTGAAGAGAGAGCCGTCGCACGACATGTTTCGGAGCAAATCGAAATTGTCCCTTTACAGGTTCCCTGGGGCATTCCAGGTGTCACAAGAGTGGCCAAACTGACCATAGACCACTTTTATAACAACAGCGAGTATATTCATGAAAAATTGTGAAGAAAGAGCCGTTGTACGACATGTTTCGAATAAAATCGAAATTGTCCCTTTACAGGTTCCCTGGGGCATTCCTGGTGTCACAAGAGTGGCCAAACTGACCATAGACTATTTTTATAACAACAGCGAGTATATTCACGAAAAATTGTGAAGAGAGAGCCGTCGCACGACATGTTTCGAGCAAAATCGAAATTGTCCCTTTACAGGTTCCCTGGGGCATTCTGGTGTCACAAGAGTGGCCAAACTGACCATAGACCACTTTTATAACAACAGCGAGTATATTCATGAAAAATTGTGAAGAAAGAGCCGTTGTACGACATGTTTCGAATAAAATCGAAATTGTCCCTTTACAGGTTCCCTGGGGCATTCCGGTGTCACAAGAGTGGCCAAACTGACCATAGACCACTTTTATAACAACAGCGAGTATATTCATGAAAAATTGTGAAGAAAGAGCCGTTGTACGACATGTTTCGGAGTAAAATCGAAATTGTCCCCTTTACAGGTTCCCTGGGGGCATTCCGGGTGTCACAAGAGTGGCCAAACTGACCATAGACTATTTTTATAACAACAGCGAGTATATTCACGAAAAATTGTGAAGAGAGAGCCGTCGCACGACATGTTTCGGAGCAAAATCGAAATTGTCCCCTTTACAGGTTCCCTGGGGGCATTCCGGGTGTCACAAGAGTGGCCAAACTGACCATAGACCACTTTTATAACAACAGCGAGTATATTCATGAAAAATTGTGAAGAAAGAGCCGTTGTACGACATGTTTCGGAATAAAATCGAAATTGTCCCCTTTACAGGTTCCCTGGGGGCATTCCGGGTGTCACAAGAGTGGCCAAACTGACCATAGACCACTTTTATAACAACAGCGAGTATATTCATGAAAAATTGTGAAGAAAGAGCCGTTGTACGACATGTTTCGGAATAAAATCGAAATTGTCCCCTTTACAGGTTCCCTGGGGGCATTCCGGGTGTCACAAGAGTGGCCAAACTGACCATAGACTATTTTTATAACAACAGCGAGTATATTCACGAAAAATTGTGAAGAGAGAGCCGTCGCACGACATGTTTCGGAGCAAAATCGAAATTGTCCCCTTTACAGGTTCCCTGGGGGCATTCCGGGTGTCACAAGAGTGGCCAAACTGACCATAGACCACTTTTATAACAACAGCGAGTATATTCATGAAAATTGTGAAGAAAGAGCCGTTGTACGACATGTTTCGGAATAAAATCGAAATTGTCCCCTTTACAGGTTCCCTGGGGGCATTCCGGGTGTCACAAGAGTGGCCAAACTGACCATAGACCACTTTTATAACAACAGCGAGTATATTCATGAAAAATTGTGAAGAAAGAGCCGTTGTACGACATGTTTCGGAGTAAAATCGAAATTGTCCCCTTTACAGGTTCCCTGGGGGCATTCCGGGTGTCACAAGAGTGGCCAAACTGACCATAGACTATTTTTATAACAACAGCGAGTATATTCACGAAAAATTGTGAAGAGAGAGCCGTCGCACGACATGTTTCGGAGCAAAATCGAAATTGTCCCCTTTACAGGTTCCCTGGGGGCATTCCGGGTGTCACAAGAGTGGCCAAACTGACCATAGACCACTTTTATAACAACAGCGAGTATATTCATGAAAAATTGTGAAGAAAGAGCCGTTGTACGACATGTTTCGGAATAAAATCGAAATTGTCCCCTTTACAGGTTCCCTGGGGGCATTCCGGGTGTCACAAGAGTGGCCAAACTGACCATAGACCACTTTTATAACAACAGCGAGTATATTCATGAAAAATTGTGAAGAAAGAGCCGTTGTACGACATGTTTCGAGCAAAATCGAAATTGTCCCTTTACAGGTTCCCTGGGGCATTCCGGTGTCACAAGAGTGGCCAAACTGACCATAGACCACTTTATAACAACAGCGAGTATATTCATGAAAATTGTGAAGAAAGAGCCGTTGTACGACATGTTTCGGAGTAAAATCGAAATTGTCCCTTTACAGGTTCCCTGGGGCATTCCAGGTGTCACAAGAGTGGCCAAACTGACCATAGACTATTTTTATAACAACAGCGAGTATATTCACGAAAAATTGTGAAGAGAGAGCCGTCGTAACGACATGTTTCGGAGCAAAATCGAAATTGTCCCTTTACAGGTTCCCTGGGGCATTCCGGGTGTCACAAGAGTGGCCAAACTGACCATAAACCACTTTTATAACAACAGCGAGTATATTCATGAAAAATTGTGAAGAAAGAGCCGTTGTACGACATGTTTCGGAGCAAAATCGAAATTGTCCCCTTTACAGGTTCCCTGGGGGCATTCCGGGTGTCACAAGAGTGGCCAAACTGACCATAGACCACTTTTATAACAACAGCGAGTATATTCATGAAAAATTGTGAAGAAAGAGCCGTTGTACGACATGTTTCGGAGCAAAATCGAAATTGTCCCCTTTACAGGTTCCCTGGGGGCATTCCGGGTGTCACAAGAGTGGCCAAACTGACCATAGACTATTTTTATAACAACAGCGAGTATATTCATGAAAAATTGTGAAGAGAGAGCCGTCGCACGACATGTTTCGGAGCAAAATCGAAATTGTCCCCTTTACAGGTTCCCTGGGGCATTCCGGTGTCACAAGAGTGGCCAAACTGACCATAGACCACTTTTATAACAACAGCGAGTATATTCATGAAAATTGTGAAGAAAGAGCCGTTGTACGACATGTTTCGGAATAAAATCGAAATTGTCCCTTTTACAGGTTCCCTGGAGGCATTCCGGGCGTCACAAGAGTGGCAAGACTGATCATAGACCACTTTTATAACAACAGCGAGTATATTCATGAAAAATTGTGAAGAAAGAGCCGTCACACGACATGTTTCGGAGCAAAATCGAAATTGTCCCCTTTACAGGTTCCCTGGGGGCATTTGGAAGCTTCCTGGGGATGTCCGTATGGAAGACTAACTTTCGGAAAAATCGCTATGAGACTCGTTATTAGTGTGGCAATATTGTTTTATACTGTTTGATATGGGTTCCATGGAGAAAAATTGAGTAACTGGCGAAATACCCCAAACACCAGTTTGGTGGTACCCCAAGGGAATCTGGAATAATTCCGGAACCATCCAGAAATTCTGAAAAACTCAGTGTGCAGCCAAAACTAGAATAAAAATTGGACATTGTGTCAAAATTTCATCAAGATTGGACAAAAAATAAAAAAGTTATAATTTTTTCAAAATCAAAAATCGCTTTCTCAAAGAGCTTGGCCTTTTGGGTGTTAAAGTTGCAAAAAGAAAACGGTTCTGTCAGCCACATAAGGCTTAAAATACTACGGTGTGGCTATCACTTTTGATATAATTCATGGTCTGAGTAAAAATCTGAATAGAAGCATTTGTATTCTAACACTTTTTTAAAATAAATGCCAACGCCGGATATTTTGTTCGTAGTTTTGCTAAAATCAAATCACATGGAATTGTGCGTGGTATTTTTTGTAGCGTGTGTTTGATATGCTCACAAACACATTCTCTCGCTCTATTCCGAAGTGCGCTGCTGCCAAAGAAAACGAACAGTTCCAATTTTATTTAGTGAAACATAGAGCAAATATTGGATAAATTTGCTATTTGTGGTGATAATCAAGTGGTAATAAAGTGTAAAAAGTAGTTTACGTACCTAATTTGTCGTATCATACACGATAAAGAGAAGAAACAGGCGATCCAAAAAGTAAGTAACAGTTTGCTTTTTCGTCTGCTGCTTTCTTGGGCGATGCAATAATGGCAAGGATTTCGTAGGTGCAAATTTGTTTCGGTGATTAATTCGTCAAATCTTGCTACTTTTACACAAACAACTTATTCAAATGAAAGCCTAGACTTGAAATTGTGTGATTGAATCAAATTTATGTTCATAAATAGTGTATGTTTGCTGGAAAACGCAAATATTGTGGAGGGTGCCAACAAATGTCGCACCCTGCCAAAGCCGTATTCTACCCTACGCAATTTGCAATCCTACAATGTCCTGCTTAAAATGAGGATAAAACGTAGGATGAAACAAATGGTTTTTGCGATGTTTTCATAATAGGTCAATAGGAAGGGAAGTTATCTCAGTCAGCGTTACCGTCGTGCGGGGCTTCTTTTGATTCCGGGGGCTACTTTGGATTTTTAATTTTTTGAAAAAACTAAACGGAAAAAATACCAAATTTGTAACAGAAAGTTGCCGTCCAACTATCAACAAGACACCCGATTGGTGATAATGACAATTTTATAGTAATTTTCGTTATAATTCTTGTTTTAAAATGTCCAAAGTAGCCCCTGATTTTTCAAAAGAAGCCCCGCACGACGGTACGTAATTAAAGAAAGAATCACGCGTTACTTTTTGTCCCATGAGGGTGGAGGATGTTCAAAATCCCTTTTTTTGCGTTATGTTATTTGTGCACAAAGCTCAAACGAACCTTTTGGGTCTCAAGTTATCAAAAAACTGAAAAGAAAATTGGCATTGGCCACCTGGTTCTGGAATAATTCCGGGGTCGAGTGTGATATGTTTTTTTTTAATCCAAACGTGTTGAAACTCATTTTTTGGTTTGTCCTACTTCACGAAATCACGAGATTTGTTCAATAGAGCCTATTCCAATGATGTTTGGCGCCATTCAGAGAACCTGATTCTCCCGGTTACTTTTTTGAATGACCTGAAACCTATTTTGTGACTACACAAACTTCATGATTTCGCAAAACGTGCCCATTCGTGAGTCTATTTCAAGGTACCTGAGTGGTCTTAGTCAGGTTCCATGGCATTCCCTGGGGAAGTGGCCACTTTTGATGGGATTTGAAAACCATCTTGCGACCCATCAAACTTCATGATTTCGCGAAACATTCTCAATAAGTACCTGAGGTGTGTTGGTTAGGTTCCGTGGCATTCCGAAACCTGGTTCTCCAAGTGGTCACTTTTTGATGTGATCTGAAATCCATCTTGCGACGTCTCAAAGTGAAACGTGCTCAATAGAGTCTGTTTCGAGGTACCTGAGTGATGTTGGTCTGACTCAGTGGCATTCCGGGAACATGGTTCTCCCGGAGAAGTGGTCACATTTTTAAGTGAGCTGAAATCCTAGAAAACTAGAAACCTAAGCGGTTCGTTTGGTAGGTGAATCGTCAAAATCGGTTAAGAATCAAAGGAGTTATGATTTTTTAAAGTATTTTTTTAGTGCTTAAAAAGTATCAAGGGAGAGTGATTTTATGATTCTCTAAAAAAGATCAGCTCATCTACAAATTTGCTAAATATTTTTTCAGAATTATTTCGTATAATTTGTGCTGAATGTTCTCATAAGGTTTTCTGAAACTGTTTCTCAGTGTTTTCTTCAAATAAAAGAACTTAATGTTTTCATTCAAAATTGGATCGAATGAAAATTCCATAAATTGTTCATCCCTTTTCCTATTATATTTGTGATCAGTTCCATTTGAGTTTTGTTTCTAAGGTACCAAAATCCTGAAAAAATCAAAAAATCAAAATGTTTTTCTATAGCGCAAATTGGTTCGCAAAAGCAAAGTCCGCAAAAGTCCGTTCTGTGATTGTTACAGCACTTATGAAGTGAGGACAAATTGAAAATTTTGGAAACTCAGGATCAATATTTTACGTTAAAAATCGATCCTTTCAAACATTGCGCAAGTTAAGAAGTTTTCCCTGTAATTAATTAGAAATTTGCTTAGAACTCTTCTTTGGAAAATAAAATCTTTTTTTTTGAGTCTTTATTAGGGAGACTTTCAGCCCGAGGCTGGCTCGTCTCCGGAAAATAAAATCGATATTTCCATTGTTTTTTTTATAGATCGATAAATTAAGAGGTGAACCAGTCAAGGGCTGAAAACCTCTCTAATAAAGAATAAAAAAAGATCGGTAAATCAATACAGCCCTTGTCAGAATTAAAATGTCTATTTTTAATATTTTTTCTGAGTCTTCAGCTGTCTGTAGGCAAGACTAATGCATCTAAAGCATGAAGGTTCTTTTAAATTTTTAATGCACCACCTGAACCCCTAACTTCATTTGATTGAAAATTACCTCAAAGTGCAATTAACCATAGCCATTCCATAGCGTTGTTTTTGCATCAAAACTGCAACTGCAAATTCTGTTCAACAATTTTCAAGAACGCCTCCCACAAGGACGAATGTTTAACTTTTGGTGTTGCTCTTTTTTCGCTCTTTAAATTGCACCAGCAGCGCTTAGCGTCATCGTTTTGCCGTTTTGCATCGTCATGCATACATCAGCAAAACCACCACCGTTGCGATCCACCGAAAACAGTCGTCATCGTCGTCCTCGTCACTACACCGCGCCGGCCGCTTTGTGTGTCGTTGGAGATCCGTTTCGGTTGTCCGGGAACATTGGGGCAGAGGGAACGCTGCTGGTTGTAGGAACTAGGTTTTCCACCGCCGGCCAATGTTTGTTTAAACAATGCACCGCAAAATTCTGCCCTCCTCGGTCGGGAATGGGGGTCCTCTCGTGGGGTGTAGATCCTCTTACAAAATGCCATCAGCAAGTTTCGCTGTGCAGGCATGGATCTGCGTATAGGATGAGTAATTCACTTTGATTCTGACTGCATCTTTTTGGGCAGCTAAGTGTCACAAATCAACTGGAACAATGAAAGAAATGCTATTTCAAAATTCGAAATTTGACCTAGAGTAGTTTGAAAGCTGAAGCAAGAGCAATGTACAACTAATCATTTAGCCATTTGAACTCGCAAACCTTTTCGATCGAATTGCATTGAGCGATCTCCAATTTGTTTCTATTTTCAATACACCCTGCGTTGCACGAGAAAGCGAAAAACGATTCGAAAAACTAGCCAAACAAGGAACCCTTGTATATGTTTCGACGATAGTGGCAACTCGTTTTCTGCCATGTCATGTAGCCGGTGTAGTTCCTCCTACTACTGCTTCTGCTCCCGTCGAAAAGTCATCGATTTTTTGCCCTTTTCCTTTTTCGGGGCAGCGAGGATGTTTAATGTTGGGGTGTCTCGATGTGTCGAATCCGGTCGTCCACGAGTTGCAAGGACAGCACTTTTTCTGGTCAAGCGATTTGTGTCAAAGTGCTGCAAAAGCAGAAGGAATCAGCGCTACGATAAGGAACCAAAACGGTACACGGCGACGCTATGATGACGGTGACGTTGGATCGGCGTATGATTGCCAATGTGGAATAGTTACTAACAACCAGGCCTCGGGGAATATCCATAGGGAACATGCTTTATCAGAAGAGCATTAACTTAAGGTTTAAGACTTGGTAGATGTGAAAAGTGCCAAGTACTGTGTCAGTCATAGAAACTCTACTGGTTGCATTAAGAAGAGAATTTAGATAAGAGCCATCACTCGGTGTGCCCGTGGTTGGGAATAATGAAGTGAAGCATTTTCCGCCACGTTTTCCGTGCGAGGGACTGCTTTTTGACAAAGCAGAATGCAGGCGGAAAGCGTCGCCCGGAAGTGCCTGTCGTCGTCACTTTAGCTCCTCGTCCTGGTGGGGACAACATTGTAAGCCACCCACTTCTTTGTTGGCCGAACTGACAAACGAGAATGAAAGAGGTTATTTCCTTTATAACGTATGCGCATATGTGACTGGAATAATGGCAGGCTGCTCCGGGCGTGTGACAACTGGCAACACATGGGTGCTTCCTATCATGGATTCGCTTGGGTTGGTCTTATCAGCCAGGAATCTCGGATTGTAAGAGCGAAGTGATTTCACGAGCTAACTGGCAATAACCCTTGGTAGAAACCAGCATCTTTACATTGTTCTCTCTTCGCAGTATGACGGTGGCGTTCGCCCTGCATATTTTGTATTAAATAGTTAATTAACACAATGGAATAATCCCTCAGGGAACATTTCTAATCACAAGCGCCGGTTCAAATACATGGAGTGCAGGTACTTGACGAATAATGTTTACTCTCGTGAACTGTAATTAACAGAATGAAGTGTTTTCCACACGTTGGATTCTTCGTCTACATCTTTGTTTAATCATGGATTTGTTTCATCGAGATATTCAAGTAAATGACACGCGTGTCCTACTTTTTGTGGAATTTCCTGGCAAGATAATTCTACAGTTCTTATTTTTGAATCTATGACAGAAAGTCGTAAGACAAAAGGTCGAAATAACAAAAGGTCGAAAGGACAAAATGTCAAAAAGACAAAACGTTGAAAAGAACAGAAAGTCGAAAGGACAAAAGGTCGAAAGGGACAACAGGTTGATCAAGAACATGTTGTTAAGAAAGTTGGGGTGTATTCCAAAGGACTTTGTGAAATGCAACTTCAAGCAGAAGTAATACACTCATCTTCAATCATCCCAATCAAAGTTGAAGAATAAATAACTTCAAAAGAAGGAGTAATTACTATGACACAAATTATTAATATCTGAAAAGTTTTGTTGGAAATGAAAAAATGTTGATTAATAAAATTTGTACTTTACGGTTTTTGACTATTACATCAGTCAAAAACCGTAAAGTACAAATTTTATTAATCAACATTGATGAATAATTCAATATCAAATTTTCAAACTGACTTATCTGGCTTTGTAAACAAAGATTCAAACGTCGATTTAACGAATCAGAGGGCACTCCCACGCAAATGGACACCGTCATCAGATAGTAGAAGCCTTCACCTATATGTTGATGGTGTTGGTTTGCGTGGGAGTGCTATCAGATTCGGCAAATCGACGTTTAAATCTTCGTTTGCAAAAGCAGATAAGTCGTTTTTGGAAATTTGGTATTGATTTGTTAAAAAAAAAAACCCACGGAAACCAGATAACATGAACGACAATACGACACAGAACTACAGTGTAACAAAACGTAAACAGTAAGACTAAGTAGGTGTTAAAAATGATCGTATGTTAGGAGTAATGTCAATAACTAAGAAAAAACTTATTCAGTTTCCCCAGGAGAAGGCTGCCAAGCACAGCAGAGACGTCGGGCAGTAAAAACATCATTGTTTGAATAATTTAGACTTTAAAGCCGAATCGCATTACATACAACTTGTATAGTGCGAGTTTGATTCTCTCCGTTTCAGTTTTTTGTTTATTTCGCCCTTTTATCCCGTTCGACTTTTCGTTCGTTTCGACATTTTGTCTCTTTTGACCTTTTGTCCATTTCGACAATATGTCCCTTCGACCTTTTGTCTTTCGACATTTTTTTCGAATTTTTGTTTTTCGACCTTTTGTTACCACACCCTTATTTTTAATTAAAAAGTTTTCAGCCAGTAAAATGTTTTCTTTTCAAAACTCAGATTATTGAACTTCTTTCTGCAAATTATCAACGCATTTACAAAGACTTGCTTTGTATAAGTGCGTTGCGATAAGTGTGAAAATATGTTTGTACCAAGATAAATGTATTGAAATCATAATGATACGTAGAAAGGGCACTACGCAGGGGTCTAGGAATTTCAATACAGAATTCCGGAAGTGCAGATACAGCCGCCAAACCACCGATCAGCCTCAATATGTAGTATCGAAATGCTCATTTTCATCACACAGGCACCGGTATTGAGCACATATGCATTGCAGTTCTGTGTACCTACGCCTTGACTAAAGTGAAAACTGCAATTTATTGCGCTCATAACGAGATAATCATCAACACCACACTTACGTTCATATTATGCCGTGTACCCAGTGTAAACAAACGTTGATATCGTAGACAAAGATGATGATGGTAATAAATCGGCGGTTGAAAATTCCCTCTCGCGTACTGTAAACCACATTGAACTTGAAAATACGCTTTATGTCCGGACGAATGTGACGCTCGAGCAGTGCGACGAAGATTCGCTCGACTGTTCTGAATTCTCAGCGCGCGAATAATTACCATTCATGAATTGTTCAAACAAGCTGCAGGAGACGACACTCGGGAAGTTACGGCGTGTCGTTGCACAATCCAATTAAGACCAACAAATCATTGATTAGCCCGTGATGGACGTATTACGCCGATCCGACCAGCATCGTAACTGAATCCGGTTCCAACCGCCTCATGGTGGTCAGCAAACTAGAATTGGCCTGCGGTATCTTATCCATCCACAGAAAAGAAGCAGATATGTTATTAACGCGAGAGGGGGGGTCCGACTGGCGCTGCTACTTTCCTTGGCTCAATCGACATCGCCATCGTTACGACTTACACGACGACGGCGGTGGGCGGTGGTGGTGGGAATCGCGCTTCGGTCAATTAAGCCACATCCGTGCGCAACGCACGTTCTGAGGTTGTTTACCCAGAAACACTTGACATTTCGCATAATGGTCCGTTCCGCACTGTACCCAGAACGAGCGGGCTCTTGTCAGTCAGTACACAAAATAATGTGAACTTTTCACCATATCTCACCCGACCAGATCCAACTTGTAGGATTATGAAGTATGGTACATGGTAATTGCAAGAATTTTCATCTCATCGGCGCGCTGTCAAAAATAGAATTTTGCGCGAAATGTGTTGCATCCGATGGGCCGTACGATGGTAGTCCTAACGATGGCGAGATGGGGTGTGAGATCGGGGCACCCAGTCAAACAGAAACCGGTTGTTGTTCGGGTGATTCAGAGCCATGCGTGTTGCCACCACTTGAAAAACAGTAAATAATGTGACTTTCGGAAAAATATAATCTTGAACAGTGATCAGATATATTGTATTAGAGGGAAGCAATCGTTTATGGGAGAATTCGGTGCCTTGTCAGAGTAAGAAGGGGGTATTTATTTTAAAACATGCTAAATCAGCGCATGATGTCCTGCATGGTAGTCTAGAATGTACGTTTCACTTTGTTCTTGCCACATCCATGTGATGTGAAACTGATTTCATTCATATTCTTTTGAATTCTCATGAGAAATTCTTACGAATTTCCACGGAAAAACCTCTTGATTTTCCATGGCAAAATCTGTTGAATTTCTTCAAGATTTTTTCCCCAATTCATCACAACAACTCTGCTAACATTCAATAACATTTTTTTTTTAATTTGAAATGATTTTCTACTCCCATTTCTAAAAGCCTAAAGGCTTCCCCAGACCTATGCGATTTCTTCGCCGCGACGCGACGCTATTCGCTGCGATTTTATCGTTGGGACGCTGCCGTTGTTTACGCTTCCATACCAACGGAAACAGAATCGTAGCCGCCAAGCGATAAAATCGCGTCCCATGTGTTTCGGGGAACATTACATTTGGCGTAATAATGTTGTACAGTGCTGACATTAAAGTCGTTTGCTCAGCATACGTAAGCAAATGATCTATCGATGTTCCATCTCTATGTGCGTCAAGGTTCTCTCAGCTCGTGCTCTTGAAAAAATATTGCAGAATGCCCGCCCACGTTCTCACAGACGGAAAATGGTCGTTCGGCTGAAATTTATCGGCCGTAGCCATTTGGCCGAATAATACGTTATGCTGGAAGTCGTTTAGCCGAATTCCATTTTGCCGAATTGAACGATTGGCCGAAACGAAAAACGAATTGGACAGGAATGTCATTACACCGAAAAAGACATGCGGCCGTATTGTTAATTTGTTCGATATGGTCGTTTAGCAGAAAAATTTATTTAGCCGAAAATGTCATTTGGTTGAAGATGTTTTGTTGGTCGAATAAATAATTTGACCTAAAATGCCATTTGGTCGAAACTGTCGTTTCGCCATTTGAAGGAAAATGTTGAATGTTGATATTTTATTCCGGGAAACTGAAACAACGAACACGGTCGGCAGGAGTTCTTCTTCTTCCTTTTCTTACTGGTATTACATCCCCCACTGGGATATTGCCGCCTCACAGCTTAGTGTTCATTAAGCACTTCCACAGTTATCAACTGCGAGGTTTCTAAGCCAAGTTACCATTTTTGCATTCGTATATAATGAGGCTAACACGATGATACTGTTATGCCCAAGGAAGTCGAAACAGTTTCTAAACTGAAAATTGTCTAGACCGGGATCGAACCCAGCCACCCTCAGCATGGTCTTGCTTTATAGTCACGCATCTTGCCGCTAGGATAAGGAAGTCGGCAGAACTTATCTTTCCTGAAATCTTGTTGAAAATTTAATTTAATTTTAACCTAATCGACCTTTTCCATCAAAAATTGTATCTCGTTTTATTGTCTCAGTGCTTTTTCGATTTTAAAAATATGGGTTCTTTGGGAAAGCTGACCTTAAATAAGCCACAGAATCGATTGGGTGAATACAAATTTTTGACGGGAGAGTTCAATTGAAGAGAGTTGATTGAAAATACTCAGTTATAAAATTTGCTATAGAGACTGGTAAACATGTTTTTAGGCCGAATGTCGGTAAAGCTCAACAATCAAACATTCGTTTCGCTATTTAACACCTCACTTGTCTGCAAAAAATAGGGAAAAAAAATGTGATTTTTTAATGCAGGCATGCGTAATTATATTAAAACCATCGTTATTTTTGAAAGTTTAGAACATTATAAAATACTGTTATTAGCTCGCCTTCAAGTGCCAGCCTGCCTTCAGGTTGTTGATATTATTAATTCCGTTGTGATCCAAAAAACGAAATTTGTTGTGCCTCCGCTATATACGCAAAATTTTATTTCTAGGGTGAGATGACATCCACATTTGATAAAGTGCTCTACTGCACATGCCTTCTAAAATTCGTTGTGTGGAGTTCGGAATTCTCACTTTGAAAGGTGAGAAGTGAGCCGTCTCAATTCTAACTTATCACATCTCATTTCTCATTTCTTACTTCTCACCTGTTACTTCTCACTTCTCGCAGTGAGAAGTGAGAAATGAGAAGTGGGATGTAACAAGTGAGAAAACTATATACATAAAAATGAATTTCTGTCTGTTTGAACCTTATAGACTCGGAAAATACTGAACCGATCGGCGTATGCAGAGATTTTTGGGGCTGGGAAAGGTTCTTAAGATGGTTCAAGACCACTCCCCGCTTTGGAAAGGGGGGCTCCCATACAAATGAAACGCCAATTTCTTCATAACTCGAGAATTAATCAAGCAAATGGAACCAAATCTGGCATGTGGAAGTTTTGGAAGAAAAAATATGTTTCTGTGGAAGTTCGAAACTCCCTTCTTCTGCGAAAAGGGGGGCTCACATACAAATGGAACACAAATTTCTGCATTACTCGAGTTCTAATCAGAGAATAAATCAATTTTAGGCGAAACGAAGTTCGTCGGGTCTGCTAGTTATACATAAAAAGTGGTAAGTACTTTAAACAACACACTTAAAATAAATCGCCAAATTCGGTAAAATTTTACCGAAATCTCAACAGCAGAACTGTTCGGTAAATAATTTTACTGATTTTCGGTGATTTTGACAGTTGAACAAAGGAAAAAATTACAAAAAATCTGTAAAATAATTACCGAACAGATCTGCTGTTGAGATTTCGGTAAAATTTACCGAATACTGTGGAATGAGTTAAGTGTGAATGCTCGCCCAGTGGGAAAAGAAACTGTAAGGAAGAAAAAGAAATAAGGAAGAAAAGGAGAAGAAAGAATGATAAAAGACATAAGAATGAAGAAGAAGGAAGAAAAGGAGAGGAATAAATTTAATAATTTCCTTAAGGAACTTCAATTTCACTTCTCTTTCATCACTTTTAACTATTGACTCACACATTACTCATAATTTCTCACTTCACACTTCTTTTCCTAATACTCTCTTCTCATTCTCATTGTTAGTTTATCAATTCTTGATTCTAACTTTTTACCTCTAACATATAACATCTCAGATCTCACCTTTTATTTTTATCCATTTGGCACTGCTAACTACTCTCTACTCATTTCTCGCATCTAGCTTATAAGTTCTCACTCCACACTTCATACTTCTCACATCTATATTTTTACTTCCTACTGGTCGCTTCCAACTTCTCACTTCTGATTCCTCATAAATGTCTCATTCCTCACTACACATTTCGCTATAACCACTAATCACTTTTTATATCTCACTGTCAGTGCTGGAAAAACCATTTCCAAATCTCAATCATCGAGCTCTCCTGCGCTAGAAATTTCATTTCCGATCATCATCACGGAAAGCATCACGTCTGAATTTCTCGTGCTAGAAATATTTATCTGCTTGAAATGAATTTAGGCTGCTGTTTGAAATGAATTTAGGTACAATGCATTGTTTACACACGCAAAAGTATCCATCTATGCGACGAATTACTATTCGATGTTTTAACAATGGAGAACACAAAAAATCCAACGATAATTCGAGAGGATGTTTCATCTCATGCCTGATTTCAAGAGCTCAAATGGGTGCGTTTCAACTCACGATTGATTGAAATTTTTTATGAGTTTTGAAATTTTGTTTGTTTCCCAACACTGCAGTGCACTGCTCACTCAACTAAATATTTACAAGTTGACAGAAGGCAATTAGATTAGTTTGGCTAAACAGCACTTGGTCTAATGACCCGTTAGACCATTCTTCATTCGGTGAAATGGCGTTCGGCCAAACGACATTCTGCCAAATGGAGGAAGGGCCGCATACCGTTCGAACGAATGCCATTTGGCTAGGCTGAAAGTTTGATTATTTGTGCATTAGATAATAATTAATTTACACAATTATCACTTAAGCGTATTGAACGTCAAATTCTAGAGATGCATTGTGCTAGAGATTATTACATTGTACAATAAAGACATATTGAATAATTTTTTTCACTTTTTTTCAACTTTTTCCATTTTATTATCCTTAATAATTTGGGTTGTAGCTCTCCTATAGAAAGTCTTCGCCATCCATTGCGCAATGATGAAATTTTGCCTTGCAGCAAACTCCAAGCTGCCTGGACTCGTACACATTCGCAGAGTTTGTGTTCAAGTGTCTCAAGTGTACTGTTGCAGTGCAGACAGTTTCCTCCGTCAGCCCTGTTTATTCGGTTTATTCATTTGGTCGAAAGGATCATTTTGGCCGAAAGGGTCATTTGTCCGAAAGAGTCATTTGGCCGAAAGAATCATTTGGCCGAAAAGGTCATTGGGCCGAAAGAACCATTTGACCGAAAGGGTCATTTAACCGGAAGGGTCATTTGACTGAAAGGGTTCATTTGGCCGAATAGGTCATTTGAAAAGTGCGGAATGTGTGTGAAATGTAATGTGCGTCTCACTTCTCACTGTGAAAAGCGAGTAGTTTGAAGTGAGACGTCTCTCTACTTATTTCTCACTTCTCATTTTTCATAGTACAAAGTGAGAATTTGTGAGAAGAGAGACGACTTCATTTTCACTCCTCATTTCTCACTTCTTACTGTAAAAAGTGAGAAGCACGATGTGAGTATTGAGACGTTTACTTCACACTACTCACTTTTCACAGTGAGAAGTGAAAAATTAGGAAAGAGAAGTGAGACGCCTCACTTCTCCCTCCTTATTTCTTACTTCTCCCTGTAACTACTCATTCCGCGATTCTCTTTTTTTTACAGTGAGAAGTGAGAAATGAGGAGAGAGAAGTGGTACGTTTCACTACTCACTTCTCATTTCTCACTGCTCATTGTGCAAAGTGACTAGTGAGAATCGAGAAGGGAGATGTCTCCCTGCTCACTTTTCACAGTGAGAAGTGAAAGTGAGTCGTCTCACTACTCACTCCTCATTTCTCACTGTAAAAAGTGAAAAGCGTAAAGTGAGTAGTGAGACGTTTCACAAATGTACTATTCGTCAAATGTTCGGCCAAATTAACCTTTCGGCCAAACGACCCTTTCAGCCAAATGACCCTTTCGGCCATATGGGTTTGAACCTAATATTTTGTTCGGCCTAGTGGCATTCAACCAAATGGCTTTCGGCCAAACGAACCTTCCTCGTTTTTGCCTTTCTCGTAAAATAAGTACGAGTTAAAGCTATATATTCGCTCCAAAAACAAAATTTTTATAGAAGGCCGGCAACCCATGGTGCTATACACCAATCGACTCAGTTCAACGAATGAGATAATGTTTGTGTGGGTATGTGTATATGCATGTGGTTGAGCACTTATTCTTGACTAACAAAGTTGCATAAGACGAAGAATCCTGTTGTATTGTTTCTGACTTGCAATAGACTTGGAATCGTAGATGGATTGCATTCGGAATTGTAATATGATACTGATCAAAAATCGCTGATGCCATTTGGAATATAAAATAGGGAATAGAAAAGCTTTCACTTAATAACTGATGCTAAAGAATACAAAATTGAACAGTAGGTCAAGTTCCAGTGGGAGAAGAAGAAGACGAAGATACCGCAAAAGTTCTTCGTTTTCTATACCGACAAAAGTTCGGAATCACAGATTGACACACCTAAATAGCGGTCGGATTCCCTTCGGAATTGAATCCCTCTTCGATCCTTCTTCTTTATGGAATCGCAGAAAGATTCTGTTCGGAATCGTAAAAGCATTCCATTTAGAATCGCAGAACGATTTCATTCGGAATCGAATTTTTCACGGTATCACCTTATTATTCCGTGCGGATTCGCAAAATGATTTGATATGGAAACGCAGATGAACTCCGTTCAAAAGCACAGAGAAATTTTGTTTAGAATCACAGAACAATTCCGTTACTTGCGGAATCGCAGAAAGATTCCCTTCGGAATCACAGTATTTTTTTGGAATCGAAGAAAACTACTGTTTGCAATCGCAGAAGGGCTGTTAAATTGCAGAAATATTCCGTTTAGAATCGAAATTACGTATTTTCTATATCGTGGACTGAAGTTCAGAGTCGCGGAATTATTCCGTCTGAATCACTGAAGGATGCTGTTTGGATTCGAAGAACCAGCAAAGAACCCCGAAAGAATTTCGTTCGAAATTGTAAAATTACTCCGTGTGGAACTACAAAACGATTTACATTGCAGATGAATTCCGTTCAAATTTTTTAGATGGATTCCGTTAGAAATCACAAAAGGATTCGATTCGTTATCGCCGAATGATCGCCGTTCGTAAACGCAAATGAACTTAGCTAAAAACGAAGAAGGATTTCGTTTGGAATCACAGAGAAATGTTTCCCGAAATCGCAGAAGGATGTCGTTGGGAACTGCAGAAGGACTCCGCAAATTAATTGCGTTCGGAATGACAAAAGGATCGCACTAAAAATTGCAGATTGATTCTGTTTGAAATGGCAGAAAAATTCCATTCGAAAACCGCAGAAACATTCCTTTTGGATTTACAGAAGAATTCTGTTCAGAATTGGAAAAGCCCTCCGTTCGAAATCGCAGAAAGAATTCGTGCGGAATGGCAGAATATTGATTGTATACGGAAATCCAGAATTTCTTTCAGAATTGCTGATTTTTTTTTGTCAAAAACTGCTGCAATGCATTTAAATGAACACAAATTATTGTGAATTGATAGAAATAACTGAATCTATCTCCCTAAAGTCCAATTTTGACTTCTCTTATGTGCTTTTTTTGTTACTTTTATGTATTTTCTTGTTTTATAATACACGCGAAAGCAGAGCGTTAATGAATAAAGCGCCCAGTGAATGATTAAATTTGTTATGATTAAATCATTCATTTCTATGATTAAAGATTAAGATTAATGACTAATTCATTTTCGACAATGATTAATGATTATGATTAACGATTAAATTAATTTTTGACAATGATTAACGATTATGATTGATGAATAAAACGTTTGGAATATGATTAACGATTACCGATCGTGATTAAATGTTGACACAATATGTGTATGATTAATGATTAACGATCGATATGATTAATGAATAATGATTATGAATAATCAAATTAAATGATTTGCAAAGTGATCAATGATCAAGTAACCTATCTACCAAATTGTGTCATTAAAAGGTATAAAAATTGTATGATTATGATTAAAGATTAATGAATAAAAACGATGTATGCAATGATTGAAATTGATGATTAATGAATAAACTGAAAACAATCATGAATATGATTAGTGATTAATGATTAAATGTAAAAATCTATGATTAACGATTAGTGATTAATGATTGAATCGTATTTTTGTATGATTATTAGGGTGTCCCAAAATTGGACCAAGTCTGGGATTTTGGGGGCTCAACCTTCAAATGAAAGCTTAGGGTATAACAAAAGAAAAATTGTTCTACGACAACTGTGGGAAATGACGTTTAGGGGTGGCCCCGACGCGTTTTATGAAAAAAGTGCATTTTTTATAGGTAACATCGAAAATACCGGTATTTTGGAAAGAAATTCGATGAAACCCATCCATTTTATATTTTTTACATTTAACTTAGGGTCTATACTTCATGGTAAAACTTTGATACCGCATGTTTTAGGTCTATATATTTTTCACTGATGCTTTAAATGCCCAAAAATGATGAATTTTTCTTAATATTTTTTTATTAATGCATCCAAAACGGGTATCCATCATAATGCTTTCGAAACTAGATATACATGGAAAGATGGGGAATTTCATAACGAATATTTTGCTAAAAATAGCAACCTTCTATCTCTATCCGTTTAAAAGTTATTCACGATTTACTGCAGCTTGGAAAAAGACTTTTTGAAATTTCGGATCATAATACCTGGATCTTGTTTAAGTAAAAAAACGCCTACTTTTCCATACCAACCAAATGAGTGCTTTAATAACCAATATAGCATTCATATGAGTTGCATAAAATTGATTTTAATACTTATTTGAGTGTTATAATGGAAACCCAACGATGGACCAGCAGTAACATGACTGACTACAAATTGTTCAGTTAGTCTGGGTGAGTACTCAAATAGATTGATGAATATGGTTTCAAAACTACCCATAGGTAGGTTCAGCTATCGTTTCATGGTTTGGTGAGCTGTGCAATGTTTCACGATAACATGGAAATTAATTGTTTTGTGACCAAGTTAAATGTAAAAAATATAAAATGGATGGGTTTCATCGAATTTCTTTCCGATATACCGGTATTTTCGATGTTACCTATAAAAAATGCACTTTTTTCATAAAACGCGTCGGGGCCACCCCTAAACGTCATTTCCCAGAGTTGTCGTAGAACAATTTTTCTTTTGTTTTACCCTAAGCTTTCATTTGAAGGTTGAGCCCCCAAAATCCCAGACTTTGTCCAATTTTGGGACACCCTAATGATTATGATTAATGAATAATGATTAAATAACCCATTATTCATTAATCATGATTAAATCTATGATTAATCACTAATGCTCTGCGCGAAAGGCACCATCGCCGCTAGGTGGATTATTCTGGGTTTTTTACATTTTTTTATAATTTACGAAGGTGGTACCACTAACAGGGGGATAAGTCTGATTTTATTTCAAATTAAAAGAGGAGGTTTTGTTCGAGTTTATTTGGAAAATTTTCCCAAATTATTATGGGAATTTCTGGAGGAACTTGTTTTGAAATCCTCAAGTTTTGTTTTTACACGACATGCATTTTTTACACGGGAATTTCTCTTGATATTTCTTCGAAAATTCTTTAAGCTTTTAATGTTTACGGCTTTTTGCCCTTTTAGTTCATTCATCTTTTTGAGTTGTCGACTATTCAAATCCTTCTAAGAATATCATATACACTCAGAGCCGTAGCGTGGATACCCAGCGCCCTTGGAGATATATTTTTTGGGCGCCCTTATCTTCACAGAAAAAAATAATGAAACGTAAACAGCGCGAGAGATGCGGAAATTTACGCTTTTCTACGCTGAAATGGTGCCCTTTGTAACAAGTTTGCTTACAATTTCCATGCAATATTGATGTTTCACGTTTCACGTTTCATCTAGCATGGAATTACGCTAATAATGATGTTCCATTTATGTGCATGATTTTCACGGTAAATTTCAGTGGATTTTTCTATCTGTGTTACTAAGGAAACAAAAATGCAATATTTTACATTCAATCAACATTTTGAATCTCACCTAAAAGAAAGATTAAAAAAATTGGTGAATTGAAGATGCTTCCAAAAGCAAGCAGTGCTTGGCTGTAAGTCCTAAATTTTGACATTTTTCTAGTATTTGCAAAATATGTAAGTACGGAATCTTAAAAATGATCTGAGCGGACTGGAAGATCATTTAAATTGCTGAAAGTTCTTTACTTATGATTCATTTCTGCTCGTACTGTCCACAACGACTATAAGCTGCTCTCAATTGACCTTTCCCGTCATATGGGTTCTCTGGAGAAGTTGTGCTTAAATAAATCATAGAATTGATTGTGCTCTCGCTCTCTGAACTCAGAATGGACCGGTGTAAGGTGCAAATCACTATCGGATCGGAGGAAAATCCAACTTTAGAATGGATTTGTCAGTAGTTTGGAGGTACTGTTGTACTTCGTAAGGTCACTCAAATCAAACTTTGAACTGCTCGGATTCACCATAGGAAGCAGGAAAGCTACGTGGTAAAGTGAGGTGATGAATGTTTTGATAAGGACTGTATCGAAAATAAGTTATCCATATTTTTCTTTTCAAATATAATTGGATGAATTAAAAAAAATATTAAAAATTGGTTAGCAATATGTGTTAATTCTATTTGTTAACCCGTCATAAGACGAGTTTAAACAATCCCATTGAATTCCACCACTTAATTGTATCTTGACAGATACGTATTTCGACCTCAACAGTAAGGCCGTCTTCAGTGTCTCGTACTTGACTCGACGAGACACTGAAGACGGCCTTCCTGTTGAGGTCGAAATACGTATCTGTCAAGATACAATTAAGTGGTGGAATTCAATGGGATTGTTTAAACTCGTCTTATGACAGGTGAAAACATTCCACTAAAAAGCTCAACATAATTTTCTTATCTATTTGTTAAGTTTTATGAAAGAATATAGTACTGAGTAAATATTGTACTATTCCAACATTTATCCAAGCTTTTTTCTTCTAGTCACAAATCGGCATAAAATTGCTTCGTTTTATAAAATTGATTACTTTCTGGTCCAAATTCCGTCACTTGATCTTGATTTTCTTCCTTTTTCCGACAGGTTAGCGAACGTGTTGTACTCTCCAAGCTTGTTGACCATGAATTTTTACCTTTGCGGGATGGATAACGAAACACTTGGTCTAATTATTCATCTCGATGCCCTTTTTACGGAGCCATTTGTCCAAAACTTGAATTTCAATATCACTTTCAATTTGCGATACATCGGAAACAACAAATTTTCAATAAACAAATAAAAAATCTGACTTCAAACTTAACATATGAATTCATCGAATGCAGGATAAAACAAACCAATACCTTCATGAGCTCTTGAGTAGTAACTCTTTCAAAGTGGATAACTTATTTTCAATAGTCCTTAGCACCGGCTGCTTATAGGTATTGCGGAAAAAAATAGCCAATCTATAAAAGCTTTAAGAAATAATAACCAAAGTAGTTATTTCAGTGGTAATGTATCACTGCCTGTCATATTCAACAGTTTCGCCCTTTTCCCCACAGTAAAAGTATCCAAAAATCCACAATTTTCAAATAACTTTTTGGGTTACATTTTAAGCCTTTTCTTGGTCCCTTATTACCGGTTTTGGAAGTCTTCTTACCTCTTTAGGCTTTGTAGCCGGTTTGTTATTAATTGGCCTTGTAGCTAATAAAACTGTTCTTTGTCTCATGGCGTAATTCTTGATAAAAAAAAATTATTATCAGCTTCTAGTGGAATTTCTTCACTTGTCATAAGACGAGTTTGCAATTCCATTTCAAGTGGTGGAGTTAAATGGAGTAGTACAAGTTCGCTTTATGCCAAGCCGTAACTTACTTTTCTCGTCAAAAAATTGTATTCGCTCAATCGATTCTTTATTTTATTTAAGGTGAACTTTCCAAAAGAACCCATATTTGCTGACGATACGTATTTAAAAAAAAAATTAAAAGAAAAAAGCGGAAAGGTGCTGTTTGCCCGACTTTCAACGAACACCGAGTGATTTTTTCAGGCTGGTTCACACGTGCAGCACTATTTTGGTTTTTGTTTTGAAAACGATGTTTTGTCTCAGATGATTCTTTGGCTTATTTAATGTCAACTTTTCCGAAGAACTTATATTTTTGAAGCCTCTAACTATTTTAAAAATCGAAAAAGTGCTGCACGTGTGGCACTTTTTGGCACACTGGCCCGAAAAATTCACCCGGTATTACTTATAAGTCGGGCAAATGATAGGCAAATCTTGGAGAGCAGCACTTTGATTTTGAAAAAGGTGGAAATTTTAGAAGAAGAAATTTTTATCTAGAGAGCCCATACTTTTATTCTACTTTTGATCTAAATTGTATTGTCATTATGTTCTATAGCATCCGTAACCTATCACCTCCAATGTACAAACTTGTTGTATACTTCATTGACACACCATATATCATTTCGATAAAAACATCTACGATAAACGCAATATTAATCAACAACCGTAGCAAGTTGCAATGGTAAATCCCCCAACTAAACATCAATCGATCATTTCGATAACCAATAGAATGTATCTATTGGGTGACACATTTCGCTCCAACATGAAAAGCAGTGTGGAAAACCCCCCCGAGCCAACTGCACTCGGTACATATCCTCCTCATGGAGTGGCATTAATGTGCTGTACTTATCGGAGCGCGGTCGAGACGCTCAATCACTCACAGCCGGCCCTTTCTACACGGTGGGGGGTCTGCGGGCCCTCCATGCTTTTCCATGCGTGTTCGGTGCATCCCATCTTCTTCCACAGTGTTTCTCCACGAGGTGCAAAAGAATTTTCCATTACTTAAGCTAATTAACACCCGGTCAATAATCGAACTGTTGTTTGCCGTTGGAATCGAGTGCCCTCTCTTCGACATCTAGTGCAGTGGAACTGCAACCCGGGGGGGTTTCTGTAATTCAGTGTATCCCCGGGTTGAAGTGAAGCTTTGCGGTTTAAAAGTGTGGTTTTTCGGATTTTGTTTTAGGAAAATCAAAATACGTCAAAACATCAATCGAAATTTTCCTTAAGAGCGTGGACCACCCCAGGCTCCTCTACTCACGTGTTCAAAAGTACGCATGTGGTCGTTGGGCTGCTCTACTATCGGATCTTAGCCTAAGCAAGCAGTCGCAACCGGGGCGGCCGGTACGCCACTTGACTCGTCTACTAGATAATTGATTTATGTGTCAATTGAGGCTACGAACGATTAGCACCGTTGCAGCTGGCTGTCGCGTCGTCGTCATTTCTATTGGGAGCACGTTAGTGACCACGTTACTTGGAAGGTTTAGGTGATAAGGCTTCGTTCGTGAAAGGGAGGGTGTTGCAGATAGTGCAAACCAATGATTATGGAGCTGGGGTGTGTGTGTTGTATCGTGTGATTAATATGCGCTTCAATGTGTGATAACGATCTGATAATCAGAGCAGAATGCGGTGACAGGTGTATTTCAATGAAGAAGCTATTTTTGGCCAAGATAAAAATAATTAGCTACGTCAACAATTGATTTGGGACCGGAAAAGGCGTGCTATCTGTGCGGTGTATAATCAATTTGTACGATTTCTCCATTCATTCCTCCTGCATTCCGAGTATTACTGGTGATTACAAAATGACAAAATTACAACATTCACTATTCGGCGGACCTCAAGACGCGAATGTTCATTTCTAAATTCTGATTTGCAATTTCCTAATTGCAATGAAATCGCAATATTTGGAAAAGTAAAATAAAATGTTCTAAAACGACGACAACCTTTTTTTGTATTAAATTTTCTTTTCACAAGCAAAACAAACTCCTCTGATTGACATTCCTACATGCACGCAATACATTGGAAGCGACTCGCATTTTGCTTTGCCTGATAGGGTAAATGTCCTCTTTTTGCTCAACCAATATTGAATTAATTTTTGTATGACAATAATGGTTGAGACAAAATTGCAGTTGTCAAATTAGTTCTTCATATTCTAAGTTAGGCGTGCAAACAGCGAATGTGACGAATTGACATTCACCCTTATTTACCAACAACACAGAAGCGAACCAAGGAATTCTTCGTGTCAAGTCTAAGCGATCAATCCGCTCTCGGAAAATCGATCCGAAATAGCATTCCCACGTCGAGTCAAATCAATTCTAATACAGGCGAGTTTGAGGGACGCAACAGAAAACCTCTTCCGCTTCTACTCAAAACGTTGCCTCTAGGGAATGTGGTACAAAAAGGCGTCGTTCGGTTCGAAAAGTAGACAACATCGACCTGACGAAGATTCATTCGTACGGGCCATCCCTTCTCCCTTGCGCATAAAACTGTCGAATCGAAATAGATTTGAATTTATTCTGTTTGATTAATCGACATGTGTAGAAGCTCGCGTGCTGCAGTCGATCCTCAACAAGCACTAAAAATAGGATCACGCCGCCGGTCGATGTCGGTGTCGGTCGATGCATCAGCCAGCAACGTTCTTCCTTATACAGACGACGACCATTTCTCTGGGAAGGTGCATTTCTGCATTGCACTCTGGGTAGAAACCCAAATTCCATCGAAACCATCTACAAATTAATTAACCATCTAATTGCAGATCTCTTTTAGAAAATAACGCTGATTTGTATGCAATACTTGTTTAGATCGAAAGTAATTTTACCAAACTGACGCACGCAGGTTTCGTCAAACGAAATCAGGATTGTGCCTCAATGTGCGTCGATTCCCACATTCAGCATCATCATATCGTCATCGTTCAAAATGTTGGTCTGACAACGATGCACAATTGAGACGTCGCGATATGAGGGTGGTGCTGGCTGGTGCGGTAGTGTTAAGTGATAAATATTAATCGACCGAAAAGTCCCAACGAAGCGTAGTTGAAGTATGGCAGACATCTGCACTACAGAAAAAGAGGCATAAGAAGCTACGGCTTCCAAGACTGTGCCTTGGTCTGAACATAGATTGACTTGACATTATCTTTCGTTATAATACAATCGTTAATCCACAGCACACAAACGGTTCTTGAAATCCGGCTTCATGGGAGTTGCGATTAACTAAATGTCTCCGTCGCCGGATCACGCGTCCAGAGGGCTTATATTGCGTGAGCGTTATCTTGCGTGTAGCAGCCAAAAGATAGTTGGTAGGCAAAACTAACAAACTGTCAAAAACGCAAGCTGATTGAAAATGAAAAAAAAAACTCGTTTTATTGTCCTTCGCGTGTACCCGTGCGGTATGAGCCAAGTGCAATCTGAGATAACGTCATGTTGAGTTCTTTACAATCGTCATTGTGTGGGGCCTGTACTCAGACTGTTCTGGAAAGGTGTGCTACAAATCCAAACAACCATAAGCAAACTGAGTTGCTAATCATTCTAGATAAGTTGTACCTGTTTACCTGGGGAACTTATTAAAAAATGTGTGTTGGCGACATAGGAATTTGTGAATGGCGTCATGTTTTTATCGTTTAGTATAATGTTAATCAATCGACGAAAACTCCCTTTTCGTTGGATCTATAGAAGACAAGGTTGTTAACGTTAATCAACGATTAAAAGCGATGAGTTGCATCATTGGCTACGATTTTAACATTCAACGCAAACTCCATCTGATTGGTAAAGACTTATTTGGTAGCGAATTACAATTTATTGTGGAACACATTTTCATAAAGAAATTTGTTCAATATTTCACGAGATTTTTTTTCCCGAATCTCCAACCTGTTAGCAATCTGAAGGTGGAAAATCCTCGTCATCATTCAGGTGACCAGGCTAATGTACCTCTTCTCCGATTTGTGGCCAACCGTAACTGTCGGCGGTTCTCAGTAGTTTACGAAGATATGATTGAACATTTAACAAGATATGGTTGAACAAATGCGGCATTACGCGCAACTTCGACAGTAGAGCCATCCTCAGGTTTGTCAGGCGATACTTCTGCACCTTATACCAGAAGCAGGCTTCCCAGATCTTCTTAATATTTACTCACAGATCCTGCACGTAAAACGCTGTGTCCGCGTTCCCATGGGCTCTTTGTTGGTGATAGTTCTCGAGCAGCTTGTCAGCTAGCGGGTGCAGCTTCGGCTTTATCAGTGCTTCGGCCGCAATCGACTTTGTCGGAACCCATTTCTATACTGTGAGCCTCTTTAGGCTATGGATTTCACCGATCTGAAACGCCACAAAGTTTTCGAGTCGGACCCCATGGGACGCTGCCTAACCTTGCTCCTACGACTACTGCTTGCAGGCACAAGGAGACCAAATTCTACGCACGATGACCGGCGTCCGGTCTCCCCCATTGGCGAGAGTCCACTGGCACTCCTCATCAGCCATTATAAATAGCTCCAAAGCTTGCAACTTTTGAAGGGGTGACAATTCCGTGGCTCTTAGAAGAACGGTGGCCATACTCCTTTATAGAGATTTCCATAAACACAAACAGTGGTTTACGGATGGATTCGTTTTGGGTAGTGCAGTCGGCATTGGGGTCACGAAGTCGGTTTCACTATCTCAGACATCATTAATCATCTTATACGCCGAAGCAGCCGTGGCATTCGTTACAGACACCCACCCATCCGATAACCCATCATTGTCCTGTCTGACTGGCTGAGCGTCATTTTCGCACTCCATAGCGACAGGCCTAAGTACTGCTGGATCCAAAGCATCTTAGTGAACAAGCTACCGAATACGACCTTCGCTTGGATTCTTCTTGCCGGAGTCGGACATCAGGGCTATCGTTACATATCATCCGTCCCGTTGGGAGACATCAAAACCTGGATAAGGAAAACCTTACAAGCAAACTGAGAAAGTTGCTGGATTGCCACCACTTCCGGATATCTTCGGGAAATTAAGGGACGCAGTCACTCTATTTATTCGTGCACTCATAGTAAATCTGCTATTCCTACTCACATCTGCTACACCTCAGATCTTGGATCAGCGGCTTCCTTTAGAACGAGTGAACGTACAGCAGTCTTAACTGGTCGAAATAGCTTATCACACAGCTCAACACATTCCTTTTCGCCGGCAGCTTACGGCCGGACAAGGACGAAACCAGATCATCTTCAAGTTTGGTGGAAAAAAAGAACTCGTTGCTTGCCGAGCTGCTCCTTCGTTTGTTCTTGCTTGGCTTCCAGGAAATCCTTGGAGCAGTTGCGGAACTCACAAATGGCTTTGGAATGGACATATTGTACATATTGTAGTCGTCGACGTAATGGTTTTCGGCGACGGCAACCTCATTATTGTCCCGCAAACTTCTTCGCGTTCAGGTTGTGTCGCACTGCTCCGAACACGATGAGCTCGTTGACGCAAAGCTCGCCCCGTCCATTACGTAGTCTGTTTCTTTGGCGGGTCATTCCGGAACAGTAATCTGTGTGCTCGTTTGTCCTGTTCTCTAATACATCTCCCTTATATATGCTCCGAAACTTGCCGATCATCACCTTCAAGGCAATCGGAATATCTGCTCCCGTTGGCAATTTCGAGTAAAGCGACACTCCTATTACTTTCGTTCTGGCGTCCTATTTCAGACGATACTTCTTCTTTCTCGGATTGTAGACGATGTTCAGCCGAACGTACCACGCTCTGCTGCACTGCAATCAAACGCTTCTAGATCGGACGACCTTGCCTAAAGTGCGTATTCCTGCACTAGGTAGTCTTCGATTATGGTTCGCATCTTCGCGTGTGATGATGATCTTTCCTGAGACGATTCTACAGGCCATTCAGGGTCATTAGATAGCTGTATGATACTCGACGCCGTTATTTTTTCACAGCAGCGGCAGCCCTATTTGGAATCGGTCTTTTATCCTTTTCATCGTCTTACTCAGAATCTTCTTCTTATGACTTGAAAAGCTGTATTTTTTCAGAGTGCACTGGCTCTTCAAAAGGTCGTGCAGCTTCTGCTTGGTCACCCAGCTACATGTGTGGTGTCCGACGATTTCTCCATCCATGGTATTCACATTGGTCGGTTCGTAGACAGTCTAGCTTTGACCTGACTGCTATCGGATCTTTCGACCGACCTATTCTCGACTCAATCGGAGTGTAAAGAAGGATGGGCATCAGCCAGATCCAAATTTGCAACAGATAGAGCTCGAAGGTTGCTTAACTTCTTCCGACACCGTTAGCGAATGTTGCGGAAACTTCACATTTTCCACGGTGTGGTCACTCTTGATGAGGTTCACACATTGCGAATGCTCCTCGACTTGTGAAATGCTGGTGGTCCACGGCATTCTTCTCAACCAGTTGACCAGCGCTTTCTCCACCAGTGTCTAGAAACGCGAATATTTTCACCGCGTAGTTTCCGTAGTGTACACGCAAAAAAAAAAGTTCCATATTTCGTGAACCAAAAGTACATCGTGATTTATGTCACGAATTCGGGAACACGAATGTTCCTGAAACCGTGAATCTGTTAGTTCACAAATTCATGTATGCTTTTTTACGTGTAGTGCGATATACATGAAGCAGAAAATGACAGTTGGTTTCAGTTGGATAGCGTGGAGTCTGCAATTCGAACAAACTTCCGACCTATGCAAATGAAGAAGTGGGTGTGGCGCTCTTTGCATCAATCGATGTAAATAGCAAAAGAAATTTAGCTTGCAGCTAGTAGTCCAGTTCTCGTTCATGCACAGCTGGCACCGTTTTCATTTGTGAACTGTTTTCCACCGCTCCTCAGTTCAGTGGAATGTTTCGAAGTTTTCGCAATTTCGGATCCATTGATGCACTTCGCCACAGATCTTACAAGGCGTTATCTCCCCATCTGTCGGACTCGAATCTCAGCTTTCAACCGCATCGAGTACCCCTGGGGCGCAGTCCTCATTTTCAGAAAAAAAAAAAAGTATGTTGAGGTGTCGCTATGGCTTGCTGTACAACATGCGCAGCTGCTCAATGATCTTCGATAGAAGTAACCTTCTCCTAACCGCTTCCAGCACCCCTCCGTTCAGGCACTCTTGTAGCCGTTTCAATTTTTTTCTCGTTGGAAAAGCTGCACGACTTCGTTGACGTCTCGTTGCGAACATTGGCTATTCTTCCAACATGCCGAAAAAAAATTGGCTACTTCCTCAACAGGAACTGCCGAACGGCGTCTCGATTGATTCTCGCTTCCGTTAGTTTTTGACATCGTCTGACTCCTCCTTGCTTCTGATGTAACTTTTCCAGGTTTTTCACTCCTTCGTAATTTTTTCCTTCTTGCAGCCCTCTTTTTCCTCCAATGCGCTCTCTTTGTTCTCGATAAAACTTTTGTCTTTCTCGCAGGAACTATCTTTTTTGCACGACTCTCATTCTTCGACTCCACTACCTTTGCCATCTCCTCACGCACTGTCTTTATATTCTCCTTATCTTTAGTTTCAACTTTTGGAAGTCCAAAAAAACGAATCGTTCTGAACGTGACCGGCTAAACACAATTGATCTCCGATTGACTTCTTCGTTAGCTTCTCGGTCACAATTGGTATCGAATGCTTGCGATAGATTACTCTGGCATCGCTCATCAACGCTTCCACTGCACTGGAGCAACATCCCAGGCTTTCTGTTTCCCGACTTTTCTTTCTCGAACTATTCTCCTGAATTTTCTTCAACCGGATTCATAGTCTTTGGTACATACTATGTTTTTCGAGCTTGCCTCGTTTTAGCCACCTACAGAACCTTTTTGTTCCACTTCGCAACCAGTCAACTCCTTCTTTCGCTGTAGCTTCTACTGTTTCTGCTTCCCTTCCAACTCTTCTCGCATCATGTTCAGTTCCTCCTGATCGGCCTCTTCTTTGGCAAATTTCTTTTCCATTTGCGTATTCTCGAACTTCAGTTCCATCGCTTCTTTTTCCAGCTGCTGGCCCATCTCGAACAGCTCTTCTTGAAAATCCAGCCACTTGTTGTGTATAATCCTCTTCTTCTTCAATTTTTCGTTCTGCTCCTTCTTCTCATTTTCGAGCTACTTTAACTACGTTTGAAGCGCGCTCGAAGAACCGGACTTTTCTTTTCACCAAACTCCTAACAGCACCAATGTAAACTTTGTCATCATAGTAATGTTTTACGTCTTACCCGAAGGTACTGGGTGTTTCGATGGATTTTTGAGATTTATATATCAACCGATTAGGAAACTATTCAGCAATTTGTCAATTTAATTGAAACTTTTGATTATTTAAGATAAACTATTGAAAATTTCAACTCTTGTCCTACCTAGTAAAAATATCGGAACTAACCAATTCCGTTCATGCATTTGCAACACGGACATCAGAAAGGTTGTTGTGTGAAGAATTTTGATCAAACTACAAACTAATCGCTTGATGACAACAGAATGTTGCCGTCGGTAGTAGAATCACGAGCGCGTGTCAGAATGAGAAGCTGCAAAAATGTATTCACATGGATGGAATGAAACCTGAAACAAGTAGCAGACTACCTACTAAAACTATAATCTTGAGAGGAATTTCACTTGACAGCTACTGCTGCTATCCGTGCGAATAAATTTCCGCAGCGTCTTTCCTGACGCGCGATCGTGATTCTGCTACCGACGGAAACTATCAGCCATCACCAAACGATTAATTTGTACTTTGATCAAAATTCATCTCGCCTCAAGTTGTGGCTTAAGAGCTGCTTTCACTGATGGTAGCCAATCGTTAGTACTTGAGATGGCACCGTTGCTGAAATGTGTTCCACCGCGCTGCTGCCGCAGCCGCCATCGTAGCGAAACAGGCAAGAAAATTTAATCTGAGCGCTGCTGCTGACGATGACGACCGCACGACCCACACCATTGCATTGGTGGGAATAAAATTTCCGGCAGGAGCTCCGCCGTTTCCGATGGTCTGCTCTTCTCGACATCTCGAACGAAATGGATCGCGCGGGCGGAAAAACTGGGGCCTCATTGCGCATCTCCTTTCGACAGCTCTTTCGTATGACTTGTTGTATGGTTTGCTCGTTTCGAGTCGAGGTGCGCAATGCAACCCCTGCTTTCTTGTAATCAATAAAGTTAATCATGTAGCCACGCCCCTTTGGTTAATATTACGGTTACACAATATTTCCACCCATATATTTGAATAGCGGAGTGGCCGAAGCAAATTTAATTCCCGCTGATGGCGAGGCTCGTGTGGTTGTCGTCGTAAGCTAATAGAAGAATTTCGCGCCAACCCTTCTATGGGGCTGGCAGCACCATCTCAGAATCGAATGAAACTTGGTGGGCATAAATATATGGTATTTCTAAGCCACTCTGCATACTTAGTTTTTCAAAAATTGTCAAGAGTAACATTTGATGAGGGCCTAATTTTTTTCATGAATTTTTTATAAATCGATGTAACTTTAAAATGACAAGACCTACAAAAAAGTGTTGTATGGCGGACTGTCGAAATTCAGAAGTTTTTGGAAAAATATCCAAAAATAAAATACTGATTTCTACACTGAAAAAATAGTTTTAAAAATTAAAATCGATATTACAAAAAAACCTCATCTCAGAAATCTATGAAACTTTTTCTGCAGATAGGTATTTTAATTATCTAACTTTTCTGGGAATAATGTTCCTGTGACATATTTAAGGAAAAAAAGTTTTTCTAACAAAAACTTTTTTCATGTCTATATTGAGTGAAAATTTATCAGCGTGTTTTATGCCTACAGCGCCAATTGTAGGTTCAGCAGCCTATCATCAACCAACGACAAATTTTACATAATTGTGGACCAACATTTGAAAAGGGTTTATGTTTTATTTGACTTTTTGTATCGAAGTAACTTAAAATAATTACAAAAAAAAAAAATACTTTGAAAACGGGCAATGTTGTCGAAACAAAACTGAAGTGATATTTAATTGTAATAGTGGAAAAGAAGATTTTGTTTTTCAGCAAAGGCTAACCACTGAACGGTGTAATTTAGAAACCAATATAAAGCCTGTAGATGATTTTGTATCGTATTTTATTAAAAAAATTGAAAAACTTATAACTTATGACATTATTTGCAAACAGCAATACACTTGCACTGTTAGATTTCTCTGAAAATTATTCATTCATTATCCAAAATGCTGCTCAAGGTTGGAATAATTTCCAGGAAACAATACATCCATTCGAAGTTTACTTTAAAAGAAACGGTTAATTAGAAAACCTTAGCTTTATTAATCAGAAGTAATGACCCATGACACAAAAGCTGTTCACTTATTCATTTTAAAATTAATTGACTTTTTGAAACAGTCGATCGATTTCACAATAGTAGTTTGTGCAACTAGTTGCAAAAAGATGATTTTTTCAGCACGAGTTGTACGTTTATCCAACGAGGCTTGCCGAGTTAGATAAATACTACGAATGCTGAAAAAATCGAGTTTTGCAACGAGTTGCACACGCAATTTTTTGCAATGACGAAAAATGGGCTTTAATATAATAAATCTATACCAAAATTGTACAATCGAATTTACTCCACATGATCATTCATGCCAATAAATTATGTTGCGGCAGAGAACAATAAGATTCCATCTTATCGTGCCAAACTGCATAGCTTGAAAAGCTATGAAGCGATGGATGCAATTGCCTTTGGAAAATTGTGATGTTATGTCCAACAAACCCTTTCATTTATTACAAGACGCTTAGAGTACACTATTTAAACACTCACCCAAACTAATTCAGCTAAATGTAGTCATGTAACTACTGTCCCAATGTAGGTTTTTCATTATAGCACCCAAATGAGTGCTATAATGAGTATTATGCAACCCATTTGAGTTGCATAATGGTCATTAAAGCACCCATTCTTTTGGTATGGAAAAGTAGGCCGTTTTATCACTCAAACACCAACTGTAAACCAGGTATTATGATTAGGAATTGCAAAATAGTAGTTTGTGCAACTAGTTGCAAAAAGATGATTTTTTCAGCACGAGTTGGACGTTTATCCAACGAGGCTTGCCGAGTTGGATAAATACTACGAGTGCTGAAAAAATCGAGTTTTGCAACGAGTTGCACACGCTATTTTTTGCAATGACAAAAAATGAGCTTTGTTATGATAAATCAGTACCAAAATAGTCAAGACCGATTTACTCCACATGATAATTCTTGCCAATAAATAATGTTGCTGCAGAGAACAATCCGATTCTATGTTATTGTGCCACATCGCATAGCTTTACAAGCCTTGAAGCGATAGATGAACTCGTCTTTGGAAAATTCTGATGTTATGTCCATCAAACTATTTCATTTATTACGCGACGCACAGAATACACTATCTGAACACTATCCCAAGTTAATTCAGCAAAATGTAGTCATGTAACTACTATTCCGATGTTGGTTTTTCATTATAGCACCAAAATGAGTGCTATAATGGATATTATGCAACCCATTTGAGTTGCACAATGTTCATTAAAGCACCCATTTTGTTGGTAAGGAAAAGTAGGCCGTTTTATCACTCAAAGACGAACTGTAAACCAGGTATTATGATCAGGAATTGCAAAAAAGTTACTTTTGTGTCTGGGTGAGCTGCAGCACATTATAAAAATAAAAGGAAGTCTGTGTAATTTAAATTCAAAACATGGCTTAGAAGCAGAATGGCACTTTTTCACAACATCGCACGGAAAAGGCCCTTGCGAAGCTATTGGTGGCACTCTCAAACGTAACGGAAATACTATCAAGACTCCTCGGAAGTTGTACGAATGGGCGAATGGGCACGTTTTCAAGCAAACAAAAATATCACTATATTACATTTCTGTTATATCACGAATGAGCAATACCGCCATCGGGGGTGGTAATGGGTCTGGGGGTGAGAATGGGTCATCGCTCTCACCGCGAGCATGGAGGGCGTAGAGCAAAATCGTTCAAAAAGGTCTCTTATATTTTTGTCTTCTTGTCCTCAGATACATCCATTCTACAAGCATTCTAAGTAGTTGAAACAGTGACGCATTCTCACCCCCATTTGACCCATTGTCACCCCCGACGACGGTACTCAACAAGAGTTTGATGAACTTTTCAAAAAAGCAAAAACTATGATTGGCACACAAAAGCTTCATTCTTTTATACCAATCGCTCATAATAAAATCCTGGCTAAAAATATTCCAACTCAGGTGAAGACCCAAAAGTCTTTGAATTGTTCGACTAAGTTTACAAATTAATGAGTATTCAAGTAGAAATAAGAATTAAATGTAGTAACAAATAAAATTGAAGAAAAAATTAAAAAAATGCGAAAAGTTTATTATTCTTTAAATGTGCGTTTACCGGAAATCCCCCTAATTAAAATACATACCGAGCTTCATCGTTTGGAATCAAAATGTTTATCTGATAAAAAAAATCGACCTCCAAACGCTCTTTTATGTTCCAGACTTCATAGTTCACACAAATTTACAATAGCCCATCAAACATCACAATTTTGTAAATCTGGTCATTTGTGTGTAACATTGATATAAGCAATTTAGGAAAATATACGCCCTTTCCAAATGTTGGTCCACATTAATGTTAGATTATGCTAAATTGTTTCCTAAACAATTCCAAAATGTGTCGTTGGTTGATGATAGGCTGCTGAACCTATAATTGGCACTGTAGGCATAAAACACGCTGATAAATTTTCACTCAATATGGACATGAAAAAAGTTTTTGTTAGAAAAACTTTTTTTCCTTAAATATGTCACAGGAACATTATTCCCAGAAAAGTTAGATAATTAAAATACCTATCTGCAGAAAAAATTTCATCGATTTCTGAGATGAGGTTTTTTTGTAATATCGATTTTAATTTTTAAAGCTAATTTTTTTCAGTGTAGAAATCGGTATTTTATTTTTTGGATATTTTTCAAAAAAACTTTCGAGAATTTCACGACAGTCCACCATACAATACTTTTTTGTAGCTCTTGTCATTTTTGAGTTACATCGATTTAAGTCCATGAAAAAAAAATTAGGCCCTCATCAAATGTTACTCTTGACAATTTTTGAAAAACTAAGTATGCAGAGTGGCTTAGAAATACCATATATTTATGCCCACCAAGTTTCATTCGATTCTGAGATGGTGCTGCCAACCGCTGGTCGAGTTGGCGCGAAATTCGTCAATAGTGATTCGAAAGGTGCATTGTTATAAATTAATCGTTTCTTTTCAGGACCATCATTTTATACAAGGGAAGGTTGTTGTGTGAATAGTTTTGTTCAAAGTGCAAATTAACCGCTTTGCGACGCCAGAAAGTTGCCGTCCGTAGTAGAACCACGAACGCACGTCGGAGGGAGATACTACCGTCGTGCGGAACTTCCTTCGACAAATTGGGGGCTACTTTGGACATTTTGAAACAAGAATTACAACAAAAATTACTATCAAATTGCCATTATCACTTGTTGATAGTTGGACGGCAACTTTCTGTTTCAAATTTGGTATTTTTAACCGTATTTTTTTTTTAGAAAATTAAAAATCCAAAGTAGCCCCCGGAGTCAAAAGAAGCCCCGCACTACGGTACAAATATTTATTCGCATGGATGGCATCAGTGGCAGCCAAGTGAAATTTTCTCAAGATTCTTATTTGGTTTTGTTGCAGTTTGTGATTGGGAAGTCGGATTATTGAAAATCAATCGGTTCTCTTAAGGATCACAATTTTGTGGAAGCGAAGGTTTAGCCGAGACGAATTTCGTTGTAATTTCGATTGCGATATTCCTAATTGCTGTCGGAGAAAGTCATTTCACGGGGGGCTTTCTGGTTTCAGTGGTACGATAGTTATTGTCTTCCACTTAAGGTAAGGCTTTTCAAGACGGAATGGATTTGCAGTACAACACCAATCGAAACAAATTTCACTGAAGAACCTAATTGTGACGTGAATATTCCACAATCTACAACATGTTTGATCAAAATGTGTCTCAGATACTCATACTTTAACCATACTCATATTTTAACCAACAAAACAATAATACTTTAGTTAACACTAAAATCATAACCATAATAAACTACAATGCGTATTGTGTTCAATAATATCCTTACGTTGTCCAACGTCTACCTTACTTTCGTGTTTTGTACACAACGCTTCTGATTTTTTTCAATTTTTTCAATTTTTTCAATTTTTTTGATTTTTCCAATTTTTTTTCAATTTTTTCAATTTTTTAATTTTTTTCAATTTTTTCAATTTTTTCAATTTTTTCAATTTTTTTCAATTTTTTTCAATTTTTTTAAATTTTTTTAAATTTTTTCAATTTTTTATTTTTTTTAATTTTTTTTAAATTTTTTAAATATTTAATTTTTTTAATTTTTTCAATTTTTACAATTTTTTAAATTTTTTTCAATTTTTTTCAATTTTTTTATTTTTTTTATTTTTTTTTTATTTTTTTTTCAATTTCTTCAATTTTTTCAATTTTTTCAATTTTTTCAATTTTTAAATTTTTTTCATTTTTTTCATTTTTTTTATTTTTTTTCAATTTTTTCAACTTTGTCAATTTTGTCAATTTTGTCAATTTTGTCAATTTTGTCAATTTTGTCAATTTTGTCAATTTTGTCAATTTTGTCAATTTTGTCAATTTTGTCAATTTTGTCAATTTTGTCAATTTTGTCAATTTTGTCAATTTTGTCAATTTTGTCAATTTTGTCAATTTTGTCAATTTTGTCAATTTTGTCAATTTTGTCAACTTCGTCAATTTTGTCAACTTCGTCAATTTTGTCAATTTTGTCAATTTTGTCAATTTTGTCAATTTTGTCAATTTTGTCAATTTTGTCAATTTTGTCAATTTTGTCAATTTTGTCAATTTTGTCAATTTTGTCAATTTTGTCAATTTTGTCAATTTTGTCAATTTTGTCAATTTTGTCAATTTTGTCAATTTTGTCAATTTTGTCAATTTTGTCAATTTTATCATTTTTATCATTTTTATCATTTTTATCAATTTCATCAATTTTGTCAATTTTGTCAATTTTGTCAATTTTATCAATTTTGTCAATTTTGTCAATTTTGTCAATTTTGTCAATTTTGTCAATTTTGTCAATTTTGTCAATTTTGTCAATTTTGTCAATTTTGTCAATTTTGTCAATTTTGTCAATTTTGTCAATTTTGTCAATTTTGTCAATTTTGTCAATTTTGTCAATTTTGTCAATTTTGTCAATTTTGTCAATTTTGTCAATTTTGTCAATTTTGTCAATTTTGTAAATTTTGTCAATTTTGTTAATTTTGTCAATTTTGTCAATTTTGTCAATTTTGTCAATTTTGTCAATTTAGTCAATTTTGTCAATTTTGTCAATTTTGTCAATTTTGTCAATTTTGTCAATTTTGTCAATTTTGTCAATTTTGTCAATTTTGTCAATTTTGTCAATTTTGTCAATTTTGTCAATTTTGTCAATTTTGTCAATTTTGTCAATTTTGTCAATTTTGTCAATTTTGTCAATTTTGTCAATTTTGTCAATTTTGTCAATTTTGTCAATTTTGTCAATTTTGTCAATTTTGTCAATTTTGTCAATTTTGTCAATTTTGTCAATTTTGTCAATTTTGTCAATTTTGTCAATTTTGTCAATTTTGTCAATTTTGTCAATTTTGTCAATTTTGTCAATTTTGTCAATTTTGTATTTTTTTTTTCAATTTTTTTATTTGTTTTATTTTTTTTCAATTTTGTTATTTTTGTTTTTTGAAAAAAAAAATGTTAATTTCTTAGTTTTTTTTTCAATTTCTATATTTTTCTTTTCATTTTGTCAGTTTTTTTTTTCAATTTTTGATATTTTGTCAATTTGTTAATTTTTTGTTGATTTGTCCAATTTTGTTCTTTTAATTTTATTTTTCATTTGGTATATTTTGTTATTTTTTTCCTTTTTGTTCCATTTTTTCCCAATTTTGATGATTATAATATTTTGCTAATTCTGTGGTTTTGTAAAATTCATTTTTTCATTTGTTGATTATATCAAATTTGTACTTATTTTTAAATTTGGAAGCTATTAGTTTTTCAACTTTTCTCACGTTTTAATTTTTTAATTTTGTTTTTGAGTTTTTCGGATTTCGTAATTCTTATTTTGTTTTCATAATTGACTGCTAAGAGGTTTTCGTTTACCACAATAGCTAAAGTTAAAGGGATCAATATTCTTTGCTTGTTTAGAAAACGCACTTGCCATTTCCATAAGCGGCCTGTCCAATTGTTTAGATTACAACGTCTCTTATCAGCTACGGACTCACATTTCACTTCCTACTAGTTACTACTGCCTATAGTGCCTAAGATGACCTTAGACGGTGATAGATTTATTCTAAATTATTATAACATCCTACTGTTGCTCCATTTGCCGCACTACCCATCACGACATTCTCAGCATCATCCCATCCATCCCATGATGGTTTTGATTATCAATTTGCGACCATGTGTGATTGAGAAGACGTCGGTCTCTGTTGTTTGTTTGTGGCGCTTCAACGCGGCGTTGCGTCCCGGATGAGTGACAGAGAAATGTCTTATATGGGAGATGACACATTCAATGGCATTACGACGGCTTGGCATCGATGGTGGTAGATTGTAAGAAGAGAGGATGAATTTGAAGGTCAAACTTGATTAATGAATCATGGTTGGTTTTTCATGCTTTGAGATAGGGTAATATGTTGCCGCTATAGTTTTATCATTATTGATTATATATATGATTGATTATTATATATATATATATATTATTGTCAAACAATAATCTAATCAGAGATTTTTCTTTTCTTCTATTTTAGGTAATGTTCATCAAATCAACAAGTATTATAGGAATTTTGGGTTATATTTCCAAGTTTCGTAAGTTGCTATAAATATATAATTTTTTGAATGAATTATTACATTTGTCTTGAAGATAGTAGAGTTATCTATTGTTTATATGAGAAAAAAAAAATTAAAATCAAAAATGTGTATTTAAATGTTGCAATATCTTTTCGGTGAGACCTTTATTTTGAAGAGCAACATGAAAATTTTTACATAAAGCTTAAAGATCTGAATGCATAAGAATCGACCCGCTATGCTGAACCATCATCGGCATCATCAAAGCCAAAGGTTACAATTTAGTGGTACATATTTGCCGATTATATGAACTCGATAATTGCGTCAATTGGTCGCAGTCAGTCGGTGCAACAAATACACCTACGTGACGTTGATTGCCTCTAAGTGCATGGTGAAATGGCACCATGAATATTTTAATGGTACTATTATATGACTATAGCGTTGGTCAATTGCTTTAAGCCGGTTATTGTTGATCGATTTTTCAGTTTTAATTTAAATCGTTTTTCATTGGGCATGAAACCTATTACTGGCATTAACCTAAGTAAAATAATTTGTCTGATTTCAACTTTGTCTATACAAACTACATAAGCGATGCGGAAAAGGAGGACGCAAGCAATCAGGTCTAGATTCTGCACAGTTCTTTGAGATTCCAAATGGTATCAAATAACCTTTGATTTGGAAAAAATGACCGTTTTCCTCCCTTTAGTACCCATGAAATGGAAGGCTAAGAAAAGCATTCAATCAATAATAATCAATAACAATTATTGTGGAATTGCTAATAAAACACTAAGTTTGAAAGCAAGCCTCGTTCCTGTTGGAATATAGAGCCATTAAAGAAGTAAAATAGGTTTAAAAACAACTCCATTGAAATTAATTGGCATTGATACATATCTCTTAATTAACTCACAATCCTTATTGATTCTGATTGAACGTATTTTCGGTTGTGCCCCGAAAGACTCTTCTGCAGCGTAAATTAAGCATTTTTCATGCTCACGTGGAGGAAGTGTTGCCATTATCTTGTTCCGACTTCCATCGTAGAAATGCGTGTGCCTCCTTTCTGTTTACGCTCGAAGTTGAAACTCATTCAAAGGAATAAAATTTGTCATGATCATTCCGAATAAAATTTCATGACTCAACATTTCTCGCAACATTGTACTGCGGAGGGTAAAAACGATATGTGCGCAATGCCTACCCATCGCGGTAGATTAAATGCAATTATTATTAACTATTATTATGTCATTACACCGCCGCTGCATTCGAGCATTCCCCGTACTCACACACAAGCACTAGCGACCTAGTATTTGAATGTAGGCACTTGTCTGGATCAAGCAACGAATATCGAGGGGAGACACGCCTCCCTATCATTTATTGTGTCGGTCTCACTCGTTGCAATTTGGCGCGCTATAATGCATGTTCCGTTCATGTCATACACGCTTTTATAGCATCATGCCGTGCGCACAAATATTCGTTCCGTCAACGATTTCGTTCAAAAGCAACATTTGTGATTACTTCGTGCTCCCTGCCATAGTGGTTGAAAATCGTTGCTGTTGCATTAGAAATCATGATTGATTGATCTTACGCTTTATGGATTGATTATTGAAATTTCCATGAGGGTCTAGGTACTGATGGGGTCATAATTGATCTTGGTATTATTTTTCTAATGGGGATTATGATTCAAACTAGAAACTTCTGCTGGATATTTGCAATATTAAAATACAGATGATGCACCCAAATTTTGATTTTCTCGGACGGATTGTGAATAGAGTTCAACTTCAACTAATTACGATTAATATCCGATTACGATTATATCCGCAGTGTTGAAATGTTCAAACTGGCATACGACACCTTTTGTTAAGCGTTTGATTATGATTTTTGATTTCTGATAGACCACAAGATGATGCACCAATGAGTGAATGAACTTAATTTTCCCTACCACCTATGCCATTATAGCTCCTAAAATTTAACGTCTCGTGATAATCATTGTTCTAGGTTCAGCCCCAACAGCATCAGTTGCCATCCGCGGGCGACCACCTCACCACCAATAAAGGGTTACAAAATACAAAAAGCTGAGGAAGTGTCACCCGCTGCGGCTGCTGGTGTTGGCTTCAGCTGATATGCAAAGTTCGAGCTGATGGAAGCGCAAGTGCAATTTCGCTGAAACGTGCCGGCGCATTACAAATTGCATCAGAACAAGATAACGTGAAGACCTCATTACGACACCCGAGCACGGTGACGCCCGCCGCCACCCCAACACAACACCGGGTTGGGGGTGCTGTTGTTGTTATGGCGATAAGCCGCTCCCGGCGCGGCGAGAGAACGGCAGATCCGTTCCAGCTTCCAGTCAGTAGTGCGCAGTACAAAGGGAATTATTTTAGCAAACTGTGGCGCACGTTAGTTACATCTCCGAAGTTTTGTTGGTGATCGCAGAATGGGTGCTGGTGTGCGGGGGAACGATTTGTTTACATTATCAGTTGCATGTAATCGTTGTTTGTTGCGCTGCTGCTGATGTGAGAGTACTGGAAGCAGCCAAACAAGTGCATGGTTGACCCGCTTCTACCGACAGGCGGCGATGTAGGGCATATCAATTAGGCGCATGCAATGGGCGGGCAAAGTGCACGGGAGGCCAAATCGTTCCCATGATCTTGAACCGTGGCATTCCTGAGGGACCAAATGACTTTCTTCGTCGTAAAGTTGTGAAGGAAGTTGATTTTGAAATGGCACGGCAAATATTTAAAGGCACCGACTAAAGGTCACCAGTGAACTCACATGACGAATGATGTACTTAGTATATACATAGAACATATTTTATATTTGTAGAGGCTTGGAAATAAAAGTAGGTGAATGGGTTTTCTTATTTGTACATCAAACATAAAAACAAACTCATTTTCAATAACTTTGATGATATTGACAATTTTTTCCACGGCTGCTAGGTAAAAGGGGATAAGTTGAACGTGTGCATATGAAAAAATCATTAATGCAAGCAATGGTCGAGATCTGACACAGAATCTCATTTTAGAGTTAGACAATTCAGAATGGAACGTCACGTATCTATAAATACTTCACAGCCTAAAACTGTGCCGTACATAATTTGGACCGTTGGCGCTAATAGAATAAGTAACATCACAGAATAAGCCTCCATTGTGGGACACAAAATGTAAGATAAGTCTCCTCAACAAAAAACTACTTCTATTCTGATTTCTTCGATACATTGTATCAACAGTCAAAAACAAAACTAAATTTCCAGATGTACTGTATTTGCAGTTCTAATGCTACGTTTTGGCAGGGCAAGTGAGTTAAATAACTTTCAACTGAGTTATCAATTGACTTGCCAAAAGTTGAGCTTGTTCAACTTTCTTTTCGTTCAAGTGAGTTGAATGATTGAATGAAGGGGGGGGGGTGTCCAAAAATCCCAAAAAGTAGAGGACGTCATATTTGACATGCCCCTAAAGCCAACGTTGCTATTGATTTCCATGTCGTCATTAACCGATTGTATTTTGTACTTTGATGATGTATAGAAAGATGGTCTTGAAGAACACTGATTTATTTTCCATAATGGGCCTTCCCAATCACAAACAGCAACAAAACCAAATCAGAATCTTGAGAGAAAATCTCACTTGGTTGCCACTGGTGCTATCCATGTGAATATTTTTTGCAGCGTCTTCCTCTGACGCGAGGTCGTGATTCTGCTATTGATGGCAGCACTTTGATTAAAATACGCCTAGATTCTTTTTTATTTTACATTGATTGGATTATACATAACATACACAAGCAACACACAAACTACTCTGCTGCTCTCACTTCCAGGCCCGGATATAGAGATTCGAATAAAGAGATTCGTCAATATGGTACGATCCCAATACAGCTTGTAATGATCGTTTTCAAGAACAGGGTCTGGACGATATCGGTAAGTTGTTGGTGCACAATCTGGGCAGTCTGCCATAACATGATCATTACTGTCCTGAATGGCTATCATGTCTGCTTCGACCTCGGATCAGCCACATGTTCGATGCGGCTTTATCAATTGGCTGTTGTTCAAGTTGATGAGGGGCACTTCTTTAGCTTTCCATGCTGCAATCTTTTCCTCCACAGTCTGTAGGTTGCAGTGGATACTGTAATTCTCCAGTGCAAGATGCAGAGCACTGTATCCTCTACCAGCACAACAAACTGCTCGATATACTCCGTGTCGTATACTGTTTTCTACGAAGTTCCGCCTCAGCTATCGAACCTGTTCGACGCACACAGCAAATAATTTTTAAAATTCAACGACGTGTAAAACTGCAGCTTTTCCCATCAAACGATTTAACATTCGATATTCAATTAACTTTGATTGAATTTTACAAGCAAGTACCGTTTAAATTTATTTTGATTTAAAAGAATAGTGAGATCGATTGAATGTTACGTTTATTTGCATGCTCCAAATATGTGCATGAAAATACATTTAAAATCACAACATATTTTTATCTGTGCACAGTGCCTGGATGTCAAGTACTCCAGTTCCTCCTTGTTCTCGTGGAATGGTGAATCTCTCTAGCGCTGATTGAGAATGGCGCATACCTGCTTCTCGAAACGCTTTCCTCAACTTTATTTCAAGGTCTTCTAGGTCCGTTTTGCTCCATTTGACAACTCCAAAACTATAGGTCAAAAGAGTAATGGCAAATGTGATCACTGCCCGGGTCATGTCTTCTGCATTTAGAGAAGACTTTAGGACACAATTCACGCGATTCAAGAACTTATATCGCAGCTCTATCTTGAGCTGACGGAAACCCAGATATTTGTACGACTTGCCATGAACCATATCCTTTATCATATTCCCTTCATAGACGTCAGACCACCTGCCTGCAGTAGCTGTCCTTTGTGAAGCTAAACTGATCTGCATTTAGCCAGGCCTAATTGCATGGCGATGACGCTACTGATCCTTTCAATGGAGTTGATGGTTATTCCTAGTCGTTCTGTGTTATCAGAGCAGACCTTGAGATAGTCAAAGAAAAAAGTATGAGTGATTTCCTCGTGCTCACCATTTCCATATCTTATCTTGGAGCCATGACCATTTCGATTGAGCGTTCTGCTTAGAGAGTTCAGTGAAAGGCAAAACCAGAGTGGACTTAATGAATCACCCTGAAATATCCTCCGCTAAATCCGAAGCGTTCTAGAGCTCAACACAGTTTTCCCATCACTTATTTGGAGCGTAGGGCTTCCAAAAATTAGTGATATGGTTTTCAGACCGCATCGTGCTTTCGTGCTGTGCGGTTCTTTCTCTTTGCGGAAGGAAGTTTTTAATACTACCCGAAGCTATTTTAATTTCAACGGTGCTTCTTAGCGCTATTTCTACCCACTGATCCCGTTACGATCTTTGCAAGGACCCGTGCCTTCGTTTTACGTTGGACCCGTTTGCGGAAGTAAAATTCCGACAAGCGGTGGTAATCCTGCAGGGACACCGTTCTGGGAAAAACCTCTAAGAAGGTCACGTCTCCACGCTCAGCAATGAGTATTAATAAAAACAAGAGGAAGGGGAGTCTCTGAATTCTCCACTTCCTTCAAAGAAACAAGGTTTCAAGACCGTCCTGCCCAAGCGCGGAAAAATAGAAGGAAGCTGGAGACTTCAGATATTCCTTCTAAATCTAACGTTGACATTATTTCTTCTCCCATCGAACTGAGCAATCAGTTCGATTTGATTAATAACGAATTTGAGGAAATCGAATCTACCTCTAGCCCAGGTGATTCGATTCATGCGAAGAAACAACGGATTCCGCCAATTGTGGTATCTGTTGCCGAGTTTTCTGGCTTTCGGAATGAGATTTTGAGTAACCTTCGGGGATCAAGGTTTCATTTCAGATTGCTAGGAAGGGTGACTGCCGCGTTTTGCCGGGATCCTTTGACGATCGCAAACGTCTTCTCCAGTATTTAACTGAGAAGCGCCATAAATTCTTCACATACGACGACAAAACTGAGCGATTGTTCAAAGTCGTCTTGAAAGGTCTGCCCAGTGATGACAAATCACTGGATGAGATTAAAATTGAAATTTCTGAATTACTTGGATTTTCACCAGTCCAAGTAATTAAGATGAAAAGAAATCCCACTCTGGTACTACCCAAAGGGCATTTCTCAAGAATTTTATTTAGTTCATTTTAACAAAAGTGAACTAAATAATATGAAAAGTTTGAAAAGGCCTGTATTATGTCCCATGTCCGTGTTACATGGGAACATTTCCGCAGGCCTGGGGGAAATTTCCAAAATCCCACTCAGTGCCGTAAGTGCCAAAAGTGGGGTCACGGAACCAAACATTGCCACATGGATGCTAAATGCATGATTTGTGGTGGAACCTCTCACGCCAAGGACGCTTGTCCTGTGAGAGAAGATTCCAATAAATTCAAGTGTGCAAATTGTGGGGGTAATCATAAATCCAATTTCTGGGAATGCCCTTCACGCAAAAAAGTTTTGAATTCCCGTGCAAAATTGATGACGGGAAATTCCAATCGGATCCCAGATTCGACGGGTAGAAATTTTTCAAACGCTCAAATTTCGAAACCAGTTACCGGTCGAGCAATTCATACCCACCACAATTCACAAACAAATTTTGCCACTCGTCAACGGGTAGCAAGCACTTCAGTAAATTCCAATTTTTCGAATGTACCTACGTATGCAAACATCGCTGCTGGTAGACAAAATTTCTCTTCTCAAAATGAGGTTTATACCCATGTCCCAACGGAAAATAATGGTCATGTTGCCGATTCAGGTAGCATGACTGCTTCGATTTTGATTTTTAACTGAACAATTGCATCACATGATTGATGCAATGTTCAAAGCAAATACCATTCCAGAAGCTGTTCAGGTTGGTATAAAGTACACACAAAAATTGTTATCGGACTCCGTTTCAATGGATCCAAATAATTGTGTGAAAGTTCTAAATTGGAATGCCTGCTCTCTAAAGGGTAAGGAAGATGAATTATTCAACTTCCTAACAGTTCATAATGTGCATATTGCCATTATAACAGAAACCTATTTAAAACCAGGACTCTCCATTAAAAGAGATCCAAATTATTTTATCTACAGAAATGATCGTCTTGACAGCGCCTGTGGTGGGGTCGCCATTGTCATCAATAGACGTATCAAACATAAATTATTTTCTTCATTCAAAACCAAAGTTTTGAAACCTTGGGAGTTTCTGTTGAAACAAATTTTGGAAAATTTTCCTTCATTGCAGCTTACTTGCCTTTTCAATGCAATGGGCAGCAAAAGAATTTGTTGAAAGCTGATCTTCAAATTCTGACTCGCAACAAATCTAAATTCTTCGTAATTGGTGACTTCAATGCCAAACACCGTTCATGGAATAATGCTCAAAGCAATTCCAATGGTAAAATTTTATTTGAAGATTGTTCTGCGGGATATTATACTATTCAATATCCCAATGGACCAACTTGTTTTTCTTCCAGTCGAAATCCTTCTACAATTGATTTAGTTTTAACGGATTCAAGTCAGCTGTGTGGCCAATTGGTAACTCATGCTGACTTTGACTCTGATCACCTTCCTGTGACATTTGAAATCTCACAAGAAGCCATTTATAATCCAATCAGCTCTACTTTTAATTATCATAGAGCTGATTGGGATTTGAGAGAAACGTATATCGATAGAAATTTTGATGTTGATATTCCTCTCGATATCAAAAGTGATATTGATAATGCTCTCGTATCTTTGACAAATCTAATTGTCGAAGCCAGAGGCATTGCAATTCCTAAATGTGAAATTAAATTCAACTCCATTATTATTGACGATGATCTTCAGCTACTGATCCGTCTGAAAATGTGAGGCGAAGGCAATACCAAAGAACTCGCGATCCCGCGTTGAAAATTATTTGGCGTGATTTGCAAAATGAAATTAAAAAACGTTTCGCTATTCTGAGAAATACGAACTTTGAGAAAAATGTCTCGAAATTGGATCCCAGTTCAAAACCCTTTTGGAAATTAACGAAAATTCTTTTAAAAAAACCTCAAAAGCCAATTCCAGCGTTTAAAGAGGGAAATAAAATTTTATTAACAAATGGCGAAAAGGCTCAAAAACTTGCTCAGCAGTTCGAGAGTGCCCATAATTTTAGTCTAGGTCTCACTAGTCCAATTGAGGATCAGGTTACACGAAGCTTCGAAGACATTCTCAACCAAGATAATGTTTTGACCCTTCGTTGGGAACTAATTTGGATGAAGTGAGATCTATTACTAGAAAATTTAAAAATATGAAAGCCCCGGGTGATGATGGTATTTTCTACATACTTATCAAAAAACTTCCTGAGAGCTCTTTATCCTTTTTGGTTAATTTATTTAACAAATGTTTTCAATTGGCATACTTCCCAGATAAATGGAAAAACGCCAAAGTTGTTCCAATTTTGAAGCCGGACAAAAATCCAGCTGAGGCTTCTAGTTATTGCCCTTAATCAGTTTGCTTTCTTCAATAAGCAAACTGTTTGAAAAAGATTATTTTAAATAGAATGATGGTTGAGATTAATGACAATTCTATTTTTGATGATAAGCAATTTGGTTGTCGCCTTGAGATTCAACCACGCATCAGTTATGAAGAGTTAGGAACTTAATTCGGCGCAACAAATGTGAAGGATATACGACTGGAGTTGCTCTTCTTGATATAGAGAAAGCATTTGATAGTGTTTGGCATGAAGGTTTGATTGTAAAATTGATGAATTTTAATTTTCCTCTGTACATTATTAAACTGATCCAAAATTATTTATCAGACCGCTCACTGCAGGTAAACTATCAGAATTCTAAATCTGATAGATTACCTGTAAGGGCTGGTGTCCCCCAAGGCAGCATACTGGGGCCCATATTGTATAACATTTTTACTTCTGACTTACCTGATTTACCACCAGGGTGTCAAAAATCTTTGTTTGCAGATGACACGGGCCTCTCAGCCAAAGGGCGAAGCCTTCGTGTCATTTGTAGTAGATTGCAAAAAAGTTTGGATATTTTCTCCACTTACTTGCAAAAATGGAAAATGCTTCCAAAACTCAGCTTATAATTTTTCCACATAAGCCGAGAGCTTCTTATTTGAAACCTTCTAGCAGACATATTGTCACTATGAATGGGGTTCCAATTAATTGGTCTAGCGAAGCTATATATTTAGGACTTCTGCTAGATCAAAAATTAACTTTTAAAAATCACATTGAAGGCCTTCAAGCCAAATAGTAACAAATATATTAAGTATCTATATCCACTTATAAAACAGAAAATTGTCTTAGGAACAATCTTTTGATTTACAAACAAATTTTTAGACCAGCCATGTTGTATGCTGTGCCAATATGGACTAGTTGCTGCAATACCAGAAAGAAGGCACTTCAGAGGATTCAAAATAAAATTTTGAAAATGATTCTGAAGTTACCTCCGTGGTATAGTACCAATGAACTTCATAGAATTTCTAATATTGAGACATTGCAACAAATGTCCAACAAAATAATTTCCAATTTTAGACAAAAATCTTTGCAATCTGCTATTGCAACGATTAACTCCCTTGTACCCTTAGTATAAATTAGGTTAAGTTTAGTTTAAGTAGAAAACATTGTAATTCCTACATGGTTTAATTCAACCAGAGGAAATATCGTAACTGCCAGAGGCAATTGAAATGTATTAATAATATCTAAAAGCGTAACATAGCAAATAAGGATGATAGTGTTAAGGAAACACGGAACACCTAGTCTAAGAGATAAATGCATGTATTAGATAATTAGCAAATAAAATTAGTTAAAAAAAAAAAAAAAAAAAAAAAAAAAAAAGTGATATGGTTTATCTCTTTTTTTTCAGTAGGGTAATGAAGGCCAATGAAGAAGAAGAATACATCCTCTAGATAAGATTATCCGGGGTAGTGTCCCTTCCGCACACCTCAAACATTCCGCTCCTCACATCGACGAAACGAGGACATACGAATAGTACGTGCTCGGCAGTTTCGTCGACCCCTCGGCAGTCCGGGCAGACAGGAGAGTCCGTATGCCCAAACCCATGTAGATACCACCTAAAGCAGCCATGGTCTGACAGGAACTGTGTCAGATGGAAGTGAACTTCCCCATGCCTCCTATTAACCCATCTTGATACGCTAGGTATCAGCCGATGGGTCCACCTACCCCGAGTTATCCTAGTCCCGTTGCCACTTGATAGTCGAGGTGACTCTAATGGCTTTACGGGCTCCTCTGGTTCCGCGCATTTCGAAACTCTCCTCGTCTTCCCGTATGACTAGTCCAATGGGTAACATACACGCAATCACACAAGCTGCATCGGTAGGCACTTATCACTCTGAGGCACGCTAGCCTGTGTACACTCTCCAGCTTCTGCAGGTTCGTACATAGTGTTCCATAGCACCGGGCCCAGGATAGATCCCTGAGGGACTCCTGCGGTGATAGAAGCGCTACCCTCCCCTTCATCGGTCTGGTATAAGAGTACGCGATTCTGGAAATAGCTTTCCAAAATGTTGTACACCGGGATGCCCAACCGGAGTAACGAGAGCGCGATGGCATCCCAGCTTGCGCTGTTGAATGCATTCTTGACGTCGAGCGTCACAATCGCACAGAATCGAGTTCCCCTCCGCTTGCGTTGTATCGCTACTTCCGCAGTTTTCACAACCGAGTTGATAGCATCCACCGTGGACCTACCCTTACGAAACCCAAACTGATTGCTTGACAGGCCGTTCGTACCTTCGGTGTACGGGGTCAGCCTGTAGAGGATAATCCTCTCAAGCAACTTCCCTCTGGTGTCCAGTAGGCAGATTAGTCTGCACGCCGATGGGTCACCTGGTGGTTTCCCGGGCTTCGGCAACAGCACCTGCTTCTGTCTCTTCCACCTATCGGGGAAACTGCGCTCGTCGAGGCATCTCTGCATGGCTGTCCTGAACATGTCAGGGTTAGCCATGATCGCTGCCTTCAGAGCGAGGTTTGGCACTCCGTCGGGCCCCGGAGCTTTGTTCGTATCAAGGGTTCGCAGGGTTCGCCACCGCAAGCAACTCTTCGTTCGTCACCGCTGCCACTTCAGCACTCGCGTTCTGCGATGCTGGAGGTAGCCAAGGACTTGTGGCATGGGACGGGAAGAGAACCTCGATAATGCGATTCAACCTTTCCGGCGACCGTTCGGGAGGCGCCAGCCCCCCTCTGGTCTTCGCCATTACTATCCTGTAGGTATCGCCCCAGGGATTAGCATTGGCGTTCAGGCATAGGTTTTCAAAACACTTCCTCTTACTACTACTGATGGCCTTGTTAAGGGCCAACTTAGCAGCTTTGAACGTCAAGCGGCGTTCATCCCTTAGCTGCCCAGAGCGAGCTCTCTGCATCCTTCGCCTGGCCCTAAGGCAGGTTGACCGAAGGTCTGCGATTGCTGCACTCCTCCAGTATGCTGGAGGTCTACCGTTCCTCGGTGGTGCCCTCCTCTGCATGCTGGCATCACATGCACGTGACAGGACAGCTGTCAGCGCGTTGCCTGTAAGACTGTCGGTGTTACCCTCCAGTCCCAGTGCCGCGGTGAAAACTTCGCTGTCGAAGCTTTGGGCCTTCCACCCACGGACCTGACGGGGATTCCTCAACCTCGGTTGCTGCACACCACAGCTGATCACGTAGCGGATGGCTAGGTGATCGCTGTGGGTGTAGCTCTCATCGACCTTCCAGTTCAGCTACAGAACGTATCATCAATGAACGACTCCACCCCATTCCTACGGAAAGTGATGGTTGAGCCTAGAGCCTAGAGCTAGAGCCTCTAGCAAAGTTTGACCTCTCTGAGTGGTGCAGCGGCTTCCTCAATCCACCGCCCAAGCATTGAAGTCCCTCGCTATGGTTAATCTCTGTTAGACCTTCACTGTAGTCGGGCTTTTCGTGGCTGATGTGCTCATATAACGCTTCTTCGTTGCCCTGAACATCCGGTTTTGGTGACAGAACACTCAGTTGCTGTACTAATGTGTCAATTTTCTCGGTTAGCTGGTGAGCTTCCAGCTGTCTAAGTTCAATAAGATGGCAGCTACTTGACGGCACAATTTTGAGGATCGCTCGCCATTTCAGTACACAATTGGTCTTCTAATATTGGCTCCTTTAGTCCAGATCCGTCGTTCTAGTATCCTTTTCCATGGGTGCTGTTGTCTTTCTGGAATTTCTTGAGACACTTCGTGTCTTGACGTTATGCGGGAAATGAGAAAAGAGACGTCTCACTTCTCACTCCTCATTTCTCACTTCTCCCTGTGAAAAGTGAGTAGTGTAAAGTGGGTAGTGAAACGTCTCACTACTCATTTCGAGCTTCAAATTTTCCATAGTGAGAAGAGAAAAATGAAGAGTGAGAAATGAGACGCCTCTCTTCTCATTCCTAATTTCTCCCTTTTCAAATGACCTACTCGGGCAATTGTCCTATTCGGCCAAATGACCTACTCGGCCAAATGACCTACTCGGCCAAATGTCCTATTCGGCCAAATGACCCTTTGGGCCAAATGACCCGACCGACGTTGGTCGTGCACAGGATCCGGTCCACTTCAACAAGGATATAGTGGCAGCCTGTACATTGTGGTGAAAAGGTGAGCTGCCTGCCTTGGCACAAACAGAATCGGCTGGTATAGATGAGATAAGACCGGAAGTTTTTCATTCTACAGTAGCCTGTTGTCTATGACTGTTCAACCCGTAACGTAGGCCCCTAATATTGGTCTTGTGGGTCGTTGAGAGATGTCAACCCCAAAGACCTTAAGTTGGGGATGGGTTGCTTGCTCATCCGACGCTTGGCCCTAACAGCTGTTACCTGCCCTACAAACAGCCAAGGGCACATTTTTTGGCTGTTATCAAATATAAGGTACACTGGGGGAAGTGGAAAAGGAAAAATCGATAGTGCATGTTTGAATTAGTGTAAAACCAGTTTAAATGAATTAAATGCGTTCAATCAAAATGGGCTATCAAAAACAGTCAATTTTGCACCAACTGTGCGGTAATTCATACCATTTTGGTCGCTTGAAATTTATGGAAATAGATTTTTAAATTAGGAGTTGTTTTTCCACTTTCCCTAGTGGGATGGGGTAAGTGGAAAACCCATGTTGCCTTGACCTTCAATAGTGATGAGTAGTTACATATAACTAAAATCAATACGATAATTACTCTGAGTATCTTTTGTGGAATAATTTCATTACCTTAACGGAATAGATCCTCAAGGAATTCTCGTGATAGCTAGGGGAGGGCTGGTTTTGCCTTCTCGGACACTAAGTGTACGTAAAGTCTATATGTTCGCCCCAAAGATGAACATTTTAAAGGAAAAATGGGACTTATAGGGTTACAAACTAATCAACTTAGTTTAACGAATTGAGATGATGACTCTGTATGTGCGTATTTGTATGTATGTGTGTTCGCAAAGCACGTACAAAATTATCAGCTATTCTTAAGCACTTGTCCTTAACCGATTTGTTCGCAAAAAATTGCATTCAACGGCGAAACTTGTTAGGAATAAAAATTAATGTGAATTATACAATATATTCACCTATTAGTGCTATTTTTAACTTTCTTATATATTTTTTTTCATATGGAAAACATGTGAAAGGCATCAGTACCGATAGGTGGACTAATCAGGCATTTTCTCATTTAATCACTCATTTCAATCACCACTGGAATCACCATGATAATAAAGAAGGAACATATTAAGATTCACAGCTATCGAAATAAACCCTGGAAGGAAGAAAAAAATTGCGTAATTAGAACATTATCCACTTCCCCGCAGTGTTTGATACCTGGGGTAAGTGTAAAATCTTTGAATTATTTGCTTTCTTGGTACAAACCACTACCAATTGAATGGGATTAGTTTAATTGTATTGTAATGGTCACCTGTGATATAAATTCACTTGAAAAAAGAACAATTGGTGCAAATAAGAATTAATTTTATGAATGCAAATATCAATTTTTCGCGAAATCTAAAATTACAGTTCAAGCGTTAACCGTGTTAGTGTATGTGTTATATAAATTTCAACATAGTATTAGTGTGAGCATCAAAGTATAACATTGCATGATGCTATGATGTGGTAAAAACTGTAAAGTATGTACAATTCCAATTTTTCGAGTCGATTTTTACACTTACCCCCTTTTTCCACTTCCCCCAGTGTACCTTATTATATTAACAATATGGTTCACTTCGAGTTTTTCCATACAACGAAATGGCGAACAATTTGCCGGTGATAACAACATCATCTAGCGAGCAAAGAGGAATCTAAACATGTTTTTTTCTAGCTTGTGCTGGAAAACCCTCCTGCCATCTTCCGGTGAGTAGTCATACAGTTGTTCGATGACATTTTACAGTGTGGGGATGTCCATACATTTTTCAATAAATCGATTATCGACTTTGTTAAATGCAAAATATCGACTATGTTAAATGCAAACACTACTGTAAATATTTCGATGGAGCAGTGCAAAGCAGACAAACTACACCTTTGCTTCAATCGTTCAAACTGTGAAAGCCGTTCCGCAAACATTAAAATGATTGTTCCATTGTAAACATTTCTATCATTTTCTTCGGCAAGAAATTTGATTAATTCTTTCTGAATATTATCGATATTATTCTAATGCATCATTTTTCTTCCTCTTCGGTGTCCTAAATTCCTACTGGAACTTAACACCTGCGTTGCAACTTATTATGAATTGAAAACTTTTTGCTGCCCACCATTGATTGAATGAATATGTATCTTGTGTGGAAAGCCATGAAGATGACACTCATCCGATTGCGTTTTGTTATGTTACGCTTATCATAATGGGTATGATTATTTGGTTACATTGAACAAGTCGCTTGGATTAAACGCGTCCAAACACCTTCGCTCAACTCACTTGAACGGACAGTAAGTTGAACATGTTCAACTCTTGGCAAGTAAATTGCATTAAACTAAGCTGTTCAATTCACTTGCCCTTTCAAAACGTAGCATTACGGTGAGATATTTCGGCTAAACTTAATTACATCTATTTTATTGTGCTTTCTCGATTTCGTATCCAATATCAGATATTTTTTGGGATTTAATAGATTATTTTTCGATACTTTCGCAAGAAAAACTAGTTGAACGTACCCGACCTTGCTCGGGATTATACTACAGTCGCTCTCCACATCTCGATATTGAAGGGACCATCGAGATAGGGAGAGATCGAGGAATGAAAGGAAAATTTAAATGGGTACTAGATCCAAAACAGCTTGGTGCTATGAAAAACGACAACAAATCAAATATCATTGCTTATTGTCGATCTGTATTGTTATCGTCCAAATATGGTCTAGTAGCCTAAAAATTTTAACATATCGACATAAGGAGAGTGAATCCAGAACAAAATACGATTACAACACATCGGGAAAGAAAGATTTCAAGATAGGGAAGTTATCGAGATGTAGAAAGCCAAAATGTATGTAAATTGAAGGGACCGAGGAAACCATCGATATAGGGAGAGATATCGAGATATAGAACATCGAGATTTACAGAGTCAACTATATTTTGCATTCTTACTGTCAATTGTTGAGTTCATTCAGCGCCGCACTCTAGATCATTTTTAGCGCGATCGTATTGGGTTTTCTTACAACTCGCATCAAAATTGTATTTTCACAATTTCTCAAATTTCTCCTCAAAATTTAGTGATATTTTATAACACAGCAGTCCTCAAAACGAATCGATTAATGAGAAACCCGTACAAATCGGTCAACCCGTTCGTGAGTTATATTGCCTCAAGGGAAATGCAAACTCATTTTTATATAGAGAGATGGTACCACAAACGTAATTATGTTTGAATTGTATTTATATCAGACTCTCATATCGGGCAGTTTGTTCACAAAAGTACGTTTCTCTCTGGCAAATCATATTCACAAATTGATAACAATTTGGGAATTCTCAAAAATGGGATTATGCATGCGAGTTAATTTGAAAAGAAATCATCATTGACCCCTCAACCGTCGAACGCAGCCAATGCATTTGACAATCGCATTCGAGCTGCGTTTTCAATCAAAATGATCCTTGCGCCATCTCCAATCGATTGCCAAACGCGGTCCCAATTAAAAATACATTTGAATTAACGGTTGCGGATGTTTACACACGTATCGGATGCAAGCCTCAATATCTGTTATCTGTGGTAATATAAAAGCCTTCCTTAGCCATGCGGTGATATCCCAAGCAACATTACAAGTTTTATTCCGCTCTCGGGATGGTTTTCAAATATCAATTTAAAATAATTGAAACAGCAATATATAATCTCCCTTGAATATATTGATATTTCTCCCTAATATATATATAATGCAAATCAACTACCAAAAAAGTGTTTTACGTGGTGAAAACATTGTCTAATCATGAATTATTGGAACGATTAATTGAAATGCGGTTTACACTGAGTGAAAGCTATTGAGTATTCCTTTTAGCTATGTGGGTTTTCTTTTAACCTGCGCTTGATGGGGAAACTCAATTAACAGTACAACGAAAAAATAATTTTCTCCATACTAATTTGCATGCAAACTTGAAACGGCTTGTGCTAAATCAGTTTTAATCCAAATGAGCTCAAATTTTCAGGGGAAACTCAGAACATGGTAAAGAATCAGATGAGCACTGTGGATCAAAATCAATTTTTTGAACCACCCTAATGCTCATCTCACAAGTAGGTAAAATATTTTGATCACATCATCCTTGAAAATGAGATAAAAATCGTTACGTTTTCAAAAAATCCTTAGGTGTGTTGTTAAACTCAACTTATCGTTTTTTGATGAGTTTGGTGATGTTGTCACAACGATGTCGCGCTACACGATAAAAAGTTCATTTGCATCCAGCATGCAACACATCAATCCATCGTAGGGTGGATTATGATGGGCTGATGGTAAATAACAGTAGAGAAAAAGAGAGCATCAAATATTTTGACAGTTCGTTTGTTTTCACCGAAAAAGAAAGCGGAATGAAAGTTATTTCGCGCCAATTCACTTTATTCTCGGTTGAGTTACGTTATCCTTTATGAATTGGATACGACCTGCAGCTACCTAACAAGGAGCGTAATACTTACATACATAAGGTAGGCAAGTGGAACATTTCTTGATAGTTTTAAAAATGTATCTAAACATATTTTAGGGCGCTTTGAAGCAAGCATATGGGAGTTTATCGACTTTTTGCCTATGAAGAAAGCATAGCGGAGGATGGCAGATATTCGTATTCAATATTCACCACCTCTCAACCAGTCGAAAAGGTAAACCAACAAAGAGGACCCCATGTCCGGAGGCCCTACTTCCATTAGGAACGCGAAGATTTAATGCCTGTACCATGCACACTATTCGATACAAGAATTAATCGAAAAGCTTCAACATAACTCCGAAACCAGTATGAGATTGTTCAAACGCTATGCTGGAATCAGTACATGTTATTTTTATGAAAATGGGTTAATTAATTGGAAATAAATATCAAAAAACCATCGGTGATCTTTCCAGAAATATCAGCAGGAATTCTAGAAATTCATTCAGAACTCTCTCCAACAATTCCTTTAGGAATTTCTTTTGAAATACTGCCGCCTGGGTTAACAATGGGTCTAGAGGGTGAGAATGAATCAGCGCCCTCACCGACAGTGTGGAAGTTGGATAACAATATCGTTCAAAAAGGTCTCTTACAATTTAGTAAACTTGCCCTCAGACACATTAAATAATGAATGAATCTATTTTACAACCGTCTAAGACGAATCAAGTACTCTCCATTTAATTCCACCAGTTAATTTTTGTTATCTTTGCAGATACGTATTTCGACCACAACTGTACGGTCGTCTTCAGTGTCTCGTACTTGACTCGACTTTCGAAGTCGAGTCAAGTACGAAATACTGATGACGACCACACAGTTGTGGTCGAAATACGTATCTGCAAAGATAACGAAAATTAACTGGTGGAATTAAATGGAGAGTAATTAATTCGTCTTAGACGGTTGAATACATTCCACTAAAAGAGCTTTATATATTTTTCTATTTTACAAGAAAACTATGTTGTTGAAACATTGACTCATTCTCACCCCCATTTGATCTATTATCACCCCGACGACGGTATCTTCGGAAAATCTTCTAAGATTCCATTAGAAAATCATCTAGCAATTCCTCCGAGAATACATTCAGAAAGTATTCCTCCCAATTTTCCAGGAATTTCTCTAGAAGTTCCTTCAGAAGATCCTCCAGGAATTCCTCCGGAAGTTCGTTCAGAAGTTCCTCTGGAAGTTCGTCCAGGAATTTCTCCAGAAGTTCCTCCAGGAATTCCTCCGGAAGTTCGTCCAGGAATTCCTCCGGAAGTTTCTCCAGCAATTCTTCCGGTTTTCCAGGGATTCCTCCAAAAGTTCCCCCAGAAGTTCCTCCAGGAATTCCTCTGAAATATCCTACAAGAATTCCTCCGGAAGTTCCTACAAGAATTCCTCCGAAAATTCCTTCAGGAATTCCTCCGGAAGTTTCTCCAGGAATTCCTCCGGAAGTTCCTCCAGGAGTTTCTCCGGAAGTTCCTCCAGGAATTCCTCGTGAAGTTCCTCCAGGAATTCTTACGGAAGTGCATACAGGAATTCCACCAGAAGTTCCTCCGGGAATTCCTCCGGAAGTTCCCCCAAGAATTCCTCCGGAAGCTCCTCCAGCAATTCCTCCTGAAATTCTTCCAGGAATTGCTCCAGAAGTTCCATCACGAATTCCTACGAAAGTATATCCAGAAATTCCTCCTGAAGTTTCTCCAGGAATTCCTCCAGAAGTACGTCCGGGAATTCCTCCGGAAGTTCGTCCAGGAATTCTTCCAGAAGTACATCCAGAAATTCCTCCGAAAGTTTTTCCAAGAATTCCTCGCGAAGTTCCTCCAGGAATTCCTCCGGAAGTACCTCCAGAAGGTCCCCCAGAAATTCCTCCAGGAAGTTTCTTAGAAATTCATTACGGAAGTTCGTACAGAAATTCCTCCGGAAGTTCCTCCAGGAATTCCTCCGAAAGCCCCTCAGCAAGTCCTCCTGAATTTCTTCCAGGAATTGCTCCAGAAGTTCCATCACGAATTCCTCCGAAAGTATATCCAGAAATTCCTCCTGAAGTTCGTCCAGGAATTCCTCCGGAAGTTCTTCCAGGAATTCTTCCAAAAGTACATCCAGAAATTCCTCCGGAAGTTGTTCCAAGCATTCCTCCGGAAGTTCCTCCACGATTTCCTCCGGAAGTACCTCCAGAAGGTCCCTCAGAAAATCTTCCAGGAATTCTTCCGGAAGTTCCTCCATGATATCCTCCGAAAGTTCCTCTAGGAAATCCTCCAGAAGTTCCTCAAAAAGTTCATCCAAGAATTCCTTCGGAAGTTCGTCCAGGAATTCCTCCAGAAGTTTCTCGAGAAGGTCCTCCAGGAAATCCTCCAGAAGTTCCTCCAAAAGTTTCCCCAGGAATTCCTCTGGAAAATCATCCAAGAATTCCTCCGGAAGTTCCATCAGGAATTCCTCCGGAAGTTTCTCCAGAAATTCCTCCGGAAGTTCCTCAAGGAATTCCTCCCGAAGTTCCTCCAGGAATTCCTCCGGAAGTTTCTGCGAAAGTTCCTCCAGAAGTTCCTCCAGGAATTCCTCTGAAATATTCCACAAGAATTCCTCCGAAAGTTCCTACAAGAATTCCTCCGAAAGTTCCTTCAGGAATTCCTCCGGAAGTTTCTCCACGAATTCCTCCGGAAGTTCCTTCAGGAGTTTCTCCGGAGGTTCATCCAGGAATTCCTCGCGAAGTTCCTCCAGGAATTCTTACGGAAGTTCGTACAGGAATTCCACCGGAAGTTCCTTCAAGAATTCCTCCGGAAGTTCCCCCAGGAATTCCTCCGGAAGCTCCTCCAGCAATTCCTCCTGAAGTTGCTCCAGGAATTCCTCCGGAAGTTCCTCCAGGAATTACTCCGGAAGTTCCTCCAGGAATTCCTCCGGAAGTTCCTCCAGGAATTCCTCCGGAAGTCCTCCAGGAATTCCTCCGGAAGTTCCTCCAGGAATTCCTCCGGAAGTTCCTCCAGGAATTCCTCCGGAAGTTCCTCCAGGAATTCCTCCGGAAGTTCCTCCAGGAATTCCTCCGGAAGTTCCCCAGGAATTCCCCCGGAAGTTCCTCCAGGAATTCCTCCGGAAGTTCCTCCAGGAATTCCTCCGGAAGTTCCTCCGGAAGTTCCTCCAGGAATTCCTCCGGAAGTTCCTTCAGGAATTCCTCCGGAAGTTCCTTCAGGAATTCCTCCGGAAGTTCCTCCAGGAATTCCTCCGGAAGTTCCTCCAGGAATTCCTCCGGAAGTTCCTCCAGGAGTTCCTCCGGAAGTTCCTCCAGGAATTCCTCCGAAAGGTCCTCCAGGAATTCCTCCGGAAATTCCACCAGAAATTCCTCAGGAATTTCATCAGGAAATTTCCCAGGAAATTCCTCCAGGAATTCGTCCGGAAATTCCTCCAGTAAATCGTCCGGAAATTTCTCCAGAGGAATTCCAGGAGGATCTTCCGAAGGAATTCCTGGAGGATCTTCCGAAGGAATTCCTGGAGGATCTTCCGAAGGAATTCCTGGATAAACTTCCGAAGGAATTCCTGGAAGAACCTCCGAAGGAATTCCTGGAGGAACTTCCGAAGGAATTCCAGGAGGAATTTTCGAAGGAATTCCAGGAGGAATTTCCGAAGGGATTCCTGAAGGAATTTCCTAAGGGATTCCTAGAGGAACTTCCGAAGGAATTCCTGAAGGAACTTCCGGTGGAATTTCTGAAGGAATTTCTGGAGGAACTTCCGAAGGAATTCATGGAGGAACTTCCGGAGGAATTCCTGGAGGAACTTCCGAAGGAATTCCTGGAGGAATTTCCGAAGGAATTCCTGGAGGAACTTCCGAAGGAATTCCTGGATAAACTTCCGAAGGAATTCCTGGAGGAACCTCCGAAGGAATTCCTGGAGGAACATCGGAAAGAATTCCTGGAGGAACTTCCGAAGGAATTCCTGAAGGAACTTCCTAAGGGATTCCTGGAGGAACTTCCTAAAGGATTCCTGAGGATCTTTCGAAGGAATTCCTGGAGGAACTTCCGAAGGAATTCCAGGAGGAATTTCCGAAGGAATTCCAGGAGGAATTTCCGAAGGAATTCCAGGAGGAATTTCCGAAGGAATTCCAGGAGGAATTTCCGAAGGAATTCCTGGAGGAACTTCCGAAGGAATTCCTGAAGGAACTTCCGGTGGAATTTCTGTAGGAATTTCTGGAAGAGCTTTTGAAGCAATTCCTGGAAGAAGTTCCGAAGGAGTTCCTGGAGAACTTCCGGTGGAATTCCCGAAGGAACTCCCCAAGGAATTCCTGGAGGTACTTTCGAAGGAATTCCTGGAGGAATTTCCGAAGGAATTCCTGGAGGAACTTCCGAAGGAATTCCTGGAGGAACTTCCGTAGGAATTCCTGGAGGAACTTCCGAAGGAATTCCTGGAGGAACTTCCGAAGGAATTCCTGGAGGAACTTCCGAAGGAATTCCTGGAGGAACTTCCGATGGAATTCCTGGAGGAACTTCCGAAGGAATTCCTGGAGGAACTTCCGAAGGAATTCTTGGAACATTATTCGAAGGAATTCCTGGATGAACTTCCGGAGGAATTCCTGGAGGAATTTCCGAAAGAATTCCTGGAGGAACTTTAGAGGAATTCCTGGAGGAACTTCCGAAGGAATTCCTGGAGGAACTTCCGAAGGAATTCCTGGAGGAACTTCCGAAGGAATTCCTGGAGGAACTTCCGAAGGAATTCCTGGAGGAACTTCCGAAGGAATTCCTGGAGGAACTTCCGAAGGAATTCCTGGAGGAACTTCCGAAGGAATTCCTGGAGGAACTTCCGAAGGAATTCCTGGAGGAACTTCCGAAGGAATTCCTGGAGGAACTTCCGAAGGAATTCCTGAAGGAACTTCCGAAGGAATTCCTGGAGGAACTTCCGAAGGAATTCCTGGAGGAACTTCCGAAGGAATTCCTGGAGGAACTTACGAAGGAATTCCTGGAGAAACTTCCGAAGGAATTCCTGGAGGAACATCGGAAAGAATTCCTGGAGGAACTTCCGAAGGAATCCCTGAAGGAACTTCGTAAGGGATTCCTGGAGGAACTTCCTAAGGGATTCCTGAGGATCTTTCGAAGGAATTCCTGGAGGAACTTCCGATGGAATTCTTGTAGGAACTTTCGAAGGAATTCCAGGAGGAACTTCCAAAGGAATTCCTGGAGGAATTTCCGAAGGGATTCCTGGAGGAACTTCTGAAGGAATTTCTGGAGGAGCTTTCGAAGCAATTCCTGGAAGAAGTTCCGAAGGAATTCCTGGAGAACTTCCGGTGGAATTCCTGGAGGAACTCCCCAAGGAATTTCTGGAGGAGCTTTCGAAGGAATTCCTGGAAGAACTTTCGAAGGAATTCCTGGAGGAACTTTCGAAGGAATTCTTGGAGAAACTTCCAAAGGAATTCCTGGAGGAACTTCCGAAGGAATTCATGGAGGAACTTCCGAAGGAATTAATGTAGAAACTTCTGGATAATCTTTCGGACAAATTCTTGGAGGAACTTCTTAAAGAACTTCCAGAGGAACTTACTGAGGAACTTTCGGAGGAATTCACGGAGGAACTTCCAGAGGACTTGAGGAGGATTTATTTTATTTGTCTTATCTATCTTATTTATCTTATTTGTCTTTTTTACACCAGCACCACTGTTATAACCCAAATCCTTTTCGAAGATTATGTGGAAACCTTGTACAGAAATTCTTATGTTTTAATTTTCCAAAACCAGCTGGAGTTTGTTTATTTTGATCTCCTCGTTGTGTGCTTGGTCGACACTGCTGCGGCTCTCTTGCCGATCCACTGTATGAGTGATAAATTTCTTCCTCATTGTTGTCAATCATTTTGTTCTCCGTTTACGGCAAATTCGAAAGCAATTGTAAACTGCATAATGATGAAATAATTTTTGCGACACTGACAGTGTCATTCTGGTGGGCTGAATTGGGCAATTTACTCTCTCAGAGAGTGGTATACCACGTGCTTTTTTAACGAAAAACCCTTCCCTCAGACCTTAAGAATTCTCGGATGACTTTTCGTTGAATTTTCCGACGTTCCTTTGTATCTTTTTTGAAGACATTCCGGAGTTATTCCCAATGAAGGTATTTCCAAAATTGTTTATGAAAGTTTTTATAATAGATATCCTGGATGGATTTCCACAAAAAAAATGCTTGACATACTCCCTTGGATAAATTTCCTGAATATCAAAGAAAAATTATGAACGTTCTGTTTTTTTGGATGCATCTTCCACAGTTTTTATTAAAGGAACTCCTGGAGTAGCTTCCAGAGGAATAAGAGAGGATTAGAGGAATTCTTAGAGATTCTTCGGAACTATCACTGCAGAAACATCTTACAGAACATGAGGCAGAATTCCTAGAGCATCACTATTTTCCTCTGAAAGATTTTTTGACGGAACGTTTGGCGCAAGGAGTTCTGGAGGATTTGCTGAAGATAGTCCAAGAGGAATTTTTTGACGAACTCTGGGAGGAAGTCATGGAGGTATTTCCGAAGGAATTCTAATTTTTCCTACAGAAATTTCAGAACTTTTGAAGGAATTTCTTGAAGCTGGAAACGTTGGAGGCACTTGAGTATTGCCCTATAATTCTTGCCATTTTTATAGTTTTCTAAAAGTTTCAATATCCTGAAAAACAAAAAAGCTGTTAAAAGAAATACCAAGGTATCATTTGATTACCAATTCAGAAAATAAAAACCTACATTTGTAACTATCGTACCGAATTTGTAAATTTCTTTTTGACGTTTCCGGTGTCAACAAAAATGAACATCAAAGCAACAAGAGCTGTGCGACGCTAGAGTGAATCATTTTTGTCACCGATGAACTTCACGAAACAAACATTGACGGCGCTACTCATCAAAATCAGTCATCAAAGGCAATTGTTGAATTTAACAACACAGCTCTTAAGTCTTTTTACCCTTCTTACACCCTAAGAAGGGTATAAAGATCGCTTGAAAAACCGACTTTTTATCCGAGGCTCGGAGACCCAAGTCGTATATACCAATCAACTCAGCTCGACGAACTGAGCACATGTATGTATGTGTGTGTGTGTGTGTGTGTGTGCGTGTGTGCGTGTGTGCGTATGTGTGTGCGTTACAAAAATCTCACATCAAGATCTCAGCCGTCCATGGACCGATTTGCACGATTTTAACACTAAACGAAAGCTATGACTTTGTCATTGTATGAGTTCATTTTTTTTGCAATCGGACATTTGGTTCCAGAGATATGTGAGAAATACGAACAAGAAGTGTATTTTCAGAAAACTAACAAAATAATGTCACATGAATATCTCAGCCGTCTGTAAACCAATTTACATGATTTTATCTTTAAACGAAAGCCATGACTTTGCCATTGAACCCATTGTATTTTGTTTTTGCAATTAGACATTGGGTTCCGGAGATATCTCTGAAATACGAACATAAAGCATTAGACGTATCAACTTCACACATTGGTAAAATATGTCCCATCAAGATCTCATTCGTCCTTGGACCGATTTGTGCGATTTTATCTTTAAACGAAAGCTATGTTTTTGTCATTGGACTCATTAATTTTTTTCTGCAATCGGAAATTCGGTTTCAGAGATATCTGTGAAATACGAATATGAGACATATTTTCAGACTACTAATGAAAAATTGTCACACCAATATCTCAGCCGTCTATGACCCGATTTGAACTCTTTTGGGCTTAAACAGAAGCTGTAATTTTGCCATTTAAGGCGGCAAATCAAATCTGCAGTCTTTTTGTATTTTTTAAAAATTGTTAAATTTCCAGAAATATCCCTTTTTAACCTTCTTACACCCTAAGAAGGGTATAAAGATCGCTTGAAAAACCGACTTTTTACCCGAGGCTCGGAGACCCAAGTCGTATATACCAATCAAATCAGCTCGACGAACTGAGCACATGTATGTATGTGTGTGTGCGTGTGTGCGTGTGTGCGTATGTGTGTGCGTTACAAAAATCTCACATCAAGATCTAAACCGTCCATGGACCGATTGGCACGATTTTAACACTAAACGAAAGCTATGACTTTTAAGGGTATGCGATAACACAATTTTTCGTGACGGAACGAAACGAAACGAAATTAGAAATACAACTGTTGGATCGGAACGAAACGAAACGAAATTCAAATTTTCTTCCGAAACTTCGAAACGAAACGAAATCCGGGTCCATTTGATTCGAAATTTTACGAAACGAAACGAAATTTAATTTTTTTTCCGCGAAATTTTTATTAAATAAAAAAAAACGAATAAAAAAAATCCGCGGAGAAAATAATTTTGTTTAATATTTTTAGAGTCAAGGTCGTAGATTATTTTCTCTAAAATAAAATTTTGATGCGACAACGTTAAAAAAATCGGAAAATGATAAGGGTTTCAAAACATTCTTCAAGAAATCCGAGGAGGTTTTTGATTTTTTTGTGTTGGGGAAACCAGCTAGTTCGTTCTATTTTGTTACAGATTCAAACTAGAATAGTGATCGAACATTTGAAATGAAACTGAATCACTACTGGTTTCATTCTACATAATTGTTACCCAAATGCCATAGGGAAAATCTGGCTTAATTTTACAAAAGGACATAGGTAAGTAACAGATCACTTTGGATCTATTCATTATTTTCAAAAGTATGCCCCTCACCATAAACAACGTGAGAATATTAATCGCTTAATATCGCTCAATATTTCCAATTTGAAAAGTATTACAGATTTAAAGTGCCACCCCTCCATTTCAATTACCATCTTAATTAAAGTCTGCAGACTTTAAATTTTCGACCAAATTCATGAAGATTTATTGAATCTATAAAACTTTCCAAAATGGTCTTTCCAACAGATCTAAGCAGTTGATTGCAATACACAACTCGACTTTTTCAAAAATTTTACTAAGGTCTGTTGGAAATATTAGTTTTTAAATTTAAAGTATTTTTTTACGTTGTGAATTTTTTATGATGAGGGGCATTTTTCATCCATCACTTTTTTTTATGGAGTTAGCCTTGGAAGATAAACGAAAATCGTGACTGCTAGATGAAAAGCTTTTTTTGTTTCATGATTTTTTCACAAATTCTTTGGTGCGTGACTCTAGCAACACTTTCACGCTATCTGCATATAGGCATTAGCTTACAGTGGCTAAACGTCCCGGATTATGTGGAACAGTTTACTTGCCTCGGATTTCTTGGTGCCCCGGAAACGTTCCGAATTCCATGATGAATCTGTAAAGCCGTTATTTCTGCAGCTCAGCAAAATAAAAAACAAATTTCGGTAAAAAATACGGTTATTTGCTGATTTTAGCAATACAATGAAAGCTAGGACATGATACAACAATTCAATTGAGACTGCCTTGTTACTATTCAGTCGGTAGCTCTGAAGAGGTGATCGCCAGTGTAACCTAATTAATTTGACACAGAATCTTCCAAATACAGGTCGGACTCGATTATCCGGAGTATCGATTTTATTTTCACTCCGGATAATCGAATCACCATAAAAAAAATAAATCTGCAATTAAAACCTATGTTTTATTTTACTTGCAGTGGTGTAGTCAAAAATTATTTAGAAAAAAAAAACCCTGAATAATCCACCTGCGGCATCGGTGTCTTTCTGGTGCATTATGGAAAAATAGTATTTTTGCCATAACTTTTGAGTCCATAGTCCGATCCAGCTGACTTTCAATATAAAATGATAAGGCAGGATTTCCATTTGAATGCAACTTGTTGGTTGAGAATACGTGCAAAAAAATGGCTGGACTATTTACGCGCTTTTTGTACAAAAAATAGTATTTTGGCCATTACTCATTTTATGCCAACAGCCCAAACGCAGACCTTTACGATTATTGCTAAAAATTAATTGTTAAAAGCAGCAGCACGTCCAAACTAACAACAAACTGCGCTACGGAAAACGCACCGCACCGGCACGATTGTGACAGAAAATCGGTAGGGGAGGTTGTGGGCACCCCTACGTATCTTTTGACAGATAACAGATGCTGCCATTCTGACAACCGTTATTAGTTTGCCATTGTAACATGATGTTTTGTGCTAAATATCAAACCGGATGGGGATCTCTACTTTGAACTAGGAACAAATCATTTTTATTTACGAAAAAAACAACACGAAAGTTTTTTTTGTCCTTTTTCAAAGTGTCATAAATTAAAGTGATTTAATTCAAAAAGTGAGTTCCAATGCATATTTATACAGTAAATTTAATCTATTTTGAGGCTTAATGACGATTCATATTAAAATTTTTACGCGATTTTTTTTTTCTTCATTCTTTAAAAAGGCTGCTAAGTTCGGCTATGGTATGGGCACCCTTATTTTATTGACGAATCATTCAATATCATTTTAGTTGTCACCTAACTTATTTTAAATGATGTTTTTATGCAGTTTTTATAATTATTTAGACATAATTGATTGAAATAATGAATTTAATTCATTTTTTGTTCTTTGGGTATGTCTAGTTATTATATCCAAACTTTTTATAACAAATCGTTGACTTATTTGCTTGAAACAAGTTTCATTCGACGGGGAATCCTGTTCTATTGTTTTCTATTGAAAATTGGTCAGATCGGACTATGGGGTCATAATTTATGGCCAAAATATTATTTTTTGTAATGAACGAGAAAGGCACTTTCACCGCTAGGGTGATTAATCAGGATTTTTTTGACTGTTAGGTGTATCAATAAAATGTAAATCATTGAAAAATTGAAAACCATTTACCTAAAGTGCTATTTAAGACTTTTCTTATGTGATTTTTTTCAATATCCTCCCTAATGCACCACTGGAGGCATCATCACTGCTAGGTGCATTGATCTGATTTTTTTGTGCCTCCTGACTATTAGAATGAATAAACTATTCCTTTTCTTTAAATTTGGGTGGTTTCTAATCATGCTTCTTTATTTTTAGCTGAGTTTTCAAGGGTGTCCACAACCGAACCACAAAATTAGAATGTCCAAAAATGTCAAATTTGCAAAATTGTCAATATTTTTTTCAAACCGATGAAATCAAACTATTTTTTTTTCCGCTAGTAGTAAGGTTATTAGTCTAGCTTTCCATTGGTATACAAATGTCGGCATAAGATCAACTAAGGCCAAAGTTATGGATCAAAGACAAAAGGGTGCCCACAACCGAACCTCTTCCCCTACGATTTTGAAACAATTGAATAATCTGGATCTGAAGGATCTAGAAAATGTGAGAAAATTATAGATTTCCATAATGTACGGAATCAAAAATATCTGAAGGTAGAAGTTAAGGTCATGACAATGATCTCAATCGAAAAGATATGAATAAGATATCAGAAAATGCCTCAAACCTGGAGCATTCTAAAATCTGCAAAGATCTAGCAATCTACTAAATCAGGAAAACTTCTGAAACGTCACCATCTCCATTTCATTGCTTTCAAACAATGGTTGTTCAAACTGCATACTTTCAAAAGACAACGGAAAACGGACAATACTCAGTAGTCCAGTGAGGATTGATTCGCTTATCGAAGAGTTTCCACAACTAGAAGAGCACAAATCGAACAAGCGCCTCATAATACATTACATATTTCATACACAAATCAGTTAATTTAAATAAAAATATAGCATACCAAAACGATGAAATCTACAAATTATTTTACTTTACTGAACAATATTATTTAAATTAGCAAATTGAAAGCTAAATACGTTTCTGTTGAAGATACAGAATTGTATTACGTAGTGAGATTTAGTGAAAGAATTTGTAAAATATTGAGTAGAATTTGAATGGCTTTATTCAGCGGCGCAGCCGAATTTTTTTTTATTTTATGGAAATTGGAATTATTAAAAATTAATTTCGAAATTCCGCGAAATTCCGTTTAATTTCGTTAAAAGAACGATTTTTCAGTCGAAATTTTTGAAATTTAACGATACGAAACGAAATCAGGAAAACAGATTTCGCCATACTCAAATTCCGCGGAATTCCGCGGAATTTCGTTTCGAATGCCCTAAAACGGAATTTTTCGAAATACCGCATATGCTTAATGACTTTGTCATTGTACAAGTTCAATTTTTTTTGCAATCGGACATTTGGTTCCAGAGATATGTGAGAAATACGAACAAGAAGTGTATTTTCAGAAAACTAACAAAATAATGTCACATGAATATCTCAGCCGTCTGTAATCCAATTTGCATGATTTTATCTTTAAACGAAAGCCATGACTTTGCCATTGAACCCATTGTATTTTGTTTTTGCAATTAGACATTGGGTTCCGGAGATATCTCTGAAATACGAACATAAAGCATTAGACGTATCAACTTCACACATTGGTAAAATATGTCCCATCAAGATATCAGTCGTCCTTGGACCGATTTGTGCAATTTTATCTTTAAACGAAAGCTATGTTTTTGTCATTGGACTCATTAATTTTTTTCTGCAATCGGAAATTCGGTTTCAGAGATATCTGTGAAATACGAATATGAGACATATTTTCAGACTACTAATGAAAAATTGTCACACCAATATCTCAGTCGTATATGACCCGATTTGAACTCTTTTGGGCTTAAACAGAAGCTGTAATATTGCCATTTAAGGCGGCAAATCAAGTCTGCAGTCTTTTTGTATTTTTTAAAAATTGTTAAATTTCCAGAAATATTCCTTTTTTTATTTTCAAATCGATAAAAGCATGATAATATCAGTTATTTTATATTCAATTGAAGGTCATATGCATAGAAATTGTAATATGCACTGGGCACACACAACCATTCAAAAGTGTAAGAAGGGTTGCGTTCACTGTAGGTGGATTAAGTCGGGTTTTTTTTAATTCCATCGTTTTTCGAGCTCAAACAATCATTTTGTAAACTCTTATGCAGTGATGGGAAATGTCAAAAAAATGTCATGGCATTGCTATTACTAATTTCGTAATAACTTTTTTCAAAAGTCATTTACAGTTCGGATTTTTTGATTAACATGTAGTACTTAAAGGGTCCTAGAACTTTGTCGAACAGATCATTGTTCTAAATACAAAGTGTGAGCCATGAGCGCGAGAATAAAAAAATGTCACGGAATGTCATGACATTAATGTCATCTGACACTAATTCGGCTCTCACGCCGCCAATATCATATTTAGAGAAATTACCTATTAGAAAAAGTTTTCGGGTCATTTGAGGGCTACATGTTTATATGGAAAACATAATTGTAAATGACTTGTGAGAAAAGTTATTAGCAAGTTAGTCCCATGACATCGATATGACATTTCCCGTCACTGCTCTTATGCATCTATATATCTATAAATCATAAATCTATAAATCTCTACGAATTTTGGTAATTTACATTTAAATTCAAAAAGTGTAACAAAACATAAGTAAATTGATCAGGGTCACTTCCTTGCTGTTAAAAAATACCAGTGAGTTTAACCATTGCCTAGCGGTAATGTTTGCTAGCCAAATGTTGAATTCAATAAATTCGGCTCCGTAAGTGTGTGTGTATAACGATCGTCATATGTTGGGTAGTTTAATTATAACGTGTATCGTGTATCGAATTTCGTGAGAGTGAATCATATTGTTAATATATTATGCATCTCGAGATAAAATAGAATACTGCGGCTTCCTGCTTCCGAGCCTGCGAGTGTAAGACCGCCGCAGCATTCTAGGAAAAGATTAGCGCGACAATAGTACATTTGATAAAAGTGTTGCAGTCAAATGAGCAAACAGCAACCTGGTGTGCGAAACAGAGAGCGAGTAGGTGCACCGGCATGGTCCCGCCGGATTCAGTTCAACGAGCTATATCAAATTTATTATACATTTCCACAAAAATATGCCTAACACACTTCTGCTACAACATTTGATTTTCCATTTGCATTCGATTAAACATAATCGATTAAGTTTGCAAAAAAACATCAAGCATCCCTATTTTTTTTCATGATGACATTTTGAAGTGTGTGTAAAACGATCGTCATATTTTGGGTAGTTCGATTTACGTGTGTATCGATCCTTTCGGACGCGAGTTGGCGCCACATGTGGTGTCGCCAAAATTTTGTGAGAGTGAATCATATTGTTAAGGTGAAGGTGGATTGAGTACCAAAACAAAGCTTTGAAAATATTGGTACAATAAAAACTGTCATATACTGTAGTAGTATTGGTGTCGTATTTATAAAAAAAAAAGAATATTAGTAGGGTGGTTCAAAAAAACGACTAAGCACCACCACGCTCACTCGATTCCGTCCCATGCTCCGAGTGTCCTCCAAAAACCGATTTGAACAAAAACTGGTTGAGCGCAAGCCGGTTCAAGTTTATATGAAAACTAGTATGGGAAACTGAACCTTTTATTACGCTGGCTAAAGTGCCTCCCCTCCAAACGCTGGCGAAAAGAGAACCCGCATAGCTGAAAGCAACATTCCAGAGACTTCACTGAACGAAAACCGCACCGCAGGAAAGATCCATTGATTTCGTAACGCAAAAATAGCATTTTATACCCCACTCACCCCCATGTCACACTTTTTGTTTGAAGTATCTGCCCCTGGTGCGATAGATATCACAGACAAATTCTGGGTACATATTTTGTTGAATTGCACGTTTCACTGATGCCTTCTGAGAAGCCTAATTATCATGCTAAAGATTCGCAACCTCGATTAAAATCGACTCCCAACTATTGGAACGACCATTCAATATGGATTGTCTATGGAGTTAAAGCTCTTGAATATTTCATCCAGTCATATGGTCTCCCCCCTCGCCATCGCCCAATGACGGAGTGCCAGAATCAGAATAATGTTAAATTCAAGCTCGCCATATCAACTGTCATACAAACCTGAAACGACCTGTGCACGGTAAGCCTCTATTCAAACCAGCCCAAACCATCGGATGACACCCAAATTAAAAAATCATAATCGACTGAGCGTGGCGGAGCAAAATTATTTTTTGAACCACCCTAGTTATTAGTTTGCTGCTGCCGGTGCCGTTGTTTACATTCGCTCCGCGATCAGTTTTTAATCGTTTTTTTCGGGCAAAAATAGCAGTTTATATTAAGTTTTCGGTTTGAACAAGTGACTGATTTCGAAAAGTGATGTTTAATTTGCATTCCATCAACATTTCGGGCTGCTCATGTGTGGAAAAGTGAGTAAAAACTTGATTTTTTCAGTGCGCTTTGAGAAGAAGTGAAGTGCAGTGATAAACCCACCAAATCGCGAACGGCTAATAAATTGGCACGAAACTGCTGATTAATGATATTATTCGAGCCGAAATGCATAGGACTCTTTGGATGAACATGTTCATTATCACGGGAAGTGAATAAATATGCTGTGAACAGGTTAGTAATTTGAATATTATACTTTTGCTCGATGCTGTTCGATGCATTCGAATGTTGGTGGGAGAGGAGTGCGGGAGGTGTGGGGTTGACCCGTAGAAGGTCCGGTGCCATATTGACTGCCATCGTGGTACTCTTCCAACTATGTCCTTAATATAGTATATTTGCTGTTATCGTGAACCCTACAGAAATGGCCCAGCGGAAGACGGCACTGACTTCAAATTGAATCCTAATACGAGTACGCCCTGGTGTCTCGACGATTAATACCAACAAGGTGTTGGCGTAAATGAAGATGTGCTAACCGGAAGATGGTGACCAGAAAAAGTGTGACAGCCAGGACTGACCTTCGGGGCACTCTCGTCGCCTATTGATAGCGTTTGGTCTTCGTTGCTTATTAGGACCCTGAAAAAGTTTCGAATGAGAGTTGGGACGTTTGCAAAGAATCCTTACTCGGTAAGTCTCATGAGCACTAGGGGCATCCAGGTGCTGTTTAACGCCTTATAGATGTCTAGGGATACTGTGCTCCCTGCTTGAAGGTGTCCTTGAGGATATCCGCTAGGTTAGCGGAAAAGGCACTCATTCCATATCCTTGCCAGAACGATTATTATTAGACAACTAGTAGACCCAGCAGACGTTGTTCTGCATAGTAGGAGAAAATGCGCGTTGTGAACTGCCCATGCGAAATATCCATACGAATCTTAATTTATTCACGATTTAATCAATCTTACTTTTGACTTTCGCATGAGGAAATATTATATAAACCCGTCGGAAACGATAACGGACATATCTGCTGAAGGAATGAAAAAAATCCATCCAGCTGTTTTCGAGTTATGCGGATACGAACACAGACCATTTCATTTTATATATAGATAGATAGATAGGCTTCCAACATTAGCCATAGATGGCGGTTGACCAACCTGTTCATAACATTACATAAGATCAGGGAGATCGAAATTCAAAATGCTTACTGATAGCTCGTCCCGTAATTTCCTCACATCTTTGACATCTGAGAAATTAAAAATTATTTTCGTATTGCTCAATGCTAATGCTAATCGAAAATAGCCCAAAAACACTAATTTTACTTAAGCCACCTCGAAATTTTATCCGAATTAGCTGAAAATTTGACAGGAGGCTTATTTTAGTATAAGAATTGTGAATCTGGGCTAACCAGTCAATTTTTTTATACTTTTTGAAAACAAATTTGAAATCAACAAAATTAAAATAAAATTTCTTATATACAGGGTCCGGCTATTGAAGTGCTTCATAAGAATAAACAGACAAATTGATCAAAACAAAAATATTTCATTTCAATTTCATTCGATTTCACTAGAAAACATATCACTTTTTGAAAGTTCATGGGTAAAGTTCATCTTTTTTGTTCTTGAGCTGAACCACTCGTCGCAGACGACTGAGGAACGCATCGTACAAGTCCCGCGGGTGCTCTTGTGTTATTTTACCAGAGGCCACCAGATGTCGCTCCAGGACTTGCACAAAAAACATGATATTTTAATTAAAACATTTTAGAGCATCCGCGGCCTCCAACATACTCCTGATAGTGAAATTCATAGGGTTTGTGTCCGGCGAATTCGCTGGCCGCTCTTAGCTCGAAATGATCCCTAAAAACCCCTTAGTTGGGTTTTCTTTACTTTTTGAGCCGGCGTCTAAACCTGTCGTAAGACCCAACCCCTGGTATCAAAATAACGACGTGCCCGCGGTTCGACGACGTTTTTTAGAACTAATTCCCAATACGTATTTTGTATTACTTTACTCACTTATGTAGCAGTTCAATTGCCGGACCCTGTAGTATTGCCTCAGTGTTTTCATGATGTCGATTTTGATGAAATTCTTGTGCTAAAATACATTCTATTCATTGTTTGTTCTATGTCCACGCAATTTGTTTGTGGATTCTACGCAAACCATTCTGTTGCAATTATAAACACAAACGACAATCAGCCCGTTTGTCATAAATAAGCACTTTATTGCGTAATACTCTACCCTGGGTGCAACTGTGACGCACTTTCAGTGACAATCATTTTAATCAAGGCTAATTACTATGTTATTTGTACACAGTTGGCATTCTCATTGATAATGAACTTAGTTGTTGAAGACGAATTCCGACTATTCAATTTCATTATATTTTTTTAAATAATCTTGAAGCGTTTATATGAGAATTGGTATTTATTATTTACCGATAAGGATTTATTGCGGTGGCTGCGACGTGAATCGACGTAAATAATGCTATTCCAGTCTAATGTGGCGAGTCCCCAGTTAACCTTTGAGCAAAGACGTAGAATTCCCAATCCAGTAGTGCCGAGTTCGATCTTTGGTCCGGTCTTAGATGCTTTCAGGTCGTACTGCCTGTACAAAGTATACAGTATAAGATACACACTCATTAAAACTGTAGGCATAGGAAAGCTTTCAAATAATGTCTCCCGAAATGCTAATAGAAAATCATGTTGAAAGCAGGTGAAGTTTCAGTTGGAATTTAGAGCCATTGTAGAGGAAGAAATTTGAAGCAATAAAAAAAGGCAGAAGAAATATTTATAAACATTCGTTGTGCTTGGAAAAAACATACCCATTGCGTAGTAAAGTTAAAGATGAACCAATGTTGTTCATAAAATCATTATTGAATACTTCGTTTAGCTAAGCTGCACATGGTCAGTACTTCGTGATTTATTGGTACCAATTTAAAATGCGCAACGATCCAATCGTATCATAATAAAGAAGCTCTCCGAATTGTTGATCCTGTTTACCACTGGAGAACAACAGTGACTCTCAATCTCTCACAATTGCCAGTCGTAGAAAGTTTATTCTTGTTATTGAGGAAAAATGTATCACAGCATAAATATGGTCCCCTAAGGAGGTGATTTGTTAAATGTAACGTTGATTTACGAAGCTGGGTATGACACAAATTAGGAAGATTTTAGAGGCCAAATTTGTCATGATTCATTTGTTGAAGTTCGGTGGCAAAGAAGCACGATTTATAAGTTGGAAATGGCTTAGTATCTCCATTTACTACAATCGGTGACAGCGTGGAATCTGTTGCGATACGGATTTATCCGTGGTTCCTGATAATTCATGGCAACCAAACGACGTCGTTGTCGTCCGACAATGGCTATTCCGCCTGGGATGCAACTTATCGTCAATTATCATCCATTATTTTATAGCTCCCTCGCCGCGCAGATGTAGCCAATGATCTATTGTGGACGACGACGTTGTCGTCGCAGTCGTTACGCGTGTTCTATGTGCATTGTAAGTTGCATCCCATGTAGCCCGGGAGTAGGTGCATGTGCCTGCATAACTACGAACATACAGGGCAGGTTGACGGACAGGCCACACATCGCCCATGTCATGTCGTCATGGGCTACCGGTGCGGCAGCTATGCCGAGAGATTCATTCATTTATTTTTTTGATTTTAATGATGATGACAATGGTTTGCATTGCACGATATTGTTCTGCGCTGTGAAAGCTAAAAAATAGGATTGTCAGAATAGAACCTAATTCAACACACGGTTCTCCATAATTGTATCATACAAAATATGAAAGGGGACAAACATAATTGTTTGTTTCTGGCAGAGCGCCAGCCCACTGCTGTTAAAATCCCAGTATCTTGAGTACAATGTTTACAATTTAACAGCAGCAGCTATTCCGGTATGGGCTCAATTCCCAATTCAGACAATGAACTAGAATATTTTTGTGCTCATGCCTCATTCTCAACTGTTGAAAAAGGTGCGAAGTGAGAAAATTTTCAGAATTGCAAATTTGTATTGGTCAAATAACAAAATTAACTTGCTTGCAAATAACTATCGATTCCGGCGAAACAAATCTCACCTTCATCGCTGATCGAGCAGCATCGAGTGTACACATCTCATTAGTAGAGATTTTATCTCATGATGTCGACGGTGGCGACGGCGACGACGACGATGACGTCGACACCGCGTTCAGCTGCTGCTAGTCTTAGCTAGCTAGCTAGTGGTCCCAAGGTTGATTGATGACGACGACCGCTTGACATGGGCTAGCGTTAGAAACAAACCGTTTTCCGCTCGACACGACACACGACCCCGGCACACAGTACGGCTGTGACAACGAAGAGAAAAACGTTTTCCTTTTCCAAGGGGTCGATTGTGGAAAATAGAATAAAGTTGCTCTTATTGGTAGTAAACGGAGGCGTGCACTGAAATAAGGGTAGTAAATATGACATAATCGCAAGCATAGTCGTAAATAATTGCGTTTGCATTTCCTTTCCTACTGAACCACCATATAATCGATCGTCCGATCGACGGAGCTTACGCTCAGTTATTTTATCTCAGGCTCTGTCTTAGCAACTGCTAGAATATTTGCAGGATAGTTATTTATTTATTAATTTAATTATATGGTACTATTACAAAAAAAGTAAAGATGATTGTTCTTTAAAAGTGTTATAAAATTCAAGAATAAAACCTAAAAATTAATACCTATTCCACGGGCAGGTTTATTAAATACTTTTTAAACCTGCACTTTTAAAATTAGTTTGAGCTTATTTCTGGACCTGAGACAGAGCCTCGGCCTGCCATTTACAAAGCAAAAAAGATTCTTCTCAGCTCTGCGACTTACACCGGCTGATGTTGAATATCCGCAATACTGAGATGCATGTACGAATTGTATATAATGATTTTCATTTCTTTGCTCAGCGGATCTACGCATTGTAATTCAGAGCCATGTTGTACACAAGATTAAATCAACCGTTTGTTTGAGAAACTGCATATGTAACATTTTTGGCCAAAATGAGATTTTTATATATTCTGAATCCTCGTCCAAAAATACGTATTCTGGCAAAACAAAAGAAAAAAAAATTTGTCCAGGAATGTATGGAAAAAATTTCGTTTGTTTGATAAACTACATAATATGTCCACGTACTTTGAAGATCAATTGTGGAGTACTGCTTATATTTTTTGCACTGAAAGTGCCGCAGGGTGTTGAGTTTTGCCAAAAACTATTGATCTGTATCGAAGTAATCGAAAGATTCGATGTAAATTTGTTCAAAAACAGTTTTTATGTTGTTTTCTCGAAATAGTGTAAAATGGACTTATGCAGTTTCTCAAACAAATGATTCAAATAATGCATCAACATAGCTCAATAAATCTAACGACATGAAGAGTCGGCTTTCTCCCTGGCTATTGAAAAAGGGTCAAGCATTATCTGCCACAGTTCGTTTGGTTTAACTGAATTCTAGGAGGCCACAAACGGGTAGCAGATGATGAGATGATGATTCCTAAAGTTGTATTTTTGAAATTTATGAATTCAGAGAACTCTCCCTCACTCGATGTTCTGTCCTTTTTCTATGAAATTCAATGGCACTTTCGTACATTTTCGTCTGAGTCCATCTGGATATGCAGACCCGGACAAGAAACCATGAGGGAACTTGCCACATATCGACTCGAATTAAACAGTTTCATGCGACGCATCAAACTTAATGATTTTACAATACCAATTCGTTGCTAACAATTTCGTATATTTTCTATCTGTATGCATCTGATTGTGCCCTGGACTAGGTGTCCTGGAGGAACTTATGGTTCTAATTCAAACCGTGTCATAGGACACATCTAACTTCGTAGTTTCCCATTTATCAATTCATTCCCCGGTAAGTTCCAAGCGGGGGCCCTGTGGAAAATGACCACTAAACCAGTTCAAATAAAAAAATGTTCGATAATCTCCTTATCTGTATTAGCTTCTTTTTGACATCTAGGAGTCTTGACTAAAATTCTAGAAATTCGGAGGCGGTTTATATGTAGATTTTCATAAAAACACATATTGTCTTTGCGCCACTCATAAACATGAGGTGCACAGTGTGGATACAAATGGGAGATGGGGATATTACAACCCCTACTAAGTGAGAGACTGAATGTCAAGAGAGTGGTGCACAAGTGGTGCAACCGATAGGAAATGAATGTATGAGCGAGCACACAAATTAGACTCGCATGGTACGTCTGGTTAAAGTGACTGCCTAGGCAGTAGTGTGATCTGGCTGCCAGGGACGGATTGAGTGAAGTCTCGTTAGGCCTGGCAGGAGTGTGGGGGCAGATACCTCTGCGCCACCTCAGAAGTAGGGGACACGAAAGTCTCGCTATGACTGGCGTGTCGGGGGGTAGATGTTTCTGCGGCACCTCAGAAATAGGAGACATTTATTTGCTTGATCACCTTCATCTGACCTATGTCTTAATGAAGTAAAAACTAAACCAAATTAAATTACAAAAATATTCGGTACAATCATAAATCATGGAATCAGTCAAAATACATCGTCATTAAAAACAAACAAACAGTTAAGCCAATAATGTTGTCAGAAGGATCATTATACAAATAACACAAAACATTCATGATCAGTATACGGTATCCTACCCTAGGTAACAAAGTCGAATTGCTGGAACCTTTCGTTGAACCTGGATACCATAAACCTACTGGGGTCATGTTGTCCATATCGGGTGTTGCGGGCGTCCGTCAGCAGGAAGTTTCGCCGTCTCAAGGATTTCTCCGGGACATAAATACTCATCTCAGAGAGAATAGCTGCAGCATCGAGCTCACCTCTCAGCACTTTACCGATAAAAGCAGCTTGCATTACAGATCTCCTGCTTTCCAGCGATGCCAGGCCAATTAAGTTGCATCAATGTTCATAAGGAGGAAGACGCACAGGATCACGCCAGGTAAGGTTCCGAAGTGCCAGTCGAACAAATTTTCTTTGAACAGCCTCAATACGGTCAATCCAATTCTTACTGTATGGGCACCACACCAGTACCGAAGATTTGTAGAGTGATTTGAGGCAGAGAGGACTACGAAAATCATTGGATATCTTGAAGATAAAACCAAGCTGCTTGTACGCCCTCGAAATCCCATCTTCACAGTGAGACCAAAATGTCAGCTCCATGTCCATTATTACACCAAGAACTTTAACTTCAGTTTTACGCTGAAGGACTTCGCCAGACAGAGAGTAATCGAATATAATCGGGCGCCGCAATCTGCAGAAAGTAATGGTGTTGCACTTTCCCACGCAGAGTTCCAAACCATTCCGTTTGCTCCAGCTCTCAAAAGAATCCAAGGTAGCCTGCAATTCCAGACAATCATCTCTGCTTGTAACGACCATGTACATTTTTACATCATCCGCATAAAACACTCGCATACCGCGAGGCAATACAAACGCTGCATCGTTGATGAATAACGAAAAAAGCAATGGTCCTAAATTACTCCCCTGTGGCACTCCTGAAGCAATATGGAAGGAATCTGAATACTCCGAACCAATTCGCACTTTCATACACCGGTCTGATAGGTATGATTTAAACCAGCTCACAAGTCCAGGCGACACTCCGAGTTTTCCAAGTTTGTGAAGGAGAATGCAGTGATTCACGCGATCAAACGCTGACTTAAAGTCTGTATATACCACGTCAACTTGTTTACCTGCATCCATTGAGCGGATGCACAAAGACGAGAACTCGACAAGGTTAGTAGTCACTGACCGTTTTGGAAAGAACCCATGTTGAGCAGTAGAGATGTAAGCCTTGCAGGTACCGAAAAGAGCTTAACGATGTTATACCCCTATAGTTCGCAATGTCACATATGTTTCCCTTGTTGTAGATTGGAGATAGGAATGACGTTTTCCACGCGATGGGAAAGGTCGCCCTCTGAATGGAACGGTTGAATAACTTCGGCAATGGTACCAGTAAAGCAGCAAAGCACTTTTTAAGCAGAGACGATGGATGGCATTCCATCCGGTCCGGGTGTTGTGGAGTACTTGAGCTTTCGGAGTGACTGTAGTACTTGTTCTTCGGAAATTTCAAAAATTCCAAAATCGAAACGATCCAACGGAGTATCTCGGAGGGCTTCGTCTACTTGAGATGGGCCGAGTACTGCATTCGTAAAAGCCTTCTTGAAATGCTGGGCAAATAGTATGCACTTTTCAGATGCCGTGTCTGCAGATAAGTCACCATAATGCATGCTTGTAGGTAGCCCGTTTTCTTTGCGTTTCGTTTGGACAAAGGACCAACACTTTTTAGGATGTAATCGCAGACTCCTCTGCGTACGATCAATATACCTTGCATATGATAAACGGTTAAAGCTAGTATATTTGTTGCTAGCCAACACAAAACAACGCTTGGAGTGCGAAGTACGAATATGTCTGTACTTCCGAAGGGCAGACAGCTTACATCTTTTCAGTTTACGGAGATATCTGTTTGTCCAAGGAGGTTTCAGCGGCGGTCGCTTGAGTGGTACATGGAGCTCAATCATACGCTGAATTTCGCGGTTGAATATGCCGATAATATCATCCAGATCCCGATCGGAATCTAGGAAGCGCCAATCAATTGATAATAGGACGGATGCCAAAAGATCATAATCGGCACGTAGAAAATCAAACTGAACCGTATCGAGAGATTGTTCAAATTGCAGCAGTAAATCCATTACTATACCGACCTCAGTTTTCGGCAACAACCAGAAGTTCCACTGCTTCAGAAACGCAGCAGACTGATAACGTCCTGTCATTCACCAGGGCCAAATCGAGAGTCCTATTGTTAGTGTTCTGTATGGGATTCATGAAAGGGTTTGCCTGAGGTTTTGTAGCTGAGGTAGGAGCGGCATAGGAGCCACCAACCTAGAGTCGCCTCCGGCTTTGTAGACAAGTAGTGCCACCATGTTGCAGGGGAGAACACCATACTGAATGATGGCTGACTATGTTGTGAGATAGCGGCATGGGGCACCCCCTGCAGGGTACCTGTATGATTATTGCAATCATTCGAGCGGCATAGGCAGGTGAGTGTTGGGGCACATGTGGTGCCAGTGTGTCTTGTGGGGAGTGCTAGGAGAGTTGAGGCGCATACGTGCACTTGTGTAAAAAGTCATCCCCCGAAGTATTGCTTAATTGCGGGCTGGGCGAATGACTGGAGAGGAAGGAGTTGGTTTTAGTTGGCCGGGACTGGTGATCCCATCCCCACACTACCTGGGTTCGCCTCCTCAGGTGTCTGGTTGCAGATTTCCATGACCTTCGTTAAAAAAATACGCTCTTGGTGCAATAAGGAAAGAGTATCAGTTTAAGTCTTCTATCAATGTACAAAGAGCAGGGTTCGTACTTTTCGTTTCGATGAGACGAAATCAATCGATTTTATGGTCGAAGGAGAATCTGTTTTCGGAGTTTGTATTGAAAAACATCTTTCTCCCACCCCTCTTTTGTGTAGAACGAACCTAGAAGATAGCGAAAATCGTACCTATTTGATAAATTTCTTTAATTTCATTACTTTACGCCTCATTCACTTTTCGCGAAAATTTTCGGTAAGCAACTACAAAAATTTAATGTCCGCAACGGGATTCGAACCAAGAATATCAACAAAAATGGCGCTGGGATGCGGTCTCTGTAGCCATACCAACACGTACATCGACTGCATGTCGGGATTAGGTTGTTGGTTCCATAAAGCTACTTCTTTTTGCAATTGGTGATGGCACGAAAAGGAAGAAAGGAGCGAGAAAACGAGCAAATCAACTTTTCGCGGCTCTGGTAGTGAGGGAGAAATGGTTATCTCTCATCACACCTCGTTTCTTTCCCCGCAAACCGATTTTTCGGCGAAAATCAACGCGAGGGAGCATTCTCTGCTCGTGAGAATGAGTGAAAATTACGATCCCTGACAAAGAGCATCCTGATATTGCACAGCTTTGCTTTTCACTCCTATTTTCCCATTTATCTCTGCAAACAGCAAGAAGTAAAAAATGGAAAGGAAGAAAAAAGGCAGTAAGACGTCTCACTTCTCGTTTCTCACTTCTCACTTTTCAGTTCTTATTTCTCCCTTCTCACTATAAAGTGTGAAGTGTGAAGTGAAAAGTGCTTCGTTTCACTTATTTCTTCCCACAACCATCTTTTTACTGCTGATTTCTCACTTCCCACAGTGAGAAGTGATAATGAGAAGTTAGACGTGGCTACTGTCCACATGTGAGAAATGAGATGTAAGATGTAAGAAGCGAAATATCTAACGTCTCATTTGACCCTTAAGAGAAGTGAGAAGTGACGTCCCACTTCTCAAGTTTCACTTCTAATTTATCACTGTTCACTTCACAGTGTGTGAGGCGATACGTTTCGCTTCTCACTTCTCACTCCTCTTACTTCTCCATTCATACTGTGAAAAATCAATAAGAAGAGACAAATGAGAAAAAAGCTTCTCACAGTGAGAAGTAAGAGATGAGGGGAGTGAGAAGTCTCACTTATCACATCTCACTCCTCATTTCTCGTCATAGTGAGAAGTGAGAATGAAAAGTAAGCCAGAAATGATAATGTGAGAATACACCCAGGTTTTTTTACGCGGTTGGAATTCATTAATTTCTTGGTTAACCTGAACTTGCACAGCTTTTTAACCTTTTGTCTGTGCTCTGGGGTCAATATGACCCCAGGCCACTTTGAGTGGCTGCCATTTTTTTAGTTTTCAACCGATTCTCCTAATTTTTGGTAGTTTGGTAAAACTCGCCGAGATCTGTCTCCTAGGTGCAAATCCGCTTGAGAAATATTGAAAATTTGCGCTACAGTGTACTTTTTTCAAAAAACTTACGTTGTCTGTGCTCTGGGGTCAAATTGATTTAAATTGAAATTGCTATAACTTTTTTAATGTTTGGCCAATTTTGGATTTCTGGGGCTGTTTCGAGAGATAATTTAATCATCTTTCAGGTCGTTACCAAAGATTGACTATAGGTGGGCGGGTACATCGTAGGGAGGGGTTTTTGTGAAAAAGGGTACAAAAACAGTGATTTTTCATGATTATTTTACTCATATCTGAAAATCCTACCCATTTTGAACTGCTCCTTTTTAAAAATGTTATGCAGGAAGGTGTGTCCTTTGACATGAGGCATTGATTAGTTTAGAGCTTGGTCGCTAGGTGGCGGTATATTTGAATTCGTTATTTTAGACTACTCAAGTAATTCCGATATATGGAATTCTCCTCAGTGAAAATATTCTTATCGCACAAATTTGAAATTTGTAAAGATGACGTCTTTAACAAAGTTCGTCTGGTGGGAATGGACTGTCATGTGACGGAATAAATAATTAGGAAATTTACAAATAGGCGACGCTAGTGTACTTGCAATATTCTTGCATATTTGAAATATTGCGATCCGTCATACCTACAACCAAGTTGTATTCGGCAACATTGTTCAGGATGTCCAGGACTACAAAGCGGTGCTCAATTTAATGAGCACTTCTTCCAAGATGCGGCGCTAATGAGCTGTTATATTTGAGTATATTGTTGCATGTGAGATCTGATGTATTTTGGTTTGTAGCATTTTTGGAAATCATGAATGTTGTGGTAGAGTTCATCAAAAGTTTTCTTTGCATTCAACCTGCTCCAGCGATGCTGCAAATAATAGAATGTGTTCACAGAATATGTTTTAGGTCATTTAAGAAAACCCTGGAACTAAGGCCTTTGGGTCTACTTGCGTAACCAAAGATTAGCCAATTTGCCGCCTATTTGTAAAATTCCCAATTATTACTTCCATCACTAGACAGTCCATTTCCACTAGACGACCTTTGATCAAGACGCCATTTTAACAAATTTTAAATTTGTACCATAAGAATATTTACACTGAGGAGAATTCTATATATCGGAATATCTTGAGTAGTCTAAAATAATGAATTCAAATATAATTCACCTGGCGGCCAAGTTCAAAACTTATCAACGCCTCATGCCGAAGCACACGCCTTCCTGCATAACCTTTTTAAAAAAGGTGCAGTTCAAAATGGGTAGAATTTTCGGATATAAGTAAAATAATCATGAAAAATCACTGTTTTTGTACCCTTGTTCACTAAAACCCCTCCCCGCGATGTACCCGCCCACCAATAGTCAACCTTTGGTTACGACCTGAAAGATGATTAAATTATCTTTCGAAACAGCCCCAAAAATCCAAAATCGGCCTAACAATAAAAAAGTTATAGCAATTTCAATTTGGGGTCAATTTGACCCCAGAGCACAGACAACGTAAGTTTTTTTGAACACAGACAGAAGGTTAAATACCCCCTGAATCTCCTTTGATTTTTTGCGAATTTTTTCGTGGGGTTAACTCATTGTTTCATTGACGTTGAAGGTCTTAAACGACTAAAACCAAACCGTGTAAAAAAAACCTGGGTGTAAGAGCTCTCATTTTTCATTTCTCATTTCTCACTACTTATTTTTTATTACTATCACTTATTTTGTCATACTTCTTATTTATCATTAATCATTTCGCTCTTTTCACATTCACAAAAAAGGCCATATGACGAACTTGGCAAACGTCATTCACTGTCCAATTTTGTTTTGTTTTGTTCGGTCGAAATGAAAATAATCAGTGTCTGTTTTATCATGTTTCTGGTTAGGGTCCTTCTCATTTGGAGAGTTAAACTGAAATTTACATTTCAATAATTATCGAATAACCCGCAATCCGCTCGCATAGCAAGATTACTTTTGACTCATATCGCATCATTTTTCATCGATGTCTTTTTGAAATTTCCGGGTAGCACCAGCCATTCTTATGACCCCGGGTGATTTTTTAATTTTCGAACTGTCAGTTTAAAGCTTAATTAACCAAATGCGACAGACTCTTAGTAAGCATATCGAAAATAAAACAGTTCGAGATTGAACGTGTTTCATATAGGATGCGGAAAATTGGTCGCCCGTAAGTAAATTTATTAACGTTCTGTATTGGCTAATAGACCTCCCTATTAGTTACTCAACCAAATTAGCGATTTATTGCATTATATCACACATATAAAACACAAGTAAAAACTGCTTTTGAACAGACTCATACGGTTTATGTGCGTTTCTTGATATAGAGCCCGCACTATACTAGAATATTCCTGGAGGGGCCTTACATATGAGATATATAAAGTCTTGATTGTGTATGGATCATTGAAATGGTAACTGTATTTTGTATGAGTCCAAGTTTGTCAATAGATAACGCTATTTTTTTCTAAAAGACAGAATCACCATCTTCGACCAGAGGTCGCACAGGCTGAACACTTAACGTCTAGCATGGGACAACGGACAGGACATTTACACAACACCCAGTGGACCAGTGGAGAACTTTTCGCTCTACGAAAAGTTTTCTCCACAACCGGGGCGGGAATCGAACCCACACTCCACAGCACATGCGTCTACACGACTGACGTCGCTAATCGCACAGCCACGAAGCCCACTGTAATGATCATTGAGACACAGCTTAGAGTCAAAAATTAAATTGTATAGCCATCCACGATTTGTACAATCACCTATGCTGTGCTATGTTATACAATAAGCTGTTCGGTCACACAATATTTTCAGTTGTCAGAACAGGTCATAGTTCGGCCAAATGGCTTTTTCTGCCAAACGTCTATCTTCACCAAACGACATTTTCAACCATATGACCTGTTCGACCAAACGGTAAAGTCGACAAAACGACTTTTATAGGCAAAATAACATTTTCAGTCGAATAGTGAGTAGCCATCGAGCAGGTAAGTGTAGTCCGTGTTTTAGTCGTCGCGAAAAGATTTTGCAGTAGTTATCGAGCAAGTACAGTGCGTATTATTTATTCGTTGCGAAAACGAAAAGATATCTATATGGTGTTTGGTGGACCGCGCGTTAGTATTGTGCTTGGCTCTGGTCGAGACAAATACGGAGATCGGGATTGAACGTGGTTCGTATAGAATGCGGTCGAAAAGTGAAGCAATTAGTTCGTCGTTTAAAGTCTCGGACACGGATCCGGGTATTAGTTTTATTCTGTGCGGACGGATTGTAAATCGGATGCATATCTTTCGTGGGATCCAAGAATTTAGTTCTGTGCTGATTACGCGATTGATCGTATTTTGATTAGCCAGCAAAACGGTCACGCGATCCGATATATTTTGTTTTGCTCTGTACTGTTCGGAAAGTAAATCAATTAATGCGCGTTTTTATTTGCTTTTCATATATTCCCCTCCCATAGATCGCATCACTCACCAAAGTGAATCTAAATAAAATATCCTATACAACTAACACAATACCTCATCCTAAGACAGACGTGGAGACGCAGAGGAGTTCTCGGTCTCTAGTAGCATCGAGAGTCGAATCAACAATCCTTCCTTTCCTACATAAACGTAAGGACGTGGCCGGCGCCGCTATTGACTTAAAATACGTGAGCTTCTGTAACGTGTACATTGAGAATGGATAGCAAACGATCCTTTTTTGTCTATGCTAATCCAATCGAACGATCGGTGGCCTGCTTAGCTGGGATCGATGCAGTTACTATTCCCAGTTGGACAAAACTGGAGCATCTGACAGCAACCGTGTAATGATCCTGCTCCTAAATAGGCAGACATAGATGACAAATGCGGACTTGCGGGTAGATGATATGATAGATCAGGCTGAATGACTGAGGGATATAGGATTATCTACAAATATTCGAGGTTAAAAGTAAAAGTTCGAGTAAAAGTATGCATGAGTGTTGTTACACTGCTCTGGCGATGGTTTTTACAACATAGCTCAGGAGTAAGAAAGAAGAATAGAAACTAATGTCGTTTTCGGTTTTAAACCTGGGTCAGGTCCGACCCCGACTCTGAATAACCGAACGAAAAACGAATCGGGATCGAGTCAGTATGATGGTGTTAGTGAGAACTCAAGCCCTATCATCTGTTTTGTTTTCAGTTCGCACTTTTATCAGCTGGCAGAAATAGAAATATTTTATTAGATTGAATTTTGTTATTAGTGTCATTTTGTTTCCTATTTTATGAAGTCAGATTTATCTGTTAATTGTTTAATTTTAAAAACGTTTTTGTCGATTTTTAACGAATTACAACTAAAAATGCTTCTTCCACTCTAAAATTTTGCTCAATTCGTATACAAACTGTTCCTGAATTTACATTTGAATTTATTCTCTGGCCAAGTATCATCTGGAGTGTTACTAGGTAGCAAATATACCCTCTGCAAGGTGAATAATTAGTGAAACTATTGTAAAGAATAATAAAAACGTATCATGGCAATATAGTCACCACTGCCTTATAAAAGATTAATAACGTGGTTAATAAATTATGTTTATATTCTTCAACTCCGTAATCTCAAACGAATAAAATAATGGTATGAACATTTTGGTATAAATGATACTGTGAGGGTGAGATATATTAAGAGTTGGGCAATCCACGTTTAGAGTGCATTGATGACAGATATACAAATATCGTATAACGGTTCGGTTGCCAACACCAACTAGCAAATAGCAAGCCATGACTTTGCCTCTTCCCTCGTGGGACAACCAACGGAGTCGCACGCGCGATTAGACAGCACACCCCGTGATAGCTCGTTCGGCAGAGCTAGGCCGCACATTTGGCGATCGTGCCAGGATGTTCCTGGTTGGAAATAATTATTTTGTAAGTATCCTGTGGGCGTGATTGGGACATTTTTTCATCGGTTTCGACTTGTAATGTCGAAGACGCTCTGGAAGAGCGTCGGATTGTTAAATTTGCTCATCGGTTTCGACTTGTAGTGTCGAAGACGCTCTAGAAGAGCGTCGGATTAAATGATTTGCACATCGGTTTCGGCTTGTGATGTCGAAGACGCTCTGGAAGAGCGTCGGATTGATAAATTTGCTCATCGGTTTCGACTTGTAGTGTCGAATTAAATGATTTGCACATCGGTTTCGACTTGTGATGTCGAAGACGCTCTGGAAGAGCGTCGGATTGAATGATTTGCACATCGGTTTCGACTTGTGATGTCGAAGACGCTATGGCAGAGCGTTGGATTGATAAATTTGCTCATCGGTTTCGACTTGTAGTGTCGAATTAAATGATTTGCACATCGGTTTCAGCTTGTTATGTCGAAGACGCTCTGGAAGAGCGCCGGATTGATAAATTTGCTCATCGGTTTCGACTTGTAGTGTCGAAGACGCTCTGGAAGAGCGTCGAATCAAATGATTTGCACATCGGTTTTGACTTGTGATGTCGAAGACGCTCTGGAAGAGCGTCGGATTGAATGATTTGCACATCGGTTTCGACTTGAAGTGTCGCAGACGCTCTGAAGAGCGTCGGATTGAATGGTTTGTCCATCGGTTTCGACTTGTGATGTCGAAGGCGCTATGGAAGAGCGTCGGATTGAATGATTCGTCCATCGATATCGACTTGTGATGTCGAAGACGCTCTGAAGGGCGACGGATTGAATGATTCGCACATCGGTTTCGACTTGTGATGTCGAAGACGCTATGGCAGAGCGTTGGATTGATAAATTTGCTCATTGGTTTCGACTTGTAGTGTCGAAGACGCTCTGGAAGAGCGTCGGATTAAATGATTTGCACATCGGTTTCGACTTGTGATGTCGAAGACGCTGTGGGAAGCGTCGGAATGAATTATTTGCTCATCGGTTTGGACTTGTAGTGTCAAAGACGCTCTGGAAGAGCGTCGGATAAAATGATTTGCACATCGGTTTCGACTTCTTTTTTACTTTAAAAAAAGTTGAAGGCGCTTTGGAAGAGCGTCAGCATAAATGATTTATTTTCTCATCGGTTTCGACATGTGATGTCGAATGGATTGAATGTTTTGGCTTGTGATATCGCAGACGCTTTGGAAAAACGCCGAAAAAAAAGTTATTTGTTTTCTTATTGGTTTGACTTAAACGAGTTAAGGACATAGTTGGAAGAGTACCACGATGGCAGTTAATATGGCACCGGACCTACCACGGGTCAACCCCACACCTCCCGCACTCCTTTCCCACCAACATTCGAATTCATCGAAAAGCTTCGAACAAAAGTTTAATATTCAAATTACTAACCTGTTCACAGCATATTTATTCACTTCCCGTGATAATAAACTTGTTTATCCAAAGAGTCCTATGTATTTCGGCTCGAATAAAATTCTAAATCAACAGTTTCGTGCCAATTTATTAGCCGTTCGCGATTTGGTGCGTTTATCACTGCACTTCACTTCTTCTCAAAGGGCACTGGAAAAATCAAGTTTTTACTCACTTCTCCGCACATGAGCAGCCCGAAATGTTGATGGAATGCAAATTAAACATCACTTTTCGAAATCAGTCACTTGTTCAAACCGAAATCTTAATATAAACTGCTATTTTTGCCCGAAAAAAACGATTAAAAACTGATCGCGGAGCGAATGTCAACAACGGCACCGGCAGCAATAAACTAATAACTAGGGTGGTTCAAAAAATAATTTTGCTCCGCCACGCTCAGTCGAATATGTTTTATAATTTGGGTGTCATCCGATGGTTTGGGCTGGTTTGAATAGAAGCTTACCGTGAAGAGGTCGTTTCAGGTTTGTATGACAGTTGATATGGCGAGCTTGAATTTAACAATATTCTGATTCTGGCACTCCGTCATTGGGCGATGGCGAGGGGGGAGACCATATGACTGGAAGAAATATTTAAGAGCTTTAACTACATAGACAATCCATATTGAATGTTCGTTCCAATAGTTGGGAGTCGATTTTAATCGAGGTTGCGCATCTTTAGCATGATAATTGGGCTTTTCAGAAGGCATCAGTGAAACGTGCAATTCAACAAAATATGTACTCAGAATTTGTCTGTGATATCTATCGCACCAGGGGCAGATACTTCTAGTCTAGTCTACACTATCGCACCAGTGGCAGATGCTTCAAACAAAAAGTGTGACATGGGGGTGAGTGGGGTAAAAAATGCTATTTTTGCGTTAAAAAATCAATGGATCTTTCCTGCGATGCGGTTTTCGTTCAGTGAAGTCTCTGGAATGTTGTTTTCAGCTATGAGGGTTCTCTTTTCGCCAGCGTTTGGAGGGGAGGCACTTTAGCCAGCGTAATAAAAGGTTCAGTTTTCCATACTAATTTCCATATAAACTTGAACCGGCTTGCGGTCAATCAGTTTTTGTTCTAATCGTTTTTTGGAGGACACTCGGAGCATGGGACGAAATCGAGTGAGCGTGGTGGTGCTGGGTCGTTTTTGAACCACCCTACTAATATTCTTTGTTTTTTTATAAATACGACACCAATACTACTACAGTATATGTACCAATACTTTCAAATCTTTGTTTTGGTACTCAACCCACCTTCACCTTAAAATGTCGAAAGAATTCTGGAGTAGCGCCGAAGCAAATGATTCGTTTTCTCATCGGTTTCCACTTGTAATATCGAAGGTGCCAGATTGAATGATTTGTTGTTCTTATCGATTTCGACTAAAAATGATTTTTTTCGGAATAAATGATTTGTTTTCCCATCGGTTTTCTGCTTGTGTTGTCAAAGGTGCTCTGGAAGAGTATCGGAATGTTTCAGCTTTTGATGGTGAATGTTGTGTAAAAGAGAGGCGGGTTCTTAGCATCATACGTTAATGTGGATCAGCAGAACACAACTATTCAAATTTGAATTTCGAAGCTGTTGTGTGAGAGTACCGGACTAATTGGCTTGAGGTTAAAGGGCATAGTATGTTTAGCGAACCACCGATATCGTTTTGATTTTCCCATTGGAAGGCCATCAAATTGTATTGGATATGGACTGCCGGATCGAATTCTATTGGTTTTGGGTTGCAATTCTGGAAATATTTGCACAAAAAAAATTAGAAGGAATACAGCTGGAGGATCATGAATCTGAAATAGTTGACATTTGCAGAATGTTAATAAAAGGCTGGATTAATTAGCTTAGTAAATATGTATTTGCGTATTTGTATGTGGACTTTGATTTGAAATATTGAACTTGGATTGTTTTTGGTATTGGTTTTCAATGAAACATTTGATTTTTGATAATGGGTGAGGTAACATGATTATTAGATTTGAAAATTGGAATTGGCTTGGTTGCAAATATTTAATATTATTTTAGAATCAACTTTTGGTTATAAGCTAGAGATTGTATTTGAAAGATGGAGTTGGTTTAGAATATTAGTTGTAAAAATTGGATGAACAAAATACATAACCATGCAATGGCAGACATAAAAAGATGAGGAGAATGAAAAAAAAACTTGATCATTTTATATGAATGTTTGATTTTAGTATTCCATTATAAAAACGTTCCAATGTTGGTCTGGGAATAAAACTTTGTTCATGGAACAGGAATATTGGATTTGCTTTTCGGGTTCATACATTGGATTTGAGTATCAGATTGAAAAATCACATTAAAATATTTGAATTCCGATTTGAATTAGGATGATTTTGAATATAGGAATTGAGTACGGACTGGATACTGGATTATAAAATTTAAAAAAAAATGCGATTTAAATAGTTGTTTATGAAAATCCTAAGTCAATGGTTTTTTTTCTCTTTTTTAGTGAGAGAAGAAGGGGAATGTGAGGGTGAGATATATTAAGAGTTGGGCAATCCACGTTTAGAGTGCATTGATGACAGATATACAAATATCGTATAACGGTTCGGTTGCCAACACCAACTAGCAAATAGCAAGCCATGACTTTGCCTCTTCCCTCGTGGGACAACCAACGGAGTCGCACGCGCGATTAGACGGCACACCCCGTGATAGCTCGTTCGGCAGAGCTAGGCCGCACAGATACTCCGATACTCCGGTACGCTATTTTCACATTGAAAGAGCGTATAATTGCGTATATATAAAAAGTATATCTTCGAATACACAACGTAATAGTGAATAAATAGCAGCTACAGCTACATTCTCGTCACTGCTTTTATCAATCACATTTTCAACAAAATTTTTAACCCTCATTTTGTTTATAACCTTCTGAGGTAATCAGCGAAAAATATGTCGGTATCTGAATTCGTTTCACCATCAGAGAAACTTGAAGGCAACACATAATTAAAATAATCCATTCTTACGTGGAAGACAGCAACAAAATTGATAAATTTAACAAATGAAACAAAAACGATTAAAAGTCAAATGTCCATCTTTCACGTTTTCATTCTCCTTTAGCGTAAACATAAACACCAGTTTGACAGTTTGTGTTTGAATGTATTGGTGAACCTAGGTTCGATCTCGATAAATCGGCAGAGCGAACCTCATTCGTTTTGGGTCGGATCTGGTGCGGATCGCGATCCAACCTGAACGAATAACCGAACGTTTTGACAGCAGTTAGAGCGGATCCGGGGCAGAACTAGGTTCGACCCATCAATAACCGAAAACGACATAAATCAATGTGTCTCTTTGGCGGCAAAATTTGTTTCCAGGGGCTTCATTGCGCATCTCCTTTGGACAGCTCTTTCGTATGACAGTTTGCATGGTTTGCTCGTTTCGAGTCGAGATGCGCAATGCCACCCCAAATTTGACAGCAGCAATTTTGTCGCTTCTTTTTGTCAATATGCGTGCTCACTGCTGAAAAACATCACAAAAATAAGAAACAAATCAAATTGCTTTCTATTGCTTTATTTCTAATGTGATGAGTATCGGAGCCATGATATGAATTCTAGGAGCAGTTCCCCTACTTATCTACTGTGAAATAAAAATCCAAATGCGTAATTAAAGGTTGATGCGTTCCATGTAATTGGTCCGAATAAGATTTGCCTGAAACCCATTCTCTTACAATATTGGAACAATATTATTTTCAGTCAAATTGCAAAGCATCGAGGGGACATACCACGTCACTATTTTCTGTTCAGAACAGATACGCCCATGTTCACAACCGATTTCGAACTGACGGATAGCCCAGCTGAACCCGGACACATCTATTTCTCGTTCGGGGTTTCCTGTGCGCTGCCTGCCTCTTGTGGGAGTCTTGGTTAAAGTGATTTATGATTATTTTTAACTAACAACTCGAACGAAAAACGACAAGGTTACACCGAAAAAAGAAGTATTGATTGCGATTTTCCGAGAAAGGGAGCGAAAAAGTAGGTTCAGCGGAGTGTTGGTCGATAGTATCCTGTTGAAAATACATCCGTTCAGATTGAATCTGTTCCTTTCAACACAATTCTGTTGGGGTGGTATCAATTCTGGTTCGTTTATTGAACTTGATTTATTGCATGACTTTCGTTTGTGTTTAGTGAAAGTGGAGCAAAATAATATAAAAAGGATTAATGTTGCTAATTTCATAGAATGCATAATGGATTACTTCTGTGATTTTTACCGTTGGCATCCCACAGAAATATTTAGTTTGTGCATCAGTAAACGTAAATGGGACATCTGGAACGTACACAGTTACAGCTGGTTAAGCTACAGTTACAAAAATCGGAAAGTATGTGCTAAGTGCTAAAATCGTCAAATTAGTTATTTCCAATATTTTCCCGTCCGTATTGTGAAAGCTTGAGGCAACAAAATAAGCGAACACAAGAACATAGTGATAGAATCAAAAATATGTCGTGGATTGTGCTCTTCTACTGCTCAATAATAAACAAATACAATGAATGGATACTGCTAAGTTAATTAAAAAACTTTTCAGATTTAAGACGAATTAAGTACTGTCCATTTAATTCCACCAGTTAATTTTCGTTATCTTTGCAGATACATATTTCGACCACAACTGTGTGGTCGAAATACGTATCTGCAAAGATAACAAAAAATAACTGGTGGAATTAAATGGACAGTACTTAATTCGTCTTAGACGGTTGAATCTTCTTCTTCTTATAGGCATGACATCCCTACACTGGGACAGAGCCGCCTCGCAGCTTAGTGTTCATTAATCACTTCCACAGTTATTAACTGCGAGGTTTCTAAGCCAAGTTACCATTTTTGCATTCGTATATCATGAGGCTAACACGATGATACTTTTATGCCCAGGGAAGTCGAGACAATTTCTAAACCGAAAATTGTCTAGACCGGCGCCGGGAATCGAACCCAGCCACCCTCAGCATGGTCTTGCTTTGTAGCCGTGCGTCTTACCGCACGGCTAAGGAGGGCCCGGTTGAATACATTCCACTAAAAGAGCTTATTATATTTTTCTGATTTCAGATTTGTTAAAAAAATTAATTTTCGGTGATTTGTAAAACTTGCGATAAAAAAGACTGTGTCTCTTATATTTGTTTTGAAGTACCAAATCTCGCAAAACCTACTGACAATCAGAGAAATAAATCTATCAAAGCCGACAGTTTCCTCATTTGTGATCCATGTTCAATTGTAGGATTGGAGACATGTGCTAAAAAGCAGTGCAAAAACACGCACACCAGAACCAATTCAATTCTATGAAATTGGAGAACGCTGTTTTCTGATTGCCTATTTCCGCCGGCCGGGTAGAAACAATGTTGTACCCGCCATTCGGTTTGACAAATTTTCTCAAATGTTATCTTGGGGACCTTCCCCAACCCCTCCCGACCTTTGTTTATTAAAATCAACATTCCCTTGCGTGCTGTCTGTCTTGGAACAACCGCCCTTCGTCGTTCAATCCAAAACCAATGAGAGATTTCTCCATCGTTAAAGCCTCAGTATCATCGGGTCGGGATCGAGATCGGGGTCGGGCCCGGGCCAAACAAACATAAAAAGGCAAACCTTGAACTTTTTTTTTCATTTTTGCACCCGCGTGCTCGTCAATCTGCTGTGGAGTCAGCAGTTAGCTCGCGTCTGCACTGCATGAGGAGGGGTCTATGCGTGCCCATGGTAAGTCGCCGAATGTATATCGGCACATCATGCACACGCTTAGTACCAACCTACCGGGATTTCCCACCCGTAACGATTTCAGGGCACGTTAATGTGGATGCCGCTACCGGTCGGATCCATCATCGCGTAAAGGTGCCGGTGGAAAATGCGTACGACGGAAACCGGGAGGCGGCATCGTTTGCCCTAATCCGATTGGTAAACTTTACACCGCTATTTACCCGGAAGTCGGTGGGAAGAAAAGTGAGCGTGTTCCGTGTCAGTATTTAGGGAGAAGCTATTCGATTTTTGGAATATTTTCATTTGCGTTTATTGAACAACATTTTTTTTCTTACTGGCATTTTATCCTATAGCTGCAACATTGCTCTCTCACAGTTTAGTCTTTTTTTATTGATTGCAGGTTTTTAACACAAGGATATCAGTTTTTCGTTCAATATTATTATTTGTATTCGCAGTGCGAATATGTTTTAAAGAGGATCCAATATCTTCGTTTTATGTCATTCTGACACATTGTAACCAAGTGACTTGATTTTTGCACATCAAGAGTATAATATGCGAAATCACTTGCCTCATTACTCTAATGCTGAAACTACTAAAATCAACAAATTTCTAAAATTAAATCGATCTCATAATACAGAATCAAGACTTTGCTGAAACAAAATATCAAAATTAGGCCTGGCTTTGGAGCCGTGCAGCAAACAAACAAATTGATCAAGTCGCATCTAAATACATAATATTATTCACCCTACTACTGCTTTGCCTGAAACAAAAAAGAACTGAACGATTCATTATGCACACTTTGTGTCTCATTCAGGGCTTTAATTTCCACTATTGACGCTACCTAAGCCAGAATGACAACATAATTTAACTTAACGGTAGCAGAACGTGATATCCCTGTTGATGGATTGCGCACACCAGCTCTGGCTCGTTTACGAGCAACTTCATTAACAATAACAACCAGAATCAGCTGTTCTGGCAGGGAAAGCAGCATTAACATAAACCCATCGCACGTGTATTGCACTGGAATCATTCTTTCGCTTCATCGTGGTTTGTGCGCTTCCAGGATGCGCTTCTTTCCTGGAGTTTCGACTACTAATTCTCTCTCCACTTTCTCTGAAACTTTATGCAGCGGTGCTGCGGTCGTAAAACAAATATTTATAGACCCCCTCAACGCGCCATCATGGTGCGCTATGAAGAAGGGCCATCAACGAACGTCCGAATGGTTGGATTTAGCGGGCCCTTATAGCCGCGCTGATGACGGAGAGAATGATGACATTGAAGACGACGCCGAAAAATAGAGTCACCCACATAATATGAGACATTCCACCGGCGACTAATGAGTGATTAATGACGACACCATGTGTTCCGTTGCTCTTCTATCTATTGTCGGTCGGTCGGTTGATCGGTAGCATCAGTAGCAGTGCAGTGGTGGAATGCAAGGAAACGGGAGATAAATGTGAAATGGGAAATTCGATACAAACGATCAGGCGGTTTTCCCTTCGCATGTTTGTCGAAGGGTTGTCCGAAGAAGAAAGTTGTTTTTCCTTTTGGTTTTTAAGAGTCACTGTTGTCGTTAGGCTCCTGGATTGTGTTCTTGGAGTAGATCTTTCCGAACACACACACTATTTATTGGTTTTCACTTAAAGTGTATTTTTCTAAGCTGACAACTGGCAAAGAGGTACAGCATCCGCACGGCTGTAGCTCAGATGATCGGTACACCTAAACCTTTTTTTACGTCGCTTATGGGGAATGAATAAGAATATGACGTAGAAAAAGTGTTTGTCTTGTTTTGTCTTGTATTAGCTCATGCACAGCCTGTATTGAAAAGCATTCTGGAAATGTTGATTGTATTTCCGAACAGCATTAATATTTGTAGCAAAGAAAGAAAAAAAATAGAAAAAGGGTTTGCTTAAAAACCTTGTTTTTTGCTCAATCCTTTGTTTTTTGATACTTCTGAATATTGTATATAGTAAAAGGAATCTATTGCAGAATATGTCATCACTGTATGTTTCAGGTCTTCCAACAATTTCCCGAAATAAAGGCTTTTAGGCCTGCAATCGTACCCAAAGATTTTTCGAATATGGTGCTACCATATGCTTATCCTTCATTTATTCAGACTAAAGGTTAGTACGGGCTTCAAAAGTAATGTACAAATAGATAAGGCAAGGCATGGTTCGGTAATGATTGTGCTACTTAAGTTCCTTGACCAGTAGGGGAAACTGGACACACATGATCCCCGCTTTTTGTTTCGCATATTTTTTATGTAACCTTTTAGATGAACCTTTTAGATGAATTTGAAAGACAATTTAATTAGCTGTTCAAAAACATCATTGGAAATAATTATTTTTTTATTTTTTTTAATAGTCCAACGTATAAACAATCGTGCGAAAGTGAAATATTTTGGTATTTGGTAAGGCATGTTCTCTTCACCTATTACTGTTCTCGAAAAGAGTAACAGAGACAGATAAAATGTCTGCGTTATCAACAAAGTTGATTTATCTGCAATACGGTTGCTCAAATTAGTATGGAAAAAACTTTTTTCATTTTTTTTATGGGCCGCTCTCTTATTTGATTCTATTTGATGCTTTGATGCTGTGGACAAAATTTCAACCAAATCGATCAACGTTTGGGCGGTGCTAAACTTGTTGGAAGTTTGAATGCAAACATGTATGCAGAAACATCCAAAAACAGTGATTTGCAGTTAGACGGCACACTTCACGACGAAGAACTATGATACCCCAGGATCAAACCCCACCGAAGGAAGCGGTTACCCTCCAATACCTTTTCCGAACTAAAGATATCACATGTTGTGCAAATGCATAATCGAGTTTCAGACATAGCAGTTGAAATCAATTTGCTCATATTTTCTAATATTAATCAAAGTTTAGTAAGTTCAACTAAGCTTTGTTCTGGTAAAGGAAAAAAATAAAATAAATAAATAAAAAAATCCTTTGAGAAACAAAAGGATTTAGAACGCTTAAATAATAAAACCTCTCTAAAACCTATAAACATAAACTAACTAATATCAAATGTTACATTTATTAATTCATATGTCTAACAGATCTGTTTACGCATATCAGTGGTATAAAATATGATTAGTTTTCCAGAAAACAGGTGGAGGGGGGGGGGATCTTGTGTTCCCTGGGATATCGTGCCCCCCCCCCCCCGGACTTTTTTTTTCGAAGCGCAAATAACGCCTACTTTATTCAAATGCGGAAAAATACTCCTACAAAATGCAAATAAAAGTGACATTTCTCCCATACTTTAGAAGCTGTTATATTTACTTCAGTGATAGAGAAGAACCCAGCAAGTCATGACTCTAAAAGGATGCAATTTTTAAATGCTCCGCTTTTTCCATCAAAATTTCCAAAAATTATACCAATGGTTTTGTAAATTTATAACCTATCAAGAAGCGTTCGTCCATCGCCACCCAAAAGACGGGCAGCGAAACTGATGACTGGAAGAAAAGATTGCCACTCAAAAAGGAAGTATTGAAACAATCGTTTGGACAATTAGGACTACATTCGACAGTGCTAGGAAGTATAACTATGTTGGTAAGTCCGTTCCTTTTGTACTTTCATATCTTTGAAACGTTTATGTATAGCGTCGTTCAATTAATGCGCTTTTAATGGCCTTCTATTCAAATTCCTTGATTTATATTCAATATGAATGTTTTTCTTCCCTTTCAAAATAATCATTTTTTGCCAAGCCGACAATTGAAAGTTCGGCGATGTGTATGGTAAACATTACCAATAATTAGTTTTCGATAGTGTATAGATAATATTCGGAATAATTGCTATGCATGTCACGAAAGTTAAAAAAAACTCCTGAAAACTATAAAGTCAGATGATGTAATACCAGATGGATTATTTTTTTTTTCAAATAAACTCTAGCAAAACTTTTGTTTTGTTAACTGTAAAATATATTCGATATAATGAACACCAGGCAACATGTACGGCATGGTAGCCTACCATTGGTAGGAAGTGCAAAAATGTGTTTGTTAAACTATTTCATCAATGATTGTGGGCCTATTTGCGTATTTTGCTCTATTTCAAGTCAATATTATGCGTGATATGAACACCTATGGTAATCTACCCGAGCAAAGTCTAAAAACATAATGAGAGCATATAGAAAACATATTTTGATATTGATATCAAATTGAAATCATAATTTGTTTTCAAATATGAATCATCATGACTGATTACATATTTTGATCTCATTTTGCTGTTGATTTCTAAATTGTACGATCTGACATCAAACTGTGTACTTAATTTGTTATCGGAACCAATATCAAAATTAGTTTTCGATTTGCTCTCATCGATAGCAGGAATAGTTTTCGATTTGATGTCACAGTAAGATTTTTCTGCTGTAGATTTTGATCTTTTAACCGTTAAAACGACCAAAAGGATATCAACCTGAGTTATCGAAATTAGTCGATTTCACAACAACAAAATTAGTTATCGATTTGCTCTCAAGCTTTGCTCGGGTAGAGAGCTTATCTAAGTTTTCTCCGAAGTAGCTATATTGTTTTATATAAGCATAAAACATGCAGCTACTTATAGAAAGTGTTGATTTTTGGCTTAACAGGAAGATCGTCCAGAGGAGATTTTACGTTTTTCATTTTAATACATTTGACCCTTATATTTATTACTTTCTGCCTTACTCGTCGTCGATCGCGTCCAGACGTGTTTTCTTCAGTAAGCAGAACGATCGGCCGGTCATCGAAATGTTGCTCCGATTTGTGCGGCCCTTAAAAAAAATTAGTATTGTTTTCATCGATCAAACTACACGCTATACACGGCATACCGTTTACCGAAACGGTATGCCGTGTATTGCGTGTAGTGTAGAATAGCGTGTAGAAACCCATATATTCAACATCCCAGTGATCTCTCGTGGAAGTGCAGATGACTCGTCGGCTTCTATCAAAACGAGTATCACGTCAACAATTTTCTACCTATTCCCTAATTGACCTGCATTCGGACACGGCCGGCGCTGGTATTGCTTATTTTTTGGGTCACCAGTTCTTACACAATGAAGGTGATATTAGTCCGAAACTTCATCTGTTGGTTCTCTGTGTAACTTCAGCTGACCTGGCAATAACGGTGTAGCAACCGTGGGCGGTCAATCATGCTCATGCTCATGTTATATTTACTTCCGTGATAGAAACGAATTTGTCTTGATTGCTCTCCTTATCAGCAGCATACTAGGCTTAAGGCCGAAGTTACCTTTGTAATACATGAAAGTCGTCTACATTCAGTCTGGTCCACATCTGCACGTCGTCAACCATGCAGTCGGCGAAGGGCTCGCCAATTGTCCGCAACCTGATCGATCCACCTTGTTTGCTGCGCACCTCGCCTTCTCGTGCCCGTCGGATCGTTATCGTGAACCATTTTCACCGGATTATGGTCCTACGTTTTGGCTACGTACCCGTTCCATGCTGACCAATCCTAGCTTCATATATCTGTATTCTTTGCGATTACAATCGTCACATTTCCAGTTATCCAAAAAATCCGGTATGCTACATGTGTGATGAAAGGTAGCTGTTTTCAAAAGCGGTTTATGCACTGAGGAATCTAAACCGTACTGAACATATTATCTTTAGCATTTGGTTCATACTAGGCCAGCCAAGAGTTCCAAGGAGTATGGGCCTTAAGGCCTACGCGCGTAAAAGAGCTAGTTCATTCCAGATCATGCAAGAATTTCCTGGAATACAGGACATTACGCGTGTTTTTTGTCTTCTGTGAAAATGAAAATGAAACAAAATTGGATTTGGTTTCAACAAGAACCCCATTTCGAGTCATCCAAGAACTCTTTGGAGGTCTCTTAGCTTTTTACTCAAAGATGGTACCTGTGGAACCAAACTGAAAACACATACGTTTAACCATTATAACATACCAGACTATCCACGAGCTTCAGGGAGTATAAGTCTACAGGCGTAACCATGAACCGATTTGCTATTTTCAAGCATGAACCATGCTATGAGTAATCCAATTGCCTAGAACCATTTCTTTATTCCAGGTCAGCCAGGCATTCGCTGGAGCTTAGGCCTTTCGACCATCAAGCATGAACTAAGGTCTCAAAAACCTTTTTGAAAAATAGAACAGGTTCTAAGTAATCGATAGTGGCAAGCTAGATACGGCTTCAATAGTTGATCCATTCCAGATCATCTAAAAATTCCGCAGGAAGCCATATCTCAACCAAAACCTTTGGACCGACTTCGGCATCCTGGGAAGGCCGCAGACGAGCAGTTATGCAGGCTCGGTGCCTTGGGTAATCTGAGCGACGATAGACCGGACGTCAATACCCCAATTGAACGCACGGTCAAACCATGGCCCCAGTGGACGAAGATTCGCTAAGAACGGCGAAGACTCTTCCCAGATTTCTTGGTAGCCGCCCTCCCTGTAAAATTATGTTTCTAACATTGAAATTGACTGGCAGTCCACTGTCCAAGACAGGGAATAGACTGGGGCGTTTTATCCCGCTTCCAGATTCCACTCAAGAGTAAGGAATCAAGCCGGTTCTTCTCCGGAGGACTCCGACGGAAGCCTGCCTTTTCTTGTTTGGTGATATCGGAAACTTGGCCTTATGGTGTTGGGCCGGGCCGCATTTTACCATCTCTGTACATTACAAAGCGGAAAAGAAAAATCGTCAGCCAAAATCTCTGTAGATTCAATACTGGAACAAGAGTACCATTTGTTATTTTGTTTTGCGCGGCCGTCAGCTCCCCAATTCAAAAAAAGTTCTACGATTGAGCCTCCCAAAAATTAACTTATCCTTCTATTTTTTATTCATTTCTTCATTTATTGGACACTTTGTGTTACTTAACCGCTGCTGTGCCGAGATCTACTGTATAGAATCCAAACAGAATCTTTTTTTAGATTTCCATTATCATTATTGTTGTCCTTGCCAGTCCATCTCATCGTGAGTCTATTGTGTCCGTTTGTCCATGTCATGCATCCAATGATCGTTGCATTGTTCGGTTGCCATTTATCCGGATAACGTTGGAGAAGAACTCCGAGAAGAACAAGTTGTCAGTCGTCATCAGGCAGCCGTGACGGTGAGGCACGTACCCCAAAACGCCACCGTATGGGCTGCGGATCCGGCGACTGACGAGGGTTTGATTGATGGGCTGGGAATCGAACCCATGACCACTCGCTGGTAAGGCGAATGTGTAGCTAACTACGCTACGGAACCCTACTTTAAACTTATCCTTGTTCTCAGAAAATTGGCAACAAAAAAAACTAACAAATCTCTGAGATTTTATAAAAAATTATTGAGCAAAAAATAAAAAGGCAAAAGCAAAGAGACATGAAAAGCTGTTCTTTTTAAATTATGTAATCTTCATTATCAGTTTTGGGGTGATGAAATATAGGTGAAGATAAAATAGTTTTTTTTGTTGTTGTTAATTGGAAAGGCATCGATGCTGATAAAGCATATGCGGTATTTCGAAAAAAATCGTTTCAAGTCATTCGAATTTGAGCACGGCGAAATCTGGGGTGGCATTGTGCATCTCGATTCGAACGTAATTCTATCGAGTCGAACATGTTTGGCATTACGGCTTTCGATTCGATCTCGAAAACGACTCATCGTTCGAGTATGCTCGAGGAGGTACAAGAATAACGAGATGTTTTGGCATTATGGAGACTCGATAGCACACTGAAAAACGACTCAAGTCGAATGAAAATCACTCGTCACCTTTATAGCTTTCGAATGTTGTTCGAGAGTCATTTCTTGCTGAAAATTTTTCATTATATTTGTTATTATTTCTCTACAGGAAGAGTATAAATGTTTCATTATTGTATCTTGAAGGAAAGAATGTCATTAGTATACCTACTTTTATAGTTTCCAGACAATATGCAATCTCTAATTATCCCGAAATCCTCGTAAAAATGACTTCAACTTAAATCGTTTTTTTTTGCAGTTTTCACGTATTTCTTGACAATTTCGGTAAACCGCGTGCAAAATCTATGGGGAAAATCTTCGTAAAAACGTATATATTCCAAAATCTACGTAAAATAATTGAGTCAAATAAAAAAAAAACGCGCAAGAGATGACCCAAGTGCATCTAACTAAAACACATGGAAACATCAAAGTAATTTACTGCCCATGATCGCATATTTGTAACATTTGCATTTTGGTTGATTTTGTAAATCGTTTGCCAATCCTCCCCACAAACTCAATCATTTCCAGCTTACCACAGATAAGCAAGATAGTAAAGCCTATTTTACTGTTGTGGGATAAAATACAGTGAATCGCGTTTTTTTGGACGATTTACATGCTTTTTACAAAATGATCAAAAATGCGAGTGTTACAAATATGCGATCATGGACAGTTTATTATCGAATCCTTTTTTAGTTTTAAATTATTTAGCGTAAAATTGGATATGTGGCATAAACTCGAATAAATATAATAAATGCTAAAGTATTTGATGAGCTTGATTGCTCTACGCATGCGGTCGCGTGTACTCAGACGACTAATGACAGTGGAAGACTGACACTTGATTACATTAGAGCGACATTTAACAAAAACAAAATGGTTTTCGTACGGCCGAGAATTGCTTATAATTTATTATAACCTATAATTTGTGTCGTAACTATATCTCAATTTATTAAACATGTCGTATCGGCATAATGTTTTAATCGGTTTCAACTGCTCAATAAATAATATTGCTTTTATAGTCACTGAGCACGATTTGCTTGTTTATAAATTATCTGCCAATTCATGCCATGGAGGATACCTTCCCAACAGGCAACATGCTACACGCAGATGAAATTACTCTTATTCTCTTTGTTTACTCACATTCGCAATGCGCTGAAGGTTGTCTAAACACGGAGACAGCTATCTCTTATTCTCTCTGTTTACATTTCGTTTGACAGAACATACTCGATTGAGCTAGTACAACACCATTCGAAATCTTGTACTGCGACTGAATGAAGTCGAACGAAATACATAATGCCGCAATTTTTACGAAACGAATGCAAAAACGTACGAATCGAGTGATTCGATTCGAGATGCGCAATGTCACCCCTGATTTTTTGATTTCGTTTCGTATCGTTGAATCCCAAAAATTTCCTCAGAAAATCCAAACTTCTTGCGAAATGAAACGCGGAACGTTTTTTGATAGAGGAGAACCCAGCAAGTCATGACTCTAAAAGGATGCAATTTTTACATGCTCCGCCAGCACTTTTTAGATTTTGTGCTTCAATTTTCTTTAAATTAGTTGGAAGCATAACTAATTTTGCTTTTAAAATCGATTAAGCGAAATGTTTTTTTTGCCTTTCTCGTACAACGAAGTTGTACCGAAAGGCTATCATTTCACTCCGAACACAAACTTTTTATAGAAGCATTTTAGACTCATAGTGTTATATACCAATCGACTCAGCTCGACGAACTGAACACATGTCCGTCTGTCCGTGTGTATGTATGTGTGTATGTATGTGTGTATGTGTGTGCACAAAACCTAAGAAAAACATTAGCCAACTTTTCATATAGTAATCTTTAACCGATTTTCTCGCAACAAGTTTTATTCGATAGAGGACAAAGCCTTGTTGATCACTATTGAATCTCATAACGATCGACCGCTGCGTTTGAAAGTTATGAAGAAAATGGTACATTGTAACATATAAGCCCCACATAAGGTTGGTGTGCTGACTAAAGACAAGAAAGGCAGCATCACTACTCGGTGAATTAAAATTGTTTTTTTACGGTAAAGGTCAATTGTGACGACTTTCGCTCAAAAGTTTAATGTTAACGATTTCGTTGGGTTATTTTTCCCATGTATGCAGTTTCTTTAAATCTTCATGGAATCAACCATGGAAATCGGTATTCCGGTATCATGGTGCAATTTCGGATAAGTTGTGGATTTGAACCGAATAATATTAGTAATTACAAAAAAGCGTCATTAATTGGAACAGACACCGGAATTCATAATTTTAAAAGAGGTTATGTCACAAAATCAATTGATCGGCAGCTCTTTTGTTATGACTTTGTTTGAAAATGACTCAGGAATGAGAAATCGAACAAATTGATTGATTCTGGTATCACTGAGATGCCCGCAGGGAACCTTTATAAGGGGATAATTCCATTTTATTACCAATACCAGCTATTCGACTGCTCTTTCTTCAAGCTTTTCTATCAAAATGCGAATCATAACTATAAAATGGACTTCAGGCTGTCCCAGGGAATCCTTTGTAAAACGTAACTTTAGTATTTAGTTTGGTGCAATTAAATTTAATTTATCGTTTGGTATATATTTCATTAGAAAGTAGATTCTTAATTCAAAAGTGACCGGGATTTATATTCAAAAGACGACCTTTAAGGTGTCCCAAAAAAAATCTTAAGGGTTGCTTAGGTCTAGGAGGGGATTGGTGTCAGGCCATTTGGCCGAAGGTCATTAGGCCGAACGGTCATTAGGCCGAATGGACATTAGGCCGAATGGCCATTAGGCCGAATTTGCAAAAAAGAGAAAAAAGATAAGTTCTTTCTTCACCTTAGCACTTCTTTCTTCCCCCTTTTTGTATCTACTTTCTTCCTTCTTCCTTCTTCTTTTTCCTTCTCCCTTCTTCCTTCTTCTTTCTTCCTTCTTCCTTCTTTCTTTTTCCTTCTTCCTTCTTCTTTCTTCCTTCTTCCTTCTTCCTTCTTTCTTCATCAATCTTCCTGTTTTCCTTTTTCATTCTTCCTTCATCAATCTTCCTTTTTCCTTCTTCCTTCTTCCTTCTTTCTTTCTTCTTCCTTCTTCCTTCTTCCTTCTTCCTTCTCCCTTCTTCCTTCTTTCTTCTTTCTTCTTCTTTCTTTCTTCTTCCTTCTTCCCTTTTCCTTCTTCTTTCTTCATTTCTTATTCATCCTTCATACTTTTTCCTTCTTCTTTCTTCCTTCTTCTTTCTTCTTTCTTCCTTATCCCTTCTTCCTTCTTTCTTCTTTCATCCTTCTTCCTTCTCCCTTCTTCCTTCTCCCTTCCTCCTTCTTTTTTCTTCCTTCTTCCTTCTTCTTTCTTCCTTCTCCCTTCTTCCTTCTTCCTACTTCCTTTTTCCTTCTTCTTTCTTCCTTATTTCTTCTTCTGTTTTCTTCCACATTCCTCCCGTCTTCCTTCTGTCTTCTGTCTTCTTCCTTCTTCCTTATTTCTTATTTTTTCTTCCTTCTTCCTTCTTTCATCTTCCTTTTCCTCTTCTTTCTTCCTTCTTTTTTCTTCCTTCTTCCTTCTTTTTTCTTCCTTCTTTTTTCTTACTTCTTCCTTCTTTCTCCTTTTTTCTTCTTCCTTCTTCCATCTCTCTCCTTTTTTTCCTCTTTCGTTCTACTTCTTCCTCACTTCGCACTAGTCATTTCTCACTCCCCAGTACTCATTCGGCCTAATGGCCATTCGGCCTAATGACCGTTCGGCCTAATGACCATTCGGCCTAATGGCCTTCCGCCTAATGACCTTCGGCCTAACGGCCTTCGGCCTAATGACCCAGAATCGAGGGGATTAAGGGGATGATGGGGGTTAAAATTATCGAAAAATGGTCTACGTTGCTTATGAATGACCCATATTTGCGGTTGCATATTGTGGGCATCGTGGCCGTGCGGTTAGCGACGTAAGTTGTCTAGGCGCAAGTGCTGTGAAGTGTGGGTTCGACCTTACTGTTGAGGTCGAAATACGTATCTGTCAAATTACAATCAAGCACTGAAATCAAATGGGATAGTATGAACTTGTCTAATGACAAGTGAAGACATTCCACAAAAAAACTCTAAATAATTTTCTTATCACTATTTTTCAACTTTAAAAATATTAAGCTAAAATTGCATACATGGAATGACAAATCAAGGAAAATTCCGCGGAAAAAAATAAATATTTCGTTTCGTTTCATAAAATTTCGAATTAAATTGGCCTTGATTTCGTATCGTTCCGAAGTCACGGAAGTAAATCTATATTTTTCGTTTCGTTTCGAGCCAACAAAGACTTTTTAAATTTCGTTTCGCCAGGAAAAAATGTGTTATCGCATACCCCTAGTGCTGATGACGAATTTCGACTTGTTTTACACATGGTCCTCAATAGCAATTGAACCGTTTGTTTGAGAAACTGCATATATAACATTTTTGGCCGAAATGTTTGCTTGATTGAAGCTAAATACAGTCCCTTCCCGATTTTGGCAACACGATCGGATTTTAATGTTGCCAAAATGGGGATGTTGCCAAAATCGGGAAGGGACTGTATTCTGAATCTTCGTCCAAAACTACTATTCTGACAAAAAATACGAAAAAAAAAATTGTTCATTAATGTATGAAAATGTGTTTGTTTTAAAATTGTTCATTAATGTATGAAAATGTGTTTGTTTATTTGATAAACTACATATGTCCACACACTTTGGAGAGCAATTGTGGAGTACTGCTTACAGATTTTGGACTGGAAGTGCACCGGAGTGTTGAGTTTTGCCAAAAACTATTGATCTGTATCGAAGAAATTGAAAGTTTTGGTGCCAATTTGTTCAAAAACAGTTTTTTGTTGTTTTCTCGAAATTGTGTAAAATGGATATATGCAGTTTCTCAAACAAAAGATTCAATTGTACTAGAACAAGCCTTCCCAACTTTTTAAACCACGGGCCAATTTTCAGATCGACCACTTGCTGGTGGGCCAAGAAATATTTGGTACATATTTTTAATAGAATCTCAAAATAACCAAAGTAAAATATTAATTTTTCAGAATGGCAATAAGTTTGACAGAATTTCTATACAACAGTAAAGCACATGTGGAGATTGGACAAATCAAGCATTCGAAAGATATTCAATTTGCAAAAAAGAGCTAACCGCGGTGGAGGTTGGTACTCGGATTCTGATGGCTTTTCCGCAAGCGTTACCTTTAAGTGGTCTTATTGTGTAGGGGTTATCACGCTAGAGATTGAGGGTTCGAGTCCCTCCAAGACACGTGGATTCTTTTTCGCAAATTTCATATCAATTTGTCCATTTCGAAACATGTGCTGTGCATATGCACAGCCAAGATATTTAACAAAAAAAAAAGCAGTTTGATATAGAAATATAATATTTTGGCTATAGCTTTTAAGATTGTGGTCCGATCTAGATCATTGTCTATACAAAACAATGGAACAGTACCATCGAAAGCAACTTGTTACAATAAATCGGTGAGGAAAACAACATATTTTGGCCGTATGTTCTAAGCCCATAGTGCTATCTGATCCATTTCAAATAAGAAAAAATGAAATAGTACTCCCAACCCAGGGCCAAAAACCTCTAGAATAAATAAAAAAGTACTCCCCGTTAAACGTAACTTGTTGCGAGTAAATCGGTTAAGGATAAGTGCCTATTTTCCTGCCTATAGTCCGATCTGGTTAATTTTCTGAGCCTATAGTCCGATATGGTTAATTTTCATTAAGAAATAATGTGAAAAAATTATGCGTCGACTGCAACTTGTTGCAAGCAAATCAGTTAAGAATAAATGCCAGAAAAGTTAGATAGACTTTTTCACGCGTTTTGTGTGTAAAAAAGTTTTTTGGCCATAACTTCTAAGCCTTCTAAGTCCGACCTGGTAAATTTTGGCAAGAAGCAATGGGAAAAAAAGTTAGTTAAATCGGTAAATCGGTTAAACATAAATGCAGGAAAAACGTCATGGCCATAACTTCTGAGCCCATATTCCGATGCTGCCAATTTTCAGAAGAAAACAATTGGACAGGATTTCCCGCCGTGTGCAACTTGTTGCGAGCAAAAATATGTGCCCGAAAAATTAAGTTGGATTCTTTGCGCACATACAATTACATTACACACTAGAGTGGAACATCATGGTGATTTTTATTAAATCAATGGTTTTCAAAACCATTCGGGGTCCCAAACAACTGTGCAGAATTTGGGCTCGATTGATTGCTTCCTCCCTTTCCGCATCGCGTTTGAAGTTTGTGTGGGGACATCATCGCCGTACATTTTTTGCATTTTTGCTCCTACAGGTTTCAGTTTATCGTAAACCAAGTGGCACATTGCGTTAAAGTTTAACTCCAAGAATGCCGAAGAACTTTGATGAAGAAGGTACGTTGCTGTAATGTTCGCAAAAAAGTTATAACGCTTCGAAATTTAATTGTTTTTTTTTTATTCGTTTCTCTACTTCAACTTTCATTTGATATCTGTTTCAATGAAGTTTTTAATATTACATATTCGATTTGCTTCCATTTTATTTCAGTTTTTACAATTTTCCAAATGCATACAAGTGTTTTATGACGTTTTATCTATTTATCTATTTGTTCAAATTCGCCTAATTTTCAGAAATTGCTTATTTTATCTGAACCATATTGAGAATATCAACATTTTTTATGTCGTTGTGGAAATTGTAAAATGTTGAACGGCCAAAGTTTTCGCCTATTATTCCTTTTTTGCCCGGATTGAAATCACTTTGTTGCTTCAAAAAATCATAAATTAATTTTTATTACCAAGAGATAGCAAAAAGGTTGTTAACTCAGAAATGCAGATGATCAGATTATTGCTTGTCAAAATATAATGTTTCTGAATTCAGACTTCAAACCTGTTCCATGCAGATATCAATTCCCTCGGAGCGGCAGGTTTTAAAAAACAATAAACAATTCAAGATACCCACAACATTGTCATTACTAGAAACGCTCCCAATTTATTATCGGTGCATCGTTTTAACGTAAGCAAACAATCAACAACTCTTGACTAGCCTGGCATCCCATTCTGCGATATGCCAAATTTTCACTAAAAATCCAACAATTCACTTTGGCGGTTCACCGGCTTGCAAAGCCGAGATGTGGTCCCCGAAACATGCCGAAACGAACGGCGCGACTGGGCGAGCACAGAACGCTTGAGTGACGCACTCATCCGCCAATGTTGACATTTACCAGCCGTTCAAAACGATCCGCGGCTTCTCTCATTCTACACGATATGCATTCTAATTAGTGACCCATCATCCTGCGTCCCTCGCTCGGCCCGGGTCCACCGCGTGGTAATGACATCTCTACAACCTGCGGATCGAACTTGGTGAGGCCGTTGCTATGGCGGAGGAGTCATCTCAGCGCGAGAATCTTGGGTACCCGCATTTCACTGAAAACGACCGACCACACGAGACCGTCCTGCCGCTGCGTTGTGCAGTGGCCGGGAAGACTCGAAGTGTTGGTCTTGACCAGCGACTCTCTTTATATACCCTGTTAAAGGTGAATATCTTTAGATCTTGACGATAAACTACAAAATCAAAAATATTATAATTCAATGGTTTTTACCTCGAGAATTACTGAGATGCCTCAAACTACTACTACAGAAATATTCCTCAATGAACGTTTCAAATATTTCCAAACAACCGAAGTAAATTTTGCTTTGCATTCGTGCACTAGTTCACTACTGTGCATCGTAGTCCTATCTGTTGCTGTGCATCTTTCGGCGGTTAGAAAATCCTCTACTCAGCTCCTCTGACGATAGGCGGCGATGATGTCCGTGCGCGATGGGCGAGTGTGTTTTATTTTCAGAAACTTAATGAAATGACAGCAGCCCAGCACGCGGTAGCGACAGCAGCAGCGCAGCGGTGCGGCCGCGACGTTGGGAATATGTTTTCTTTGTGACGTACCGGCATTAGGGAAAGGTTCGCCCGCGTCGTTCGCTTTTTTTTGTTCTTTCTCTCGCCGCGATCCTGTCTACATCGGTTGACATGGTCGGCCATAGACGAAAAAATCTAAGCTCGAGTGATTTTCATTTTCCCTCAGTGTCGCTCGTTTGGTTTTAGAAAGACGACAAGAGAGTCGACGATGATGACAACGTTGGAAGAGGTTTGTTTCGGGTTTATGAGCAGAATTCGGTTCCGTCGTCGTCGGGCGGCACCTTTCGTTCACTAAATCGTCGGGAAATTAACGTCAGCAAAACATCACGCGCTTCAGATTTTTCCTAATGGTCGTTTCTTTCTGACGGAGTGAGTGCGGTTGACTCAGCACGACACAGCGGAGGTGCATGGTTGACGGTTGGTTTCATGCATTAGAATCTGCACGCTTCTTCATTGCTCATTTATGCATTTTTTTTTCCACACAGTATGGTAAAAAAACTTGCAAAGCAGTTGAGCAGCTGATGACCGAGAGTTTTGTTGACATTGCATCAAAATTTGCTTTAATTCCGTTTCCACAAATGTTGCCTTTTGAATTCCTTTTATGTTCCTTTCATTTTAAAATAAATACGATTTTTTTCTCGAGAGAAAACATTACGAGAATGTGCTACGACCCATAAAAAGTTTTTATTAGATCAGAACATGTAAGGATGCTGGGGTGCCCAATGAAAAAGTCATGTCTCGAGGAAAAGAAAGAAAACATTAAAACAGTTGATCGAATAAATATTGGCGCTATTCTTCAAAAAGTCTTCTGGTTTTCGCTGACATATGTACAAGAGTCTCGTGTCAGCTGTTCTACAGCACTTGGATTTGTTGATTCGACTCTTGCTTAGTGCAAGCAGCACAGACTCGAGTTTAATTATTTGAAACTCACAGCCATGAAAGTGTGCTTGACATAGGTATGGATTCATTTATCTTAATCTTTCAATCAAGCAAGTATTAATGAACTGAGCGTTTTTCGCCAAAAATCAATCATACGGTGCGAAATTGCTGTCCGAAAATAATCTTCGTTGGGGGAAGAAAATAGTCTCGGGCAAATTACTACTGCGGGCGTGGATGTTGTGATGATGGATCGGCAGATCACTACATTGACCCGCATTTATAATATGTCCAATACTAGAATCAAAACTATAACCTAGACGATAAGAGACTCTATTTTATACAGTTGCCAGTTCTCTCTGCGAGGACTGCTGCTGATCAAATGGAGTTCGATCGGGTCATTCTAATGTTTTATGAACTTCACTGGATAACGGTTAAAACATATCAATGTGATTCAAATAGTAATTTCGTAACATGATAAACAATTAAAAAAAGCGATTATGATGCTACACATTTGGATCCTTTACCCATTATTTGTCAATTGAATTTTCTTCTGAATTTCCAAGGAATTCCTCAGGATTTTTTCTTCAATCCAAAGGATTTTTTTTTATTTCACTAGAAATTTCATTTCAATTAATTTCACTAGAAATTCTTTTCAAATTCTACGGGAACTCTTCCGAATATATATAGAAATTGTCCCAAACTTTCGCCGAAAAAAATTCCATGTTTCCAAATATTCTTTTGAATTTCCTCGAGAATTTCTTTCAAATTTTCACGGGAAATCCTTCCGAATTTCCACAGAATCGCTGATATTGTCATATGCTGCCTGTAGTAGAGCAATCCACAAAAAATTGAAATTTTCCATAAAAAATAGGAATGAATTGCCAATAAAGAAATCAGGGAATGAGCAATAAATAAATATAAAATTTCCACAAATTATGCAAAATGTCCATAAACAAGTGTAAGAGTGTTCTACAAAATAAAAATAAAAATAATCAAGAGCAATTAAACAATTAAACAAGTATAAAAATTTCTATTCAGAAATAGAAGAAATGCAATAAAACTGAGCCTTTTTCCATATATGACTCCTGCTTTAAAAGCGTTTAAAGTTCATGGGAATTTTTTATCAATTTCATAACTTTTTTATGGAAATTTTTGCTTATTTTTTTATTGCTCTTTATTGATTGCTTTGTGGAATTTTTTCAATTTTTTTATGGAAATAAAAAATTATTTTGTGGAAAATTTTGTAATATTTTGTTGCTAATATTGATTTATTAATGAAAATTTTTGGGTGGAACATTTTGATTTCTTTATGAAAAATTCTTCTTTTATAATTGCAATTTTAACTTTTAAAAATTCGAATTTATTTTTGTTTTGTGGAAAATTCACAATTGTTTATGGAAATTTTGCATTATTTGTGGAAATTTTATATTTACTTATCCAAAGGTGAACCAGCCAAGGGTTGAAAGCCTCTCGAATAAAGACAATTCAGTTATATTTATTTATTGCTTATACCCTGTTTTCTTTCTGGCAATTTCTTAATTTTTCATGGAAAATGTCTAATTCTTCATGGAAACTTTATTTTGCTGCCATTAACAGCCATGCTAGGCTGACAAATTTGTCTATATCTGTATTCAACTTTCAATCAATGAAGACGAAATTTAACAGTTGGCGACAGGAAGAGAGAAAAATCCATCCTCTCTTTTATCCCACCCAAAGAGATTTCAATTGGTGGCCTCAAGAACGCCATTTTGCATTTCATTCTACAATCTATCAGCCACAGCAAATTTTCGTCGTCAAAAAGACCGAAGTATGGAAACGATGAGGCCCTCCTTAGCCGTGCGGTAAGAGGCGCGGCTACAAAGCAAGACCATGCTGAGGGTGGCTGGGTTCGATTCCCGGTGCCGGTCTAGGCAATTTTCGGATTGGAAATTGTGTCGACTTTCCTGGGCACAAAAGTTTTATCGTGTTAGCCTCATGACATACGAATGCAGAAATGGTAACTTGGCCTAGAAACCTCGCAGTCAATAACTGTGGAAGTGCTTAACGAACACTAAGCTGCGAGGCGGCTCTGTCCCAGTGTGGGGATGTAATGCTAATAAGAAGAAGAAGATGGAAACGATAAAGTCATCGGGTCTCTGGCCAGCGCAATATAGGAATCTTACTGATTCAGCTACAAGCCTCAAAGGAGCTTGTAAATCTCAAACCGAAACAACAATTGAATACCGAATGAGGAAATACTTTTCTCTTCATCTCAAAGGTGTATGAAACAAATTTGAAACAAAAGCTTTATGCACTTAACAGCAGCGGTTTATTCAGGGCCGTATTTAGGCGGAAGAGGGCCCCGGGGCTGACAGCTTGTGGGGGCCTCAAAATGTACAAAATAGGTTGGTTTTAGTACATAAGATTTGTGGGGGGCCGTTGCCACGGACCCTCCGCAACAACCTCCTCCCCCCAAATCCAGGCATTGGTTTATTCGAAACCCGGTTTGAGACATTCGATTGGGCGAGTCAATAGGGCTCAATCAGTCATCGAATTCATCGTCACCAACAGACCAAGTTACAAAATCTAAATAATTCTCTTTTGGCTCATTAATTAAAAAAAATGTTCAGATCTGACCTTGTTTCCGGGGTTCTGATAGAGTCAGCGACGGTAGCTGTGTTGATAGGCAGCGAAGGCTCCGTTTGCCAATAGCGGAGACAACTCGATAGATTGCGATATAGGCTTGGGGTACACAGTGTTGCTTTTTGTCGATTTCGTGCGCTTTTTTAATAGCATCGTTTCTGTTGATTTTTTCGCTGTAGTTTGTTTGGAGGAAACGTTAGATATCATAAAGGGCTTTTTTTGAGAAAATCTGTGAAATGATTAATCCACCTAAAAGTGAGATAAAAATTTTACTTTTTCACCTAAACCGTATATGCGCCTAGTGTCTTCGAGAAAGTTGTAGCGGATGGTATTTTAGGCCACTTTGCCAAAAATCATGTATCTGTGACTTATACTTTACTAGATATGTGACATTTACCGTGGAAGGCCCTAAAATCAGTTTTTTGAGCATAACTTTTTTATATGTTTCAGGCACTTTTACACCCTTCTACAAAGTTGTTTGGCTAATAAAAATACACGTTTTGTAGAACATTGCGAAGCTCTATCTCTTAAAATTGATAAGTTATTTGAGAAAATATGTTTTTCTAGGGTATTTGAGAATCGTATAACTTGGCCCGGCGCAAAATGGCGCAGACAACTTTTAGTTCTCTGAAGCTGCTGTATGTTGACTCTTGCCTAGCGATTGAAGCTTGTGTTTACACGAAATTACAAACGAGTTATATAGATTTTAAATTTTCTTGTTTTGGCCTTACTCGTACACTAAGATTATGTATAGGCTATAGGATCGCACTAAAACCAATATTTGATGGTGGCCCATAAGCCCATAGTTTTATATAGAAATTCGATAAACTGAGCTGATGTCTGTATGTGTGTATGAGTGTATGTGTGTATGTGTAGACATTTAAAAGACACCTTTTTGCCTTTCTCGTACACTAAGTGCAAAACTAAAAGACTTTTTTATTAAGACTAGATATACACATAGTGTCTTCGGGAAAGCTGTAGCGGATAGTATTTTGAGCCATATTGCCAAAGACACCCCATGTCTAACTATTATACTTTAAAAAATATGTGACTTTTTCAATGGAAGATCCCTAAAATCACATTTTTTATCATAACTTTTTTTCTATTTTTCCAAGACTTTTCCAACCTTCTACAAAGTTATTTGTCAAACAAAACTACACGTTTGTGTTATTGTGTTATTATCATATTTGTGTATTCAATTGCGAACAATCATTTTACAAAATATTGAGAAGCGATTCCTCCTTATACAGAATTAATTAAAAAAGCAGAGATTTATAGAGGAAGTTTGAAATCGATATAACACACGTGTAATTTCGTGTAAACATAAGTTTCAATCACTAGAGAAAAGTAGAAGAACAGTAGTTTCTGAATCCTAAAAAGTTTTGTGGGCCATTTTGCGCCGGAACAGGCTATTTGATTTCTGAACACCCCTAGAAAAAACACCTTTTTCATTATAACTTTTAAGCTTTAAGAGATAGCGCTTCGCAATGTTCCACAAAAACGTGTAGTTTTTTTGACAAATAACTTTGTAGAAGGTTGGAAAAGTCTTGGAAAAAAAGAAAAAAAGTTATGATAAAAAATGTGATTTTAGGGATCTTCCATTGAAAAAGTCACATATTTTTTAAAGTATAATAGTTAGACATGGGGTGTCTTTGGCAATATGGCTCAAAATACTATCCGCTACAGCTTTCCCGAAGACACTACGTGTATATCTAGTCTTAATAAAAAAGTCTTTTAGTTTTGCACTTAGTGTACGAGAAAGGCAAAAAAGGTGTCTTTTAAATGTCTACACATACACACATACACTCATACACACATACAGACATCAGCTCAGTTTATCGAATTTCTATATAAAACCATGGGCTTATGGGCCACCATCAAATATTGGTTTTTAGTGCGATCCTATAGCCTATACATAATCTTAGTGTACGAGTAAGGCCAAAAACAAGAAAATTTAAAATCTATATAACTCGTTTGTAATTTCGTGTAAACACAAGCTTCAATCGCTAGGCAAGAGTCAACATACAGCAGCTTCAGAGAACTAAAAGTTGTCTGCGCCATTTTGCGCCGGACCAAGTTATACGATTCTCAAATACCCCTAGAAAAACATATTTTCTCAAAAAACTTATCAATTTTAAGAGATAGAGCTTCGCAATGTTCTACAAAAACGTGTATTTTTATTAGCCAAACAACTTTGTAGAAGGGTGTAAAAGTGCCTGAAACATATAAAAAAGTTATGCTCAAAAACTGATTTTAGGGGCCTTCCACGGTAAATGTCACATATCTAGTAAAGTATAAGTCACAGATACATGATTTTTGGCAAAGTGGCCTAAAATACCATCTGCTACAACTTTCTCGAAGACACTAGGCGCATATACGGTTTAGGTGGAAAAGTAAAATTTTTATCTCACTTTTAGGTGGATTAATCATTTCACAGAATTGCTCAAAAGAAGCCCATTTTCATTTCTAACGTATTCTCCAAACAAACTACAGCGAAAAAATCAACAGAAATTATGCTATTAAAAAAGCGCACGAAATCGACAAAAAGCAACACTGTGGGGTAGCAGCCTATTGCTGCTGGATTGTCTTCGAACAGCAGACACAATACACCCAACCGATGGAGAGTCGTAGTGTTCCTTGGTGTTGTCGCTTAAGGGTTTTCCGTTAAAAAAGCACGTGGTAGCTCTCTTTGAGAGAGAAAATCTAACAATTCGGCCCACCAGAATAAATCAGTGTCCCCAAAATTATTTCGTTAGTTTCAGTTTACAATTGCTTGAGGATTTGCAGTACACGAAAAACAAAAGGGACTGGCAACAATGGGGAAGAAATTTATCACTCGTGATGTGAATTGAGGAGATCAAAATAAACAATCCCCAGCTGATTTTTGAAATTCGAAAATATGTGCGTTTTCTTGAATAATATTGGAAAATATCATGAATGAGTTATTGTACGAATGTTACAAATAAGCAGGATTCGAGTGATGATCGTGGTGCTGATGCAGCAAGATGTGAAATACAAAAGACAAATGAACCAAATAATAATAATAATAATAATAATAATTATTATTATTGTCTTTATTAGGAAGACTTTCAGCCCGAGGTTGGCTCGTCTCCTGAACCAAATAAGACAAATAAGACAAACAAGATAAATAAGACAAATAAGACAAATAAAAAAATAAAGAATTTCCTGGAGAAATATCCAGAGGAACTCTTGGAAAAATATCCGGAGGAATTCCTGGAAAAATATCCGGAGGATTTCCTGGAGAAGTATCTGAAGGAGTTCTTGGGCGAATATTCGGACGAAACTTTGAAGGAATATCTCAAGATGAATACACTAATAGGTGCTCCAATCTGCCAAGTTTTTGGAAGAGAAGAAGGCGGGGGTGAAAAATTTATTTTCAGTGCAAAATGAAAACAAACCGGCTAGCTCTCCCTAAAATCCAAGATGGCTGAATCGTGAATTTGGCAGATTGAAACACCTAGTGCAGGCCTGCCCAACCTTTTCAAGCAACGGGTCAATTTTTGAAATCCACAGATACTGGGGGGCCAGAAAATATTTTGTACATAACTTTTTAAATATTTTCAAAATAATTATTATTTTATTTTTCAGAAAAACTAAACGCGATTTATTTACGTTCAAACAATCTTTTTTGTTTATTTTGTTTTCGTCGTTGCATTAGAGATTCATTGGAAACATTAAATTGAATTATTTACACCATTTACCGGATGTTAAAAAATGGAAATTTCGTTACTTTACCAGCATATTGAACAGATTAGCATGAACTGTTTTCAACAGGATGAGATAAATGTATCAGATTTCAGCAACACACTGTGCCAAGGTGCTTTATCTGCAAGTCATAAAGATATTTGGCAATATCTGTTAGAAAAGTCAAGTCACTCATCTATTCAGAATCATTCAGCTCGAGCAGTGGTTTTCTTTTATCTTATAGAAATTGTGCCATTTTCTTTTCGAAAAAATCTCTCAAGAATGGTACCAAGTCAATGAAATTCGCAAAAATACATCAAGTCTCCGTATTATGCTTTAATTTCCTTCAACATCAATTATAATTGGGGGTGTTGAGTTCCTAACATTAATAAAGTTAATTGTCTTAATGACGAGCGTCAATACTTGAGGAATATTGATCGTTTTCGCATATCGATTCTTTTGCCATTGCCTATGTCATTGCTTTTCCTTGATTAGAATTATCACAAGGCCATTGTTCTTTCCTGTCATTGCTGGTGCTCCATCAATCGTAAGGTTCCGTGCAACACACATGTTACACATATATTACAGTAACTTATATGGCCAGATTCAGTCACCATTGAGTTACTGCAACCATATTGACTTGTGCTGCTTGGGGTCCCTTAAGTTTTTGGTCTTAACAGCCCAAAGGTTTTCAATCAAAGCTGCCACGTTTTTCTCGTCAGTATTTTAATCGTTTGCAAGAGAGTAGGATATGAAAAAGGCGGCTTTTTCACGTAACGTAGCTTTCAAATCTTATGCGAGAACCTTTACTTTTCACCGTGTTCTGCGCAAACTAATACTACTGAAGGAGGTTGTTTCTTTAGGACACGATGTGAACAACTACCGAAATGCATTCCTTAACAAGTTCTCCGTCCTGGAAAGGTTTCATCCGTTTTGCAAAATCTTACTAACAGCAAAACTGGCCCGAACTACATTTTCTGACTTCGTTTTACCTTGAGTAAAGAGAGTTTGTTGCTTCAATAATCCATTGTAACAATAATTTGAATCAACAAACGGAAATTTAAATTGAAACCTTTGAAGTTCTTTTAATTTTGGTTTCCTATTTCAAATACCACATTTCACAAAATGCTTGGATTCAGGTTTTATTTCTTTAATATAGAAAAACATTCCGAACAAATTAAGCAAACCGGACTTCCTGTTTTCAACGTGAACATAAACTATACTCTGACCAATCTTTATGTAAAACGCGATGTTCCACTTCAATCTTTTGTAAAATTAGTAAAATATTGTTTCATTTCAAATTCAAATTATTGATATTGTTTTAAAAATTACATAGGGGGAATGACGGCTTTGGCAGGTTTTGTATTATTGGCAGGGGGGTTTTTTATGACTGATTATGCTCAAATTTGGCCTAAACATTCTTTGCATATCAAAGAATATTGTGGCCAAATTTCATAAAATTTGGTCGACAAAAACCCCCCTGCCAATAATAGAACAAAACCTGCCAAAGACCTATATAATAATGAATAATAAAAAAAAACTTCTCGAGCCAGATAGAAAAGCTGATGGGCCGATTTTAAGGTTATTTTACTTACACGCCACGGGCCACAAAAAATGGAGCAGAGGGCCGCATCCGGCCCGCGGGCCGTACGTTGGGCAGCCCTGACCAAGTGGTGTATTCATCTTGGAATATCCAAAGAAATATTTGGAGCAATTTTTGGAGGATTTCCTGAAGGAATATCCGTAGGAATTTCTGGAGGAATTCTTGGACGAATATTCTGACGAATTCCTGGAGGAATATCCGAAGAAATATTTTGATGGAATATTCTAAGGAATTCCTGGAGGGCCCTCCTTAGCCGTGCGGTAAGACGCGGCTACAAAGCAAGACCATGCTGAGGGTGGCTGGATTCGATTCTCGGTGCCGGTCTAGGAAATTTTCGGATTGGAAATTGTCTCGACTTCCCTGGGCATAAAAGTATCATCGTGTTAGCCTCATGATATACGAATGCAAAAATGGTAACTTGGCTTAGAAACCTCGCAGTTAATAACTGTGGAAGTGCTCAAAGAACACTAAGCTGCGAGGCGGCTCTGTCCCAGTGTGGGGATGTAATGCCAATAAGAAGAAGAAGAAGAAGATTCCTGGAGAATATCAGGAGGAATATGCGAAGGAATTTCTGGAGGATTATCTGGACTGGAGTTCCTGGAGTAATATCCTAAGATATTCTTGGGGAATATCAGGAGGAGTTTCCGGATGAATTCCAGGAGGAATATGCGAAGGAGTTTCTGGAGGAATTCTTGAAAGAATATCCGGAAGAATTTTTGTAGGAATATCTGGTGGATTCCTGAAAAAAATTTCTAGTGGAATTCCTGGAGGAGTATCTGAAGAAGTTCTTGGGCGAATTTCGGCCGAATTTTCGAAGGAATATCTGAAGAAATATTTGGGCAATTTTTGGAGGAATTCATGGGAGTGTTTCTAGAGGAATATCAGAAGGAATTCCTAGGTAGATATCAGGAGGAATTCCTGGAGGAATATCCGGAGAAATTTCTTGTCGAATATTTGTAGGAGTTCCTGGAGGAATATCTGGAGGAACTTCTGGAGGAATATCCGGAAGAATTTTTAGACGAATTTTCGGACGAATTCCTGGAGGAATATCCGAAGGAATATTTTGGTGCAATATTCTAAGGAATTCCTGGAGGAATATCCGAAGTAGTTTCTGTAGGAATATACGAAGGAATTTCTGGGAGAACATCAGGAAGAATATCCGGACGAATCCCTGGAAAAATATCCTAAGATATTGTTGGGAAACATCAGGAGGAATTCCCGGACGAATTTCTGAAGGAATATACGAAAGAATTTCGAGGAAAATATCAGGAAGAATTCCTGGAGGAATAGTCGAAGAAATTCTTGGAGGCATATCTGAACGAATCCCTGGAGCAATATCCGGAAGAGCTCCTGGATGAATATCCAGAGGAATTCCTGGAGAAATATCCGGAGGAACTTTTGGAGGAATATCTGGGGGAATATCTGGAGAAATATTCGAAGGAATTCCGGGAGGGATATGCAGAGAAATTCCAGAAGGAATATCCGGAAGTGTTTCTATAGCTGGAGGAATTTCAGGAAATAATTATTTAGATTATGTGTCTTATTTGATTCATTTGTCTTATTTGTCTCGTCCCTTTCCTATATTTGATTTCAATGTATAACTTAACTTTGTAACTTTGTGTTTGTATATGTAAATGCGCTATTTTTTAGTGTCGCGCTAGAAAATATGCTGTTGGCTGCTCTCCCAAAATGCAAATTTTTGTATGGAATTTGGAAAACTTGGCTTAAGTAAAAAAAACTTTCTCTCAAAATCTTATGCGGTTACTTATACTTTCTAGTACACCAAAAAAATTGTTGCAAAATTTCAAAACTTTTGTCAGTTAGTCAGTTATCTGCTTCAAATCATTGTAGAGAGGTACTTTTTTGTCCCTTTCTCTATTTGTTAGGCACTATGTGTTACTCAACCGCCACTGTGCCGAGATCTACTGGTAATCTGCTGTACAGAATCCACACAGAATCTACTTTCAGATTTTCCATTACCATTATTGTTGTCGTTGCCAGTCCATCTCATCGTGAGTCCATTGTGTCCATTTGTTCAAGCCGTGCATCCAACGAAGGACTGTTATGTCTTTTTGAAAATGGCTCATGCCCTCATTGATCTATTAAACCAAAGAGGATACGCCTTCAATAGATGTTCCTTTCTAAGAATTCCCTGGAGTAGCCCGGGTAGAAGCCTTGAACAGAATAACAAAACATGATATGGATGTGATTGATATAAGAGATGAAAGAACAGGCAACAATATCAAAAATTTGCACCGAAATATCACTTAAATATCAAGATATGCTATGTATAAGAACAAACTAATGGCACATGATATTGATCACTTATTACAAATATCATAACTCTCCTCATGATTTTTTAGAGTCAAATATTGATATTGTCGGCTGATTTTTTATCTATTTTGTCATCTCTATTATCAACATTCGATATTATTGAGCTATTTTCTTCAACTCGGGAGGACATGATGTCTACACATGTAGTCAAAGGGCTGGTATCTTTTTATTGAAAATGGTTCACGCATTATTTTATGTATTTAATCAATTCTGATGCATCTTCAATAACTGTTCCGTTTTAGATCATCCTAGAATTCCCTGGCGTATAAAGGGTGTATTCGATAAAAATGGCACACCGAAAATCTCCTATAACTTTTGAACCGTATGAGTAAGAAACCTGAAAATTTGACCAAATCTTATTCATATTGTATTGTTTACATTACGCAGAGTTTCACAGTTATTCATACAGTGGTTCCAGTAATATCGTCGGAACAAGAAATTGACAGTGAAAAAATTTTGTGCACCTACAATCAAAATCCGGAGGCGTCCCACCGATCGATATCAAAACGCTTAGGATTGCAAATTCAACTGTATCTCGTGTAATAAAAACCTTCAAGGAGCATCTTAGTGTTCAAAAGAAGGAAGGGAGTGGTCGTAAAAGCGGTCCAATGGACAGTAAAATGACCAGAAGTGGTCTCAATAAGTTTCCAAATGAAATGTTGCTAACAAGTCCAAGGTGTCGGTTGGATTCGTGCACAAAAACCAAGAAACGAAATGAAAAGCATAACACCACTGCAAAAACCCGCGCTCGGAAACATTACACGAAGTTGTTCACCAAATCCTGTTGATAGATAATGAAACCTACGTCAAGGCTGACTTCCGTCAACTTCTTGGGCATGAATATTTCGTTGCCAAGTCTAAGTTCGATATTCCGGAGGATGTCCGAACAAAGATGTTATTAAAATTTGCCAAGAAGTCAGGCAATTTGCGGATGTGGTGAAGTAAGCGCTCCCTTCATTACTTCCGGAACATTCAACAGTACGATTTACACCGAATAGTGTCTCAAGAAGCGTCTTTTGCCATTCAAAAGAAAACACAAAGTATCAACACTGTTTTGGCCTGATCTGGCGTCTTGCAACTACGCTCGTAACGTATAACAGTGGTACCGAGCAAACGGAGCTAAATTTGCGCCAAAAGATATGAACCCACAAACTCACCGGAATTTCGCTCAAATGACAAATTCTGGGGAATTGTGAAGACGAAACTTCGAAAACATCCTAAAATTATTAAAACAGAGCTGGAGATGAAGAAAATTTGGGTAAAAAGAACAAAAATATAGAAAAAATTGATTGTACAAAATTTGATGGGTGGAGTGAAAAGAAAGGTGGGCGCATTCGGGATGGGCAATGAAATCAAATGAAACAAATGTTGTAAATCATAACTAATTAAAAGTTTTTCATTCTCTGAAAATTTCAAGACAATCCAATAATCGGTTTAATTTTGGTGAGTAAATATGGGTGTGCCATTTTTATTGAATACACCCTTTAGGCCTTAAGTCTAGGACTGTTAGGGCTGTTATCTCTTTTTAAAAATGATTCATGTCCAATACTAGATCAAGTATTCCAAATTGAATACGCCTTCAATAGCTTTTTCTTTCCGGGTCATCCAAGAATTCCTTGAAGTATGGGGCTTAAGGTCTACACACGTAGCAAAAGAACATGTCTCTCTTTTAACAATAGTTTGGTTCCATTTTAACTCAAAGAGTCATCCAAGAAATCTAGGAGCACATGACTTGAGCTCCACACGCATAACCAAAAGTCTATAATAACTTTTTAAAAATGGTTGATGCCCTTGTGATCCATAGAAAAAAATGGCTACCTTTTCATCTATTGTTGCATCCTTGTTCAACCAAGAATTTCCTTAAGTATAGGTTATCAGCTCATTTAGTTCGTTTAAGCTGATTGTGATCCATAGAATTGAATTGGATCATCAATTGTTCTTTTTCAGTTCATTCAAAAAATCGCTGGAGTTTAGGCCTTAAGGTCGTTACACGTACCCAAAGGGCTGTTCTCTCTTTAGTAAATGGTACATGCCCTTTGTAACCTATACCACAGAATTGGATAAGCAATAAACAAGAAATCCAATCCTATTTCATTTGAATGACCAATGAAGCCACGTTAAATTCCGAAAAGAATCAAATAGATCCTTCGTTACGTATATTGACATTAAGGCCTGAATTTTTGGCATTCTTGGATGGTCTTTCTCTTTCTTGGTCTTGGCTCTTTCTTTACACGTATTGACCTTAATGGCTGTAGTCCAGTTCTTGAAATTCTTGGATGTCCTGGATAGGAACACATGCTGAAGGCACGTCTAATTTGATTGAAGAATCGTTAGGAATGTTGATGTTTGGACCGACGGTCTGGATTGTGCTGCTAGGGTACATCATTGCCGGCAACCTAAATGCCAAACATCAAGTCTGGGGCTACGGTTGCGGCATTCGAAACGGCACCAACTTGAGCAACGTCGTGGAGGAAAGCCACTATATGATCATAAGCACGAAATTCCCCACTCGGCTGAGTTGGTCCGGAGTCCATACAACAATTGACCTAAAGCTTGAGTCATTTAATATTGGGACGCAAAAAACTGATTTATTTCGGAGCCATATTATTGAAATAAAAATGTTAGGTACTGAAAATGAAGGTTATTTATTGATCTTTAAAGGAAAAATAGCGAAAAAATTATTCCGATTTCGTTTTTATGAAATCTCGAACTTTTCTTCGAACACCACTTATCATATTTTGGACACTCTGTTGGATTACCTGAGTGGCCATTTTGTTCCACCATCTCTTTCGCATCCTTAGTCACCTTTCCACTCTCCTTCAACTTCTGCTTGACAATTGCCCAATATTTCTTAATTGGACGAAACTCGTTTTTAGACACTTCTGCTTGGGAATTCATACCTACTCTTGTTTGTCACGAAAACCTGTGATTTTTTTCCGCAGCAGCAAATACCTTGCCAGATCATTAGTTTTCTTGCGAATTTATCTTCAAAAACTTGCTCGGGACATCACCTTGTCCAGTAGCTTTATAAAACTTTTGTCCGGGAAGCTGCACAAAATCCAATTTCAACGATTTTGCTTTTTTTTTAACCTGACCGGTGTCCAAGATTAACTTTCGATTCACGGCGTCCCTTGCGTATAACTTCTTTCAAACAAAATGAATCGCGACGAAATTTTCAGTACTAATGCTACGTTTAGACAAGGCAAGTGAATTGAGCAAGTCGCTCGAATCGAACGCGAACTGAGCGTGTAAACACTTTAATTCAATTCACTTGAACGAAAAGATAGTTTAACAAGTCCATATTGAATACAACTGAGTTGTTCAATTCAGTTGCCCTGTAAAAACGTAGCATAGCAGAGGAGACATTTCACAACAAACTGCTGTCAAAACATTCCAGTTCCGACCACTAGGAGCGCTACAGTAAAATAAACAGTGCGTCCCAATATTGAATGACTCATGCTTTATACATCTCCAACATAAGCGACCACATCTAACAGTCAGTTGTCTACCTGGATCTCAGCTCGATAGATCGGCATCAGCACACCCAACGTAGTTGACATCGAGTGGACCGGTAACGGTTTCGACAGTGTGTAACTGTTGACCGGTAACTGACTTCCATCGGGGAAGCAATCTTAGTGCCCCGGGAACAACATGTACCTAGGGATCCTATAATGAGAGATATGCGAAAGCGGCCATTGTGAGCCAATCGAGCATTGAAAACTGTTAAAACGTGAGCCAAACGAACGTTGTTATTGTTGCAGATGGAGAGGTATTTAGATAGATTTTAAGAAAAGTTTCATCGAATAAACAATTTGTTTTACTTTCGCGAGTAATCTAGTTTATGTTTCGTGTTTCGCTAATTTGTATTGCACTTTTATTTTAGTGATAATGCTTATTTAAACACTGCTAGTGGACAGGCAAACATATTCCATATTGTTATCAAATGCAAAGTCAAATACAACCTTCAACATTTTGCGCTGCGGCAAGTGCTGGAAGTGTTTCCTAACAAAAGTAACAGCGTTGCTAGATCGTCATGTACCAACAGCGCGTCAGGTAAACAACACTCTAACTATTGATACACTCAATAAAGATTTGATTCTTCTACGAATCATCACTCGCAGGTAATACCAGCAGTGGGCAGCATGCGTTTATGACACGACGAGGGAACTTAGAAATAGTTATTTTGGTTTCGCTGGCATCCCGACTGATGATATTGCAACGCAGACTAACTGATAATAACGCAACGATGCCGTACACGTGGAATCCAAAATCAAGGTGATTCTCGAAAACACCCTGTTGACCCTACCTGTGACATTCAATACGATAGCAGCTGAAAAAGAGAAGGTCACAACGCTCAAGCGAATGTCGAATCTAAATAACTGGTCGTTGAACGTGAACCAGCTCCCAGCTCCTGCTACGCCCAACGGGAAGTACTGCATCTGAACAACAACTGCATGATTTTTGGTGGAAGGGTCGTTTACATGGCCCGTCGGACATGGCCCAAATGAAATGTATCGGTTGAAGTTATGTCTACTGGCTGATGTCTGATAAGGTCTGGTTCCGAATCCACATTGATTACGCAGGACAGAAATGGCCATTGAAATTTTCAAAGAAATTAGATTAAAATTTGATTTTGTTTCTGTAAAAAAGCGATAGAGGTGAGCAAGAAATCAGTCTCAGTTTGTGATTCAATGGACAATATGTTGCTGAGGACCAGCCAACAAATGTGTGCCTTTTTTCTTCTGTTTAGTTTTTGAATTTACTTCTGTCGAGCCTTACCTTGACATAGTTTCTATACGTAGCACAGGGAGAAAAGTTTGGAATATTCGTGAGTTATTCGTAGTTATCAAAACATGCGATGTAAGCTAAGCATTTGAGACATATGATGCCAAGTTGCCTCACCATGCCACTCCATTTTCTTGTATGGAACGACAGCGCGTAAATGACATTTTTCGGCCATGAAAATCTTTATGCTATCCAATAAAATCTAAAAAGAAATAATGCTTTGAGAAAATTCCAGGAGACATACGAATTTGTCTATCTGTCTCTTTAGTGCAAGTAAATTATAAACGTACAAGTAAACTCCTAACTTGAAGACTAAAGGACATTCGACAGGATTTGTGTTAAGAAAATTATTTTTAGCTTTTTAGTGGAATGTCTTCACTTGTCATAAGACGAGTTTGTACAATCCCATTGAATTCTACCACTTAATTGTATCTTGACAGATACTAGTCGAGTCAAGTACGAGACACTGAAAACGGCCTTACTGTTGAGGTCGAAATACGTATCTGTCAGGATTTGTGGTTTATTAGAACTTCAGCCAACTTATACAAAACAGCTGTGAGGTTTATGGCTTGGTTCGGTTTAGCTGAACCCTGACCATATGGTCACGACATAATTAGCCACGATTCTAAAAGATGTTTTCATTTTATTGTATGAACCGTTAATCATTGGCCGCGGAAAAACTCTTGAGTTAATAGCGTTTGACATCAAAAATCCACTATACTTATTTGCTGCTATGTGGAATCGTCTTCGTTGGCTATATTTATAATAAAGAAAGGAAATTTACGATCTTGTGTTTACAAATTCATGCAGCTTATGAGTGTTGGTGACAGTAGGAAGTCAGAAAAATATATATCGCAAACACTTATGTAGTGCTTAATTTAATAATTCAAAGTCTCAAATATCGGTAAATGTTCTTCAAAATGATTCATCATAACACAAAACAACTAAAATGTAACTTGCGTCCCTTCGATTCGGAGCCCCCGCTGCATTACAGAATAGTCTATTTAGTGGCCGGATGGAATTTCCAAAACACAAATTTGTGAACCTCAAAGTTCGTTGTTAGTGTTAATACGCTTTTCATCGTCTCATTCACTTCTCAACATTGTATGTTATTCTGTTGTCTCTCCCCCTTTCCCCCCCCCAGGCAACTATAAATAGACTGGCTTAAATTTAGAGAAGGTATTTCAGATGCATGTAATCTTGGTAGCGGCAAGTCGTTCTCTTAGTTTCGATATTATTTTGCTCTGCCATTTCGGTTGCTGCTTCTATCTATCTATACGTAGGCCAAGCATTAGGAGGGAACAAATTTCCGGAATATTTTCGAACCTCATCGTGATGACACAATGGAACGAATATTTGCTCCGAATATTTCTGACATGTTAGATTTTCAGTTCTGCATAACAGAGCTTTGAGCGAATTTCAACTTTTGATGAATATTCGAAGATATTTGCGAGTAGCATAGGGAGTAGGATAGTATCACAAATGGACCCGCTCTAATCTGTACGCCACACAATCTTTCCGAAAGACGCACACGGGTTCGTAAATACGTAAATGCGAGATCCGAATATCTAAAACGTTTCAGACTTCAGTCTGTCTGCCTGGCTCCGTTGGATTCACATCAAATGCTACCGATGCGTACCGGTGCACGTTTTTCCCGTGATCATCGGGATCTGCCGTTTAAAGGTGAGGGGGAGAATCTTTGGTCCTACGAGTGTGTTTTCCCCCACGCCATGGCAGGATGTTTTACAGCAATTTCATTCTGCCGTCACCACAATGCTTTTTGTTTTCATTTACCTACAGCTGCTATCACGTCAGCCGCAGCACGTTTGCTGACGACAATGCTAAGACACGACTAGGAGGTGGACACATTTGCATCATTTGTCATCCCAGAGAGCGGTCGATCGTTTCGGATAAAATTGAAACAAGCGACTACGAAATGAAAAGTAATGTGGATATAGCCACTTCGAGACTAAAAGCAAGAATATAAATTGTCAAATATGAACTTGTCTACGGTTCAGAATACGGTCTTGAAGTATCTTAGTTTATTGCATTTGATACTCCAAAAAGCTCTGTCGTGCAGAATGCTCAAAGGCTGGTTGCAATATGCGACAGCAAACCATGAGCGTCAGCGCGAGGAGTAAAAATCAAAGTGTTCTAAAGTTCTACAGAATTTATTGCCTTTTACAAATGCTAAGGGAAATCCTTGTCACCAAGTGCCGTACAATACATCAACCCCTTCAAAGGAAATGCATTTTCCGCCGGTAGTTTCTATTCCCGTATTAAGGTTCATGCTAGCAAAACAAAAGCCAAATTGCACATACGAAGAATCGATTTTCTGTAAATAGACATACCAACAAGCTTTTCGGTTTTGTTGTCACAGTCCGTATTGTCACGAAGTATTAAATCGGGCGCGGTTTTTCTTAGCCACCCTCCACTTTAAAGCTCATTCGAAACTTCCAGCCATAATCCCCGTCGCGTCACATCGGGGCGTTTCGATTCACCGGGCAATGGACTGCAATGTTTGCGGTGAAAAATTAATTAGCCATGTAATTTCCAGGATCCACCGCAGCATGTACTACAGCTGCAAAAAAGTTACGCTGCAAAAATATCCCATTGCAGATAATTCGGGTGACCGTGTTTGACTGTTTTTTTTTCTTTTTGCATTATCCCCCGAACTAAGTGAAGGCGAGAGGAATCCAACAAATGGGAAACCGAAAATTAAATTGCATTTTATTTACGCTGCAAGTGGAAACTGGGTTGTTCAAGAATGAAATGAAGTTCATTAAACGGATTTCACTGGGAAATGGAAATCAGACTCACACATAAATATTTTCTATTTTTCCACCATTATGTACTTTGTCGCTTGCCATGTCTGAACTTTAAGAATCAAACCGATGTACATATTCATGAATTCAAAAATAGAACATTTGAAAACAAGAAAATAGAAACTTAAAAGATAAATGATTAAAAAGATAGAAAACAGAAATTTTGAAAAAATGACGTGTTAAAAATTAAACACTGAATAAATTTAAGAATTCAAAAACTTAAAAAAATCAAATTCTTAAATTTTAATTTTTCGATAAAAAAAATTAAAAAATTTAAAAATTTAAAATTTAAAAAATTTAAAAATGTAAAAATTCAAAATTCAATTTAAAAATTTAAAAATTTAAAAATTTAAAAATATAAAAATTTAAAAATTTAAAAATTTAAAAATTTAAAAATTTAAAAATTTAAAAATTTAAAAATTTAAAAATTTAAAAATTTAAAAATTTAAAAATTTAAAATTTAAAATTTAAAATTTGAAAATCTAAAATTGAAAATTTGAAAATTTAAAATTTAAAATTTAAATTTAAAGATTTAAAAATTTAAAATTTAAAATTTAAAATTTAAAATTTAAAATTTAAAATTTAAAATTTAAAATTTAAAATTTAAAAATTTAAAATTTAAAATTTAAAAATTTAAAATTTAAAAATTTAAAATTTAAAATTTAAAAATTTAAAATTTAAAATTTAAAAATTTAAAATTTAAAATTTAAAAATTTAAAACATTTAAAATTTAAAATTTAAAATTTAAAAATTTAAAATTTAAAATTTAAAGATTTAAAATTTAAAATTTAAAAATTTAAAATTTAAAAATTTAAAATTTTAAAATATATAATTTTTAAAATTTAAATATTTAAAAGTTTTAAAACATAAAAATTTTAAAATTTTAAAATTTTAATTTAAAAATATAAAAATTTTAAAATTTAAGGATTTCAAAATTTAGAAATTTTAAAATTTTCAAATTTAAAAATTTAAAAATTTAAAAATTTAAAAATTTGAAAATTTGAAAATTTGAAAATTTAAAAATTTAAAAATTTAAAAATTCAAAATTTCAAAAATTTTAAAATTAGAAATTTTAAAAATTTTAAAATTTTAAAATCTAAAAATTTCTAAATTTTAAAACTTAAAAATTTCTAAATTTTAAAACTTAAAAATTTAAAGACTTTAAAATTTTAAAATTTAACGATTTCAAAATTTAAAAATTAAAAATTTAAAATTTAAAATTTAAAAATTTAAAATTTAAAAATTTAAAATTAAAGAATTTAAAATTTAAAATTTAAAATTTAAAAATTCAAAATTTAAAATTTAAAATTTAAAATTTAAAATTTAAAAATTTAAAAATTTAAAATTTAAAATTTAAAATTTTAAAATTTAAAAATTTAAAAATTTAAAAATTTTAAAATTTTAAAATTTAAAAATTTAAAAATTTAAGAATTTAAAAATTCAAAAATTCAAAAATTCAAAAATTTAAAAATTTAAAAAATTAAAGATTTAAAAATTTAAAAATTTAAAAATTTAAAAATCTTAAAATTTAAAAATTTAAAGATTCAAAAATTTAAAAAAATTAAAGATTTAATAATTGAAAGATTAAAAAAATTTAAAATTTAAGAATAATAATGGAAGTTGAGTCTTGTCGGTCTAGTGAAAATTTTTCAAAGTTTTTGGTTTGAGATTCTTGTCAATCTTTAGTCCGAGTTCTAAATTTCTGTCACATAAAAATGTTGTCTACTGATAATTTGGTTTCCTTTCCACTGACTTTTGAAAATGGTATTTCTAAGAAATTTTCCACGTGGGCTAATTACGGATGATTATCTCAGTTTGGCCAACATTATCTTGTTGAAGATCATCCCTTACCCAGAATACATTGTATTGATATCTTGAATCTCGTTTTAACGCCGTCGTCCAAATTTAACAGGTGGTTCGTCCCCAATTCTTAAATTTGTGAATATTTTTCCACTACTTTGTACCATCCACTTCGCGTTCATTCTGTAAACCTGTGAAGAGCGCGAAAAAAGTACCAGTCACTAGGCTCGGCTGCTCTACATTTAGCAGACAGCAGTCGGTCCCGGCCGGGAGTTGGTGCCAACTATTAATTATGACAATATGTCACACAGTTTGCAGCCTACCGTCTGTGCCATTTTTGTCCAACTTGAACCCAGCCCAGTTATAGGCCTTCCACGAGTAGCTTGATCAGCAGTGGTTAAACTTTTTCACTTAATTCCAAAGCATGGACGAGTAACGATTTCCGTCAGAAGGCACCATAAGTAACAATTAAAAGATTAGATCGTAGATATCTGACATTTGAACCCTAGGGGAAGGACCCACACGATTGATGCCAACAACTGCCATCGCGCCTGGCGCGGCACAGCACCCGACGACACGCAGATCGTTCATTAGTCACAGAGGCAGGAAGCATGGTGTCAAGTCCAGAGAGCGTTTTGTGTCTCGAAGCTGGGATGCTAACACTGTGTTGCATTAAATGCACTACTAAGTAGTTTGTAGCCGGGAAGGAATATTCTTCTACATAATGTGACAGATAATATAGAAAGGCAAGAAGCAAATCCAAGGACTAACGTGACACAAATCTTTTCAGAATATAATTGATGGTCGCCAGAAGCTTGCCCCTTCATTCGTTCGTTGGTTCATTTATTCTTTCGTTAGTCGGTCGGGCCATTTGGAGCGGAGTAAAATTTATTGCGTAATTAGTAGTGTCAGAATCAAACCCCGAGCCACGCCAGAATTTTGCTGGGTGGAGTTGACTTGTTAAAATACATTTTTAATGGACGAGAAAGTTAATGATGTTCTTATATTTGGATAATTAGAAAGCAGTATTCCGTAAAGTTAACATTAATGAGTTTTGCTTCTCATATAGAAACACTGTCAATTTAACCAATTTTACCTACCAATTCTAATTATTTTTTTATCTCTTTTTACTTATAGGTAAGAGGAACGAATAACACAGTCATCCAGAAGTTATTGTGGCGATTTGGAAAGGTAGATTTTAAGTATTTTAAGAGAAATGACTTAATCAGTTTTCGATAGTATTAATGATAAGGCTATAATAAATGGTGGTTAGGGTTGCATAAACCATTTAAAACTTACACGAGGATTCATATACCATTTATGAATGTGTTGAAAGAAATTCGAAAGGTAGAGAAGCAAAACTACCACATGATTTTTGTCTGAACTGTGAATAATATGTTTCGAATTTTCTTCGGCATCATTAAAGTATTATGTTTGACATCTTTATAGATTTTGCTTGGCATTTCGGACCGTATCCAAGATTGTTTTCGGAATTCTTTCTAACTTGAATTCACGTTGTATAATTATTTGTTTATCAACTGAGTCCAACCAAGTTCTCCCGCTCTAAGCACATATAATTAAGTATCGATTTTTTGGAACCCGTTGCAGAATTGTAACAACTCACGGTCCATCCCACCCAAATCCGTCATTAATTTTCGTAATCCACGCCAAATCCCAGCTCCTCTTGGGAGGACCAAATGTAGCTACGGCATTCCGAAGAAAATTACTCTCTCACCCTACTTCTGCACAAGATTCGCCGGCAGCTGCTTCGAAACTGAGTGGATTTCAGCGCCAGTCATTTGGGAAAATGAAACCGGACGAAGGGGGAAGGAAATCGACTTTTCACATCCCAACCTCAATGAGTGATTGGACCGTGAGTCGGCGCTGCTGCTAATGCGAACGGCGAGGCGAGGTCGAACCCGTCGAGAATGACGTCAGGTTGTTTGTGAAAAATCGTGCAAACGCACATTCCACCACCCCGGACCAGATGTTGGTGAATTTCAATGACGCGTTGAGCGTTTATCGTTGCTTGATGTCAGTTTGTTTGGAGATATGCATCGTGATGGGATCAAAATATGATGCGCAGGAAAGTTTGTCATGAAAATGGGTTCTTTCTAGACGTAGGGAAATTTGAATCTGAAACTTTCGTTGATCTTGTAGTTCTATTATTCGTTCTGAACGTGAGCGTAAAGCTGCTGATTTCGTTTAGTGAGATTTAGTTGTGCAAAACGGAAGACAAAAGTGCCCTTGAAAACAAAAGCCCTCGGGTCGAATTCTTCACCTTTCATTCATGAATGACAAGGTGCCAAAAGTGAATAGTATAAGGTGACCTATGTGCTTTTTTTTAAACACTTCCGATTTGTGGAAAAGTGTGTAATTTATTTGAAGTTTATTTTATTGTCATAATCAATATTTATTTCATGTTAAAATTCATAAATGCTCAGCTTCTCCTCAATACACGGAACACAAGCATCCCCTACTATTTGTGTGCTATGTCGGTGCTTGCGTATCGAAATACAACGCCAGCTAAACTGGTGAAGTGCTGAAAAGAGGCGAGCACATTGTGTCTCGTCTTTGACAAAATTTTATCAAGTTTGAATATTTTTTGCAGAAAACGGGATATCATAACAATTAAAAAAAAATCACCGCCTATTAAAGGTGATTTTTAGTGGAAAGATAACTATCGAATTTAACTTTTGTGCTATTTAGCAATAATGAGACTAAAATTTGAGTAGATGCCGTTTGGGATATGAGCCACATTAATTTCTAAGTTGGTCATTGCTCTTGGCCGTTGTGAAAGTAGTTCTTCCTGTCAGCATACCATCACCAACGGGTACATTTCTCGTTAGTCGACACCGAGTTGATGGCTGATTGATGAATCATAAAATGTACTAATCCTATGTAAGCGCAAAAGAGTTGCTGTTTTATATACCAATGAACAATTTATTTTAAGGTACGTGGTAGGAGAATTTTTTTTTCTCAGTATACGCCGGTCCGAAAATTGTCGACGATGGCGTTTGTCATAGTAGCGCCTGGCTATAGCAGTGTTTACGCCGCGCCATAAACTTTACGGCGTTACGCCGCAAGCATTTTTACACAGTGGCACCTGAGATTTTAAATTGTTAACATGCCCTTGTTATGTCCTAAATTCTAAGTTCCTCCTAAATTTTCAGTAGAAAAAGCTATATATTTATAATGTATATAAAGGAAATTCTTCGATTTTTTTTATATTCGTTTCAGTGAAAGAAAAATCTTCTTTATTTCTACAAAAAAAAAATCTGCTTGAATTTGGAAGGATCGATCGGGCAATACGTTTTTAATGAGTTGAAGGAGGTTCCCGGAAATCCTCCAAAGTTCGAGTTTCCCCAGAATTCTGGGCGTTCAAGTTTTGTTGTACACCCTGGAAATGTCGAGTGAGGTGAGCTCGACCTGGTGATGATTGGTGCTCCTAACCTCCATCAAGATCTGGGCCAGGGACAAGAATTAGGTGTCTTGGCAGAAACGTTAGAACGCACGAAAGACCGACAGCTTCTTGCTTCGCTTTGTGAGCCATTGCTTTTGGGTGTGGATACCACCAGACAGGAATTCCACTGCCCAGGCAGGGTACCAAACATCCACTTGTAAGGTAAGTTTTCCGAAAGTTGGTAAGCGCTTCAGCATAAGGTGGCCGATTTCGTCGGGCCCAGCGGATTTGCCATTGCCTTTGGACAGGGCGAACTCCAGCTCATCAATGGAAAGCGGTTCGTTGAAATCTTGACCGCTGTCGGGAAGGACCTGGAAAGTAGATATAACAGAGGCAGGATGAGGTGAGGATGCTTCTTGTGGAAGGGGTCGGAGATTTTCTGTAAGACGACTGGTCCTGAAAATGGTCGGCCAGGGCGTCGGCTACCAAGGCCGCGTCTTGTTGGGGTTCGCCTTTGATGAACATGGTGCTTCCCTTCGTGCGACCTTTGCCCTGAATGGCACCGACACGTTTCCACTGTTCGCTGGAGATACCGTCCAGGAAGGTGGTCGGCGATTTTTCTTTTGCTTCGCCAACGATTTGGCAGCACTCGTTCCTGCTTGACTGATATGTCGACCGAAGAACTGCCCATTCCGGTCTGTTAGGGCTGAGGCGAACCCTTTTCAGGGCGCTCAGCGGTTTCCGACGCTTTTTGACAAAGGCTTTGGTATAGCCGCTTCACCAATGGATTTTTCGGCGTCCCGGTTGGGACTAGAATGGCGTCAGTCAGCTCGATAATTGATAATAAAAAAAAATCAAGACGAGTTTAGTAGGTACTTTTCCATTTGATTCCATCACGTTGCAGTCTTCACAGATGCGTATTTTGTCCTTGACTGTAATGCCGTATTCAGTGTCTCATGCTTGACTTGGCCGAGTCGAATCAAGTACGAGACACTGAAGACGGTTGTAAGGCTGTGAGGTCGAAATACGTATCGGTAAGGATTATACCGTGGTGGAATTAATTGGAATGGTGCTAAACTCGTCTTATGACAGGTCGATAATTGTGTTCAGTGGTATCTCGTCTAGGAAATTTTCGATGGTCGTTTGAAAGAAACTCCAGTCGGCGCGCGGGTTTTCCGAGTTACTTCGGCTGGGAAGCTGCCAAGGGCCACCGATATCGGCCTATATCGACATATCTATTAATTTCGACTGTAGTTTAATGATTCGGAGATGGCTTTTCAGTCTTGACAAAATCAAAACACTGTTATTTAATCTTGTCCAACGTTTCGGTCCGTTTGGAACCTTCCTCAGTGACTCAAACCTGTAAGAATTGAGTCCCTGAGGAAGGTCCCAAACGGATCGAAACGTTGGACAAGATTAAATAACAGTGTTTTGATTTTGTCAAGACTGAAAAGCCATCTCCGAAATATATCGACATATCGGCATGGTCGCTGCCTCGTCAATCCCAACAGCCGGTTCACAATTGTCAACGAGGTGGCTGAGATGTCGATAGCTGACTCCACGTTTCCTCTGTGGACAGTGGGTGAGCCATCATTCAGAATCAAAATCATTAAACTGGCTTTGGGCAGGGCACTGAAGACCGTGCTGCCTCTGATGTTGATGGAGAAATTACCCCAGGCGTGACGGTTGCCGTTCACTTCTCCCAGAATTATTACCAGAGATGGCAGTGCCTCGTAGACTTCAGCCAGCTCCCTCTGCAGGCCAGGCACTTTTCCATTGGGAAAGTAGACTGACGCAATAGTGACGGCGAAGGGCCAGTCCACCCTCACCGCAACGATTGGGTAGCTCGCGTCTAGTGCGCATTTGGGAAGATCAGCCAGCGCATTTCTTATGTAGTTGTTGGTGTTGGTTGGCGCCCACAATGTTGGAGGTATCAGTGAAAAATTTTCACTGACATTTAATGTCGTCGCTGTCGATGTTCGTGTTTTTCTTTCTTTAGTCAACTTGCACAGCTGGAATCTGGACCAGTTCGGATTGTTTCGCGTAGCTTTTCAATGATTTGGTCCTTGATTTTGCAATTGTCTTGCAGCTTGCTTACAGAGTCGGTGAGGAGGACGATCTTCTTAATTAGTTCTTCGATTGTTCAATGCGCGGAATCAAGCCTTTTTCCGATTTCAGAGGGATCTTGGTGCTTTGCAGTTTCGGTCTTCTTTTGCAGAATCTATTGCGTGTGGAAGTGAAATAGACCAGTGCATGATGACGTAGGTTGACAGTTCACAGAGCTTTTTCACCGGGACTTAGCCTCTGGCGAAGCTTCCGATAAAATTGTTTCGTCATTTTATTCGCATGTAGATGTCTTTTGCGATTGATTTTATGCTGAATGCAAAGAATATCATTGAAATATTCGGATCCCAGCAATTTTAAACTAAAAATATGAATTTTAATTTTCTCCTCATCGATTTTTCTTCTAACACCTTGTAAACAAGCTCTGTGAACTGTCAAATAAGTGAGGTTAGATCAAGATCTTGCATTGGTCTATAGCAAATGCTGTTTACCATCCAAGTGGCCTAATGCGATCACAACTGACAGCCACATTTTTAGCAATCAAAGCAATCTAGGAATGTGTCACGAGTCACATTGTAGTGAACCATTAATAAGATTAGGTGTTTCAAGAGGTTCCCGCTTGCTAACAGATAAGACAATCTCCACATTTGGCCATCCTGCCAGGAAGTTTTCAGCGAAAAAAGAACAAACTGTAGAATCTGGTTTTGGGCAAGGGAAATTGTATAGTATGTCAAAGTGAGTGAAAGTTATTTGAACGAACGACGGAATAACTCTTAAAAGGAATGGTAACAATGGTGAGCACGTGTTTGAAAAAGTAAATATTGTTCGTTGAATTCAAAGTGGACACACATACCTGAGGTCGCCTGTCAGTTTGATAGCCGCTTAAACTAAAAGTTGGTTAAAAGAGTGAGTGGTTTGCAATTCTTTTTAAATTTTATCATTTTCTGTTCGCATTCGGGCGTGAAATTGTTGCAATGTGCCCCACTTGTGTTGCTGCTTGGTTTGATTCATTTCTACATTTTAATCACGTAGTTATGTCTCAGATTAGGCGTTACGATGCGTCGAAGGGCGCATTAATAATAAATAATTGGAATGTTTGTTACAGTTTCAACTGGATGGATATTCCCCTTAGATTCGACCGCACTTTTGAACCGCTGAAATAAATAAATCGACGGAATTAAATCCTCGGCTAACCCACAAAACTGCGTTTCCAAATTTATCTTTTAAGAAAAAATGTCAGACCCAAGCACATGTACAGGGCGGCTTAAGGCAGTTTTGCACTGTTATGCTTTATTCGTCAAAAAAAAAACGCAAATCACAGATTTAATAAAAAAGTATATCTATTTATGCGAATATCTTTGATTACTGAGTTGAGAAATGTTTGATATGGTTTGGTAATAATTTGAACCGTCGACTAATTTTACTCCTGACGGAATCCAAGTTCCAAAGTGCTCGCGTTTTCGGGGGCACATCGCTCGATTCAGAGGCGGCGCACAACTGTCATTTTTGTTGATTTAGCTTTGCTGCGTCGCAGCATGCGTGAAAAAATAAAAATGACAGTTGTGAGTTGCTTCCGTATCGAGTGGTGTGCCCCCGAAAACGCGAGCACTTTTAATCTTGGATTCCGTCAGGAGTGACCTTAATAGGATTAGATGTTTCAAGAGGCTCCCGCTTGCTAACAGATAAGACAATCTCCACATATTGGATATTGCAATGGTCCTTTTTAGTTCTCCTGGCCATCGCTGCTTGATATTGCTTTGGCGTGGCACTGGACCGAGGCACGAATCCACGCCGGGCTTGACCGCATGGAATGCTTTGGTCCACCCGGATATGCTGAATTTCTTTCACGTACGCCGGGCATTTCTTACTGGAGGTTGGATGCGCATTGCATTTGCAGAATTTACAATATATCTGGTCCGAATCTTTGACAAAAGGTCAAAAGACAAAGCTTCGACAGGACGAAAGATTGAAAGGACAGAAGATCGAAACGACAAAACGTCAAATGTGATAGAAGGTCGAAAGGAACCAAGGCTCGAAAGGTACAAATTGTCGATAGGAACAAAAGCACAAAAAGAAAGAAACATTAGGAAGAAGGAAGAAGTTAGAACAAAAAAGAAGAAAAAAGGAAGAAACATAAGGAAGATGGAAGAAAAAAGAAGGAGAAGAAAGTAGGGGGAAAGAAAAGGAAGAAGGATGATGGAAGTAGTAAGCATGAAGAAGGAAATGAAAGAAGGGGAAATGGAGAAGGGAGATGGTAAAAGGAAGAATGAAAAAGGTAGAAGAGAAAAGGAAGAAGGAAAAAAGATGTCTATTTCAACCTTTTGTTTCTTCCGTTTTTTTTTGTTCGACCTTTTGTCCGTTGAATTTTTGTCTCACGATCTTTTATCTCTAACCCGGCTGGCCCGGACATTGAAGAAGAAAGAAGAAGGAGAAGAAAAAAAGGAGAAAAAATAAGGAAGAAAGAAGAAGGATAATAGAGGTAGTAAGAATGAAGAAGGAAATGGAAGAAGGAGAAAGAAAGAGGAAGAATAAAGAAGGAGTAAGAAGAGAAGGAAGAAAGAAGTCATTTTAAACCTTTTGTTTCTTTTGACCTTTTGTACTTTTTGATCATTCGACCTTTTGCCCCTTGCATGTTTTGTTTCTCGATCTTTTACCGCTAACCCAGGTGGTCTGGGCATTGAAGCAGAAAGCAGGAAGAAGGAAAACAAAGAAGGGAGAACTAAGAAGGAAGAAAGAAGAGGGACGATGCAAGCAGTAAGAGTGGAGGAAAAAAATGGAAGAAGGAGCAAGAGAAAAAGAAGGAGGAATGAGGAAGAATGAAGAAGGAAGAAGAAGAGAGGAGGAAGGAAGAATGAACTCCCTCTCAACCTTTTGTTTCTTTTGACCTTTTGAACTTTTGAACCGGTCAAATGGACCTTTTGTCTCTTCATTTTTTTCAAAAAATCAAAATTTATATATATTATATACAGTTTTGCTTCATCTTGCACAAACAAATTAAATATGTTGGATTGCCGAAGTAGTGTTTTTTTTTTCTTTCGTTTACCTAAAGTTGAGTATAAACGAGTTCCAAATTGTCCTGATTATGCACCAGATTTAAAGCCATGACAGCGTAACTAATGACATAATTTAGGGGGGTAGTTTTTTTTTCTGTACCCAATGACGCTTAGCACCGCTTTTGGAATTTGCATTCTTCGGACTGCCCCATCCCTCCAACGAATTTCTTTGGCATTACCCCCAGGAATTTCTTCGAAAATTTCTTATGGAATTCTTCATGAAATTCTTTCAAAAATTCTTCCAGGAATTCTGAATTTCCTTGAGAAAATATTTTAGTAATTGCTCGGGATGTTTCTTCTGGTATTCCATTCCCTCGAAAAATTTTCAATTTATTCTTTTTGATTTTTCTTCAGGAATCTCTTCCGAAATTTTAGAACGAATCCTCGAAGGAATTTTCGAAAGGACTCCTGAAGGAATTTTCGACATTTTTATTTTTTCGAAGAATTTCTTTATACATTAGTCTCAAAATTTATCAAGCATTCCCTCCAAGGATTTCTTCAAAAAATCCACCAGAAATTTTTCGAAGATAAATCCAAACTTTTTTTTTGGAAAATTAAGAATGAATGCAAAGAATCCTTTAGGAATTTCCCTCAGAAATTTCTCCAAAACTTGTTTCAGAATTTCTTACAGAAACCTTGAGGAATGTTTACGAAAATATTTTCGGAAATTCCATCCGAAATTGCTTCAAATTTACTTTAGAAAATTAAAAAAAATCCTGCAAAAGATCCATGAAAAATTATTGCGGAAATACCTACAAAAAATTCTCCGGAAATTCCTTAAGAAATATCTATGGAAATTGTTTTAGGATTTTCTTTAGAATTTCCTTCAGGTGATTTTTGTCGAAAATCTTTTAGGAATTTCTTCGCATATTTTTTTATTTCTTCGTAAATCTGTTTGGAAAGTATTTCAGTTATAGTTTTAGGAATTTCTGAAAGAAATTCTTTTAGTAACTCCTCAAGGAATTCTTTAGGAATTAACTCTAGTAAGACATTTTTGGAATTTCTTAGAATTTTCCCCCAGAAATTTCTTCAAAACTTTAATATTTTTTCCAGGAATTCTTTCAGAAGTTCTCCTGATAATTTTTTCAGAAATTCCTTCAGACATTGCTTCCGAAATTTATTTGGCAACCCTTCTAGGATTTCCTTTGAGAATTCTTTCGAGAATCTCTTCTGAAGTTTATTCCGAAATACTTTTAGAAATCCTTCGTAGATTTATTTAGGAATTCTAACAGAAACATTTATTTGGAAATTTTCTAATGCTTCTCTAACAGTCTAATAAGTCCAAAGATATTCCGGGTGAAGTTTTCTAAGTTTCTGCTGGAGGAGTTTCCAAAATAATTTCCGGACAAATGTTTGAATGAATTCTTTAAGGAATTCCCGAAGAAAAATCTGAATGGATTTTCGAAAAGAATTTCTGAAGGAATTCCTGAAGAAATTTTTTGATGATTTCCTAAGGACATTCACGCAACAATGGCCGCTCTAGCATTTGACGTTTTAAGGCTAAAACAATAGGTTATCAACAATACTGGTATTTGCAATGGAACATCCAAAGAAATTGCTAGATTTTTCCAGGAATTCTCCTAGAAGTTCCATCTGTTATTTCTTCAAGAATTCCTTCTAAAATTTCTCTAAGAACTGTTTCGGAAGTTTCTCCAGGATCAAAATTGGCGGGAGTCCAGTTTTAAAACAATTTTGGCGTACATGATTAATTTTCAAGTTTTTCCATTTAAGCGGTCCCTTGCCCTAACGTGCTTCAGTTTAGTTCCCTTAGGTAATCAATTGGAAAATCAATTAGTCAATTAGCATTAAAGATTTCGTACTAACCAAGCAATGATGTAAATTAACAAAATTTCTAAAACAATTTTTCGGGGCGACAAGCAAACAAACGACACAAACTCAAAATTGTATACTTAAAACAGAAATAACAGTTACAATTGATTTAGGTAAGTGAAATCTCTAATCTTAGTATGTAAATCCTAATAGACATAATCGTCTTACCTTTAAAATAACACAAAAATCTCGTGTTCGGTACCCCTCATCAAACACCGAAGGATCAACGGTAAACTTTCACAAATTTAATCCAGGGGAAATAAGCACCCTCACATTATCATCATATCAAGGCGAAACTTCTTCTGCCGGCGTTCGGAAAACTTTTTCCTTCAAAACAAACGCAAATATCTTTGAGATTTCAGCAATTTCTGCGCTTCGTTCGGCCCGGTTGCAAGGACGCGGAGCGTGGGATGAACATCCCCGGCAAAAGTTCCTCGTGTGAGGCGAAGGAAGAAAAAAAAACGTCATTTTCGGAACAGCAGCCAAGCGAGGAACCTCTGGTTCGCCAAAAGATTCTACCCGAATCGTTCACACAAGCTATAATAAACATATGAGCCCTGCAGCAGCACCAGTCAGTCAGTGGAGAAGAGAGCATAAGTCATACACACACAAAAGTTATTTATTGGAAGGATCTCTGAACCGACACAGAGGACGAACGACTTTGGCTCCATTTGGGACATTCATATGGCAATTGCTTCGGGATTTCTCGCACTTGTGCCACATGGGCTCCGTCGCATCGCAATGCGTTTCTTGTGGTAGCTAGCAGTGTGCCACATAATATTATTGATGTACTTGGGAACGGTAAAAACTATTTATAAACCACAGGAATAGCACCGCTATGAATAAAAGTTCTACTCAAAAATCATTTAAAACACTATTTTATAGATCCACAATTACTAAAAGATTTAAACTTATTATATATACGTATTAATAGTTAACAACACAAATTTATTACAAGTTTTAAAAAATCTTTTACTATTTTACGAGGCATATACATTTAGGTCGATCATACTATGAGAGCAACGAGTGGAGAATAGTGCTCCAAGCCACCCCTAACAACATAACGGTCCCATACAGATAGGAGCTCAAGCAGAGATGAAACAGTTATGCCTTCACGGGCAACAGAACGCTCGTCCCGTTCGATCTTACTGGGGCATAATGGGTTTTAAATTTAAATTAGTTTGGAAAACTGTCAAAACATGTAAGACGAAATGGCGACTCACGAAGGAGAGAAAAAACCCGGCCCTGTGCAATAACTTTTGGTTTATTGAGTTTAAGTTATGTGAAAGTAGAGATGGGAGATTTGATGGGAGGGGGTGGTGTGGTTTGCTTGCAGCTGACTTGCCCTTCACTGGGAATGATAATAAATGTATTTGCGTTTTGTGTACTTTGAAACTCGCTTATGTATTGATTGCAAATGAATGGTTTATTTGTGTCATTTTCAATCCATTAAGCAATTATCATTTTATTATCCTTCCCTGTCCGTAGCACACTTTCCGCGCTCTATGTCTTTTCTGTATCAACAAATGGAAGGTAGATGTTAGTCATGGACATAATTTTTCTTTAGTAGTAGAAAATTGGCAGCTAACCATGTATATTTGACATTTGAACTGAATTTTGGTATATGATTGGTTAACTATTTTCGGCGGTGTCTTACAATCGGATTTTGGTGGTTTTAAATAGTTTGAATAGTCATATTCCACTAACATAGGACACCAAAAATGGATATTCTATGGTGTCATTTTGAAAAAAAATCTTCAATATGTGTCGTCAAAACAAGAAATGTTTTCTCAAAGCCTCAAAAACATATATGTTATTAGGCACAGAAAGTTAATGTTATTAAATGGTCACAATAAATGAATATATCTAGACCAACATTTGAAAAGAGTGTAACAGATTTTTTTTTAAAGAAAATGCGGAGATATTCCCGGAGGAACTGCCGCAGGAATTCCTTTGAGGAACTTCTGGAGAAATTCCTTTGAAGAACTTCCCGAGTAATTCCACGTCCTTATAATCGAATGGTCATGGGTTCGATTCCCAGCCCCTCCTCGTTAGTCGTCAGAAGCGCAGTTCGAAAGATGGCGTTTTGGGTAACGCCAGAGTTTGAAGCCAAAGGAGAATGAGAAAATCTCTCACTTATCATGTCTGTATACACTCCCGATAGGTAGCATACCGTGAGAGACGCTGTTACGATAATGAACTGTTTCGGGGGGCTGGATAAATTTCTTTTAATAAGCCCCAACTGCGGAGGCACTGGTTCTGATGATGCATTTCTACTCGTTTTACACAGCTGTGGGAAAAAAATATGGTCCCCAACATGAAATGAGCGAGAACAAAGCGTTTTATCAAACCCCATCGGTGGAAGCCGCCTATCCGAATCAGTTTTTTTTCCAACTTGTATACAACTGCAATAGTGTTGTTTTCATGGTTTGATATGATTCGAAGAGGTTATTGCCTCTCTTTTATCTTCGCTCGTTATCTATTGAGAGCGATTTCTGCAATCCCTGGGTAACGCGCCTCACCGATACGGCAGCCTGATGACGACTGGCAAAACTGTTTTTCTCGGAGGCATTCCTTCAACGTATGTACTCCGATTGATGGCAACCAAACAAAGCAACGATCACTGGATTCAGATTTATAGGAGTTCCGTAGAGAAATTTCCGGAGGAATTACTTTGAGGAACTTCCAGAAGATTTACCTGGAGGAACTTCCGGAGGAATTCCTTTGAACAACTTGTAGAGGAATTGCTTCGAGGAACTTCTGGAGAAATTTCTTTGAAAAACAGAGGAATTTCTGAAGGAACTCCCGGAGGAATTCGTAGAGAAACTTCCGGAAGAATTTCTGGAGGAGATTCCAGAAGAATTTCTGGAGAAACTCATGGAGGATTTGATGGAGGAATACTTAAAATGGTTTCCGGCCGATGGTATTGAAAGGGTTTTCGGTCGTTTTATCAAACCGGAAGTCTGACACCTTGAAAGTCATCATGGCGCCAAACATCAATTTTCGGCTTCTACTCATCGAGCTCCTTCCTGCAATACTCATATTGTATGAAGTTTGGTACTCTGCAAAACGATTATCCATAAGTGTTTTACATTCAAAAAGAGAAAAAACCTCGCAAAAAACCGTGTAAAAAAGCTGGGTGTACAATGATTGTATTAAAATCATCCGAAATTGAATATGCCTAATTATTATACAGTTCCTGTAAGGTTCCTATGCAGAACTGTATTAAAATCTACCATGTGCTGATTGGGTGTAGATCTGTACTGCAAGGAGTTCTTAGAAACTACAAACCTCTAAAATGATCTTAAATCACCCACCCAACGTGTTTCCATAAAACGAAATGAGGCTTGACCCTTTCGGCCAAATGACCCTTTCGGTCAAATGACCGTTTCGGCCAGTTGACCCTTTCGGCCTAATGACCCTTTCGGCCAAATGACCCATTCGGCCATACGACCCTTTCGGCCTAATGATCCTTCCGGCCAAATGACCCTTTCGTCCAAAAGACCCTTTCGGTCAAATGACCTTTTCGGCCAAATGACCCTTTCGGTCAAATGACCTTTTCGGCCAATTTACCCTTTCGGCCTAATGTCCCTTTCGGCCAAATGACCCATTCGGACAAACGATCATTTCGGCCATACGACCCTTTCGGCCTAATGACCCTTTCGGCCAAATGACCCTTTCGTCCAAAAGACCCTTTCAGCCAAATGACCCTTTCGGCCAATTTACCCTTTCGGCCTAATGACCCTTTCGGCCAAATGACCCTTTCAGTCAAATGACACATTCAGACTAATGACCCTTTCGGCCAAATACCCTTTCGGCCAAATGACCATTTAGCGGCCAATTAACCATTTCGGCCTAATGACCCTTTCGGCCAAATGACCCTTCCGGTCAAATGACACATTCAGACTAATGACCCTTTCGGCCAAATGACCCATTCGGCCAAACGATCCTTTCGGCCATACGACCCTTTCGGCCTAATGACCCTTTCGGCCAAATGACCCTTTCGTCCAAAAAACCCTTTCGGTCAAATGACACATTCAGACTAATGACCATTTCGGCCAATTAACCATTTCGGCCTAATGACCCTTTCGGCCAAATGACCCTTCCGGTCAAATGACACATTCAGACTAATGACCCTTTCGGCCAAATGACCCATTCGGCCAAACGATCCTTTCGGCCATACGACCCTTTTGGCCTAATGACCCTTTCGGCCAAATGACCCTTTCGGTCAAATGACACATTCAGACTAATGACCTTTTCGGCCAAATACCTTTTCGGCCAAATGACCCTTTCGGCCAATTAACCATTTCGGCCTAATGACCCTTTCGGCCAAATGACCCTTCCGGTCAAATGAAACATTCAGACTAATGACCCTTTCGGTCAAATGACCCTTTCGGCCAATTGACCCTTTCGGCCTAATGACCCTTTCGGCCAAATGACCCTTTCAGCCAAATGACCCATTCGGCCAAACGATCCTTTCGGCCATACGACCCTTTCGGCCTAATGACCCTTTCGGCCAAATGCCCCTTTAGGCCAAATGACCCATTCGGCCAAACGACCCTTTCGGCCTAATGACCCTTTCGGCCTAATGCCCCTTTCGGCCAAATGACCCTTTCGACCAAAAGACCCTTTCGGTCAAATGCCCCTTTAGGCCAAATGACTTTCGGCCAAATGGTATATTCGGCCCTTCCCCATTTTCAATACCATTATTCCATTTGGGCCAATCATGGAGTACAGCAACTATAGATAAGTGATTATAATCAATCTGATCGATCTGATTTCCCCAGAATATTTCCACATGCAAAAATACACCTCCGTAAAGCAAGAAGTAAATCTAATTAGCGAAGCTTAAATAAGATCTTCCGAGAAAGGCCCCCCAAAGCTTCAAACAATGTTCCTTCATCTATCCGTTCTTTGTTTTTGTTGCTTCTCCCATAATGGAGCATAAAAAATCCCAAACTGTCGTTGAAAGGCTAATAGAATGGAACTAGAGTGCCGCATTTTATGGTGGCGTGGCACATTCCAGACAAGGATGCTGAACTGACAATGGAGGGAAACCCTTGTGTATGTGTGTGTGTAAACTTTTCTAATTTTGAATACCGTCATCTGATGAAGTTATTGAGATAACAAAGGCGAGGGAAACTGCCCAGGTAGGTAAGGTAGGAGATCGTGGAAAATTAGATGGTCAGAAAAGGACAATAAAGGCGGAGTGAAGGGCTTTTTTTTTTGTTTTCCGTGGGAATATGGATTCAAAAAAAGCAGAAGTCAGCCCAGCATAAAGATGCTAAGATTAGAGTTTTCTTCTGAGAAAAATAAGGTGGAAGACAATCTGCCGCTTTGTTAGTTAACAAATGTGTTTTGAACATAAATTCATTATGGCTTCGCATACGGTATTTTTCCATTGTGGTGCACATGCTTCAAATACGTTGACCGAAAACTATCTTCCTACTGACTTCCCCTACTTCGAATCACTTGACCGTCCACATCACATAACCGCCAGAAGCGTTCCTTTTTGTTGACTCACAAACTGCCTACCATTGACGCTGATCTTTAATTTTATGTTTTAATTTGAAGTGAGATGCTAACAACCGTGGCACGATTTTCATAAATCGTATCTAATCAGTTTGCACTGCACTGACCACATTGTCATCGGCAGCGGCTACGGACCGTAGAAAAGCTGAAGATTGTGAAATGGATTTCTCGACAGCGGCTCGGAGCTGGCTCTGTTCCATTTTCCGGTTTACTGAAAACCCGGCCGTATCCGTCGAGCTCATCAATATTCAAACGAACTTCGAACCCCGAAGGTAGCATTCACCTAGGAATGGTGTTATCAAGCAAACAGCATCATCAGCGTCCCGTGTAAAAGGGAACATCAAATGCAAATCATAATTTAATTAATTTTTCCAATGTTCGCTTCTGTTTTCATGTTAATGTTAATGTTGCTTCATTCAAGTAGTTTTTTTCTTATCTTGATGGAAAGAATCCTTGGACTGATACTGAAATAAAGTACATTCTATGGCTACTCGAGACCGGAATATGGAATTTGATAAACTTCATAAAGTTTTATGATATTGTGGATAACTGAGAACCACAGATTTGCGCAAACCATGGTTTCTCCTAGGGGTATGTTGATCATTGACTGAACAACGTCACAATATCAAATTTAGTTTCATATTTTTTCTCAATCTCCGGGCGGGAAGTCAGCCAGCACACTGATTAGAGTCCCGTCGAAGGCGAAATGGGAAAACTATGAATGCAGGTTGACGGCGCTTTTTTTTCCACTGCCAATCGACTGCCATCGACGGGCTGTGGTGCGGTGGGGACGAAGAAGTGAAACGCCAAAGTGTCGGCAAACAAACAACCAACCACGATGGATTCCGTTCGATGTGTTTGAATTTCAAAATGCGGCGGTGGCGGCGTCGTCCTAATAGGCTACAGGAAGGAACACACGGATCCGGCTACCGCACTGCTTGGGCGGTGCTTGACTTGCCATGCTATGATGCCGGCGAGACACGTCTTCGTAAGTGAGCGAGGTGATCCAATTTATGTTTAGTCATTCAATTATTACATTTCGCCACAGACTGGGACGGCGATGCTTCAAAACAGCCATAATGGGCAGGTTTCTTCTGCCTTTTACCATTTTACTGCCTCGCGTCGGTTGGAAACTCGAAGAAAGGCGGTTTGCAGTATGTTGATAGGTGTTGAGGGTTCCGGCATGTCCGCATGGGGACCTATTCCCGTCATAAGCTTTAAAACGAATGCTGCTGTTATTTTTCTGTATCAGCATTTCGGGATAGTAGGGAATATTTTTTCCATTTAGCTGTGTAGCAACACACAAGAGTTGTATCCATTGGTGTTTAAACCAAAGCTGGAAATCAAACCACAGTCGGAAACACCTGCCGCAGCCCTAGTCATTTGAAAAGGAAAGCATCCATGTTGGTGGGCGTTGGGAAGTACGGAAAGAGTTCTTATTGAATATGTAAATTGCCAGTGCAGACCACATGTTGTTTTATAAAAAGGACTATTACGAGACAAGGCTCCGCATCCCAAACAAGAAGGCTCCTTAAAAAAATGTTTAGCTGCGAAGAGGAATTCAAACATTCCATTTTTATTGTTGCAAATTTAAAAAGTTGGAACGGAACTTTAAGAACTGGGGAAGGGTCATTTGCCATTTGGCCGAAGGCCACTAGGACGAAAGTTGTTTGGCCGAATATACCATTTGGCCGAACAGACCATTAGGCCGAAAGTCATTTGACTGAAAGGGTCATTTGGCCGAAAGGGTCATTTGGCCGAAAGGGTCATTTTTGCGAAAGGGTAATTTGGCCAAAAGAGTCATTAGGCCGAAAGAGTAATTTAGCCGAAAGGGTCATTTGGCCGGTAGGGTCATTTGGCCGAACGAGTAATTTGGCCGAATAAGACATTTGACCGAATTGAACATTTGGCCGGATACAACATTTGGCAGAATTGATCATTTTTCACTTCTCACTGTAAAGTAAGACGTCTCACTTCTCACTCCTCATTTCCCACTTCTCGCTGTGAAAAGTGAGAAATGAGGAGTGAAAATCGTTACAGCTAAACTTCAAAACTGTCTTTGTTAAGCTAGGGCATATTGCTCCCCCTTCCTCTATTGAATGTTATTTTATTTTTTGGAAATCGAGAGCGATTCGCTGAAAGGGCAGATGAATGTTGTATGTTAATTCTTTTGGGGTGATTAGCTGCGAATTTACACGTCGTTGAATTATCAAAAATGTTTGCTGTGTTTGAATGCGGATAATACTTTTACATTTTTGCGAACCTTTGTGCAAGGTTTTTACGCAAATAATGTAATGAACTTTGCAGAGCCACTTTGAAAGATCATTAAAATTACTGAAAGTTCTTTTCGGTCATCTCCAAAGTAGATCACGGAGAAGGGATCGCTATTGGACCTATTCGGTTTAAGAAAAATCTACATCGAGAGTGGGTCTGACGATGATTTGGAACCACAGCTGGACCTGATTGGATCAATAGAATCCAACTCTCCCAATCCCACATCAAACGTAGTCTAATCATGAAAAACCCTACTTTGCTTATTAGACCTTGTTGGATCAAGTGGATTTGCTGGTTAGTGGATAAAATGACCATAGGATCTATTCGGATCAATGAAAATCCAATGCTGGGTTGGATCTGTTGATGGTTTAGAAGCACTTATGCAAATAGTTGGGTCAACAAAATGCAATGGAAGCAGGAGGATAAAGAATAAAATCTAACTCTGGATTTGATTAAAACATATTAAATGAAATGCTAATATCATCTTCCAAACTTAGACTATATGCTCATGATAGAATTAGAGGCGAAAGTATTGAATTGATAGTTCCGTTAGGATACGGCAGGCATGAAGAATGTTTTTATTGAAGTCTATTTGAAAGCGAGCGGAGGGCAATATTTGTGATGGCACATATCACACGACCTTCCTTCTACCAAATACTTAGGGTTTACACAAATCCATGGATGCAGATGCCGATACAACTCTATATCATACGAACTACATAGTGTTTTTCTTAATTAAACGAAATGTATATCAATTCTCCACAAACCACAAACCCTTATTTCTCGTATCGCTCATAGAAGCAAAAGGCCCTTCGGAATTTGGTCATTTGGTTAGTAATGGATGTAGTCCCTGAAGAAAACCACATGGAAATGCCTAATCATTTCTTCATTATTCAATTTTCACTGCTGTTGAACATAACGCTTCCCGGAGCTACTTCTAACGGCATGGCAGTCTGGAATATTCAAAACGAATGTTTTTAATGTCGGATATGTTTTTCCGACGTTTCGACTCTATTTCAAGTCTTCTTCAAGGGGAGAATTCTATAAGATCTTTTGTAGAATTGCTCTTTGATTATCCAAGACTGCCTCAGTGGCCGTATTAGTGTCCAAAGATTAACCAATTACAAACTTCAAGTTAGTAAAAAAAAAAGCTTTTTAAATAAGATACTCTCAGATTATTTTTGGCCAATCCTAAAGGTCCCTGAAAATGAGGATGTGGCGAATGAGGCTTAGAATTTAAAGCCACGTAAATAAAATCACTACTACTACTACTACTACTTAAACATGAGCCCTGGGTAACCCATGTAGCTAAATCGTGAATCTACCGAGTCGCCATAACAAAAACTCATACGCTTCTCTGACAACGAATTGTAAAAATAGTTGTTCAAAATTGGTGGAAGTCCGCGTGAAGTTCTTCGGATATCAATGCAAACTGATCCAAAAGCCAAAAACATTGAACCTATTTGCTCTTTTTAGTGAAAGTATTGTGCATTTAAACCAAAACTGTTTGTGTGACGCTAATGAACTGGCAGCAAGACCCACTTCTGACTTGATTCACACGGAAAAATAAATTGCAGCGCTGCACTGGATTATCTGTAGCACAATCGAGCTTGTTTTTATCGCTTACAACGTCGCTGGCACTTGAAGATCGGAAGCCGATTTCCACACTTCCGAACGCTTTTCCGATGATGTGTTGGTGTCAAACTCAAATTTCGTTTTGACAATCATTATGTCGGAAGTGAATTCGGAAGTAAAACATCGTAAGTCGGAATTCAATTTAATGTTGGGGATACAATAAGATGAATTTCTGAAACTAAATTGTGTATCTGACAACAAACCATTCGATGCAACTCATTTGTCTAGCCGGAGCAAAAACATCGCATTGTAATTTGTTGAATACAAATTTGAAAAAAAAAACTAATTTTGGCAGAAAACTTCGACAGTCCCACTGTAGGTTGTTTTTTTTGTTCTCTTTGCTCTTATTTTATTATTGTCTGTATTTCAGAGGCTTTCTGCCCTAGACTGGCTCACCTCTTAAACATTCTCTTTGCTCTCTTCCTGGCTAAGAAATTGGAAAAGTGGGGCATCTTGGATTTTATGTACGTCGAGGGCCTGCGTTGCAATACACACATTTCGGTGCCGTTTTGGACGCGCCCTCCACATGCTTCTCTCCGCACAGTTTTTGAGTTTTTCCACCTCCTTTGGATATGACCACGTTGGATTGGGACTCACTTTGAGACTGTTTTCTAGGCTGTTTTGAGAACCTTATTCCCAACCTCAGAGTCAGAGGTACATCATTGATCATCCAAAGAAAGAGAAGAGTAGTTGGTGTCAGACATAATCGGTGCACTAGCAATCTCATTAGCCTGTTTGTGATCACTGGCCGTGACGCGAAGTTCACTGGACCCAAACATGCCAATCGTCGTGACTAGAGTTTCCATCCCAGAACAAAATATTCAAGAATTTAGGGTATATTTTTTGGTTTCATTCTTGAAATTCCTTTGAAAACAACACAACACATACTCGAGTTTCACTTCACTCCATAGCAGGATATTGACTGACACTTCTTCCAGGAATTGCAGCTCTTTATTATTTAAACAACAAGTATCTACATTACATCGTTAACAGAGAAGCACGCATGTGTTAAACTAGTTTTAATTACTCATATATGACCAAATTTAGTCCTATATCAGCTACTGCCTACTTTCTACTCAACTTCCATCTACACCAAGTTGTCGCACACTACCTACTACATATTCCAACATTCTTCCTGTGCGTGCACCGTCACAATGAGCCAGTCCTCCTGAGCTTCTCGTCTTCAAAACATCTGTACAAGTGGCCCAACTCCGATGTTTGCACAGAGCCTCTCGAAGTTCTGCCAGCCAGCTCCTGCATGTGTTGTTCCGAAGCTCTTCGTGAACTTCAGGCAACCACCCAGAAACCTACCGAACGTTCCAATCTCCCGATATATTTCGTATGACGCTACCCACAATTCACGCAGGCATGAATCAATGGTGCCACTTGACTTAAACGGCTGATCCATGGATCTCGTACTGCACGTTTAGTGCTGCTAACCGCAAGTCGAGCACATCTGTATATGCTCGACTTGCTATTAGCGGCAGTTTATGTCTTTGTCATTGGCGTAACTACAGGGGGGCTAAGGGGGCTATAGCCCCACCTAGGATCCAAACAGTCCCCCCTAGAAGTTTTGCTACTTTGCATAAGTATTGCACATATCTAACTGTCTGAGCTTAACTACAGATAATGAATTTCACTCATCTTCTCTCTTTTCAAATCTGTTGAATCTGATAAGAAAATTATTTTGAGCTTTTTAGTGGAATGTTTTCACCTGTCATAAGACGAGTTTGAACAATCCCATTGAATTCCACCACTTAATTGTATCCTGACAGATACGTATTTCGACCTCAACAGTAAGGCCGTCTTCAGTGTCTTGTACTTGACTCGACTTGAAGAAAATGATCGAAGCTTACACTATTTATACTATGCGTAGGTATAATAATTTATCTAGGTACTTATCTTACTACGGTGCTTATTTCTACTCGCTTGATGCGCTTAATGCTTAGGTATAAACTTGAAGAGCCAGGAGCTACCATTTCCTTGATCTTTATTCAACAACCGCGTTTGTACCTGTCGGTAGATTTCCAAGCTCTCAGCAACATCAAGTTTCCACGGAGAAGAGACATTTCTTAAAATTTTAATGTTTGATGTCGTAATTGAATGATTTTCCTGATATACATGTTCAGCTACCTTAGACCTAAACTCATAATTTAATCCCTTATCAGTTTCCCTCTTAGCCTTACTTACTTCTGCAATATGTTCTTTTAACCTTACATCTAACGATTTTTTGTTTGACCTACATATACTTTATCACACTGTGAACAATTAATTTGATAAACCCCGGCCTTATTTAACATTTCTACTCTATCCTTTGTGGAGCCCAACAGTGTCTTCAGTTGATTGCTTCTGCTGGAGAATACTAAATCGATGCCGAATTTCCTCAGTCGATGGCGTAGCTGGTGGGTGTTGGGTCGATCATGGGTGACCGATACCCTCTTCAGCGGTTCATCGATCGGTGTTAGTGTTGTCAGTTCGTTTTTCCGTAGGTTCCTCTGCTTCTTGTTGATGATTGCTTGTATTGTTCTTTCCTTGTATCCATTGATCCTCGCTGTTTCCAAGATGTGTTGTAGCTCCTTCGTTTTTCCTTCTTCGCTCAGGGGAATCGTCTGCATCCTGTGGATCATGTGATGAAAAGCTGCCATTTTTGTGCTGATACGAATGATTTGATGTGTATGGGATGACTCTCATGGTGTTGGTGGGCTTCCTGTAGATTTGCAACATTATGCAACATTAGACTTCGAAATCTACAGGAAGCCCACCAACACCATGAGAGTCATCCCATACACATCAAATCATTCGTATCAGCACAAAATGGCAGCTTTTCATCACATGATCCACAGGATGCAGACGATTCCCCTGAGCGAAGAAGGAAAAACGAAGGAGCTACAACACATCTTGGAAACAGCGAGGATCAATGGATACAAGGAAAGAACAATACAAGCAATCATCAACAAGAAGCAGAGGAACCTACGGAAAAACGAACTGACAACACTAACACCGATCGATGAACCGCTGAAGAGGGTATCGGTCCCCTATGATCGACACATCACCCACCAGCTACGCCATCGACTGAGGAAATTCGGCATCGATTTAGTATTCTCCAGCAGAAGCAATCAACTGAAGACACTGTTGGGCTCCACAAAGGATAGAGTAGAAATGTTAAATAAGGCCGGGGTTTATCAAATTAATTGTTCACAGTGTGATAAAGTATATGTAGGTCAAACAAAAGATCGTTAGATGTAAGGTTAAAGGACATATTGCAGAAGTAAGTAAGGCTAAGAGGGAAACTGATAAAGGGATTAAATTATGAGTTTAGGTCTAAGGTAGCTGAACATGTATATCAGGAAAATCATTCAATTACGACATCAAACATTAAAATTTTAAGAAATGTCTCTTCTCCGTGGAAACTTGATGTTGCTGAGAGCTCGAAATCTACCGACAGGTACAAACGCGGTTGTTGAATAAAGATCAAGGAAATGGTAGCTCCTGGCTCTTCAAGTTTATACCTAAGCATTAAGCGCATCAAGCGAGTAGAAATAAGCACCGTAGTAAGATAAGTACCTAGATAAATTATTATACCTACGCATAGTATAAATAGTGTAAGCTGCGATCATTTTCTTCAAGTCGAGTCAAGTACAAGACACTGAAGACGGCCTTACTGTTGAGGTCGAAATACGTATCTGTCAGGATACAATTAAGTGGTGGAATTCAATGGGATTGTTCAAACTCGTCTGTTGAATCTGTTAATCAGGTTTTTGAATTTTGAAATTTGAATTTTCGATTTGCAAATTCACGCCAAAACAATATTTTTTTGCGAAAACCACAGGGTTTGAATCCAAGAATTAGGAAATCTTTCACTTATAATGTCTGTATACTCTCTACATAGGTAGCATACCGTGAGAGACGTTTTTCGTTTTTCTGTTACGATAATGAACTGATTCGGGGGCTATACCTCATGATAAAGGCCATATCAAAATTATATCAAAATATGTTATTATGTTTTAAATTTCTTTAACAAAATTGGTTAGAAACATGATGCAGGATGTTGTTAAAATATCTAAATTTATATAAAAATAACACTACTTTAAACAAAAAAAATACAAATTGTGATACAATTTTGTCACAAAGATAACATATTCTGTTAGAAATTTATAACAGAATCAGATACATAATATATTGTTTAATGTGTACTTAAAAAATTTTACAGGTCAAATTTTCAAGTTTTCTTGAAGTTTTGTGGAAAACAATTATGATCTCACGCTTTGTAAAATATACCTAAATTGTGATACAACGTTTCATATGCATGTATCGAATCCAGGCATTTTCGATTTGTCGAAGTGTTTTTGTTCGAAGTGTTTTAGGGATTTCGTAATGCTGCTATTTCTTGCAAATTTTCAATTTTTAGTAAACAAGCTAGGCTTCATTAGTTTCGACAAAGTTTTGGCAAATCCCTCAGATTTTAAAGAGAGGTCATTGAATTTTAAATGAGAAAGAACTTGGAATGGGGTTGGATGGGTTATAAAAATCCACAGGTTTTTTTTTTGCTTTTCTAAGGCTTCTATGATTTTCTCACGACATTTCTATTTTTTATAGGCTGAGTGTCGTGGACCATAATTTATAATGTTCAAGTCGTCAATGGATGTGTTGTATGTTAATAGGTCAATGTTTGTTTGGTCAGCCAACTTGCGAACAATATATATTAGTTGTTTTGAGCATTGAGCGAAAACGATAACTTAATTGTTTTGAGTGAAAAAGTAGAAAAATTTCAGAAAAAGTTAGCCCCCCCTAGAATTTTCCATTAGTTACGCCCTTTGTGGCTAATCCATCGCCACTAAATTTTAGATCCGGAACCTTTTCTGGGCCCACAACGTGTTGATGATAAGGGAGAGCTACAACTTCTGGCAATGCTGCTTCAATAGGACATCGAATGCAAACTCAGAAATTGTCTAAATCCAATAAATATTCAAAACAATGCAAACAATCAAGCCTACTTCGACCGACATCAAACGCGTAGAATCTGACTCGGTGAACATTTTTTACTAAAATTAAACAGACAAAAATTAAACTACATTGTTAATCCTAGTTTTAAAACAATGTTTAGAAATAATTAAATCAAACATATCACATACAACGCTGACATTTCTAAAACAGGAACTTAAAGGGCTGTCATTCCCATAATTTGTCAAGTGCATGGAGACAGCGACGAGAGAAGCGTGCTGTAACCTATGACTACGAGCTATGAGATGGATCTCCGAGAGAAGATCCGAGCAATCTATGTATCCTTTGAGGATGTCGTGGACCAGGTCGTGAGGTCGAAATACGTATCTGTCAAGATACAATTAAGTGGTGGAATTCAATGGGATTGTACAAACTCGTCTTATGGCAAGTGAGGTTGGTTATGTTGGTATATGGAGGCCCATATACAGATGTGCTCGACTTGCGGTTAGCGGCAGTTTAGTTGCTGATAATATGACTTTGTGGATCATACACAGAAAAAGTAAAGAACCTAAAAAAAAAGTTTAAAGAACTCAACTTTGAGTACGAAGTTCAAATTTTTAGCTCAATATTAGGTAGTTTTCTCACTCCCTCTCATGAATGATATTATAAACAAAGAGAGCTGCATCGACTCAACGTGTGCTGTTCCGTGGAAGAAGCCAAATTTGAGTTGTTTTCACCATAGTCTCGAGTGAGTAAAAATAACATAAATTTGAGTTGGTGAAACTTCATAGTGGGTGAAAATTCAACACGGGAGTAAAGGCAAAGTGCTCACCGGATTTTTTTCGCATTTTACTTATTTTTGACTTCTTCCACGCAAGGGCGGATTTGAGTGAAAGGAACCGTAAAGTGAGTTGTTTCATGGTTCCGTGTAGATTCTAAGATTTTTCCAAGACAACATAGCATCGATATACCGCGGTAGTTTTCAACATTGCGCCTACTTCCTGATTTGTGAACAGGGATCATTTTTACAGTTTTCCATAATTCCGGGAACGTATTGTTTTTTATCGATTGATTGAAAAGCAGTATCAGTGGAGTCGCAAAAGATTCAGCACAGCTCTTCGAAAGATAGCGCGTTAAGCCATCCACTCCTGCATCTTTGAACACATCAATATCACAAAGCATGGATGACGGATTTCATGGACTGGGACGTTCCGGAAGCCTGCAGGTTCGCAGGTTCGTCAGAACTAGTTGCAGTAGCGTTACCGTAATTCACCGTCTTTGGAATTTGGTTAGTTGACATCTGAGATTTCACAAACTTTCAAAATATGGAGGGGTTGTTCTTTAATTTCGACTGCAAGTTGTCCAGCTGTCTACGGTAGCAAGAGTCAAGAAGCTCGTTATAGGAAGATTCCACCAGTCGGAGTGCACTCCTGTACTCGTCGGTTTTGTTAGCGAAGAATATTTTACGCGCTTTTCCCAATTTGTTTCGCTGGTTACGAAGTTCAGCATTCCACCAGTGCTTTCTGCTAGTACCGTGATTATTGCTTCGGCGACGAGGTACCATCATTTAAAAAACTTCATACAGTTTGTCATAGAACAAGACAACATTACCATCGATAGAAGGCGCCTGGAGATATTGATTCCAGTTGATCGTAGAAAGTTCAGAATTGAGAGAGAAACAATCGCATCGCTGGAAGTCAAAATGTATAGCATCTGGATCGCGTTCAGTTTGAGCGGGTACGAAACTGCAAACATCGATTTATATTAACACTGGCGGGTGATCAACACTGGCTGACAAACTTCTAAGATGTCCGACGAGTTCGTGAACACAAGATCAAGCACTCTACCATTACGATTCGAAATGGAGTTGATTTGCTGGCGGAGATTGATTCGGTTACAGAAATTTTCTTGCTCACTAGACACATTTACGAGAAGCGCGCCGTTGATATCGTCGTCAAAGCGCCACTGAAGGTAAGGTTGATTGTAATCCCCTAGCAGCAAAATGACATCGTTGTCCAAAGAAATGTCTGAAACACGTTGAACGGCGGTGAAATGTTCGGAGTAGAGCGCTGAATCAGATTTAGGACGCAGGTAAAATCCGAAGATAAATACGAATCGATTTGGAAGTGTCACGAACAATACGACTTCCTCAAGTTTGTTGCAGCCACCGAGGGTCACCTCGAAACAATTCAGCACACGTCCACCTCTACGAAGGATGCTGGTGGACTCAATACGATCACAACGAAATATCGTGTAGTCCGAGTGTTCTAAATTGCATATATCAGACCGTGACCGTGGTTTCGGTCAAAACTACTATGTCGTAATCACAAGCCTGCAATCGTAGTTTCCGTCGTTTTCGTGCGTAAGCCCCTGACATTCTGGTAGTAGACACACAAGAATTGCGCATCATTTTGAGCAAAGACGTTGCAACAATTTTGAGCTGGATGAAGCGTTGTGGCGTTTTGGCTGGAATCAGGATTTTTCCACGAGTTGAACTGATCGTATTGAGATCGTAATTGCCTGAGAAACGTTGTTGGTGTAGAGTGTAACAAACAACTCAGTGTTCCTTGATTACAACCCTGACTCAAACGTTAGAAATGAAATGAGAGAGTGAGCAACTAGACAGAGAGAGCATCAGGGAAATGAACCGAAACCAAGGTAAGAAGGCAGTTGGCTCGGCAGTTGGAAACAAGTAGTTGGACGAACTGGTAAATTATGCAGTTAACCGCGAAATACTGATGAAGCAGAAAGAAAAGACAAAGCCATTCGGTAACGAGATTGGACCGGTAGCTGTGGCTGCTGTCCGACAAACACAAATGCAAAGACCAAGATTCAGAAGCGTGCGAGGGAGTTATACCGGTAACCGTACCTTCCGTGAGAGGTCCTTCAACCGAGACAATAGACCGATCAAGCGGGAGACCATGTCCGAATGTGGTCGGTGTGGCTCAGACCGTCATCAAACGGATTCGAATGGATGCTCGGCTCAGAAAGCAAGATGTAATAACTGCGGTCGCAAAGGCCACTTCGCTCGAAAATGTTTCACAAGGCAAACCGTTGAACCCAGATACAACACTCATCGAACTCAAATCACCGAAGAGACACTCTTGGAAGAGATGCCGAATGGAAGGAGGAGCTGCCCCACCGTCCAGAACCAGGAGAAATGCTCAAGGTAGATGAATAATTTTGTCACTAGAATTAAAATATATTTTGTAGAATCCTTCAAAATCGTATAAAATACTTCTATAAATACACTTATTTGTTTTGTTCTGTCTTCACATTGGTACGTGGTATCTATAGGCAACAATGTCGAATCGGAACAGTGGCACTATCACATGTTTTGTTGACAAAACTCCGATAGACTTTCTCGTTGATTCGGGGGCTTCAATAAATACTGTCACGAACGAAGCATGGCTTGCTCTAAAGGAACAGAAAGCGAAGATATTCAAAACTAAATTTAAATGCGATCGTCAATTTAGGGCATACGCAAGCGAAGCACCACTGAGTGTGCTTTTGGTATTCGAAGCATGGATCTCGATCAATGATACAAAGCCGAACGCTTATGCCGAATTTTTTTTTGTAATAGAAGGGGCAAACAAATGCCTTTTGAGCAAAAGGACCGCAGAGGATCTAAAGGTGCTGAAAGTCGGTTTAGACGTCTGCAGGGTGGAACCAGAAATTAACCCCTTCCCGAAGTTCCCAAATATACAGGTGAAGCTGACAATTGACAAGAGCGTGCTTCCGCGGAAATTGGCTTATTTGCGAGTTCCTGCTCCGTTAGAATCACAAGTTGATGCAAAAATTTCTGAAATGTTACGTAGAGATATCATAGAGCGAGTTAATGGACCCCCAGAATGGATTTCTCCTATGGTCGTGGTTCCCAAAGGCAAAAACGACGTTCGACTCTGTGTTAATATGCGTTATCCTAACGAAGCTATTCAGCGAGAGCACTATCCGTTACCCGTTATCGACACGTTCCTTAACAAATTGAGGGGTTCTACCTTTTTCTCCAGACTTGACATTACATCTGCGTTCCATCACGTTGAATTGCATCCCGATTCTAGAGCGATAACCACGTTTATGACCGGAAGAGGGCTTATGCGATTTAAAGGTTGATGTTCGGCATTAACTGTGCGCCGAGATTTTTCAGAGAATAATGTCGGAAATGTTAGCAGGCATTGAAGGCGTCATAGTATACATTGATGACATCGTTATAGCGGGCAGTACAATAGCTGAACACGATGCACGACTTGCAGAAGTACTGGAAGTACTCAAAGAAAACAATGTAAAATTGAACGATGCGAAGTGTTTGTATCGTGTCAAAGAGCTGGAGATTTTGGGCTTCAAGGTCGATGCTCTAGGCATTAGCCCATCCAACGATAAAGTTGAAGCAATAAGAACTTTTCGCCAACCTGAAACGAAAGAAGAAGCAAGAAGTTTTTTAGGACTCGTAAACTTTGTAGGACACTTCATACCGAATCTATCCACAAGGAGCGAACCATTGCGACAATACATTCGAGGAGAAGTAAGCGCATATGGAAGAACAGCGCAAAGCCTTCGACGACCTTCGAAATGAACCCTCACGTGGTGTTCACAAGCTGGGATTCTACGATCCAAAAGACGTAACCGAAATGTATGTCGATGCTTCCCCAGTAGGCTTAGGAGCTGTTTTGGTGCAGAGAGACAAATCGAAAATACCAAGGGTAATAAGCTTTGCGTCCAAGGGATTAACACCGGCTGAAAAGGTTTACCCGCAAACACAGCGCGAGGCATTGGCTGTTGTTTAGGCGGTAGAGAAGTTCTATTTATATCTGTTTGGTTTACACTTCACCGTTTTCACCGACCACAAAACGCTGGAATATATTTACGGAGGAAAACATCGCGATGGTAAACGTGCATGCTCTAGGGCCGAATCGTGGGCGCTCCGTTTATTGCCTTTCGATTTTGAAGTGAAGCATATCCCAGGAGTATCCAACATCTCAGACATACTGTCAAGGCTTTGTCCGGCATCAGCTTCAGCGTTCGATGACGATTCAGAACATTTTTTGTTCGCTATCGGTGACAACCCACTCGCTATTAGTTTGGATGAAATTATTGAAGAAACGCGTCGAGACGAGATGCTTATTGCTGTAACTAATGCATTACAAACAGATGAATGGCCGAAACACCTGTTTCGATACCAAGCATTCAGAAAAGAGCTTGGTATAATCAAGGGAGTAATTGTTCGCGACGAGAGGATAATTCTTCCAGACAGACTCAGAACTAAAACGCTAGATATCGCACATCGTGGACACCCTGGTATTGTCACCATGCGTAGGATCCTCCGTGAAAAAGTATGGTGGCCATCGATGGATCGTGATGTGACTAACAGAGTTCAGGAATGTGCAGGATGTGCTACCGTGCGCAACGAGTACCCCCCTGAACCCATGATGAGGAAAGAAATGCCTGAAAGGGCTTGGCAAGAAATTGCGGTAGATTTCTTTACAGCAAAGGAATGTGCAACATTTCTAGTAGTTGTGGATTATTTTAGCCGCTTTCTACAGGTCATTGAAATGAAAAGCACAAATGCCAGCAAAACTATCGAGGCTTTGGAAGAAATATTTTCTCAACAAACCTACCCTGAGACAATCAGAAGCGATAACGGACCTCCGTTTTCTAGCGAGGAGTTTTCGAGGTACTGTTCACAACACAACATTAAACTAATCTGTACAATCCCTTACTGGCCGCAAATGAACGGGTTAGTAGAAAGGCAAAACCAAGGCATTTTAAGAACATTGCGGATTGCGAAGGCAACAAAGACTGACTGGCGGAAGGCACTGAAGGACTATGTATTCATGTATAATACTTCGCCCCATTCAGTAACAGATAAGGCTCCTATGGAGTTGCTAATGGGTCGGCCAGTCAAGGACATGCTACCATCTCTTAGAACGGAGCCAAGATTACGCCTTGAGGAAGATGTAAGGGAGCGAGATGCTATCAGAAAAATGCAAGGAAAATTGTATGCTGATGAGCGTAGACACGCCAAGGCTTCTGAAATCGAGGTTGGGGACACAGTTATGATGAGAAACTATGTCACAGGAAAACTTGAGCCAAAATTCCGTCTTGAACTATTCAAGGTTATTAAGAAAACTGGAAACGATACGATAATTACTAATGAAGAAGGACTAATGTATCGAAGGTGCATAACTCATCTACGAAAATGGCCAACTTCAAGATCCACAGAATCAGACACAGAATTAGCTCCAAGCTCAACCGACGATGTTCATTCCCCTTCAAAGGATTGCGACACTCAATCATCTCCGGTTAATCAGGAACAACCAACTCCGATCGTCCCGGAACAACGAACTCCAGCAAAACGAACTCTAAAAAGACCATACGTCGCAGCGGAGCAGCAACCGAAGCGCTCAAGCAGAAAAATAATTGTTCCACAGCGTTACAGTCCGTAGATGAAACTGTTTGGAGCTTCAGTGTGAATGTAGAGGATAAATTCTGCAAACAAAAAAGCAATTAAAGGAAACATTATTTGATAAATCATTTACCTGTTTTTTTTTCTTTGCTGACGGAATCCTTTATAATAAGACGTCTCAGAATAAAACTAAAACAATACGGCTTTTGATTTTGTGACAGTTCCTGTGTTTGTTTTGGTCGGATTTTGTTGAGTTGACGATTATTGTAATTATGTATAATTACAATAACTGAACAAATCCACACACAGGACTGTCATATCAATAAATAAGTATAGATTAGGGATCCTATATTAAGAGATGTGCGAATACTTTTCCAGACGATTTAGCAACGCTGTTACTTTCGTAAACAAACGCTGCCAGCACTTGCCGCACTGAAAAATGTTTAGGCTTGCACATGACTTTACATTCGAAGACACTTTTGATTATTTTGTCTATCCTCTAGCAGTGCATTTTCGCTAAAATTAAAGAGCAATACGATTGAACACGATATAAGGCATCAACTAGACTACTTTTTACTTACGAAAGCAAAACAAATTGTTTATTCGATAAAACTTTTCATAAAATCTATTTCACCAAAATCACAATACCTTTCGATCTGCAACAATAACGATGTTCATTTGGCTCAGATTTTGACAGTTCACAATGCTCGATTGGCTCAAGATGGCCGCTTTCGCATATCTCTGAATGTAGGATCCCTAGTATAGATTTATATTAGAGGATGTAATAACACACATCTAAAGAACTGTCAGAATGACCAGAATGGGCAATAATAAACAATGTGGATGAAGGGCCTGGAAAGCATTCCAGAATTTCCAGTGAGGTAAAGATTTCGTATAGAGAAGGTACGCGAATTCTAGTACTACACTAGTCGCATATGATTTATGGTATAGATAGACTCGCGGTAGATATAATGCCGTATAAGTCCAAATGAAAGTAACTATTTAGCTAAGTTCGATTCTTGCTTCAGTTTAATTCGAGGTAGAGAAGGGATGTAGAGTGTAACAAACAACTCAGTGTTCCTTGATTACAACCCTGACTCAAACGTTAGAAATGAAATGAGAGAGTGAGCAACTAGACAGAGAGAGCATCAGGGAAATGAACCGAAACCAAGGTAAGAAGGCAGTTGGCTCGGCAGTTGGAAACAAGTAGTTGAGACGAACGGGTGCAAATAGTCTTCCTTCAAGATTGATTAGCTCATAAGCCAAATCGCGAATATTCCTGGAAATAATATCCCGGCCATTGGATTCTACAGTTGGAAGGTCCCTTTACCTGTCTCAAACACAGGGCCGGGACGGCTGATAATCGCTGGCTGGAGTGGCTCAACTGTGATGAGCGGATAAAGACCTTCTCCCAAAAGCGCACCCTAATTTCCAAAAAAAACATGATTAATCCACCTAGCAGTGTTTGTGCATTTTTCTTCAGATTTTTCTTCAATATAACTCACGAACGGATAGACCGATTTGCAAGATTTAATCACTAATTTATTTGTCTTGTAAATTTGATGGGAAAAGTTGAAAAAATGCCAAAATACAATATTATTGCCTAATGCGCAAAAAAAAAATGATCTAGAGTGCGGCGTTGCAATGAATTTCTTAATTGACAGTTTTAATGCAAAATAATATAAACCCGAGCAAAATCGGGTATGTTCAACTAGTACTAATTAAAACTTGAGCGAGATTTCCATAGCGTGATTTTTGGATAAAAAACGTATTTTGGCTATAACTAACAAGCGAGGGAGCAAACTGGTTAAGGATAAGTGCTAAAAAATAAGTGAGTTTTTTGCACATATTCCTGCACACACCTAATCACCTCCAGTATAACTGGAATCTATGTTCGATATAAATAGTTACTACAAAGTTAATTGCCTACATTATGGACGGAAATCCGTCGTTATAGCGTACCAGAATTTTATGCGTGATGTAGGCTATTACCTTGAAAGTAGATTTATTTACATGATAATTATATCCACGTTTGTTATAATGTTGAAATGAAGGTATCAACCTCTGATTTAGTTGCGTTACGGCTAGAGGGATTTTTGATATAATTTTTTTATTTTAACAACTAACCAGCCAAATTTATAACACGTTTTGTTACAAAATTTTTCTGAAATAAATAACTCCCCTTGTTATAATTTTGTTATGCATTATTGATCGGGTAGTTGTCTCTTTTATTCTCCCGCCACAGTTGTATTTTTTATACTACCGCTTATTTTATACACCGCAAATAGTGACGTTAAGTATTTTATCATCATTCTTTTTTTTCTACTGAAAACTTACTGCCATGTAGGTATTTCTATTCCTAAAATTAAATTACAGTCAGTAATTTGCAATTATTCCCATGCTCCAATAAAGTGGTAACCACTATCTGAATCTGAACAAAATCCACTTATCGGCAATTACCTACTCTACTCTCGAAGTGCTAAAGTACTTAACGGAATAGTAGCATGTTTACTACCAACTCGTGAAAAACAAGTAAACATCACGCAGTAAGCACACCAATGCCAAATCCTAGAACCAGAAGAAGGAAACGTATTTACACAAACGCGATGGAAACTCATTACATTGTATTACTCTCCCAAGTGAACAACCAACCGTACGGTGAATAAGCGGAAAAGAATTTTCCCGATTTCAACCACCTACCGGTGACTTCAGAAACCGAATCCGTAAATGATGAAAAATGTACGGCGTCACTTTTCCTGATAGCTTCCGTGTCGGTTGAAATGTAGCGGTCACATAGTAATGGAAAATATTCCATAAAAAAAAGCTTTCCAAATTTCTTACGCCGAAACAATTGACACAGGAACATGTTTGACGAAAAACTTTCAATCTACTAGATGTTCTCATCCATTTTTTCATATTATTCATAATTATAGAACAGCTCAATCTTATCATGGTCACTTCATTTAGTTGCTCTTCCATCTGCCGGATGGGGGCAACAACGGATGAAGAAAATCCGCCGTCGTTTGCCGAATGCTGACAGTTACAAATTGACCAGTTTGAAGTCGGTGGGGTTTCATTTTTCATAAATCTCTCAAATGTGCCCGCGATAAGTCATGGTCGAAATTTGCACTCCCGCTCGGTTTCTTCCCGCTTGCAACAATCTAAACTCAACAGAATGGTGGCCCACCAACAACGGGGTGACGGTAGCATCGGTGTTCGGGAGAGGCAGAACCATTTCCACAAATTCAATTTCGTCATTTGGGAAAATTACTAACCGAAATGCAGCTGCTTTGCCGCATCTCGCCACCAACTCTAGCTCGCAGGGGAGGAGGGCAAACAATCGACTCCAAGTGGATTTTTCTTCGCTTGATGCCGGCAGAATATTTTATCTACATTGCGATGAGGTTTTTCCTTCGGTTGCTCTCGATTGTTGATGGCATAATAACAATAAAAATATGAATCCCTGCTCCCCGCAGGGGGGAAACTGAATTCGATTCCACCGAAATGTATGCATTTGTAGTTTGGAAACGGTTCGTACGTGATCTCGTGGGGCTGGTTTCGGTCGTTCCCGGGGGGAACCGGCACGGTGAGACAGAGTCAACTGCCATACCATCCATTCCTACACAATGTTATCCACCAAGCAGATACCGAGCGGAATGTCATAAATACTTTTCATAAATATTTCGGAGTTTGATCCCTTTCTGCTTTCGCGATGCTTCTTTTCTACAGCGTGGTACCACCCACAGACACATGTTGGCTGGAGCTTCATAAAATAGCAATTGGAACGGGAGCGAAGAGGTTACGAGGATATTATATTATTAAAATAGTTTTCCCAGTATCCGTGGAAACAAAGAAAGGCACTTGAAAGGAAAAAAGGGCTGGCCTTAGCGAATTCCCAGTGCCGTTTTTTTATAACGTCTTCGTTATAGTCGAACTGTTGTTACTTTTTTCGGTAAGCTGTAGTACATCACAATCTCACATGTGATTTGAATTTAATTCATGGATAAAAAGTTCTGTCAGAAGCAAGATGAGATCAAATACCGATTCGAAAACGATTGAAATTGATTGAAAATCAATCCAATTACAATTTAGAATGCATCAGATCAGTAAAGCAGCGCTGAGGATTTCAACAGTTACATGTGGCTGTGTGAGCTAATGTTGACTTTCAGACTACTCGGTATGGAACCAATGTGCTTCACAATTAGTTAACGTCCAGAAAATACAGAAATACGTGAATCAAGTATCTCCCTCAAGTATCGACGGCGGCTTATATTAGCTCAGCATGAATATTTAGAAGCAATTTCAAAGGGAATTCTGGAGAGCCCAAATTGGTGAACATTGAATCCCTTGGTCCGTTAGTAAAATATTTATTTAATAAAAAAAAAGTTGGGAAGAAAGCATTTTGGCTCGATCCCACGGTAATGATCGTTGAACCAGGAAGATTCTTTGTTGCTTATTTGGCAAAGTACACATTTGGAACATTGGATTCGAGGGTTTGAATTCCCAGTGAAGCGTGGGAGCGATATTTTTTGATTTTATTTTCCATACAATGTGCATTTGTACATCGGATATATAAACTTTATTCCAAATGTATGCACCAAATGTCGTAGGAAACCTTTTTTCTCAACCAGAAAAAAAACCTTACAAAAGCCATCTTCCTCCCCTATTAACCGATCCTAGGCGGAAATAATTTTCGAAATAACATCCCAAAAGTTCTTTAAAGAGAAAAACAAAGCGTTTCATCGCTTCGGACAGAACACAGCAATGCTTTTATGTGGGATTCTCCGTTTGAAGTGTGGAGGACGGGTTCGCCAGCAGAGACCGAAAAACGTAATAAATTTATCCGGCAACAGACGAAGACCTTTCGGTTGCTGCTGCTGCTGCTGCTTTTGAAAGTAGAGCAAAAGTAAGAACGTGGTATGGTGCATAAACTATGACCATTATGGGCAACTGGTGGGCCAGAGTAGATATAACTGGCTTAGTTTTTTGAGCAGATGGAGTCTGAGGAAAATTTGGAGGGACTAATTGGGCTACGTAGTTTGTACCGAGAAATAGACTTTGTTTCGTTTGTGGGAGAATCTTAATAATTTGTATGAGAATCGGAATTTCGTATTAAAATTATTATGATGTTTATCTACATCATATACTGATCCGATGGTCTAAAAAAACAGAAACGTTAAGTTAAAGCAAAAAAAGGGTCTATAACCATATCTCATTCACTGCCAGAATACGAGCTCATTTCCGACATTTTGAAGCTAATGATAATACCAACAATGGTGGCTCACTCTAACTTTTATCAATTCAAGCGAGTTTTGATTAGTTCTTCTTTTGACGAAAGTTGTGTAAAATATAATTAAGAAAAAAAAAAACGGCAAAACAATTTAACTCAGCCACTGAGTAGATGAAAGTTAGATAGCTTGTGTGGAATAATCAACTATATAAAAAGATGGCGTGGCCATTGAGTCCCACATCGAGCGTACAATTTTAGCGACGCTCATATGATTTTTCTTCTCATACCTGTATAAAAATGGATCCACAGAAAAAAAAAAGTAGAAGGTTGTATCCGAGACACGACCGCCAATTGGACGTAGGATTACGTGAAGTGTAAAAGATTTTATTTTGAAATTCTGAATATGTTTCCTGGCGTTGAAATTGCGGTATTGCGGACTGCGCCCTTGTTATGCTGGCAGTGCACATGCATTTAAAGGCATTGTATTGTTTAATCCTTCCGATACCCGCAGCCGCATGATTTGAATGGGCATATACAAAATATGCTCCGGTCTCGCGCCCCGACGATCCCGCACCTCGTTGATAGCCATCATGAACGTTGTCATATGGACTTCACGGTTGAAACATCTCGGATGTCCAAGATAAATATTGTCTATCCGGAACAAAGCTAGAACCCTTTTTACACCGAAGTTGGATTTTTCTCCAGATACAGGCAACTTTCCCAACTTCGGAAGTAGTGCGTTGGATTCGCCTAAAGATGCGTTAAACAACGCATCAATTAGTTTGACATATAAAACTTCGGAAGAAAGTTCGGTTCGGAAGCCCTGACTTCCGAATTCTAAGTTGGTGCTACACCGACAATATCGGGGAAAGACAGCTCCTCAGCAAACATCATAGATAATGGAAAGCGGTTTCTGATTTTGTGCCGGTGCAAGTTCCAGACACTTGTCTTCATTCCACATGAGTGTATGTTGTTGTCCAATCATCATTTCTACCTCGTTCATCTCGTCGACGACTTTAAGGAATACTGCCCTACGTTCCTCCGAAATATCCGTCTGCTCTGTTTGTCCGATCGCAGCCAAGTTTTCTTCATTGAAAACAATTCCATTCCGCCTGTAGAGTGGTGTAGTAATCAGATAGTCCAGCCATGCTTTAACGGTACCTTTCTTCACGTAGCCGGACAAGTAACTTGATTTGTGTATGAAGTGTATCACACGTTGATAGCATAGTCGTCATCCAGTTGGCGGGGAAGTTCGCCTTCCATCTGGGCTACGTCGACTAGAATGTTGATAATTTGGCCGCTTATTGCCAAACTACCTGTTGCATGTTAATGAAAATAGGTTAGGAAAATCATATATTTATTTGATGTAATACATTTTCAAGTTAAAATAACTTTTCCACAAACCTGCAGTATGCCGCAAACGACAAAACTGCATGAAATTTATCCTGGGAGACACCAGTCTTGTGGTAAGTCGCGGAGGCAAATTGGACGGAGACTTGGGATATGTAAAGCCATTCGATTGCGACAATGTGGGAATTGATCCGCGGTTCAGGCTTGTTCAACACGTAGCACACGCCGAAAATCCTTACACCGTTTCGAAATAATTTGTCGCCAGTAACACGGCAGCATTTGAGTTGGAGATTGGTTTCAAATCATTTCTGAACCAGATTCTGGCACACACATCACATGCGCAACCGAAATGGTTTTCCACGAATCGTTTCTGTAACTCCTGATCGAAATTGGGTTTGTTCTTGTCTGTCATAAGACGAGTTTATACAATCCCATTGAATTCCACCACTTAATTGTATCTTGACAGATACGTATTTCGACCTCAAAGGTAAGGCCGTCTTCAGTGTCTCGTACTTGACTCGACTTAGTCGTCGAGTACGAGTTAGTCGACTTAGTCGTCGAGTACTAAGTCGAGTCAAGTACGAGACACTGAAGACGGCCTTACCTTTGAGGTCGAAATACGTATCTGTCAAGATACAATTAAGTGGTGGAATTCAATGGGATTGTATAAACTCGTCTTATGACAGGTGAAAACATTCCACTAAAAAGCTCAAAATAATTTTCTTATCATTTGTTCTTGTGTTAAAAGTGGAGAAAATATGTTCGCCATCATCAGCGACAGCAGACACGTTTCATGATCAGAGTTAACGACTGTATCAGCACGGATTAAGTTGAATTCTACTCGAAGAAATTGTAACACGAGAACATTAATCCTTATTGACAGACAGATATACATAATTGACAGATGCATTCGCATTTAAAATGACTGTACCAAGTACAATAAGACATGTAAAAACATGAAAGATTAAATGAAAAATTATGGCCAAGCGTACTATAAACAACAATAGCATAATAGTATAAAATTCAACTAGCATGTGTTTAGGATTTGTTTATACAAAACACCCTATCTCAGCTCAAACTTCTCCCATGTAATATGATGGTTATGATAAGGCAGCTAAATAAAATTTCCATTTAAAATTGGAAATTTTCCATAAACAATTAGGAAATTGCCAATAAAAAAATCAGGGTATGAACAATAAATAATTATAAAATTTCCACAAATAAAACAAAATTTCCATAAACTATTAAGAATTTTCCACAAAACAAAAATAAATAAGCACTTTTAAAAGCAAAAATAGCAATTATAAAAGAAGAATTTTCCATAAAGAAATGAAAATGTTCCACGAAAAAAATACAAAATTTCTATAAATAAATCAATATTAGCAAATAAACAATTACAAAATTTTCCACAAAATGAATAGTTTTTCCATAAAAAAATAAAAATTTTCCACAAAATAATCAATAAAGAGCAATAAAAAAATAAGAAAATTTCCATTAAAAAATACAAGAAAGCAATAAATCTGATGAAATTTTACATGAATTTTAAACGCTTTTAAAGAAGGGGTCATCTATTGAAAAAAAGCACAGTTTGATTGCTTTTTTATATTTCTTTATGGAAATTTTCTTATTTTTTTATTGCTTTTTATTGATCATTTCGTGGAAAATTGTTATTTTGTTATGAAAAAATATATTTATTTTGTGGAAAATTTTGTTATTTTTTATTGCTAATATTGATTTATTTATGGAAATTTTGTATTTTTTTCCGTGGAACATTTAATTTTTTTTATGGAAAATTCTTCTTTAATAATTGCAATTTTTGTTTTTAAAAGTGCTTATTTATTTTTGTTTTGTGGAAATTTTTTAATTGTTTATGGAAATTTTGTTTTATTTGTGGAAATTTTATATTTATTTATTGCTCATACCCTGATTTCTTTATTGGCAATTTTCTATTTTCTTATGGGAATTTTCTAATTGTTTAGGGGGAGTATTTATTTTAGTCGTTATGATAAGAACCAATTTGTTTCCCATAATATGCCTATCCAATCACAAGCAGACACAGCTTATGATTTGTACTTTGAAAATATTTGTCTCGGCTCAATTTTCTCTCGTGCGAAATTATGATTCTGAAAAGAACCCATTCGTTTTCAGTAATGTACCTTCCCAATCACAAGCAGCGACAAAACCGAAGCAGAATCTAGAGAAAATTTCATTTCATTGCTACTGACCCCAATGTCAGCCACTCGATAAGTTACCGCTAAAACGCGGTAGACACCATCCATGCGAATCAATTTTCGCAGCATCCCCCTCCGAAGAGCGCTTGCGATAATAATTTGCACTTTGAAGAAGTAAAAGAAGAAGAAGAAGAAGAGCCCCTGGTTATGTAAAAAAGCACTGGCATCGAACGAAAGAAAGGCAGAGCAAGCAAGCTAATGTCAAGCGATTATAATTTGCACTTTGAAGAAGTAAAAGAAGAAGAAGAAGAAGAAGAAGAAGAAGAAGAAGAAGAAGAAGAAGCAGAAGAAGAAGAAGAATAAGGAGAAGAAGATGCCTTGGTTATGTACAAAAGCACTGGCATCGAACGAAAGAAAGGCGGTGCAAGCAAGCCGATGCCAATGATACGGCTCCCAAAGGGGCGGGGCCTCGGACTCCATGCAAACGTATTCCGACCATCTGTAGTCTGGTTTTCAAGGAAAATCGGCAGTACAATTGCATCGCAGCGCCAACCAGACTTCACCGGCGGTGGAAAGGCTGCGGAGAAGGCAACAGCAATGATGGTTGCTACGGGCGGTGGCAGCAGGGCTCAGAGAAACATCATCATGGGCGTCTCATCGAAGGCGTCGAGCATTATAAACAGCCTCGTAAACGACATCTTCGTGCGTGTCGAGCTGGCCAAGCCTGCCGTTTCGAAGGGTTCCAAAGTCGTCACCAGTCAGGGTCAGCTCCTAGCTCGTGGAAAAAGATGATTTTGTTTCCAATGACGCGCTTTTCCAGTAATAAACAGCAAGTATACCGAAATCAGAATCTTGGGAAAATCTCATTTGACTGCTAACGCAACTCAATGATGTGAGACGTCATCATTGTTTACTTCCCGCACTTTTACTGCTATCTATTCCAACTTTCTACCGTCACCAAGCGGTTATGATGTGCAACTTAATGAAAATATTTCGGCTCTACCTTCTCTTGAGTACAATGGTAGATTTGACAAGAATCAATTTTGATCCACAATACGCCTTTCTAATCATTCATAGACTAACGCAAAATGAACTCCCCCAAGAAATTATGACGTTTGAGTGGGTCGCATAACGAACGCAAAAAGAACTTTTGTTCGAGTGGACGACTCGCTCAAATGTCAAAATCCATTGGGTGAGTGAATTTGGAGAACTTCTGCATAGGTCTATAGCAAACAAACGATATTCCGTACCTTGCGTAAAAAAATCACTTTTCTGCTAAATAGCCACTATTAAGAAAACATTTTCAGTGGCACCACTAGTATCCGGGGACCGTTATCAATGCCATTTTTGCAATCAACTCTTTCTTCTCATATAATTTTGGTCCTGAGAAGAACCGATTTTCTTTCCACAATGCGCCACTAACAGTAACTAAACGATAGTCCGAAGATTGTTGTTTTTGGCGATGGCCTCTCGATGTTCTGCTTTCTGCTGAGACTGCTGATACGGGCGTCATCGTTGTGCCCGCTCCCCGAGAAAATTTAATTGAACTGAGGATTGGAGTCGAGTCCGTAAGTTGCACGATTTTGATGTCTGTGCTTGCGATGCACATACACGATTGGTTGGTTTACCGATTTTTCAGTGCCTAGTAAAATTCAATTTTTCAATAGTTTAGCAGCTTGAATGCATTTTTTCGATAGTTGAGCAAAATCTTAAAGAGTTCGTCGATCGATTAACACCAAAATCTTTAAAATCGGTTGAAAGACGGCTGAGTTATTAGCCCATACTTTCTGACCACTTTTCGTGACGGTCTCAGATTTGAAACTGCAGAATGACCCCCCTATGTTCCGGAAAGACGTAATCCTACGTCAAAAAGCTGCGAGGCGGCTCTGTCCTAGTGTGGGGATGTAATGCCAATAAGAAGAAGTGTTGTTCACACTGAAATATGTCGTGACACACTGAAATGACCATCCCTAGTACATAACTCACCAATGTTGTGAAACTAGATGAGATGGGTAAGACATCCGTAAAAGAATTCTGAAAATCGGTCAAAAGACAGCTGAGAACCAGCTGTTTGGAAATTTAGTTCCCATGATTTTCTGATCACGGTAGTCCGCGTTAGTAATTTTATCACGGGATTCGTAGTGTTAATAATACTTTTCTATACGATTTAGCCTAATGGTATCTTCCATATATTTCGTCGGTAATTTAATGCGCTTCTTAGGAGCTATTCAGCTTAATGATCGATACCCCTAGAAGTGAGATGAAAAAATATGTTTACAACATACGAAGTTTGTGTCTTCATAAAAGTTGTATTAAAACTTGTTCTGAAAAAAATCGTCGAAGAAGCTAAGTTCGTAATTTCATTGATTTTGGAGATAGGGGGAATGATGGCTTTGGCAGGTTTTGTTCTATCATTGGCAGGGGTTTTTTTTATGACTGACTAGGCTCAAATTTGGCCTAAACATTCTTTGCATATCAAAGAATATTGTGGCCAAATTTCGTAAAATTTGGTCGACAAAAACCCCCCTGCCAATAATAGAACAAAACCTGCCAAAGCCGTCTTTCCCCCTATATCTCTATTTTTTTTATTCCTTTATTTATTTGGTAGGCACTCTGTGTTACTTAACCGCTACTGTGCCGAGATCTACTGTGGTATTCTACTGCCAGAATCCACACAGATTCTATTTTTTATAGATTTTTCATTATTCATTGTTGTTGTTGTTGCTGGTCCGTCTCACCGTGAGTCCATTGTGTCCATTGTTCGGTTGCCATTTAATCCTGGTACGTTGGAGGAATGCCTCCGAGAAGAACAATTTGTCAGTCGTCATCAGGCAGTCGTTACGGTAAGGGCGCTCCCCAATACGCCACCGTGTGGGCTGCGCAGTGCGCATCCGGCGACTGACGAGGGTTTGGTGGAGGGGCTGGGAATCGAACCCATGACCATTCGCTTGTAAGGCGAACGTGAAGCCAACTACGCTACGGAACCCCGATACCGTGCTGGACCGAAATCCGTACAGCATCGAAATCCGTCCACCCTATGAGATATCAATATATTCAAGTGGGTTTTAAGTAATTAATGTAGAAAAAATTTATCTTATCCTGTTCAGATACTTGTATTTATTTAATCAGACTAAGGCCGAAGTGGCCTGTGCGGTATGTAAGAGTCTTCTCCATTCGGCTCGGTCCATGGCTACACGTCGCCAACAACGCAGTCTACGGAGGGTCCGCAAGTCATCTTCCACCTGATCGATCCACCTTGCCCGCTGCGCACCTCGCCTTCTTGTGCCCGTCGGATCGTTGTCGAGAACCATTTTCACCGGGTTACTGTCCGACATTCTGGCTACGTGCCCGGCCCATCGCAGTCGTCCGATTTTCGCGGTGTGAACGATGGATGGTTCTCCCAACAGCTGATGCAATTCGTGGTTCATTCGCCTCCTCCACGTACCGTCCGCCATCTGCACCCCACCATAGATGGTACGCAGCACTTTCCTTTCGAAAACTCCAAGTGCGCGTTGGTCCTCCACGAGCATCGTCCAGGTCTCGTGTCCGTAGAGGACTACCGGTCTAATTAGCGTTTTGTAGATTGTCAGTTTGGTACGGCGGCGAACTCTATTCGATCGGAGCGTCTTGCGGAGTCCAAAGTACGTACGATTTCCAGCCACTATGCGTCTCCGAATTTCTCTGCTGGTGTCATTTTCGGCAGTCACCAGTGAGCCCAAGTACACAAATTCTTCTACCACCTCGATTTCGTCACCACCGATGCAAACTCGCGGTGGGTGGCTCACATTGTCTTCTCTTGAACCTCTTCCTATCATGTACTTCGTCTTCGACGTGTTGATGACTAGTCCGATCCGCTTAGCTTCCCTCTTCAGTCTGATGTAGGCTTCCTCCATCTTCTCAAAGTTACGTGCCATAATATCTATGTCGTCGGCGAAACCAAATAGCTGGACGGACTTATTGAAAATTGTACCACTCGTGTTAATCCCTGCTCTTCGTATTACCCTTCCAAAGCGATGTTGAATAGCAAACACGAAAGACCATCACCTTGCCGTAACCCTCTGCGGGTTTCGAAGGGACTCGAGAATGCCCCTGAAACTCGAACTACGCACATCACCCGATCCATCGTCGCTTTGATCAACCGTGTCAGTTTATCCGGAAAACTGTGTTCGTGCATTAGCTGCCATAGCTGGTCCCGATCGATTGTATCATATGCGGCTTTGAAGTCGATGAATAGATGATGTGTGGGCACGTTGTATTCGCGGCATTTCTGCAGTACTTGGCGAATGGCGAACACCTGGTCCGTGGTGGAGCGTTCGCCCATAAACCCGCCTGGTACTGCCCCACGAACTCCCTTGCAGTTGGTGCTAGTCGACGGCATAAAATTTGGGAGAGTACCTTGTAGGCGGCGTTCAGCAATGTGATTGCGCGGTAGTTGCTACAATCCAGCTTATCGCCCTTTTTGTAGATGGGACACACGACACCTTCCATCCACTCCTGCGGCAAAACTTCCTCCTCCCAAATCTTGGTAATGACCCAGTGCAGCGCTCTATCCAGTGCCTCACCACCGTGTTTAAATAGCTCTCCTGGTAGTTGGTCAACCCCAGGGGCTTTGTTGTTCTTCAGCCGGCCAATCTCTTCCTGGATTTCCTGGAGATCCGGAGCCGGTAGAATTATGTCCTGCGCGCGTTCTCCCAGGTCCATCACCATACCGCCATCTTCGTCTGCCACATCGCCATTCAGGTGTTCTTCGTAGTGCTGCCGCCACCTTTGGATCACCTCACGCTCGTTCGTAAGAAGGTTCTCGTTTATGTCCTTACACATATCAGGCTGTGGCACGTGGTCCTTACGTGAACGGTTTAACTTCTCATAGAACTTTCGTGTGTTATTAGCGCGGTACAGTTGCTCCGTTTCTTCACGGTCTCGATCTTCCTGCTGGCGCTTTTTCCTCCGGAAAATCGAGTTTTGTCTGTTCCGCGCCTGTTTATAACGTGCCTCGTTCGCCCTCGTGCGGTGTTGCAGCAATCTCGCCCATGCTGCATTTTCTCTTCCACTAACTGCTCACATTCGCCGTCATACCAGTCGTTTCTCTGATCCGGGGGCACCGTGTCAAGTGCAGCGGTTGCGGTGCTACCAATGGCGGATCGAATATCTCTCCAGCCATCTTCAAGAGACGCTGCGCCTAGCTGCTCTTCCGTTGGAAGTGCCACTTCCAGCTGCTGCGCGTATTCTTGGGCTAGTCTACCATCTTGTAGCCGCCCAATGTTAAGCCGCGGCGTCCGACTTCGACGCGTGTTGTACACCGTCGAGAGTTTTGAGCGCAGGCATACTGCAACGAGGTAGTGGTCGGATTCAATATTCGCACTGCGGTAAGTGCGGACGTTCGTGATGTCGGAGAAGAATTTACCGTCGATTAGAACGTGGTCGATTTGGTTCTCCGTTTCTTGGTTAGGTGATCTCCATGTGGCCTTGTGGATATTTTTGCGGGGAAAGAAGGTGCTTCGGACTACCATTCCGCGGGAGGCTGCGAAGTTTATGCATCGTTGGCCGTTGTCATTCGACACAGGGTGCAGACTATCTGGTCCGATGACCGGTCTATACATTTCCTCCCTTCCTACCTGTGCGTTCATGTCACCGATGACGATTTTAACGTCCCGCAGTGGGCATCCATCGTATGTCTGCTCCAGCTGTGCGTAGAACGCTTCTTTCTCGTCGTCGGGTCTCCCTTCGTGTGGGCAGTGCACGTTGATGATGCTATAGTTGAAGAAACGGCCTTTAATCCTCAGCTTGCACATCCTTGCGTTGATTGGCTGCCACCCAATCACGCGTTGGCGCATCTTACCCAGCACTATGAAGCCGGTTCCCAGCTCGTTGGTGGTGCCACAGCTTTGGTAGAAGGTAGCCGCTCGATGCCCGCTTTTCCACACTTTCTGTCCTGTCCAGCAAATCTCCTGCAGCGCCACGACGTCGAAGTTGCGGGGATGTAATTCATCGTAGATCATCCTGTCGCAACCTGCGAAACCTAGCGACTTGCAATTCCATGTTCCAAGCTTCCAATCGTGATCCTGTATTCGTCGCCTAGGTCTTTGCCGACTATATCGAGTCGCATTATCTCTTATATTGTTCGTAATGATTGGTTTTCTAGGCGGCTTATTGGGCCAGCGCAAACCTCCTGTCTCGTCGGAGGGCCGTCGTGTCAGGGCTGTTTAGCGTCCCACCTAACACCAGGACTTGGGCTTGTGCGCTTTGAGCGGCACACGGTCGCTTTGGTGGGGCCTACTTGCGGATACATGCAGCTTTTTATAGAGGTTTAACAGGGCCCACTGTCAAACCCCACCACATCCTAGGCAAGCCCCACAACTCGCAGATGGCCTGGGGAGGGATCGTCAAGCCCTTGGACATAGTCCCTGCTGCCCTTGTTCAGATACTTGGCAGTAAGCTTTTAGGGCATTGAAGTGAAAGAAGGCTTTGAAATCAAAACAACAAAAATCAAAAACAAATCTCCACCCACCAAACGCGGAGTTTTTGCCGCCATTTTGTTTTCGGGTAAAGCATAATTGCACTAAAAGTAACTGTGTTTCAATTGCTAATTGCAAATCAGTACATAAGATGAGCGGAATACAAATCGAAGGGATCGCTTCTCAAGGTACGTATCGAACTATTTATTGGTATTTTAGTCAATCAGAATGCTTCAATTTAAATATTTAGTTATAAAATAGCTGTACGGATTTTGGTTCATTAATTCGAAATCCGTCCACGGTGAACGGATTTCGAGTCAGGAGTAGTTGATTTTATTCATTATTTTATCATGTTTTTCGTAGTTTTTAATGAGTAAATGTGAAACACTCCAAAAGTAGAAGCCTTCATGCTCCTGGATCAATGACAAACGTTTTATTAACATTCGATTCCTATTTTCTAATGACTTTTCCATAAACTAAGGTGCTTAAGTGGACGGATTTCGATGCCCCACGGTATATCACTATTTATGGCTAGAAGTTTTAAACGTGTTCATCATATAAGCACAGGCATATGGAGACGCATGGTGCATAGTTTCATCAACTTCTTGGAACTAAACTTTTTGTTTATTCTGCATACCAGTGAGAGCATATTTGCATGAAGTTATGATCAAGACAACCTAGCATGATGTTGCCTACATGCGGTTCCACAAGAGTATTGGGAAAATACCGAAGATCGAACAGTAGAACAGATTCGAACAGTAGGAAATGGTTTTTGATTAATCGTGCTTTACATCCGACTTTGTCTACCGCAGTTTGCCTCTTGTCAAGTTGCAGTTATATCAAATATGCCAAAAAAAATGTAAACTGTTATAACTTTTTTTTTAGTTCAGGCGTATTTTAATATTCATAGAACATAGAACTTCATAGAACTTCATAGAACATGCAAAGAATGTGGAAATGATAATAAAAAAGGTTTAATGAAAAACCATTTTTGTTGTCGGAATAAAACGTGACATATCTCCAAAACAAAATGAAATTACGAATTAGGCATCTTGGTCAAAGTATTTCAGGGGAAGAAGCAAACTTTTGTGAAGACACAAATCTTGTTTGTTGAAAAAACGGAAAACAATTTTTTTTTCATCTCACTAATAGAGACATAGAGACATTTTACTACGCCAAATCGCATAAATGCAGGTAATATTAATTAAACGCGCTAAGCCCCTGTATACTGGGAGTAAGTAGTGAAAAATGAGATTTGTGCGGTGAAAAGCGAGAAGCAAGAAATGTCAAGTACGAACTGAGAAGTAAGAAACGAAAGGTGAGAAGTGAAAAGTGAGATGTGAGGGGTGAGAAGTGAGAAGAGAAGGAGAGGAGTAAGGAATGAGACATTTCTCACTTCACATAAGAAATAAGACATAAGAAGTGAGAATTGTGAAATAAGAAGTGAAAAATGAGCACTGAGCAGTGAGAAGTAAAAAGTTACTGGTGAGATGTAAGAATTGATAAGTGAGAAATGAGTAGTGAGAAGTGATAGTCATTTCTCACTTCATATAAGAAATAAGAAGTGAGAAGTGAATAGTGAGGAATGAGAAGTGGAAAATGAAAAGTGAGTGGTGTGAAGTTGGTAGTGAAAAATGAACAGCGAGAAGTGAGAAATGAAAAGTGAGAATTGGAAAATACAAATAAAAAAAAGAACTGAGAAATAAGATGTGGAAAATGAGAAGTTAGAAAAAAATGTGAAAAGTAAGACGTGAAAAATGAGTAGTGAGAAATGAGAAAAGAGATGTGAGAAGTAAGAAATGTTAAATGGAAAGTGAGAATTGAGATGTAAAATATGAGAATTGAAAATTGTGAAATTCATCATTCTTCCTTGTTCATTTTTTCTTCTTCCTTCTTTCTGTTTCCGTCTTCTTTTTTTCCTTCTTCCTTTTTCTTTCTTTTTTCTACCATCTACTTTTATACACTTGGAGCAGGGAAAAACCCGCTGGAGGTGAGCTCCTTTCAAGCTACTTCCTCCAGCAGGCACAAAACCTCCTCATCTTTTCTTTATTAAATATTTCGAACAATTGGTTTTACAATATTTTAGCATTTTTGCACCTTCCAGTGAGCACTATCGCTCTTTGAAGGAGGTGCCAAAAAAGTTTTCTGGTTATTCAATGTTACATATGAAGAATATTATTTTAATCACTATTGATGTTTGCTGAATGATAGGGTCGGTGAAACCAGCATAAAGCGGTGGTGGTAGTTGCGGTGATGAATGGTGGGTGGTGGCGGCGGGCGGTAACGTTGGTGAAGTGCGGAAGGAGAAAAAATAATGTGGAGAAGTAATTAGTGGCAGGCACGGTGCCCCCAGAAGCGAATTCTATCGCACTTTAATGAACCTCCGTGGTTTTCTCACGAAAAGAAAGCTTTGAGCACCAGGAAAAGGTTACGGGGTGTTTTAAAATCTTTCATCGGTGAAATTTTGAATACGCCCTATTTTAAAATTGTATGATTTTCCCCATATACATACTTGTTAGCTGCAAAATATGAATATATGGTGCTTTACTTTTCAATAGTAATTAAATCAAGTATTGTTGAAATACCAGTAGCAATACGAAATCTTCCAAATAAATGAATGTTTTTCGACATTCGGGTAATATGTCCAGCCCAAGTGAGTCTGTCATACATTAAGATTGGTAGAACTATGAATCTGATGGTACATGGTACCTTAATTGCACAGTTTACTCTCCAGATTAGACAGTCCAATGTTTTCAAGGTAATAAAACAATAAATCAAGACATGTTATAATATTGAGTAAGTGATATGTTCCCAATAGTCATGAAGATCGATCATGAAAAGCGCCGCAACTTAGTTTGCGTTCTGTGTTTGGAAAGCCAATCCAGCCAAAGATGTGGGCAAATGCCAATGTTTACCCATTAATATGTACTTTTGTTTGCTATCTCTTTCTTTCTGCTGGAAAGTTTACCCATCTTGGGAAAGTAAAAGGATCTATCGATTGAAACTAGCCATGTTTTAAAAATCAAGTAATTTGGATGGAATTACTTGCTAAGCTGGTCGTTTAAAGATTGCATAAGTATTGAGTTTTTTGCTACACGAAAAACCAAAGCTACCCGTGGGTTGGTAGGGTTGTCTTCAGTCAAAACCGTACTTTAGGCCAATAACCCAATTCTAAATAAAATTACTTTTCTAGCACTAGGTAGTTTGCCTTGAATCACATGTAAAAAATTTACTGAAAGCTAAGTTTAATTTACCCAAAATAAACTTTGATACACAGAAAATTGAGAATATTAAATATACTCAAATTTGGGTTATTGGGCCGAACTACCCCAGTGAGGTGCTTGCATATTGCTCTCGTTCTATCAGAATCAAAGAAAGGGAAAACTACCTAAATTTTGGGTAAATTTTGTAGCGATGTTCTCTTCAGTAGGTTTTTTGAATTCAAGTTTTGGGTTGATTTATCTGTCCTTGTAAGTTCTTGTAACCAGTGATTTGTTCTTATTTTAATTATTCAATTTTACATCTCTGTGCTCAGACAATTACTGATGCATTAGGAAAGCAAATATTTTATGCTTGTTTTAATTTATTATGTTTGCATGTGACACTTTTCTTACAATACCTATTATCCAATAAAATTCGTTGATTTTTTCGTGATAATGCAATAGTCAAATTTTTGCTCACATCTTTTATTAGGATTTCCTTTCCAAACACAGAGCGTAAATTAAGTTGCGCCGCTTTTCGTGATCGATCTTCGTGATCATTAGGAACATATCACTTACTCAATATTATAACATGTCTTGACATATGGGTTTATTACCTTGAAAACATTGGATTGTCTAATCTGGAGAGTAAACTTTGCAATTAAGAGCAAAAACTTACGCGTTCAGCACTGTTGTTCCATCACATTCATAGTTCGACCCGTCTTATTGTATGACAGACTCACTTGAGCTGGACACATTACCCGAATGTTGAAAAACATTCATTTATTTGTATTGCTATTGGCATTTCAACAATACTTGATTTAATTACTATTGAAAAGGAAAGCACTATATATTTATATTTTGCAGCTAACATGTATGTATATGGGGAAAATCATACAATTTTAAAATAGGGCGTATTCAAAATTTCACCGATGAAAGATTTTAAAACACCCCATAACCTTTTCCTGGTGCTCAAAGCTTTCTTTTCGTGAGAAAACCACGGAGGTTCATGAAAGTGCGATAATATTCACTTCTGGGGGCACCGTGGCACAGTGGTGCGTTTGGCTAAAATCGTGAACTTTTTATTTTACCACTTCAGGGTGTTATTTTTCGACATTGGTGTCTTTGGGAATAAATTTTAGAAAAATATTGCGCATCGAATAACGAAAAGTTTTAGTTCCAATTTTTGCCACAAGTGGCGCTGCAAAATGTAACTTCTTTAATAAACGATTTTTCAATATGGTGTCTTTGGCAAAGTTGTAGTGTAATTTATTATGAATTTTATTGCTGAAGACACCGAGTGTCCATCTATCATCGTTTTTCAAATACGGGCGTTTTTTATGGACCGACCCTAAAAAAACAGTATTTAAAGATATTTTCGAAACTAACAGTTTCAGGTCAATACAATGCTCTACAAAAATGTATATATAATCAAAATAGACCACTTTCTGGAAGAAACCAGGGATGTTTTTGCAAACACGACTTGTTATCGGCGATTTAGGGTCGAAAATAGTGATATTTGAAGACTTCATATGCAACAGAGGGGCAAATTGCAAGGACATCCCCACAGGCTTTAAAATATCTGGTCTGTAGTTTCATATGCATATAATTATGTCTGTCTCCACGTGTATCCAAACAAGTATTTCTAAATTTCATTAATCGACATTTTCAACTGATATTTATATAATAATTGAGATTTCACCACACTGCATACCACGCTGTTGAATGTTAATGTGAAAAGAAGTGCAGCGTGAAGCTGGTTTTCTGTTCTCTTCATCCAATCATTTCACAAAATGCAAATCTGACGTCATACGCTCCTAGAGATCGTAAATTACGAATAATCGATTAGTAACTAATCGATTACTCTTTATTCTTGTCGATTATTGAATAGATCCATCGTTTGGTAGTAATCGATTTAAAATTAATCGATTATCACAACGATGAATCGATTAGTCGATTAATTTGAGACTTCTTAGAGATGTCGTTAATTCTCGATTAATCTATTAGTAACTCATCAATTACTCTCGATTCTTGTCGATTATTGAATCGATTAACCGTTGGTAAGCAATCGATTCAAAATAATTCGATTATCTCAACGATTAATCGATTAATTGAAATGTATGTATATGATAGCACCTGAATGCTGGCAGTTGGTGGGTAGAAAACCAGCTACTGCTTAAGATTCATTGTTAAGTGTATAATGTTAAGGTGTCAACCCATTCATTCTCTCGCTTAGCGTTATAGAAATGTCGCAAATCATTCGATTACTTCGATTAATCGATTCATCGTTGTGATAAACGATTAATTTTAAATCGATTATTACCCAGCGTGCATCGATTCAATAAAGAGTAATCGATTAGTTACTAATCGATTATTCGGGATTTTACGACATCCCTACTAGCGTATGACGTCAGAATTGCATTGTGTGAAATGATTGGATGAAGAGAACAAAAAAATAGCTTCACGCTGCACTTCTTTTGACAATAACATTCAACAGCGTGGTATGCAGTGTGGTGAAATCTCAATTATTATATAAATATCAGTTGAAAATGTCGATTAATGAAATTTAGAAATACTTGTTTGGATACACGTGGAGACAGACATAATTATATGCATATGAAACTACAGACCAGATATTTTAAATCCTGTGGGGATTTCCTTGCCCCAATTTGCCCCTCTGTTGCATATGAAGTCTTCAAATATCACTATTTTCGACCCTAAATCGCCGATAACAAGTCATGTTTGCAAAAAACATCCCTGGTTTCTTCCAGAAAGTGGTCTATTTTGATTATATATACATTTTTGTAGAACATTGTATTGACCTGAAACTGTTAGTTTCGAAAATATCTTTAAATACTGTTTTTTTAGGGTCTGTCCATAAAAAACGCCCGTATTTGAAAAACGATGATAGATGGACACTCGGTGTCTTCAGCAATAAAATTCATAATAAATTTCACTACAACTTTGCCAAAGACACCATATTTAAAAATCGTTTATAAAAGAAGTTACATTTTGCAGCGCCACCTGTGGCAAAAATTGGAACTACAACTTTTCGTCATTCGATGCGCCATATTTTTCTAAAATTTATTCCCAAAGACACCGATGCCAAAAAATAACACCCTGAAGTGGTAAAATAAAAAGTTCACGATTTTAGCCAAACGCACCACTGTGCGTAGCAGGTAGCAGTGATGGACAATTGCGGTAGGATCTTCGGTTTTAGGTATTTCTGCACCAAATACTTAAATTCGATCAAAGATCGTGATAATTTACAAGACATTGGGAGTTGGTTGTATAGTTTAGTAAACTAAGTTTACCGCCGATAAAAGAAAACTTCTTTCGACCAAACTCTGTCCTGGAGCGCGGGAGAATGAAATTACCAGTTTGGCGCGAGGAACGATTATTTTGACTTGTTCTTAGTTGCGTATTATGGTGCAGTAATTTTCCTGATTTGTACTAATATTTGCAACTCATGCAGGGTGGCTTAAGCGCCACTCCACAAGGGAGACCACGGTCCGATTTAATTTGCCCGGATGAGACTCAAGGCGAGTCCATTTTAATTTTCCCGATAAGAATTTATGGATCGATCCAGCCAGCAACAACGAAAAGTGCCAAATCGAGTCCACCCTATCTACCCTCTATATTAATCGATAAAATGGATTTTTTGGCAGTGGAATACAACAAATTCGTTGGATATAAGTAGGGCTTGTTGTAAACTATCTTCAGGCATCTGTTTTGTAAAACTTGGAGTTCACGTAGTCTGGTTTTCTTTTACTTATTTATATTAATATTTACTTTTATTTTATTTATATTACTTTCTTCCTTCTTAGTGTTGAGCAGACATTGAAAGCGTGAGTGAAGTGGACGAGCATTGATCTAATTGAATCATAGCATCCTATGCCAGTGAGTGAACAGCTTTGCTCGGATAGATACCAAACAATTATTATGAGTGATCGTTGCTGTGTAAACAACGAGCAACAGAGTTTGCCAAGCCAAACATGGTATGGTATCCAGGAAAGCTACGATTGGAGCATTTGTGTTACGCTCGCTCTACTAGAATAAAACCAAAACACATCAGGTGTTCTGCTTTATTCACTCTGCTTTCAAGTAGTTGGGATGGAGGAGAGAAAGCCTCCCATGCAGTGTATCAGAGTTCCATTCTTTTAGCGGACTTAATTTTCCTAATGTCTGAAAAGATTTTTCTAACAGCGTGTGGTACCAACACTCATTGTTAGGTTACCAAGTGATTTGCCTCACTCAGTTGTCTCCCATTGGTGAGCGATGAAGATCTTCAAACATTGAATCAACGAACGCCAAATTTCAACGATCTAGAAAGCATCAGCGATTAGGCTGCAGTAGAGCATCAAGTTGGCATGAATTTAGCCGATTTTTACTCATGATTTGATTTTTTTCAATGCCTGGTGTTGAGCTTAATTTAAACATAAATAAATCACTTTGATAAAACTTCTTCCTTAATTTCTTATTTTTTATTATTTCTTTCTTCCTTCTAAGTACTGCCTGACTAAAAATAGTCACTCATTTCTTGACATGTCTCCTCACCTTCTTGCTTTTATTTTTCTCACTTCTTGCTTCTTGCTTATCATCTATCAAATCTCAATTTCTCACTTTTCATATCTAACTTTTCACTACTTTGTAATTAATCTAAAAAAATCCCATTTCTCTTCAATCACTTCTCACTTTCCACATCTCACTGCTTAGTACTAACTTCTCGTTTCACAGTACTTACTTCTTACTTCTCATTTCTCACTACTCTCCACTTAGTTCGAACATCTCATATCTCACTTCTCACTACTATCTACTCAGTTCGAAGTTTTCTCAGTTTTCCACTACTTACATCTCACTTCGAGAATCTCACCACCCGCTCCACACACTTAATACTTACTTGATACTTGATGGACTACAGCACTTCCTTGATGAACCTACGCCGAATGGAGTTTCCTCCTCCACTGGACTCGATCCTGAGCCAATCGATTCCAGTTGCCCTGAACGTTGAGCGCCCTCAGGTCCTTTTCAACTGCAAACAACCATCGTGTACGCGACCTTCCACCAAACATATGGCCTCTTACGGGTTCTCGGGGTATTGAATATTATCTTCGGTAGACGCTTATCCAGCATGCGAACAACGTGTCTAGCCCGCAGCAGTTGTAGCCGGAAAGGAGCGATCCGTACAAAAAGGCACGTGGCTTAAGCGCCACTCCACAAGGGAGACCACGGCCCGATTTAATTTGCCCGGATGAGACTCTCTCAAGGCGAGTCCATTTTAATTTTCCCGATAAGGATTTATGGATCGGTCCAGCCAGCAACAACGAAAAGTGCCAAATCGAGTCCACCCTATCTTCCCTCTATACCGTACAGCCACACCATACACTCAAAGAGTCGGTGAGAGCCCACCAGAACCTAATACACTCTAAGTGGGAGTGCGCCTCTCATCATCGGCAGAATCTCTCCTCTCACCAACAATCATTGATAAGCTGGAAGAAACATAAACAACTCACAGTCAAACTCAATATTGGAGGACGAGACTTAAAACTACAAACAATTCGCGCTGTGACGTTAAACACAATCAGTTTAACTAATTGGCTAGGGAGATAGAAACATTTTATTTATAAGGCTCTAGCTTTATGTACCCGGCCTTGCTCGGAATTGCTAGTTTGGTTTTCAATTTTTTTTTTCACAATAAAAAAAGATAAAACCAATTGGTTAACAGAGTAATTGTGTTAACTTATAAGTATCAATAATCATTTGATTAGAAGAAGGCTTTTGGAAGCATTGACTGAAAAAGGGGTTGTTGGTTTGAATAGCTTTATTCCGGGCAAACGTCAATTGCTAAAGAAGGAAAAACATACACCGATGCTTTATTCCGGGCAAACGCCCATTTTCAAAGAAGGGATCACACTCACCATTGCCTTGTTCCGGACAAATGCCTACTTTTTAAGAAGCAATCACATCCATCATCCAGAACAAAACACATTAATCATTGCTTCACTGGACAAACCATGATTCCGATGAAGGGTAACAATTATCATTGCTGTATACCCAGCAAATGCATGCTTTCTATGAAAGATTATTCTGATGCTGTTCAAAATTATCCCAAATGCCTTTCATGTCAAATGACCTTAGGCCAAATAGTGTTATGTTAATGTCCTGCTTCATTCAGGGATATGTCATTTTCAGGGAAATGTCATGTTCTGGGATATGTGTATCGGTTTAGAATCATTTTTGGGAAATATCATTTTCGTTGAAATCATTTTTGGGGAAATGTTATTACCGAGAAAATGTTATTGTCGATGATTTACTATTTTTGAGGAATTCGGGAAATTTGTTTTCGAAGCATTGTACAATGTCAGAAACCTCGAATGAACTAAATAAGAGGTATTTTAAATTAAGTTGTTTTCTAAACAATACCCATCCCCAATAACCTCCCGCATTCCAAAAGTTTCTCCCAGCCTCTCTATAATAGTTTCCTTTGGACAGAGAATACGTGTTTACAAATTAGGTTTGAAATGTCGCATGCGGTAAAAAGGTATACTAAACTGTTTGTTTAATAAATATACCCTCTCACTCATTCAGCTATGATACTCTTATTCAGTCTGATATAGTCTTCCTTACACAGAGAATATGGATTCCAAATTTGGTGGACATCGGTAAATGGGCTAAGAAGTTATACTGAATTGATCTATAACTAAATTATACTCCTATATCACCCCCCCCCCACGTTTTAAAATGATCTACCCACATCTACTAAATTGGTTTCCTTAGTAAATACAATATTTGATACAAATTTGGTTCAAATCGGTCATTGGGTTCAAGACTTACATTGAGTTGATCGATTGCTGAACAATACCCCTTCCCCCATACCCTCCCTTTTTCAAAGAACATTCCTAACCACACTATCGTCGTCTCCTTAATATGAAGAATGTGTGTTCCAAATTTGGTTGAAAACGGCCAATGGGTTCAGAAGTTACATTGAGTTGATCGATATCTAAGCAATACCCCTCCCCTCTCACCCTCCCCGCTTTCCAAAGAACATGCTCCCCCTATCGTCGTCTCCTTAAGATAAAGAATGTGTGTTCCAAATTTGGTACAAATCGGCCAAAGGGTTCAGAAGATACACTGAGTTGATCAATAACTAAGCAATACTTCTCCCCCCACACCCTCCCTCTTTTCCAAAGAGCATCCCTAATCCCCCTATCGTCGTCTCCTTAAGATAAAGAATGTGTGTTCCAAATTTGGTTGAAATCGGCCAAGGGGTTCAAAAGGTACACTGAGTTGATCAATAACTTAGCAATACCCCTCCCCCCACACCCTCCCCCTTTTCCAAAGAGCATCCCCAACCCCCCTATCGTCGTCTCCTTAAGATAAAGAATGTGTGTTCCAAATTTGGTTGAAATCAGTCAATGGGTTCAGAAGTTATGCTGGAACATACATACAAACATACAAACATTAAGTTTTATATATATAGATGTTTATTTCCTATATCTAACAGGGGCACATATTGGTTCAAGGTTTGTGTTTTGTTCGTTTTAGTGTTCGTTCCATTCATGTCTATCTCCTATTTTGTGTGCGTTTGCTCTTCCCTAGCTCTCTCTACATTCTGACTGTTTGCTGTGTGCTGTATGCCTTAACTTAACATCACTTTTCCATGCAGCGCAGCTGCTGACTAGTCTGCGCTCCTGCTACTTGACGGTATTTTTGGTGGTGACGGAAACGGGCTCACGCACGCATTTTCACAGGTCCGTGATGGCGGACCCAAGCGATAGTCGGTTGGTTTTGCGACTCGCGAAATATGGTTTGGCTTTAGCAGCACATTTGGGTTATCAGTCTACGACTGGCACAAAGAACTTTCCTCCGCGGCGCCCTCCTCGGACGTCGCACTCCGATCAAAAAAGCGTTTGGTGACTCACCGGTTTGTTTGGGCTTTCTGACCCAGTCGATGACCGTCGGTGGGGTCGACGCTCCCGGCTTGTTGGCGGCCGGTGATTGCTTCTTAATGAAGCGCTGCACGATGGCGGTTTGACTGACCGGCTGGTGGATCTCGTCCACGTGGAGGTCCCCTGGCCTTCCCTCGGACTAATATGTTGACGGATCGGTCCGCTTCCGACCAGTTGATGGTTGTCGAGGATTTTCCGTCCGTTGGGGAGAAACGTCGCGCTTGGGTGCGAAAAGAATCTGCGGGCGGGATAATCAAGCCAATCTGGCTTCGCAAGGTTTTCTTCACCTACTATCGCAAACAAATCTTTACGGGGTTAGGGACAAAAGGTCGAAAGACAAAAGGTCAAAAGACAAAAGGTCGAAGGGACAAATGGTCGAACAGGACAAAAGGTCGAAAAGACAAAATGTCGAACGGGACCAAAAGGTCGAAAGGACAAAACTTCGAACGGGCCAAAATTCTGAAAAAAAAAACAAAATATCAAAAAAAACATCAGGTCGAAAGGGGCAAAAGGACAAAAAAGACAAGAAACTGAAACAGAGAGAATCAATCTCGCACCAAAGTTGTCTTACACAGTTGGCAAAAACTCTTTTTTTTCTGCTCTTTTATTTTTTACAATTTTAAATAAGGTACACTGGGGGAAGTGGAAAAGGAAAAATCGATAGTGCATGTTTGAATTAGTGTAAAACCAGTTTAAATGATCTAAATGCGTTCAATCAAAATGGGCTATCAAAAACAGTCAATTTTGCACCAACTGTGCGATAATTCATACAATTTTGGTCGCTTGAAGTTTATGGAAATAGATTTTAATATTAGGAGTTGTTTTTCCACTTATCCTAGTGGGATGGGATAAGTGGAAAACCCATGTTACCTTGCCCTTCAATAGTGATGAGTAGTTACATATAACTGAATTCCATACGACAATTGCTCTGAGTGTCTTTTATGGAATAATTTCATTACCTTAACGGAGCAGATCCTCAAGAAATTCTCGTAATAGCTAGGGGAGGGGTGATTTTGCCTTCTCGAACACTAAGTGTACGTAAAATCTATAGGTTCACCCCAAAGATGAACTTTTGAAAGGAAAAATGGGACTTACAGGGTTATAAACTAATCAACTTAGTTTAACGAATTAAAATGCTGTCTGTATGTGCGTATTTGAATGCAGTGTTGTCCTACACTCAAGGTGAAAAAATCTGCTCTTTGATATTACTCTATCTAAGAGATTTTATAGTTCTAACTAAATAAGTTCACACTGGAGTGTTTTCACTGGAGTGTATTTTCAGCGCGCGCGCTCCTGTGGCTCTGGTGTGCATTTTTTTGACAGTTTGGCATGACATTTAGAAAATTTAAATATCCTTCTTTTAGTTGAACTTACTTAGTTAAGACTATAAAATCGTTTGGATGGAGTAAAATCAAAGAGCAGAATTTTTCCGCCCTGAGTGTAGGACAACACTGTTTGTATGTATGCACACAGCACGTACGTACTAAATTATCAGCTATTCTTAAGCACTTGTCCTTAACCAGTTTGTTCGCAAAAAAAATTGCATTCAATGGCGAAACTTGTTATGAATAAAAATTAATGTTAATTATAAAATATATTAACCTATCACTGCTATTTTTAACTTTCTTATACATTTTTTTTATTTGTAAAACATGTGAAAGGCATGAATACCGATAGGTGGATTAATCAGGCATTTTCTCATTTATATTAGTCCAATCACCAGTGGAATCAAAGAAGAAGAAGAAGAAGGAACATATTAAGATTCACAGCTATCGATATAAACTCTGGAGGGAAGGAAAAAAATGCGTAATTAGAACATTATCCACTTCCCCCGCAGTGTTTGATACCTGGGGTAAGTGTAAAATCTTTGAATTATTTGCTTCCTTGGTACAAATCACTACCAATTGAATGGGATTAGTTTAATTGTATTAAAATGGTCATTTGTGATATAAATTCACTTGAAAAAGGGACAATTGATGCAAAAAAGAATTGATTTTATGGATGCAAAAATCAACTTTTCTCGAAACCTAAAATTATAGTTCAAGCGTTAACCGTGTTAGTGTATGTATTATACAAATTTGAATATAGTATTAGTGAGAGCATCAAAGTATATTCTTGCATAATGGTATGATGTGGTAAAAGCTGTAAAGTATGTACAATTTCAATTTTTCGAGTCGATTTTTACACTTACCCCCTTTTTCCACTTCCCCCAGTGTACCTTAATTAAATGAAATTCAATCCGTGAGTACAACTGTTGAATTGGTGAAAATTTTCCTTGGCTTTTCTCGACTTTGCCGTCGTGAAACAATTTATAGTGAGGTCTCCTCGAACTGTTACTGGCGTGGGTTTATCATTCCAAACAATTACACTTTTTTACTCGTGTACGGGGTGGCAGCTGATCAGGTAATGAATCCGCCAGAGAACGAGGGATGGCCAGAGAACTATGGATTGGGGGCTCATCGGCCACCAACTCAAAAGCTAGTCACCACCCAGGAATTCGTACTCCTTTTCTGTAATCTGATATCTGGAAATTTCCGGAGTGGCATATTGGAGTTCTATAAATTCTACTAGGGAAACATCAACCAGTGTAAATTAGCTAGTTCGATGCTTTTTTAGAAAATCAAAAATTTAAAGTAGCCCCCTGGAGTCAAAAGAAGCCCCGCACGACGGTATAGTAGTAGGTAGTAAAAACGATGTTTGTAAAAAGATTTTTTTGATATCTAATTTTATTCATGTGGATATCCAAATCGAATATTGTATTATGTCGCTTTTCGGTCAGACAAGCACCAGTCAAACTACGACCAGAGGGTTTTTGGACAACTGGTACAAAGTGTGGGATTGTTTCGAGCCCGTATTTGAAGGCGCTGCTCCGATCACGCTCAAATGGAACGGTGGTGGCAAACGGCCTCACGTGTCAGCAGCATTGCAACTCAATCATACAGGAGCTTGAGAATAAATCTTTTCAAGAACTGCAAATTGAAGATCAGGCCAATTCCAAAAGCTGAACGATTTATCAGAGCAGCACCATAGGCTACATCGTCCGGTTCACATGCATCTCAATCGCTATCATTATATTATGACACCTCAAAGTAGAACGGGTTTACCTGGGAATGCAACCAATACGTTTGGACAGGCACCGGCTGTTGAATGACCCCAAATGTTTGTTAAACCGTGTGGAAATATGCCCACAATTACGATTGGACAAACCAAAGCGCTTCAGGAGGACTAATGACCAACAAACCGGCACTTGTAATATTAATAACCGAATTTTTCTGTCAAATGGCAGCTCCGGCTACATTTTTCCAATGTTTTGATCTACATAACATTTGGAAGGTCGCCGTAGCAACACATGAAGATGTACTAGTTATTCAGCTCTGTACTTGCACCAAGGCATAGAGCATAATGCGGTTGTTCAATTTTCTATTCTGGTACTCCATGAGCACTAAAAAAGTGGGCTCTTGTATGGGACATGAACGTCTTAATCAGTCGTTGATATAATACTATGGGTCTCCGGGCCTTCTATCAAAAGTTCTTCTTGCAGCAATCATACAGCCTTTAGGTACAACTTTGTTGTACAAGAAATGCAAAAAGGGTATCCTTTATAAACCGATTTTTTTTTTCAAACAGGTATTATCGAAAAATGACAAAACCTTCAAAAAGTGTTTTATAGATAACTAATAACAAAATTAGACATATTTTCGAGTCAAAACTATGTCCAAGAATACTTTTATTCGTTTAGGTATGCGCGGTTTGTGGGAAACATAATCTATTTTTTTGAGACAAAAACTTATCCAAATAATGTTGCTTTTTTGTAAACCGGAATTTTTTACTCGAAAATTTGACCAGTTTGGTGTTAGTTACCCACTTTAGGATTTGTGATTTTTCGATTATATCCATATGATGATAATCGAATAAAAGTTTTTATAACCTTTATACCAATGTATTAGCTTATTCTGACAAAGTCTACACTTCCAGAAAGAATAATTCTCGCGCTTAGTTTCATAAAGGCGTAACTGTATAGATCGATTTCTCTTCGTCGATGTTTTCTTTTTATTATTGTACCAAATTGCGCTAGTTTGTCGATGATTTAATGGTTTGGCGTGATAAAGGATGATTGTATCTTGCACCAGAATCAGTAATCACGGTTGTAGCTTTTGAAACAATTAAGTAATATTAACAAAATATTAAATCGATTAAGAGAAATCGATCAAGGCAGTTACGCCCCTTTGAAACTAAGCGCGAGAATTGAAATCTGAGAGAGTGCTGCCAACATGTGTTCGAGTTGGCGCGAGCGTCAATAAAAAAGAAGTCAAAGGAGCCAATTCCAGTAGTTATGGAGACGCATGGTGTATAAAGCGTCAATTTTTAATATGTAATTGCAAAAGAATTTCGGAAGTCTACTAACCATTATATGAGATTCGAGTAGTTGTAATAAGAGCTTAGTCCTTCATGCAACGTGCATGCTTTCCGAAGCCATAAAAAACATGTTGTCGCTGAATTCAAGCCCGAAATTGGGTCACACCATACAGTGCCCCTCGAATTAATATCAAACGTGGCAATGTGCCATCTCATTCCGCTTCCTGCCATAGCAGCATTGTATCTACATTTAATTTCTCATCTCCAATATATCCTTCATGGTACTCACCCATACTCGCACCCACTCGCCCAGCCCAGCACTGAGCCAGAGTGCAACTTTTTATCCTAACTAGTCAATGTTCTTGCCAGACAGAACTATACAAGTGGCGGTTCTCCTACAATCATACCCCCGCGGCATTCCGTTTGGCGTCGTCAGCGTCACTGACGACTTCTTCCAGAGCGCTCCCCCATCATCCGTCGTATTGTGTGGATGGAAAAGGCGCCAGCCGTCGTCGTCGTCGTCGTGGATGAATGGGAATGACTGTGTGAAAAGAAAAGCGGTATGTGCACAGCCCTGGCAGTCAGTGCCTTCCTGCAAAACCCGATAAGAACCCCCGCATATCTGACTTGCAGCTGAATTATTGATTTGTGTCTTTTTGGAAGAACCTGCACCAAGTTCGGAATAGCAATAACCTACGCCCGTCGCAGCGCAGAGCGCAGAAACACAACCGAATGCAATATTGCTTACGGCGAGCCGACCTAAAGCGAACAATATGTAAGCGAAGGTGCATTTCTGCTGTGGCAGCACATAATAATGATAGCATTTTCGGGCACATTTTTCGTTTATCCTTTTTTGCTGGTTGCCACTGCGCCGAACAATCCACCTACATAGCAAAGCAAACGCCGGGAATGGTCGCCCCAAACGAACGAGCATTCGTCCAAACAAAACTTTCCGTCGACGACGGTGGTGGTCCTGTTGTGTGTTATCATGCACCCAACTCGCGGGGCAATTTCTGCGGTCACGATGCACTCCGTGACGATGCATGACTTTCGTGAAGACTAGAAACGGCGAAAAAAGGGCTCATGTGGGTTGAGCCGCGCTGCGGCATATGTGTCACTTTTGCGGTTATTGCTGATTTTTTGCGCATTCGAAGCTATTTGGAACGAAGGAGAATTCAAGTAAATCACGTTCGCACTACAAATCAACTACTTTTTTCGTAGTTGGTGGAAAACGAGTTAAATAATCACTGTCGCTCGGAGCAATGAATGGGGTACGGTATGCCACGGGACGTGGAACCACGTCGTCGTCGACGACGACGACGACGACGACAACGATGAAGACGATGGGGATGATGATGTCCTTTGTAGCACCGGGGAACCCTTTGCGGGTACTACCCTTACTTGCTGGATACAATGTTTCACCTATAACGAGATTATTAGCTTCGGCGCCAGTTTGGTTTGAATTACTGGTGGAATAAATCAAATTTGAAAGTGCAGTGCTTTTTTTCTGTGTTATCTCTTTTATAGCTTGCCATCGAATGGCAAGTGGAATATGAACACTCTGCAAGGTAGACAATTTTCTGATTTATTCGATATCAAGTGGGATATTTTTCCCGAATATAGAACGGAATCTGATATTGAATGAAATTCAGAACGGAGTGTATGGTTCATCAATTCTTTTCTTTTATTTCTTCAAAAAATGTCAACAATTTTATTATACCTAATCGACGGGGTGTCAATTCATGGATCCAGTACAAAGTCCAACAAGTAAAGACAACTTTTTTAGTTTACGCGTTGCAATGTTCTAAAACGTCTGTATTAAAAAAGACAGTGATAGAGATAATAAAATTGTTTATCGAGCAAATCAATTCGTTTCAAGTTTCAAGTTCAAAGGCTCTTTTGATTATGTTACTTAGGTCAGAAAAGTACTCGTATTCTGGCAGTCAACGTAAAATTATTACTTATGTTTGCTCAAAAATATTTCCCAGCACAAATTTGCGTAAAGCCCTTATTTTCCTACGAAGTCGGTTGTATAATTTTCTCGTTTTTGGGTAGTGTTACAGTATAGCGACCATCTATTTTCCTTCGCACTGTAGTCTAAACTGTTCTCTTCACAGCGCGTTTCCTCTGGAGAAAAGTTGATTACATCTCCTACATCTTTGCAGGGACAAAACCGTGACAATATTTCCATCAAGTTGTCCGATACAGCGATGTTGCACGAGAATCCCGCACTCTCTGCTGAAATTCTTAGTACTACATCAACCTTTCTAGAGCGAAAGAACTCCGGATCTGCCAGTTCAACTTCGTGTGGAAAATTCCATCCGTTAGTCCGCACTGTAGCTGTATGCAAACCAGCTGTGACACTCGGTAGAACCGGGAACTCCATAGACCTTGAGTCTGATATTCTGGGCTTGATAATAGCAGCTATCTTGCGTGTGACTTTCGTGGTGGTTTGACCATGACCATGGATCGAGATGTCCACCTTTTGGCTAGAGACCTTCACCTGCTCAGACTTTCGGAAATGAAATTACATTCCGAGGCAGAGTCGAGCAGAGCGCGAGCAGGATAGCGTGATCCATAATTGTCTTTAACTATAACAACTGCAGTTGCCAGGAGAATATGGGAAGACTTACCCTTGGCCATATTAGAGGAAACTGATCCCGTTGCCCGCGAGGTTGGCGACTGTTGAGCTGGAAGTGATGAATTCTGCTTAGCGCCCTCATTCAATGTTCCAGTGTCTGATGAGCTATGGTTCGAGCTTCGTCCTTCTGCATTGAAACCCATAACCGTATGTGGGTTGAACTTAATCCTAGAATTAAAAAAACCCAGATTAATCCACCTAGCGGTGATGGTGCCTTTCTCGTTTTTTTTCGAGTAATTAATTTCTATAAACTTTTGGTATAAAAAAAAATTTGGCCATAACTTCTGAGCCCATAGTCCGATCCGGCCAATTTTCAATACGAAATAATGGGACAGGATTCTGCGTCGAATGCAACTTGTTGCGAGCAAATCCGTTTAAGATAAGTGCCTGAAAAATGAGTGAGAATTTTGTATGTGTATCTTATGTAAAAAAAAAATGAATTTTGGCCATAACTTCGAAGTTCATAGTCCGTTCTTCAATACGAAACAATGGGACAAGATTTTGCGTCGAATAAAACTTATTGCGAGTAAATCAGCTAAGAGTAAGTACCTAAAAAGTGAGTGAGAATTTTTCTTGTGAACAAATATATTTTGGCCATAGCTCCGAAGCCCATAGTCTGATTGGGCCAATTTTCAATACGAAACAATGGAACAAGGTTCCGCGTCGAATGCAACTTGTTGCGAGTACATCGGTTAAGGATAAGTGCCTGAAAAATGAGTGAGATTATTTTGCGCACACACATACACACACATACATCACCTCATTTCGTCGAGCTGAGACGATCGGTATATAACACTATGGGTCACTCCGGGACTCCTATAAAAAGTTCGTTTTTGGAGCGAACATATAACCTTTACGTATACTTTGTATACGAGATAGGCAAAAATGAATTTTGGCCATAACTTCGAAACCCATAGTCCGATATGTCCAATTTTCAATACGAAACAATTGGGCAAGATTCTACGTCGAATAAAACTTGTTGCGAGTAAATCAGCTAAGAATAAGTGCCTAAAAAGTGAGTGAGAATTTTTCTCATAAAAAAATATATTTTGGCCATAATTCCGAAGCCCATAGTCCGATTGGGTCCAATTTTCAACACGAAACAATGGGACAAGATTCCGCGTCGAATGCAACTTGTTGTGAGCAAGGATTGTTGTTGGTTATTGAGAATTTTTCTTATAAAAAAATATATTTTGGCCATAATTCCGAAGCCCATAGTCCGATTGGGCCAATTTTCAATACGAAACAATGAGACAAGATTCCGCATCGAATGCATTTTGTTGCGAGAAAATCCGTTAAAGATAAGTGCCTGAAAAATGAGTGAGAATTTTGTACGCGTTTCTCATGTAAAAAAAATAATTTTGGCCATAACTTCGAAACCCATAGTCCGCTTAAACAGACCCATAGTCTGTTTAATTTTCAATACGAAACAATGGAACAAGATTCTGCGTCGAATGCAACTTGTTGCAGGCAAATCGGCTAAAAGTAAGTGCCTAAAAAATGAGTGAGAATTTTTCTTGTCAACAAATGTATTTTGGCCATTACTTCGAATCCCATAGTTCGATTCGACCAATTTTCAATACGAAACAATGGGACAGGATTTCGCGTCGAACGAAACTTGTTGCGAGCAAATCGGTTAAGGATAAGTGCCTGAAAAATGAGTGAGAATTGTGTACGTGTTTATCATGTGAAAAAGTGGATTTTGGCCATAACTTCGAAACCCATAGTCCGATCTGTCCAATTTTCAATACGAAACAATGGGACATGATTCTGCGTTGAATGGAACTTGTTGCGAGTAAACCAGCTAAGAGTAAGTGTCTAAAAAGTGAGTGAGAATTTTTGTCGTAAATAAATATATTTTGGCCATAACTCCGAAGCCCATAGTCCGATTCGGCCAATTTTCAATACGAAACAATGGGACAAGATTCCGCGTCGAATGCAACTTGTTGATAAGTTAATGATAATGATAAGTGCCTGAAAAATGAGTGAGATTATTTTGCGCACACACATACACACACACATACACACACACACACACATACACACACATACACACACACATACACACACACATACACACACACATACACACAGACATCACTTCAATTCGTCGAGCTGAGTCGATCGGTATATAACACTATGGGTCTCCGGGGTTCTTATGAAAAGTTCGTTTTTGGAGCGAACATATAGCCTTTACGTATACTTTGTATACGAGAAAGGCTAAACAATAAAGTTAAAAAAAAATAAACATAACCGTATGATGTCTTGCCTTGCATTGTCTAAAGCTGTACTTCGAAGAACATTCTCTAGTGATGTGACCTCCCTTTAGACAGTTGCGACGAAGAGAATGATTGCGGAGAAAAGATTCTCTGTTGGATATCGGCATCTTCAAAAAACAGAACAAATGTGCAAGCCGTGAATCTCCGGACAGGCTGGACATTTTGAATCGTTGTATAGCAACGCATTGTGACACGCTCTTTGAAAGATTGGTTTTCGTTTTTCCTGTGATACAGTGTCACGTCTCATATCTGGCCTCGGCGGCAATGATTCCAGTTTCTGAATTCGACGATGGAGAAATTCAAGCAAATCCTCCACTTCTTAGTGGACGAAAAGTCCTCCCAACCACGCCTGGTTGAAGGATCCAAACGAGAAATTAGCAACTCCACCAACAGTTAAACCATGTATTGGACTGCCGAAGCCAATTGATCTAGATTCTGAACAGACCAGTCGAATCCTTCTACTAATCCTTGCAGTTCACCGACGGATTCCTTCGCAAGATAGGCGAGCACTCACACCTGCACCTGCATCGTTTCCTCAGAAGTTTACTATTATTGTAACGTTTGAGCAAGACGTCCCACGCAATTTGGTAATTGCCTCCAGTGATTTGAAGTGGATCGAGTAGAGCCTTCGTCCAACAGCTCTTCGTCCAACAGCCTTTGAGATAATGCAATTTTTCAACTGGGTGAAGATCAGTTTTGTGGGGCATCAATGAAGTGTACATGTTCCTGAAGCTCAGCCACTCATCAGTATTTCCGTCGAAAGATTGCAGATTTATCTGTGATAGCCATCACACCGCGTACCGGAAGCCCTCGTAAAGATTGGTTTTAAATGCTGCTAGTAGCCAATGCTGCCAGCTTGTCTAGGAGAAACGATTTCACATCATAGAAGTTGAACGGATTGTCCTTGAGAAAAGCTTTACTTTCCTCAAATTCTGCTTGTGCTTGTAGCTCCCAACAAGTTTCGTTGATAGACTGTCATAATTCTTCGAGGCGCGCATTACGAACATTGACTGACGAACTGACTGTTATTTCCTCCTTGAATTCGTTAACAAACCGTCGGATATTACCAAATGTGGTGCAAAGTCCTCTAAGCCTTGCCGATAGTGTCTTCAACGTCTTTGAGTCCTTGGAAGTCATGAATTGTGAATTGTTTGTAAATTGTAAAAATAAACCTAATGTAATTGGGTCGGAATACGGCCGGGTTAATATACGTTGGGAATGAAAGTAGCTTCTTTTTGCCAATGAAATTCTGGCAGTAAATAGGTATGAATGAGGACAATATTGAAAGAAAGCTTTTGCGCTTCGGCACGCCGTTATTAACTTTGTACGTACTATTCCAGATGTTTCATGTGCCACTAAAAATCGAAGTAGAATTTACTAGGCTGCACTTAACCAACCTCTCGTTTCAACTTTCAAACTGTTTTCAATTTTTAAATTCATGTGCATTATGAAGTTATGCATGAATCGCCAGCCTCATGGAATTCACTCTCGTTCTCCAGGCTTGACGTAAGTAATAGGCGTTAGCACAGTTTCTCCGTATCATAATTTTAAGAATACTATATTTATTATATGAGGGTTTTAAAACTAGGAAATTATATTTTCTGTTTTTCATCAAGTTTTTCGGACCAGACGACCAAACACAAAACACCATTAGAAAATGTGAATCGATAAACAACCTTACCGTCCATCATTTTATTCAAGATAATGGCACTAAAATCGGAAACAGAATTCTCCCCGACATGTCTAAGCCATTTTGAAAAGCTTTCCCAGATCAGAAACAACCCATCCCGTGTCCCATTGATCCAAATATGTTCTTCAGTGAGAGACAGCTCCGGATTTGAGTTGGTAGTAAAAACCGTAACCGATTTTAGAGGACTCGTTCGGTCAGTTATTTTATTATTTGTCACATGTATGGAGATCAGTACTTGTGTGATGTTTTGGTACTTTGGACAGTTTTCTTTGAGTAAATAGAGCATATTCAAATTAGGGTTTAGCCACCATATGTATGTTATTTTTTTTTTGAAGAGTCGGTAGCCCTTGCAGTGTTTTGAGCAATTTGTGTTTATGCGAAAATATGTGTTGGGGATTTTAGAATCTGTTTGAGTCCTTCTTTATCTGTCGGAACCTCACTGAGTTCGGAAGTACAATACTAGCCACCATTTTCAAAACCTGTATGGGCAGAAATAGCGTATAGATCCTTGCTTCTAAGTTGACTCAACGAATTGACAGTGTAAATATGAGAAATAAATAAATTGCTACCATTAGCGTTATCTTAGTGATGGCAAATCAACTTAAAACGAATTTATTTCTTTGTAAAGATACTGAAAGCGAATGTTGGAGTTGTTCAATTGAACTCATCCTAATTCGGCAGTTTCGGAATGGCTTAGACGGTTTATGTTTTTTTTTCATGCGGATCCTTTTAAGACAGATATAGTCTTTGTGCCACCACTGAGACGCCATCAGAATGCACATTCCGATAGACTTCCGGGAGAAAAGCCTTCGCGGCATCGATAACGTTGAGCCAGTAAGCGAAAATGTCGAGACGAACTTATGGGTGCTGAAAATGACTTGAAAAATAATAGAAGAGCAAATGTTCTCAAGATAAAAATTGTAATGATATATAATTAGGATGTTCTGAATCTTCTGAAGTAAACATCGTATGTAGTTTTCTTTCTGATTTTAGAAAAGTGGAAAAATCTGTTTGAACAAAATTACACGTCAAAAGCACTTTTTAAATGTGCGAATCTACAGAAGGCAGATTAATAATAAATTATAAACTTTTTATCCAATTATGCTAAAAATTTGAAATGAATGGAGTTGCTAATGGTTAGAGTATAAAAATAACTAACAGAGTAAAAAAAAACTTCACTATAGTGGAATATATTCCATTTACTTCCACTGTAATTGCTTTGTATTAATAGATACGTATTTCGTTTTCAATTTGAAAACTTCTTCAGTGTTTTGTTATTGACTTTGTATCAATAACAAGCGATAACAAGACGTGTTGTTAGATTGCATGAAACGGTCCGCGATTTTATAGCAACGAAGTGAGTGCTTGTGTTAGGAATCATAAAAATTGCTTATAGTGCGATAATATATTGGAGACTCTAACGCGACACACAAATGATTTGTTGACGTATTTACTGCGTGAAGAAATTGACTAAATTATTACTAAATTAAGTTTAATTTTTTTGAACTGAATCATCCAAGTCATGCGTTAACTGTTCTTTCTACAATAAAAGTGTTGGACATAAGAGGGAGAAAAGGAAGAACAACGGTGTTTTGTAGAAATAACAGCATAATAATCGTCCAGATTTAGTATTTTTTCATATAACGGAAGTCGCATGTTGTGTTGAAAAATTGTTTAAAGTAAACACTTCCTTCACCAACATGTCTAATAAATGTGTGAATTCAGTGCGCGTGTGATATTATAACATCTCGCATCCAGAACGATCGAGCGATCATCGAAATTTATTTTCTGCTTTGTGCGGGTCAATACATGTGTAAGCAAGAGGAAGCATAGTGTGTGTTTGATCGTATTTTCTTCATCAGGAAGAACGATCGTGCGATCATCGGAACATTTTGTTCTGCTTTGTGCGGTCGATGAATCAATTATTTAGTGCGCGTTTGATTGTGTGTTTGTGTAACCTCGAGCAAACTACACGCTACACACGGCATACCGTTTACCAAAACGAACCCTGCTACACTCCCTTTTCCATATATCCAACATCCCAGTGATTTCTCGTGGTAGTGCAGATGACTCGTTGGCTTCCATCAAAGCGAGTTTCACGTCAACATTATCCTACCTATTTCCTAATTGACCTGCATGCGGACACGGCCGGCGCTGGTATTGCTTAAATTTGGGTCATCAGTTTTTACACATTAAGGTTGATGTTAGTCCCAAACATCATCTGTTGGTTCTTTGTGTAATTACAGCTGACCTGGCAATAACGGAATAGCAACCGTGGGCGGTCGATCATGCTCGTGCTCATGCGTATATCATGAAACTAACACATTGGGAAGTCAAAAGAAATTCCAATCAGAAAATGTCCTTGGCGGCCTGGGAATTGCACCCAGCCACCTTAAGTCTTGCTTTAAATATAGCCGATCCTCAGCGCATGTCTTAGCAAGGCACACAAAAACTGTATACTGGGTATATTAACCATTTTTTCATATAGCTCCAATAATTGCCCTAGGTATCAGGTATCAGAATGTCGGCTCAGGAGGCACGTTCTCCTCAATTTGGGAGATTTGTGCCATCGCCTTCACTGGCCTTTCTCATAATTTACCCGACGGAAAAGGAAGGAATACATTCAAAAATACATACATACGATGTATTATGTAAAACGCAATGAAACGCTCAGCATAAAATTTACTAGATAAGTCACATAATGGGAATTCATATGATATGCCATTTATAGGAAAGCCAATTATGTAGGCTCACACGCATTAAACTAGGGACTAAAGATAGGTGTCACAAAAACACTGAGGACGTAACAATGGACGAATGCCAAAGACGAAACACAGAGTGCACTGTGAAAAACGCATAATGCGAATCCATGTAGGTGACAATTTGTTGAAAAACTAAGTAAAACACATATTCATAACCCCACCCTCATTTAACCTCAAGTTGAGATTGAATAAGAGTAGCCAATTATCTCGGAGAAGCAAAAAGTCAACTACGCCATAGCTCCGGTTAGCGCAGCGAGGGCTAAATACTGTGAAGGGGGCCCTGGTGCTTCACAGGCTGCGTTAGCGGTTTGGTTCTTATTAGACCCCCCTAACCATTTATTTGTAGGCACGGTAAGCATAAAGCCGCATCACACCGAGAATTAGGGGTCACCTGTTAGTGGACTTTTACCACTGGAACAGGCAATCCGTAATTTTATTCTTAGACAGATACCCAGCTGCCGACACCACACGGCTATCTAGACTGTTCGTGGAAAGAAGTTGACATTGACTTTACGTAATGTGACCAGCAAGCGTCCTGCGAAAAGCGTGGATCTCCAAAAGTGCATTTCGCATAGATTTCGGCCCAAAAAAAATTGGAAAAATATTTGTAAGGCTGTATGAACTGTAATAAATTTGTAAAATGAAGTTGAAAAATGCAGCGTCTCGCGAAACGCGGGACGTCTGGTCACATTAACTTTACGTCAACTCTCAATGTAGCCGAACAGCCCCCGAACAGTACGTATTTTCATAGAAATTTGGTAGTTATGGGACCTATTTCTTATCTCAGAGCTTTAAACAAGTTTTTGTGTGTTACTTGGGTTACATCCCCCCCCTGGGATGTTGCCGCCACGCTGCTTAGTATTCATTCAGCATTTTCACAGTTACTAACTGCCTAGGTTTCTAAGCCCAGTTACCAGTTTTGCATTCGTATATCATGAAACTAACACATTGGGAAGTCAAAAGAAATTCCAATCAGAAAATGTCCTTGCCGGCCTGGGAATCGCACCCAGCCACCTTCAGTCTTGCTGAAGGCCGATCCTCAGCGCATGTCTAAGTAAGGCACACAAAAACTGTATACTGGCACAGATAACAGATATTGAGGCTTGGCATCCGACACGTGTGTAAACATCCGCAACCGTTAATTCGAATGTATTTTAAATTGGGACCGCGTTTGGAGATGGCTCAAGGATCATTGTTATCACAGATAACAGATGTTGAGGCTGGCATCCCATACGTGTGTAAACATTCGCAATCGTTAGTTCAAATGTATTTTAAATTGGGACCGCGTTTGGCAATCGATTGGAGATGGCGCAAGGATCATTGTTATTGAAAACGCAGCCCGATTGCGGCTGTCAAATGCATTGGCTGCGTTCGACGGTTGTAATTCAGCTGCATCCTTAGGTACTGCCGCAATCAGTTGAGTAGATGGCAGTAGTGGGCCAACGTATATCAATTCAAAAGTTTACACAGGATTTTCAATAAAATTTGTTCTAGCTTCAATGTCTGTTATCTGTGTTGTTATTGAAAACGCAGCCCGAATGCGGCTGTCAAATGCATTGGCTGCGTTCGACGGTTGTTTATCAGTTGCGTCCGTATGTACTGCCGCAATCAGTTGAGTAGATGGAAGTAGTGGGCCAACGTATATTAATTCAAAAGTTTACACAGGATTTCCATAAATTTTGCCTAAATATCTGCTATCTGTGATACTGGGTTTATTAACCGTTTTATCACACAGTTCCAATAATTGCCCTAAGCCAGTGATCCCCAAGGTGCGGACCTTCAAGCCTTTTCCTGCGGCTCACGACTACATGTGGCCAAGTGATAAGCATTATATGACAGCAACAACTCTTTATCGTTCCCAATATTTTGTTGTACTCGGGAATCTGTCTAGTTCACATTATTCTGATGTTCAAAACATGATTTATAACGGTAATAGTTTTATCATTATGATTAAAGAAATTCATAACCTCATACCCAGATATTTGTAGCTCGACAGCAAACATACTTTGATGTTATCAACCCGGTTTATGATAGTAGCAAATATGTAATTATCCGCAGATTTGAAGGAACTAAAGGTTGAACTACAGGTAAAAATAATGACGTCATAAACTGCTCCATAATAAGAAGGCTTGTTTCAAATAGGTTAGGTTTAAGCGAAATTGAACTGAAATACTGTTGGATTTTTACTTCCAGAAAATACGTTGTTTATCAACTATGGATTCTGTTCAAAATACCATTAGAATTCTTTTCAAAATCACAAACATATTCTGTTCAGAATCTTCAAACGGATTTTGTTCAGAATCCCATCAGATTATTTTCAAAATCTCAAACAGAATACTAATCGGACTCTATTCAATATAACAAACAAATTCCGAAAGAATTCTGGTCTGAATCTCGATCGGAACTCAGTTCAGAATCACGAACGGATACTCTTTAGAATTCCAAACGGATTTTGTACAGTGTTCCGATCGGATTCTTTTTAGAATCTCAAACGAATTTTGCTCAGAGTGTTGAGTGGAGGTTGCCTCTTAGGATCTCTAGCGAATGCTGCTAAGTATCACATATGGGATTTTTCCTTTCAGAACCCTTCGTAGAATGAAAAGTCCTTTCAAGTACATATTTTTTTTAAGCACAGGAATAAAATATTAAGTTCAAATATACATTATTTTGTAATATGTAATATGAACTGAAAAACAAAAGTGGCAAATATACTGTGGTCCGCTTCAACAGCTCGAAAATTATATGCGTCCCGTGATAGTAAGCATGCTGGGGACCACTGCCCTAAACTTCTTCTCAATATATAAATCGATCCTTTTCAATAACTAGACGAAGGTAAAGTGACAATCCAGTGATGAAAAAAAAAACTTTTGTTTGGTAATATAGAACGCTTGTGTAAGATTTTAAAGGAACAAATAAAAACAAAAATAAATCGACCTTCGAATTCAAAGAGAATCGCTCATATGAAACAGGCTCCAACGAAAACCATTGAGAAAAACACTCCAATCTAAATCGCGTCTTCACATGACGCACCAGAGGTGGTCTAGGTCTTTCCGCTTTTCATCCGCTGCGCTTATTTTCATCAGATTGCGCGAATAGAGGAATTTCCTATATGGCAGGCGTGCTGCTGCCCCTCCCGGTCCCGGAGAACTGACGTTCATCCCCAACCGTTGCGTTGTTTTGATATTCACTCAGTAACTCACTCACTCGGTCGGTAAACTTTTCCTTTACAGTCTTCCCCCCGTTGTTGGTGTCATCATCACCGCCGTTGGCCATAATATTGCAATGTTGTTTTAGATGTTTTCCCCTCAATGGCCTCGGAGATCTTCAAATCATTCGGCGTTCTGGCATTTTGTTTTTCCTCGCATTTTCTCCTTCCTCCATACGAATGCCCAACTCTTGGTGTCTACTCCATAAGTGCAGATTTACGTGTGCAGCTACACACACAACTCGAGAGCAACTCGTTGAATTAATATTTTATTCCAAATAGAGTAGATTTCCGTTTTTTGCAACACAATCTCGTAAAGCGCATTTTAGACTATTAATCATGAAAAGAAGCTCGAGCGAATAATCTAATTATAAATAATGCATTGTATTACAATTCAAAATTCTGAACAATATGTAAAATAAATGCAATGAAAAAACGGGAAGGCACTGTATACGCACTCCGTCCATCTTAGATAGTTTCATGGTTGGGGTGTGGCGTCGCCTGGCTGCGGAAGGAGAAGTGCTTTCCATCCTCAAAGAAAAACAGAATCTCGTTGAAGATGAAGGAGTTTCGAGGAAAACATCCATCTGTTACGGAGAGCTAGCTAATGTCTACTTGCAGCGGAGTTATAAATAGTTACTAATCGGAGAGGATGGATGGACTCGGCACGGACGAACGGACGTGGGGAGGCTGCAATCGTTGAATGAAGTCCGAATATTTTCGGATTGATGCTGTACTGCCGCGATCACATGGTTCAACCGGCGAGGCGGCGGCGGCGATGCTGATTTGCGGTTCAAACCGGTTGAGGTTTTGTGGGGTGTAAAATCTGCGATGACAGATTCAGCGTCCTTGAATTCCTCGTGGAAAGATAAGATTGTTCCAATTCAGAGTTGATATACAACAGCGGATTTGTCGACGCGGGTGATATCGTAATTCAGTCGCCTCTCATCGCCTGCGAAATACGTAATTGTTTCACATTTGAATATGGGGCAAGCGTCATTTAACCACGGGTCGGCGTTTTGACGCGATCGTAGAGGGTGATTAAAAAAACGCAGTATCAAAATTATTTGGGCCTGACGTCTTTCATTATTTTGCGCGTAGACGAAATGACGACTTTCGTATGATTAGTTCTATTATTTTTGTCGACCAAACTTTCTGAATAGCGATTCTTCTCTTGACATGCAGCCCAAATTTGTACACTATGACCCTGTACACCCATTGTCAAAATCAGAACGAAACCTGCGAAATCCGTATTTTTGTCAAGTATTATTCGCGGAAAAAATCAACTTTAATCAGATACGATTTCTATTCGCATCAGTAACTTAATATTTTGCATTTTGTCTGTTCAATACACACATCGATCTCTTCCGGAAATATCGCTTCAGTGTTTTGATGAACATTTGACATCACCAATGGGACATATTGAACCATCACTGAACGAAATATATTCAAGCTCGAGTTCACCGACTGCCCTGGCACGTTAAACTTGACAGTTTGGAAAATTACCATTCCCATTACTGATTTTATGGCGGATGCCCGAGTTGACACCGCATCTCACTGGCCACCGAGATGGGGGGGTTTTATTTTAATCCAAATTATTTCGGTGCACAACAAGTGCAAGCATTTCCCACATAGCCAACACTCAATACCCGTTGATCCTCCACATAAAACTTCGCTGCTGCAGTGTGGCACATAGTAACTGACTTTTATTGCATCCCATCAAAGATGCAGTCATCGGCCTGGGTGTTCGTCAGTTTTCCACATCCCACCGCACCGTCGCACTTGTAGAATTCGGGCAGAACAGTGCCGAACAATTTCTCTAATTTCGTTGGGACGAAGATGCGGCTACGGTGAGTTTCGTCCCCGTAGGATCAACGAAAAGCGCGTTGACCGCAAAATGGTGTTCTGCTGCACAGGCACGGATGAAAGGAACTTTTGTGCCATCATGTCGCTTGTATTGGCTTTCACAGAGGCATCATCATGCTTTGAGAAAAGGAAACATTCTTGATAGAGCTTCCTTCCGGAATGTGAATGGAAGATGCCTTGTGAATGGGATATTTCCAAGCAGAGGCATCGAAGAATGGGAAGTTGTCGTCTTCTGTTTTTTCGATCCAAGATGAAATTCTTTAAAATGGAGATTTTGTGTTGTTTCTTGTCTCGTGCAATTTTTAAATACTTTGCTACATTCTGCTAACATCGAATGAGTAGTTTCATATTTTCTATGTTAGTAAAAAGCATGAATAATTTAAAGTGTTTCGACAAATCCATAAATATTTGCATAAATATTCAAAGTTATCCTAAGATAATATTCTGCTGTTAGTTTATTGACACCGGCAAAGGCAAAGCGAATCGCTTTCATCCACATTTTTATTCAGTACGTGCCGGTCTTTGACCGAGAACGCACAATGTCAGATGTCGGATAAAACAAGCAACAAGCTGTAGTGACAAATAAATGATACCTTCTGAATACAGATTAGCTAAGGGAGTGTTTTGAGCTTACTTTGGCGTAGTGGGCCGCAACATTTTTTCTGTTTTCTTTCAATTTGTTTTGGTACTTACCCACATTCCATTCAGCTAAATTTTTCCATTTACTTCTGCTACGTAATATTGCACATGTGGTGCATGGGGAATGCCCCAGCTTCGGGAGGGTGGCAATAGAAGGTGGTCGGCAGTAGTAATAGTGCGAGTGGTCTCCATCGGCAGCAGTGTTTTTAGGTGTAGTATGCCGACCCAACAAACATTTCAGGTGGGTAAAGCACTTATATGACCAAAAATAGTCTTCTTCAGCTAAGACAAAATTGTTTGTTGGGGAGTTACTCAAACATAAAAATTTTCGACATTTACCCCATTTTTACAATTCTTACGATTCGCCTAATTTATCCATTGTTCTGAATTTGTTGAAGTCGTCTCGAACAAATTTGTTCGAATCGAACCGCCAAGGACCTTTTACAGACCTGGATCATAGTGGACTGACTTGAACCTTAACGAACATTCACAGTCCTTCGCAGTCTTTGGCGAACATTCACTGATCTTCCTGGGCCTTCAAGAGTTCTTGTGAACCTCTATCAATCTTTGAATACCTTTGATTACCTATACGGATATTTGAAGATCATCTTGGACCTTCGCGTACTTTCGCGGATCTTCGCCAACTTTCAAAAAAACTCTACAGATCTTTGCGGGCCTTTTGGGATGCAGTATGGGAAGCAAGCCATGCTGATCTAGGATAGGATGTGACAAGTAGTCATTAAAAATCGTACCGATTTTCTGTCACAATCGTACCGGTTGCTGATTGGTTGAAAATGACAATCGATTACTTCGATTGGTGGCGGCGCGTTTTTCGAAGGGCAGCATATTGTTAGTTTGGCCGTGTTGCAAGTTTGTAAAGTTGATATTAAGCAAAACTCGTAAATGTTTGAGTTCCAGTTTTTTGGGCCAAAATTAGTTTATATTGAACTGTAAACGCCATATAAATTTATTTAAAGGGTTGTAAAGGTTTGAAACTGTTGATTTTAAGCGTTATCATTCACCTTTCTGTCATTGTCGATCTCAAAGTCATATTTTCGTTAGCAAAAACTTCTCTCTGTTAGTCTTTCGTTTCTCTTACATAAATAATGGATTGAACAGAAAGAAAAACTTCAAGTTTTGATACATGATATTTGGAAGATTTTGTAGCTAGCTGGCTTGGTAGTCATATGGCTACTGCTTCTGCCTTATACGCCTTATACGCAGGAGGTCGTGGGTTCAATCCCAGGTCCGTTCCATTCTACTACTTTGTATCTTTCTCTATATTTCACATGTTATAGCAATCGCTAGAACTGGAAATGGACTTCCATACCGTTTCCATTACTATTCCTATACCTTCAACTTGAGTATTCTAACAGTAATCTTTATAGAAATGAACTATAAAGCTCGTTTCCTACATCCAATTAGAAATTTCATCAGTTGCCTTCTCCTATCTATCACATTGGCAGCTCGTTAACCAAGACGAACCTCTGCCTCTCGGAACCTAACCCAAAAATTCCAACAAATTCCGCATGAACTCGTGGCAAGTGCAGAGGTATATTCGGCTTGCAGTGGGCGAGTGATTGTATCATCATTTCCTCCCACTTCCCTACATTGACTTGCATTCTGACGTGGCAGGCGCCAGTATGACCTAACAAATGAGATCACCAGTACTTGTACATTGATGATGTGTGCTAGTCCCAAGCAAACATCTGTTGGTTCCCTGTGCAAGAACAGCTGATCTGGTCATAATGGAGTTGCAACTACGAGCAGTCAATCAAGCTCAAGCTCAAGCATGATATTTGGAAGATTTTGTAGCAAATTAATTTGGATGCACTGGCGACCACCTCGTCAGAGCAACCGACTAAAAAACAACAAGGCAGTTTCAATTGAGTTGTCACATCCTATCCTAGATGCTGATGCTCAATGACACGGACACAGCTCGTCAGCACTTGAGGAGAAAAAGAACAACCCAAGCAACCTCTGGATCGCCAGAATAAACGGACGGAGATTGTCAATAAATAAGGGCCAAGTTATAGTGAAGGCTGTCTCCATAGTTATGGGAAACCAGTGCGATATTAAAATCGGTGTGCTTGATAAGCGTTTAACAACCTCATCCATGGTTCAACTTTTTTGATTACAATACTTTGGGTCCAACGGACGAAACCGAATTGGAGTAAGCTTTGTAGGAGATGCGTCACTAAATAGAGGTGTGCACTGGTCCAAAAATCATGGGCGGTGGCTTTTCGGCGTAACAGACCAATTTGACGGAACGACGTTTTCGTCCATTTCGGCCAAATGGGTTAAATTATCTATCGGCCAAAGAACCAAATCGGTTCGAATACCATTTGGCCAAATAACACGTTAAGTCTAAAGTTATATAGCCGAATTCCATTAAGTCGAATTGAAAGTTTAGCCGAAACGGTTATTAGGTCGAAAATGTCATTTGACCCGAAGTCGTATGGCAGAATAGGTCATATGGTCAAAAATGCTATTTGGCCGAACGGCCGGATCATACGGCTAAAAAATATCATTTCCTGAACGGACCAAAGGGTTAAAATGTAGACCCGTTTGGTCAAAAAACATTTTCAGCAAATCGGCTTTTTTTTTTTTAACTATGCCATTCCGGCCTAATGATATTTTCGGCCAAATGACCGATTCGGCACAACAACTTTTACGATAGTTAATATGTAGTTTAGCTGAACGACACTTCCATCCGTATATCCATTTCGACCAAATAACTTTCGGACAGATGGGCTTCGAACTACATGACGAACTACGCCCAAACAGCTTTCGGTCGAATGAGGATACGGAGAACATCGTTTAAGAAAAAGATTTCAACGAGAAATTCTTCGGAATGTGTATAATAAATTATTTGGAGCATCAACAAGAAAGGATGCAATGCAATGTTATAAATATATAACTGATATTAAACTGAAACTCAACACAAGACATAGGAAAAGATTTAGTTAATCGCCTGTAAATAATCAACGCTAAGCTCGAATGGCACACTTGTGGTCGTTTCGGTTGCTCATGAATAAGAAAACGATTACATATATTGAACAAAACATAAGGTGAAACGGTTTCTAATAATCTTATTTTTCTTCTTTATTTACAGGTAACTGGATCCAACATATCAGCATTTATCTACCATGATTGGAAAGAGCATTATACAAGGTTTATTTTATTGAATTTGACACAATATAAATTTGATCAATATGAATCCAAATCTTAAAATTGCATTTTCGTGGAACAATCTATTTATTCAAACAAAAGTTGACATTCCGTAGCAGTATTTTCTGTTTGCTGACAAATAGCCACACTGTGAATTATTCCATTGAGCGTCAGATATAATAATGCGGGCCGCTATTCCCGGAATGATTCATTCATTCGCACAAAGCAGGGGTGGCATTGTGCATCTCGATTCGAACGTAATTCTATCGAGTCAAACAAGTTTGGCATTACGGGCTTCCATTCGATCTCGAAAACGACTCATCGTTCGAGTATGATCGAGGAGGTACAAGAATAACGAGATGTTTTGGCATTATGGACACTCGTTAGCACACTGAAAAACGACTCAAGTCGAATGAAAAACACTCGTCACCTTTATAGCTTTCGAATGTTGTTCGAGAGTTATTTCTTGCTGAAAGATTTTAATTATATTTGTTATTATTTATCTACGGGAAGAGAATAAATGTTTTATTATTGTCTCTTGAGGATAAGAATGTCATTATTACCTAATATTATAGTTTCCAGATAATATGCAATCTCTAATTATCTCGAAATCAGCGTAAAAACGACTTCAATTAAATCGGTTTCTTTAGATTTTCACGTATTTTTTTATTTCGATGAATCGTGTGAAAAATCTATGAGGAAAATCTGCGTAAAAATAGATGAGTTAAATAAAAAAAAACGCGCATGAGATGACCCAAGTACATTCAACTAAAATACATGGAAACATCAAAGTAATTTATTATCGAATCCTTCTTTAGCTTTAAATTATTTAGCTCAAATTTGGATCTGTGGCATACACTCGAATGAACATAAAACTTATAATTTGGGTCGTAACAATATCTCAATTTACAAAACATGTCGTATAGGCATAATGTTTTAATCGGTTGCAACTCAATAAATAATATTGCTTTTTAAAGTAATTTCGCCCAATTTGCTTGTTTATAAATTAACTGCCAATTCATGCCCTGAAGGATGCCTTTCCAACAGGCAACATGCTACACGCAGATGAAATTACTCTTATTCTCTCTGTTTACTCACATTCGCCATGCGCTGAAGGTTGTCTCTCCAGCGGGCGGCATACTAAACACGGAGACAGCTATCTCTTATTCTCTCTGTTTACATTTCGTTTGACAGAACATACTCGATTGAACTAGTACAGCACCATTCGAAATCTTGTACTGCGACTGAATGAAGTCGAACGAAATAGATAATGCCGCAATTTTTTCGAAACGAATCCAAAAACTTACGAATCGAGTGATTCGATTCGAGATGCGCAATGTCACCCCAGATTCTTTACTCGACTTTGTCGTGACCCGATTGAGATTTCTAGTCTCGACTGTTCGTCGCAACAATACTCAGAAAACTGATTCTAAATTTCTTAGGTTCTGTCTCATTTGGAGAATTCAACTGAAATTAAACTTTAAAGTGACATTTCAATAATTATCGAATAACCCTGCACGCAGAGCAAGATTACTTTTGACATATATTGAATCATTTTTCATCGATGTCTTATTGGAATTGCAGGTCAGCACCAGCCATTCGCACTGTGGGGAAAAGGGTGCCCATTGATCGAAAAATTTACTATCTCAAATTTTTCTAATTTATATATCATATGAAAGTATATCCAGTATTCTGCGCTCGATAATGGCGGCCGAATGAGTGCCTTTTTGATATTCATGAGGTAGAAAATATTTACATATTTTAATCAATATAGGCCTTGATTCAATGAAAAACATTCCCTAGCAGCACACATGTTCCATATTGGTTTCTGCAACTGATATGTGACCAGATTCAGTCACAATCAAGTTGCTGTAACCGTTTTTGGGTGACTTGTATTGCTCGGGTTGGCACTCATCCGGTGTCAATGAACATACAAAATGTCAAATATTTCCTTTACATTATTGATGTGTTTGGTTTTTTCTCATGCTTTTCGTAATTATTTTATTTTATTTTTAAGAAATGTGGAAACCACAAAATATCGTCCATAGTATAAAGATTATAATTAGTGTTTTTTAGGGAAAGGAAATCTGCAACCAGACACGTTGGTGATGCGATAGCCAGTGTCAGAATGGATTCAGTACGCTCGATTCATTAAAACTTTCCTTGTCACTAGCCAGTTGCATCAAGCAGCTGTTGGCTGACCGAAGGCACCTCGCTACCAACATTCCTTCACATTAAGCACACCACTTATACTGTGTGACACTTACTGATCATGAGCTCTGTTACATTTGGCATGTTACAAACCGATAATAATTGTACCGACTTATTTTTGCTGATATTTTTAAAGATGCTCACTGTCTAATCCATGTTTAGTACTCTGAAATGAAACATGCATGCAGCCAGAGTCGTGATAACAAGGAAACTAGGAAATTAAGCCTAATTGGAATTTTTATTATTAATTGTAAACTTTCAGTGAGATTATTATTTAAAACCTAGAAGCAAACGGTATGACGGCTATCTATGAATCACTTAGCTTAGCTTAGCTTAGCTTAGCTTAGCTTAGACTGACTGTACATATCAATGGTTGCTACTCCGTGATTGATCAGAACTGGTGCAAATTGCGGTATGACGGCTATCTATGAATCACGTATAAAAACTATATGCTTTGCAATTATTCATCTTGCTTGACTCTTGGTAACTCTAACGGTCGTTTTAAACATGCGCATGGGTCAGTCACTAGGCGCATCAGGTGCGATTAAATTATTTGGTTGCCGAGTTGGTGACGACCCAAGTAACCAAAAGTTCCTTTAAGAGTACATTTTACGCTTAATCAGCTTCACTGAGCTGCTTAAGCGAAAAACGTACTCCGGAACTTTTGGTGGAGACTCACTGAATTGGATTTTTATCCATTCAGAAGAGAAAAGATTGTTGGTTTTGGGGGAAGACGTTGCTGATCGCTTGATAAGCCGTTCGAGAAGCATCAAAAAAGGAGAATAAGCATTTTTGGTCGAAGAACAGCACATTTTGGTGACGGTTGAGTTGAGCTGTGAAGATTTTTTTTTTTTCGAAGTTCCAACTGGAAAGATTTTGAGCTATTTTGGCCAAGCCTCGAGTGGGTCATTCAGAATGAAATTCGCGTGCAGCTGAAGTACAGGTGATCAGCGGTAGTAGTCCGCATATCCGGAGGTTGTAATTTGCTAGTTAGGTTCCCATGATCCGACAGTTCACCGGCGTCCGAACGTCCTAAGACCCGGAATCCCATAATTTGTTGAAAACCCACCCCACAGACTGCCGTTGGCTCTAAATCAACAGCACCCAGCAGTCCAGGTTTTGCTGCCGGAATCCCTCTGAAACGGAGCTGTGTTATCTCTTATAAAGCAGAAGATTGCTTGTAAACTTGCAGTTATCCTAAAAATATAATAAAAAAAAATGCATGAGAAAATTACCAAATCCTTTTTGTACACAATGGAAAATATTTGACAATCGTTTGATTGTTGATACCATATGAGTGCCAATGTTTTCCAAAGAATCAAGACCTACATTGGCGCCAGTTATGAATTTCACTAGTCCAGTTCGCTGAGTGTACATAGAATCTATTTTTAAACTTCCGTCGAGGAACGATTCATGATATACTTCGCCAACCTTATTTGCACACAAAAAGATTTCGCCGCAGACGAGAATTGAACCTAGCCCTCCACCAAATCTAGCACTATTCGACCGACGCGCTAGCCATCTGGACTAAACACCACATGAGAGAAGCAGTGAGAAAGGCGTAAGATTGCCAATCCAGAGCTGGCGAGCTCGATTCTCGGACCGGTCTAGGATGTTTTTGAGTGGGAAACATTCTCGGCTCCCTGGGCATAGTGTATCCATTGTACTTGCCACACAAGATACATATTAGGGTGCCAATAAAAATCGACTTTTCGAAATTCAACAACGGGTAGTGCTCAAAACTTTCATCACCTGAAAGTCCCCATGCAAAATTTCAGCTCAATCGGACTTCGTTAAGGATTTGACCAAAGCGGCCAAAGCGTTAAGGACCAAAGTTTGGCTTTTTTGAAAACGAATATTTCCCATTATAGAAAAATTTCGAAATCGAATTTTTATTGTTGATGCCGGAACGACGAGATCTGGTGTTACCCTGAACAAAAAAATACTTTTTGGTACTCATAGAATTTTCGAGACTTAAAAAAATTTTCGAGATCGAAATTTTTGTTTTTGATGTCATATGGCTTAGAAATGACTGAAACGTTGAGATGTAAGAAATTTGGCATTCAAAAAATCGATTTCTAAAAAAAATTCTAAGCTCCAACAATTTTCAAAGTCCTTACAAGTCCTTCAAAATTTTTTTTAGCGATAACACCGGATCTCGACGTTTTATGCATTTCTTAGACATTTGGCATCAAAAACGAAATTTGAGCTGAATTTTTTCATTGGGCCTTTTTTTTTGAGGAGATGAAACTTTTGAGCACTACCCGTTCTTGAAATTCGAGTACAAATTGGATTGAAAATGATAGCCAAATCATACTAACATTTACCTGGGCTGCAAAATGGTGGGTTGACATCAAGGAAGGAGCGCCTAACAGAGCTCTGGTTCCCACAAGTTCCTATCTCATGCTTCACGGGTCGTCCGATGACAAAAGACCGCCAGCTAAGGGTTGTGTACTAAGCTGGTAGTGCAGCCTGGGTACTGTTGTCATTCTGACATCAGCTAGAGTGAGAAGGTACGCCTCGAGTGTCTGTTCACGAGGAGGTGCGGCTCAAACAGCGTCTGCCTGATACCCAGCGGCTGATTAACGAAATGCTGTATCGCGTCAGCTATACCTAAGGTGGCAGCCCCGTCAGCGTGAGGAAGTTAACGGGATCCCGGTAAGGTAGCTTACTGAAGCCTCTCAAATACCAAAAATGGAGATAGAAGAAAAAGAGAACGTTATTTTTAGCAGCCGACCCGGCAACGAAATAAACTACAGGGGTTAGACAAAAAGGTTGAGATAGGCAAAATTTTGTCAAAGTTCAAGTCAGCATAACTTTGTGTAGAATGATCCGATTTTGATAAAATTGGGACCATCAGACGCGGAAACTCTTCTAGTATACTATCCCCATGCAAAACCTGAGATAGGTCCTTGGCCACCGGAGATGTTCCGGGTTTTCTGAGGGTATGTTAAAAACGCATTTTTTCTTTTGCTTGTCATTTTATGTGACGTTTACTGCCATCATGTTTTATGCTTTCCCCAGAAACTAGAACTAATATGCTGACCAATGCTGGCTGCAGGTCTAAAATCCATTAGGTATACGCAGAGATACGGCCATTTTCGTGAAAACGGTGCGGAATTGGCCATACACTCTGAATAAATGTCACTTTCGCAGAACATTAAGAACCTGTTACAAATTGGCCAGAGAGTCTTACAGTCCTTAAAATGTATATTTAATAAAGATTCTATATTAATCGTCTTGGGAAAACATGAATTTTGACACCATGGTTCCAGATGGTGCAAAAACCGGCTCCTTCTGGAAGGCCCTTGGGACCTGCTATAAGGGTGGCAGTGGACACTATCATTTTGGAAATATTTCTGTAATCATCGTCTCGCAAAGCCATTAAGTTAGATACTCCTATTTGCATTATTCCGATCTGTTATGATTTCATCATGTTCCTGGGACCGTTTTTACGGAAATGGCCATATATCTGCGTAGTTTCGATGGATTCTCGATCTACAGCCACCATTCGTCGGCATATTAGTTCTAGTTTTTGGACAAAGCATAAAACATGATGAAAGCAAACCCCACATAAAATGACAAGCAGTGGAAAAATGCATCTTAAACGTACCCTCGGAAAACCCGGAACATCTCCGGTGGCCAAGGGCCAATATTTGGTTCTGCATAAGGATAGTATACTAGAAGAGTTTCCGCGTCCGATGGTCCCAATTTTATCATAATCGGATCATTCTACGCAAAGTTATGCTGACTTGAACTTTGACAAAATTTTGCCTATCTCAACCTTTTTGTCCAACCCCTGTATGATTGAACCCTATTCTGGCAAATTCTTCAATTACAGCATAATCAACGTTTACACACCGACAAACGATAAACGACGACGTGAGGGACATGTTTTATTAATGTCTTGATAAAGCCTATGGAGAGTGCCCAAAGCACGACGTGCAAATTGTTAGCGGAGACGCTAACGCTCAGATCGGTAAAGAGGACTTTTTCTGTCCCATAATTGGTAGGGAGAACCTTCACTACGCTACCAATGACAATGGCCTACGGCTAGTAAATTTTGCTGCTGCCAGAGGGATGACCATCAGCAGCACATACTTTGCACGAAAGAATATCCGAAAGCACACCTGGAGACACCCAAATGGTGAAACTTGCAACCAGATAGACCATGTTTTGGTGGATGAGCGCTATTTCTCGGATTTTATCGATGTGCGGACATTCAGAGATCCTGATCACTACCTCGTTGTCAGTAAAATTCGATTACGGTTGTCAATTGTATCGAACGAAAGATCACAGCGAACGATGCGTTACAATATCCAGCGATTGTCGGCGGAAGGAGTATCAGCTGAGCACCGCCAGAAGCTCGACGAACGGATAAGTGCAATCAACGTTAGCGACAATATCAACGATCTATGGGAGGGGAGTCGATCCATGGAGCGGTGAGCACAACAACACGAGAAGTGGTAGGCACAACACAGAGGCGAGCCAGGACGGATTGGTTCGCTTTCTGCAGAAACAATATGAAGAACAAGTGATTAGCGAGGCGCAGGAAAAATTGGAGCAGGATTATATGCGGAGGTTTTATGAGCCTGTCAATGACGTGCGGAGAAGACAGCGCCATCTCCCGTCATGTGCAACGACCAACAAGGAAATTTGCTGACAGATAAAACCGAAGTGGCTGCCAGGTGGAAGCAGCACTTTGACATTTTGTTGAATTGTGGAAGTGACGGTGCATCGGTGGACAGAATAGATATTAGCGACTATGGACTAGCTGTGGAGTCACCTACAGTAGATGAGGTTAAAAAAGCTGTTAAAGAGCTGAAAAACAATAAGGCAATAAGGACCAGCTTCCGGCTGAACTTCTTAAACATGGCAGTGAGCACCTTTATGAAGTTCTGCACCATATTATGTCGAAAATATGGGAAGACGAGGAAATGCCTGCTAGCTGGTTGGACGGCCTCATTTGCTCTCTCTTTAAGAAAGGGCACAGACTGGAGTGCGCCAATTACCGAGGAATAACCCTCCTTAATTCGGCGTACAAAATTATGTCCCGTATTATGTTCAACAGATTGAGACCGCTTGAAGAGTCCTTCGTCGGCGAAAACCCAGCAGGTTTTCGTGAGGGCCGATCAACAACGGATCAAATGTTTACCCTGAGACAAATCCTTGACAAATTCCGGGAGTACAACTTGCAGACACATCACCTGTTTATTGATTTCAAGGCGGCGTACGATTCAGTGAAACGGAATGAAATATGGCAAATTATGCTTGAACATGGTTTTCCGGCGAAACTGATACGGCTGATTCGTATAACGTTGGACGGATCGAAATCAAGTGTAAGGGTTGCGGATGAAATATCGACGTCATTTGTTATCTTAGATTGATTAAAGCAGGGTGATGCACTCTCGAATCTACTGTTCAGTATAGCGCTCGAGGGAGCGATTAGGAGAGCTGGTGTGCAAAGAAGCGGTACCATTATCACAAGGTCGCATATGCTCCTGGGATTTGCGGACGGTATCGATATTATCGGGATTGATCGCCGTGCCGTGAAAGAGGCTTTTGTGCCTTGTGCCTCATAGGGAGACCGCGAGGATTGGACTTACAATAAATACCAGCAAAACGAAGTACATGGTCGCTGGCAATAAACGTGGGTTCTAGTGGTGGTAGCGGCGAAATGGTGCTGGATAGTGAAAAATTTGAAGTGGTAGAAGAATTCGTGTAGCTTGGAACATAAATGACGTGCGATAATTATGTACCCGCGAGGTGAAAAGGCGTATTGCAGCTGCAAATACGGCTTATTACGGACTTCGTAACCATCTTAAGTCCCGTAGTCTGCAAACGAAAACAAAACTCGCGCTGTATACTACTCTGATTCTTCCGATGGCTTTACACGGCCATGGAACATGGACGTTGAAGGAGGCTGGTCGGAGAGCTTTCAGAGGGTTTGAGCGTAAGGTGCTGCGGACAATACTCGGCGGTAAACAGGTATCTGGCAGCGTCGAATGAATCACGAGTTGTACTAAGTGCTGAATATTATTAAGCTTATACAACACGGCAGACTACGGCAGGCTGGACACGTTGTTCGTATGCCGGAAGATCGTCAAACGACGATAATATTTAGTAGAGAACCAGGAAGAGGCCGCAGACTTCGTGGAAGGCCGCGTACACGATGGCTTTTTGCAGTTGAAGAGGACCTGAGGGCGCTCAATGTTCAGGACGACTGGAAGCGATTGGCCCAGGATCGAGTCCAGTGGAGAAGGATACTCTATTTGGTGTAGGTTCATCGAAGAGCTGTAGCCCATCAAGTAAGTAAGTAAGTATGTACTAACATTTACCTATTGTGAGTTTGTTTTGCAAATTGTTAGAACTTTGGACTATCTGAACTATGACCCAAAATTTAAAAGAAAGCCAAAAGTTAAATGTTTACCTCGGATCTGATGATCTGATGATCTGATCTGACAAATGAGCGTGCGACCCGTCAATTTAAACTGCATCCGTGTTTTGGAGCAAATATTCATTATTTAAGTCTTTCAATTTTGCGAACGTCTTTGATTGCTAAGAATTGATATTTTTCCCTATACCATTTTGACTCAAATCGCGAACAGACTCACACGCCTATAGCACGCGTCACATGGAGATTTGTTTCAAACATTTTGTTATGATTGCATAAATAAACGAATTTTATCGGCAGGCGTACATATCGTAAGGACATTAGAATTGTCAATCAAAAAGATAACGTTGAAATTTTGTGCGTTTATGGTGGTATACGGAATTTGAGCTTTGATTCGGAATCTGATCCAATTTTTACTATGCGTGTTCGGCATTTAAAACAAGGTTTGGTAGAATAAAATCATTCAATATCGATAGTTACATTCACTAAAACATGATTACTAAACGCTTATGTAAAAGCTACATTCTTTGTTACTCGAAGGAAGCAGTTGATCTATTAAAATATTCAAATTCTTGCGCCATTAAGTAAAACATGTGCTTAAGTGTTCGGAAAATGAATCAAAACGGGAAAATACATTTGAAATCTATTTTAAAGGATTATTGGTTGGGATTACTCAAAACGGCACTAAACGCCTTTTTGACTTGCTTGTGATATTTTGTTCATAAAAATAAAAAGAATTCTACCTAATTCATTTCGATTCGTTCGTACATTTCTTGTTGGATATTCACATTTATGGAGTTGAAAGATGTAGAATAAGTTTTGAAATCTACACAAAAGTTTGGTTAAAAATGGGTGTTCCAGTACAAATGAGCAGAATTCCCTGACTAATTGGCAGTTGAGACGTTGAAGGATGGTACTTCTTACATCGAATGTTACCGTTGGACTAATCCTTTAAAATCTTTCGTTTCACTAAAGCAAAGTAAAACACAGATCTCCTATCTGTCCAAATCGTACCGAGAACGGTGGTCGGTGGAGTTCATGCCCTACATGTGTACAATTAGCAAATAGCATGCTCGTTATGTTTCCTTCCCATCCAGTTGGCGTCAACAAAATCAGCTCAAATTCAGGCGTGTCCAAGACAAGGGCGGATGTATATTGCAGTAAAACGGTGAAACAAATGTGCGGAAAAGCGAGCGAAAACCGTATTCCCCTGAAATCAATTAGTTACAAGCAATTTGTGTGTTCGAACTTATGTCTCAGGAGGTAAGTGGAAGATTGTTTTCACACACACGAACCGGTGCTCATTCCGAGCCGGAGCAGATATGTAATGCACACATTAGTTTGAAACAAGAACGGAAGGGGTAAAAGTTAAGCAGCGGAAATGGGCGATTATATGATAATTGAAGTGAAATGTTTGATTAGTATAGCTGATGAGTTTGGCTTCAGCATTATGGATTTCAATGGTTCACGAGAGAGCTTTGCAAACTTCTAAACAGTGTTGTGCTTAATCATTATCAGACGATAATGATTGCAATTTTCATGTGAAAACTTCTCACGTGAAAACAGTAGGCGAGTTGTCACCGGCGACAACTTCTCAAATTTTGTACTCAAACGATAATAAACACAGAATTTTCATTCAATCATTAATCTGCACTAATAATAGCTAATTGTTAACAGTCCCGTTATATCTTCTATTTGGCGTTATAGCTTCATGCTAGTGAGGAAAAAGAGTTCAAAATGTAACGGTAAATGCTTCAAATCAAGATACGATTTTCGAACAATTCTTAATCGCTGGCGAGTTTTAATCACTTGATAATTTAAAAGTAAAATCGCGGGTGAGTTTGATCATTCTCGATTTTTCGAAAATTTGATTTTTCCCAACCCTGCTTCTAAATTACCATTGCTGCATTTTGTAATTGAGCTGCAAAGCTTTTGTATGAAGCTAATTTTCTTAATGACTTTCTTAAACTTCTACATTTAGGCTTCAGAATTTCTCGAAAATTGCTTTCCGTGCTCAACCAGAAAGTTGTGAATATTTTACAACATTTTCATTCATTTTTTTCACCCCTCTTAGGTTTCTGAAAGTTATATATGACCAAATGTCATCTGGACGAATTTTTCCCGCACTTTACATGCAGAAAAAAGGTGAAGTGAGAAAAAATGCCGTACTAAGAGCTAAGAAATGAAGAAAAAAAATAAAATTTATTGATAATGATTTGAGCATAGATTAACAAGTATCCGTTCAAGCATTCTATGTATGTTGTTAGTGGTTTCTATTATTTTAAAGTAACTCATGATAACTTGTAGCACCCCTTCTATTGAATTGAAAACATTTCGCGCAGTAAAAGAATGTACGTTTTAACACATTCAGTTTGCTACCCACAATCTTCAATTGCCACTTTCCCACTTGTTTTCCGTCGCCATTAATCAAACACGATTAAAAGCCCATTAATCAAACCGAATGTCAAAGTGCGCGTGAAACGATATTTCTCGCTACTTCCGTGTTTTCGCACTATGTATAATAATGTGTGCAAAAACAGGGAATGATATGGCCGCAATGTTGACCCCGCAGGAAGAGAGGCAAATAAACTCGACTCTTTAGGATTTGGTCTCCCACACCAGCAGCACATTATGGATTTCAGCTACGCTCAGCTAATTTGATTATTGATTAGTAATTTTACAAAACATCATCATCATCGCGGCCTCGTCGTCGTCGTCCACGGGTTCCTCGAATTACGATACGATTTGTTTTGGCGTTGAAATACAGTGGTGTCGTATGGAGGGGCCTGTAGACGATTTTTTTAAAAAGTGTTTCTCCTTGAACTGCTAATGAATTGCCTTGCAAACAGATTACTCAGCAAACATTTACACATGCGAACAATAAAGGCCATATACGGGGTTCTTTATCACATAGCATAATTTTCTTATCAAAAGCAACAGAATGAAATACAGATGGAGTTGTTTCTTAAATTGGTGATTTTTTCGACAGTCAGTTCGTAGGTGTATGATAAAAACCAGAATTGGGAGAAATTAAGCCAAAAAAATCTTTTGGCGATTACGAGCCGTCTTAAGCGAATGTGTGTAGGTACTACCCAACAAACAATTTAAGCTGAACAAGCTAGTTTTTTAGCTGAAGAAGCTTATATGCCACGAAACAAGCTCTTCTTTAGCTTCCAATGTTTGTTGGGTACTTATTCGTACAATTTGTGAACTATGACGCGTTTTCAATTGACATTCTGCGAAGAAAGCTCCTATAATCGCGACCTAAAACCCCAATGGCACAATAAAATCAATCTAAGTGCAGCCGGATAGAGCACGCCTCTGTCCCACTCAGTGACTCATTGTTCCGTCTTCACCTTCTGTTCACAGTCCATCAAAAACGCAAGCATTTCCATACCCCCTGAGGAATGAGGCAAATTTGCTTGTTTGTGGCTTTTCCCAATCATGGCTACCACTCACTGACTTGCAGTCAGCGTGTGGCCAGTCATCGCTATCCTCGGAATGCGGCGATGGTGAGGTTCATTTTCCAGCTCATCTTGTCTTTTATTCACCAGCTAGCCACTTGCCGGAAGGGTATCCCTGCTCCGTCGAAAGGTTGCACAGGGGTTGCATGCATGTCGTCATGTGTGCAGCAGTGTATATATGGTTTGGTGCCTGCGGGATCAATTTCGAGCTCCGAAGATGTTCCGCGTAGTCGACGAAAGGTAGAAAGCTAAAACACCCACACGGGAGGCGAACTTTTAAGGCACACACGTGTGCGGCCAGACCGCCTTGGGGAATCAATGCCTCCTTATTCACTCACTCGACTGATGCAATCCCGTCCATCCATAATGGATGAAGGAAAAATTTCGAAGGGGATAGCATTGAAGATGAAGCTTTCCAGCACAAAAGGCACACCGTTCGGGTTCGACCGTTGTTGCTTGCTGGCCGCATTGATTGATGGCAGTAGTGTGGAGCAGGTGGATCGTTCCTTCGGGACCGTGCAGGATTTCACTCGCCCCCCGCCGCCTTCACAGAGCTTAAAATGAAGATAAAGGCCGGGCTTATCTGGGTTGTATGGTCGTCGGTTGTTTGGGGGTCCATTGGTTCAATATTGCTCGTAAAATTCACCGAAACGATACTCATGCTCACTGCTTTGGTAGAAAATTGAAGTAAAGCATTGGAAGAGTTGTATGGATTACCTGTTTTGAGACATGCTTCGGTTCGGTTGGTTAACTGATAGACAGTAGTGTGGTTTTCCACTTCGATTGTTTGAGACATTGACAGACCAAACATTGAATCCGCAAGATAATTCGGTAGTTTGAAACTCTTTTGATAAGATGAAGCACTTGCAATACTTTATTCCAAATGTTTCAAAAAATGAATACAATGTATCTTATCTTTGGGATTGGTTCAGTATTCTCATCATGTTTTAGTAGACTTTGAGATCCAATTCAATCGTCACATTGCGCTTCGAAAAAAAATCTTCATAGGTACAACATTTTAATATCAAGTCAAAGTAAATTCTTCAGAATATTTTTTTTTGCCCGTACCCGACCTTTTTTCATCAAAGTAAAAATCGTGATTCGGAAAGCTTGGTAGTCATATGGCTACTGCTTCTGCTTCATACGCAGGAGGTCGTGGGTTCAATCCCAGGTCCGTTCCATTCTCATACTTTGTATCTTTCGCTAGAATCGCAATCGCTAGAACTGGAAATGGACTTCCATACCGTTTCCGTTACTATTCCTATACCTTCAACTTGAGTATTCTAACATTAATCTGCTAGAATTGGAAATGAACTATAGAGCTCGTTTCCTACATCTAATTAGAAATTCCATCAGTTGCTTTCTCCTATCTATCACATTGGCAGCTCGTTAACCAAGACGGACCTCTACCTCTCGAACCTAACCCAAAAAATTCAACAAATTCCGCATGAACTCGTGGCAAGTGCAGAGGTATATTCGGCTTGCAGTGGGCGAGTGATTGCATCATCATTTCCTCCCCCTTCTCTACATTGACTTGCATTCTGACGTGGCAGGCGCCAATATGACCTAGCAAATGAGATCACCAGTACATCACCGTGCTAGTCCCAAGCAAAACATCTGTCGCTTCTCTCTTACTTAAAAAAAATATGCATTTTTTTACATTAAATACGAAACTATTTTGATTCTTGGGATAAAAAGACTTAGTGCTACAAATAACAGTAATATTTTGCGATGTACAGGAACCTAGAACATTAAGCTGCTAAAAATTCATAACAGTCCCATGTAGATAGAAAATCAAGCAAACATGGGACTGTTATGAATTTATGGGTAGTGAAAGTCCAGAAGGATTACAGAAAATCCCGAAGCGCTCAGCAAAATTATTTCATGTTACACTTTATTTCGGAGACATGTGTCCAACCAAAACTCGCATACGTCGTAAGAGACATTATTCTCTCGACATTATTCTAGACCACGACTTAACAGAAACAAAAAAAAAAATCAACGAATAAACATAGTTTGATTTGAAATTTGACGATAAGCCAGTCGAACTCAGGAACATACAAACCAGAGAGGCAGGGCCGTTTGACCAAAAGTCATTCGACCGAAACCCATCTGGTCTAAAGTGTCGTTTACCCGAAAGTGCAATTTGATCGTAATGATCGTTTGACAGGAAGCGTCATTTGACAAAGAATGTCATCTTACTGTTCAGGCGATACGGCCAAAACCGTCCTTTTCCCTCGAAAACTTCCAAGACCCTTCAGGCTTGTCGAAATTTCCATTCAACGAGCCTTTCTTTGCCGCCTAGTTGTCATTTGTTCTCGCCGGAAGTAACAGGCATTCCTCTGGTCCAGATGGATTTGGGTCAGGGATGAGAAAAATCAAATTTTCAAAATATCTTTTTTTTTTCTTCTTTATTAAAGAAGCTTTCAGCTCTTGATTGATTCACCTCTGCTTCAAAAAATCGAGGATGATCAAAACTTTGCGATCTTTCTTTTAAATTATCAAGTGATAAAGAATCGTTTGAAAATCTTGATTTGAAGCATTTACCGTTATATTTTGAACTCTTTTTCCTTACTAAACGCCAAATAAAAGATATAACGGGACTGTTGACAATTAGCTGATATTAGTAAAGATTAATGTTTGAATGATAATTCTGTGTTTATCATCGTTTGAGTACAAAATTTGTGAAGTTGTCGCTGGCGATAACTCGCCCACTGTTTTCACATGAAAATTGCAATCATTATCGTCTGATAATGATTCAGCACTGAATAGAGTACCCGATGAACAAAAACCTTCCCCACCTCGCCAAAAGCCAAAAGGTCGGAGCAGTTATTTATTGGCCCAGTCACGTCATCCTAGTACCGAAGGATAACGTCTCCTCTCCGATGCCTCGAAATACCGCGCTGTCTCTCTAACCTCCTGCGTTTGCAAAGTTGTCGAGAGGCTATTTAACTGTCGTCCAGGCGAGAAACTTGAGGACGACGGAAAATTTGTCTTTCATCAGCATGCCTTACGTCCTGGGTGAAGAACCGGGACTTACTTCGCCGGTTTAGGAGACGTACCTCAGAACGCCCTCGAGAAGAGTAAACTCGCTGATTTGGTAACCGCTGACATCTAGAAGGCGTCGAAGGGGCAGAAAAAGTAAAGTCAATTACACTCAAACAGGTGACAACCAGTACACAATTAAGTCGCCAGTCTCTTACAGTTTTGACTGTGCGAATAAATAAGACTGCATGTGTATGAACAGCAGCAAGCGTTGACTCTCGGCATCAGCATTGTTACGAGCGGAGTCAAAATTGAACTTCAGCTTGGCAAACTGATAATTCTGTTTGAAATCTCAAAACATTAAAATCATTTCATATTGTGATATATAGATTATAGAATTTATAGTCAAATTGTGGCTCAAGGACTTACTTAGTGCTGATGGCAATGCGTTCTAGATGGGTACAGCGTCTGGTCGATACGGCTGTAGAGTCTTTTTTGGAGTTAGAATACGCAGAAATTAGTTTGTGGCTACAATGGGTGATGCTGCAGCAGGTGAAGGGATTGGAATGACGGTGGAAGGTCTCCGAATTTTTTTGGAACCGTGGTCCTCAAACTCCCGGAAAATAACTCCTTCTGACCAAGTGTATGGGTCAAGAGCACTATTCATCAAGGCTCAATCAAGTCCAACTTTGAACGAAACGAAAGATATATTCGGCCCCTTTGGCCACCGCTGACGTCTTCCACTCAATAAATGTTGAAAATGTTGAAACGCTATATACGCCACCCGGCGAATAAATTTTGACACCGTCTCCCCAAACGAGTGCTTTTGATTCCGCTACCGACGAAATCTTTTAAAAAAATTTGTTTCGGCTTAACCTTCTCGTCTATAAAATTGTGGTTCTGAAAAGAACAGATTTTCAATCCACAATGCGCCTTTCAAATCACTAACAGCAATCAAACGATGTGAAAAGTGGAAAATAAGGAGCGAGAGTAAGGCCTTTTAGTAGTTTGTGCAACTAGTTGCAAAAAGATGATTTTTTTTAGCACGAGTTGTACGTTTATCCAACGAGGCTTGCCGAGTTGGATAAATACTACGAGTGCTAAAAAAATCGAGTTTTGCAACGAGTTGCACGCGCTATTTTTTGCAATGACGAAAAATGGGCTTTAATATGATAAATCTGCTCCAAAATGGTACAATTTTATTTACTTCAGATAATCAATCTTGCCAAAAAATCATGTTGATGCAGCAAACAAACAGACTCAATGTTATCGTGCCCTTTTGTGTGCTCGACAGACCATAAAGCGATAGATAAATCTGCCTTTTGAGAATTTTATGTCATGCCCATAAAATATTTCATTTATTACGTACCATAGAGAATACAATATTTGAACACTCACCCAAGCCAATTGAGCAATATGCGGTCATGTAACTATTGTTCAAATGCTGGTTTTCCATTATAGCACCCAAATGAGTGCTATAATGGATTTTATACCAACCCATTTGAGTTGCATAATGTTCATTAAAGCACCCATGTCATTGGTCTGGAAAAGTAGGCCGTTTTATCATTCAAACGCCAACTGTAAACAGATATTATGATCAGGAATTGCAAAAATTCTATTTTTGCAATTTTCGATTTTTGCAGTGTTGAGTGAGTAGTAAGTGATGATGATGATGATGGTCCCGCCACATACCTCTACAAAGGTTTGAGCTAGACGAATTATCTTTAAGATAATTAATTGAATGATATAATAACAATTTAATTCGATTTGCAAAAAACAAAAACGATCTGTTACCATCACAGATACATAACTTTTCATTACTATCCAGCAAAAAAGGTAAATTAAGAAAAAAAAATTGTTTTCATCTACACATTCTCATAAGCATCGGTAGTGATACTTCGAGTTTATACTAAAATGCAAAACTTGTGATACCTCTCGCACAGATTTCAAAAGTTCCACCAAGAATCGCGTTTCATGTTTATACAAGACCACTTAACGTTTATCACTCGTAATAATAAAGTCGTCAACAAAACTAAAACTTGTGCTACCTCTCCGTCGATTTCAAAAGTTTCAATATCAACCACGGGAACAAAACTCTACCAGATAGCCCATTACTAATCCAAAGAATCATTAAAACAGTTGAAAATGCGCAGGTCTGTACATAAATTTTAAAAATTATCCATATCTGTTTTGCGCACGCGAGACTCAATCTTTTGTAGACTACACAAAAAAAGGTCAAATAATAGTTACGTCAATATATATAAAATCCATCATCATCATCGAGGCGAGCAAAACAGTTTATCAGTGCCTCAAAAAATAAAAATTACAATTGTTCAAACAAAAAATCCGTAGGTCAAACTTCGTCAATATACAGAATTTATTGAATTATAAAAAGTCAACTAAGTAGCAGTCAGCTTTTACGTGTGAAACCCAAAGTCTCTTAAACTGTGATAATGTCGTTGCACGTTTGATATGTGTAGGCATCGAATTGAAATAATTGATACGTTTAAAAAACAAAGAATTTTGTGAAGCTCCAACAATCCAACAAGTAATAAGGAATCAGGAGTAAGAAGTGCACGGTATCTTTTGTAGAACAACTTCAACAACAACAATCGGCATTTCTGAAATGTTGCTTTATGACAGAAGGGAGTCATACCATTCCGTCGGGGGGTCTAGTGCAACTTTTTTTTGAAGTTTTTTTTATCAAAATGTTTAAAATTTAAATTTTCAAATGAAAAATGAACTTTGAATGAGAGTTCTCAAGTAATCAAAGCCGAAATTTGCATTGCATTATTTTAAATTTATACTTGATAAGGAGAAATAGTAAAACCGTACCCACTAAAAATAAGAAAGGGGGATGGGAAAGGAAGAGGGGGGTTATATCATATATTTCTGCATTTAAGTTAACTTACATCTGAGAACAAATTACAAAATGAAATGAGTCTGGAATCTTGGAAGGGAGGTAGAGTGAGAGGGAACAGGAAAGAGGAGTCTCGCTGGAGATCTTAGTCCGTACAAAGTTATGGAAACAATAGATCTCGGAGGAAAAGTAAGCGGTATCGTATATCACAAAAATGTATCCACGTGATTTATGGATGACCATTGGCGTCCAAACTCGTGCTTAAATCACATGGAAAATATTATAGGTAGATTGGTTAGCGGCTGATAAATAATAAGTTCAGTTGTTTTAATGATACTTGAGTTATTTTCTATTCAGTTTTGAAACAAATGTAGTAGAATTTATGTGCTGGATGAGGAAAACTGAATCGCCGGCCCGGGGATGCTCACCTCGCAAGATTTTTCCCCAGAAGATTTTTCTGTCGTTCGATGAGGGAACACGTATGTTTATTGCCTTGTGCTATTTCCAAAGAACATGCCGTGCAAAACTTTGCAGTACGCGCTTTTTTGAATTCTGTATCTGTAGCGAACGGCCGCCCACGTTTTTTAGCATTCTTCGTAAGATTGGACAGGTTTGGTAAGGTTACGCGACTAGCGGCACACACGTCACATGCACAAATCATCTCATTTCTTGTGGAAACGCGGGAATAATTTTAATAGCGATGAACTTCTATATTCTCTCTTTTCTCACTTAGCGAGAACGAGCAACGACTGCAAATCTTTCTGGGATAGTACCAACTTTTTACCTCGATATCCGGCAGAAAATGAAGTTTGATGAGATGCTTAGATTTTTCGGAAATTGTTCTTAAACTGCTCTTCTTTAAACACAATACACAAACTGAGTTTTGATTTTCCTCGTAATAATGAAACCGAAAATCATTTTAAATTTTTTTTTCATTTTGTATTTTTTCGTCCCGATGGAAAATTATTTTTCCAAATTACAAAACGGCTTTTTTTGCTGCGCTTTTACTTCTTTTTGGATGTTTTTATTTATACTCATGCGTTCATGCTTCTAATTCCGAATGATTCAAAGAACAATTTGGGAATGGTACATGTTTTCGCTATGAAACACGATCATCTAACTTAAAAAAAAAGTTGTACTACACCCCCCAACAGATTATTAACATCCCGGTCGCAAATGAAAGGTATATGCCTCCTCTGTCATGTGGCAAAATTTCAGATATGCCGATTTTTTTTTAAATAAAGTTATTGAAAAAAGACACCGTGAGTGAGATGCCTTACTTGCTACTTCTTACTCTTAATGTTTCGCTTTGTACTTCTTACTTCGCAAATGTAGAAGTTAGAAACGAGAAGTAAGAACGAGAACTGATGTGTGAAAAGTGAAAGTAAGACGTCTCACTTCTCGTTCCTCCTATCTTTCATCTCACTGTAAAAAGTAAGTAATGCGAAGTGAGAAATGAAACGTCTCACTATTCAATTTCCACTTCTCGCTTTTCACAGAGAGAAGTGAGAAATGATGGATGAGAAGCGGGAAGTGATACGTCTCACTTATCACTCATCATTTCTCACTTCTCACCGCTAGAAGTGAGAAGTACGAAGTGAGAAGTGAGAAATGAGATGTCTCATTTCTCGCTCCTTTTTTATTTTTCACTGTGAAAAGTAAGAAGTGAAACGCTTTACTTTTCATCAATCTTTTTTTTTCACTAATTTTATCTCACTTATATTCTTTTATTTTCTCACTTGAGTTTGAAATGAGAATCTCACTTCTAACTACTTATAATGAGAATGAGAATGAGAAATGAATGAGAAATAATAAATGAGCAGTGAGACGTCTCACTTCTCATTATCAAAAGTGAGAAGAAAGATGCATATTTTCTAATCCATCATTTCTTACTTTTTATTTCTCACTTTTTGCAGTGAGAAGTGATCTATTTGGCCAATTCATCCGAATGACCTACCCAAGCAACACAAGTTGTTTTAAATCAGTATTAGCAATTCCATTATAATTTTTTCACTAGCTAAAATTTGCCAGACTCATATGTACCACTTGTTTACAACGAAAAAAGCGCAAGAGCTGGAGTCAATATAAAACATATCTTAGGTTTCACATGAAATGGTTTTGAATCTCAATTATAAATGAATTATAACACACATGAGAACCGAACCGATATTATTCCGGATAGATGATTTGCAGGTTTTGCTTAATTTATTTTGAAAATATATTTTATAGAAGGCATCATGCCAGTAAGGAAAATTAATTCTAAAATTTACGATATTGTTTAGTACCACAAATATATGTTACAATTCCACTTGCGGTTCAGAATTCATGGTGAAACAAACTTAAGTAACTTTTTTTTTCGGTGTGCCATCATTTAATCGAATAGTTTGTGGAAAAAATATTGCACATGCATCGTTCGCTGCATGCGCGAACGCAGATCTTTTCTAATTTCCTTAAATCAAATCTCCGTTTCCATTGTATATTGACGGATGGATGATTTGTTACCTTTAGAAAAGTAAAACTTTTATCGGAAAAAATGTTCGATGCTTAATATATACATTAAATTATTCCGATAAAATAGTTATTCGCATTACAAATTATGGTTATGCAATATACATTGTCAATAGATCAATGTATCGGGGTGGCAGAGTGCGATAACATCAATACATTTTGGGACCGATCTGCGGTTTGGGAGTAACTTATTTTGTAAACAAACATTGGAATGCGAATTCCTGCTAAAGCAAGCATTTCCTGAAAAAACCACGGTATGTATCCGACAGAGTGGGCTCTCCTCTATCAGATAAGGGAATGAGTTTTGAAGAAAAACGCTTGAATTCTACGGAATCCATAAAACAATATTTGTTTACAAAATAAGTTACGCAAAAATCGCAAATTTCAAATGTTTTGGATCTTATTTCAAATCTCTCGAAAAACCAAACAATATGAAACTTGTAACTGTGGTAAAAGATTGTCACAACTTGGGATAAATGACTGCATCGAACCATCAAGTTAACTAGAAAATTAACGTTGAAAACAAAAATTAAATCAATTTCAATTTTAAAATAAGGAACCATTCCCATATGACTGCTGGAAAAAAATCACTAGAAAGGTACAAGTCGCACTGTTTTTCATTTATTTATTTTGAAAGGATGAATGTAGGGGCTATAAGATGAAGAATATGAAAAATTACTCTATAATTTGCAAAAAGAAAATATTCATCTAAGGATGCAAGAAATCAGTGTATTTGAGTTGGTGCTATTAGTAGTAATTGATACTGAGGTTATACAATTCCGGTTCAAAAGAAATTTGGTTCGTTGAGATAAAAATGTAATCCGAATTGATCAATTCAATTTTTTTAGAGCTTGCTGATGCCTAATCACGCCTCATCGCAAACTAAGGATAGAATTTGTTTTCATGTTATCTGATGGGTTGTATACTATTTCGCCGAAAAACATTCCGCGGATTTTTTTTTTCGCGGTGTGACATCCCGCGGAATGTACCAAATCTACGAAACACATATCGCAGAATGCTCCTTTTTCCGAAAGACATTCCGCGGAATGCCATTTGGCCGAATACAGTTAGAATAATTATCATTGAAATGTTTACTGAATTCTGCCTTATTACATGCAATACGGTCTAAATTCTGTAAGATTGAAATTTAAAGCAATGAAAGAAGGTATACCTTATAATGCTTTCTTTGAATGACCGCATTCGGTCAATATAGGGTGAAGTGAGGAAAAATGCCTTCTTGAAATGGAACGTTTGCACGGTATAGAGAGGAAGAAAGGAGGTAATCCCTTCTATGAATTTTAGGCATTTGCCTGGTATAAGGCAAAGGGGAAATGAACGCGTCTTCCTGGTATAAGGTGAAGGGAAAGATAACGCCTTCTTTAAATTGATGCTTCTGCCCGGTATCAAGCGAAAACAGTTGGCAATGGCTTCTTTAAAAGAACGCGTCTACCCGGTTTAAGGTTAAGGGAAGGATAATGCCTTCTTTAAATTGTAGCAATTGCCAATATAAGTCCAATATAAGGTGAAAGAAGGAGAGAACGTTCTTTAAGGTGAAGGTTGGTTGAATACCAGAACACAATTATGGAAGTATTGGTGCATCCACTCGACTGCATCCCATGTTCCGAGTGTCCTTCGAAAACCTGAGCCAATTTGGGATAAATCTGATTGAGCACAAACCGTTTCAAATTTAAACAAAAAGCAGTATGGGAAAGGACACTTTTCATTACGCTGATTACTACAGCGCATCCTCATTAGACGCAAGCGAAAATAAAACCCTCATAGCTAAAAGTAACACTCCAAAGCCTTCAGTAAATGTAAATCACATCTTGACCTGCTTTTCAACTGAACACTAACTGCTAGACATGCAACAGTTCTGCTTCTGGAAGCACCACAGTCAGTACAAAAAGAAATCAACATTCTCACCCCAACCTAACCCTCATACAATGCTGAAAAGGTCCACCCAAACCAATCCAAACAATCAGAGGAATCTTAGAATATGGAATAGAATCGATTGAGCGCGGCGAAGCAAAATTTATTTTTTGAACCACCCTAATTATTAGATTGGTGCTGCCGGTGGCGGTGTTTACAATCGCTCTGCGATCAAAGTTTTCGTTTTTTTGGCATTTCGGAAATAATTTGTAATTATAAATAGGTGGCGAATTTAGAAAAACGAAGTTTGAAAAGCATCCCATCAACATTTCCGGTGGCTCCTATGTGGAAAAGTGTTGAAAAACTTGTTTTTATTTACACGGTGAGAAGAAGTGAAGTGCAGTGAAAATCGCAGCAGGATAATAAATTGGCACGTACCTGCTGATTTATCCCAAATGTTGTACCAAATTACATAGGATAAAACGAAAAAATATGTTCATTATGATGGAGGTAATATTATAAGCTATTAACAGGTTAGTAATTTGAATATTGAACTTTTATTCGATGCTGTTCGTAGCATTCGAATGTTGATGGACGAGGGGTGAGGGAGGAGTGGGGGAGACTCGTTAGCGGACGGGTGCCATACTGACTGCCATCGTGGTACTCCTCCAACTGTGTCCTTAAACGAACGCGTCTGCCCGACATAAGGCGAAGGGAGGGGTACCCAACAAACAATTTCAGCTGAATAAACTAGTTTTTTAGCTGATAAGGCCTATTTCTGGTCATATAAGCACTTCACCGACCTCCAATGTTTGTTGGGTAATAAATTCTTTGAATGAAGTATAAGGCGAAAGAAGTTGATAAAACCTTCTTTATAAGAACGCATCTGTCAGGTATAAGGCGAAGAAAGGGGTAATGCTTCTATAAATGGATGCCTCTGCCCGGTACAAAACGAAGGGCCATATTTAAATGAATACGTTTTCTCGGAGTAAGTCGAAAGGGAGACATAAAGGATTTTTCATAAAAAGGTTGATCCGCAACAAAGTTAAGGGAGGAGATAATCCCTTCATTATATTTGGCTCTTCTGTCACATATAATAAAGGATTTGTAAGAGGCAATAGCCTTGCGAGCAAAGGCGTACGATTGCCAATCCGGAGATGGCGAGTTCGGTTCTCGATCCGGTCTAGGATGTTTTCGGGAGGGAAACATTCTCGACTCCCTGGGCATAGCGTATCCATTGTACTTGCCACCCAAGATACATACTCATGCAATGGCGGGCATAGATAAACTTTCAATTAATAACTGCTAATAAAATACTAAGTCGAAAAGCAGGTCAAGTTCCAGTTGGAATGTAGAGCCATTGAAGAAGAAGGAGGGGCAATTGAAATTTCGAAAACAACTTCTGCATATTCTAGGAGGCCTTCCTCAGCCGTGCGGGAGGCTGGGTTCAACTTCTGGCCCGTTCTAGGAAATTTATCGATGAAAGATTTTCTCGACTTTTTAGGCATTAAAGTTTCAACGTGTTAACCTCGTGTTACACAAATGCAAAAGTCATTCGGCGGAAAGGTTCAATCCGCCAAATGTCGTACCGCGAAAGGTTACAAACCGCCAAATGTTACTCCGCGAAAATAAATTCCACGAAATAGTTTGCGGTAAAATGTTATACAATCAGATCGAATGATTAAAGGTAAGAGAAAACACTTCAACATCAGTGACATATCGTGCCTATTCCTAAAAAAAATCTAAATCCATGCTCTGGAGGCCTGTTTTTGAGTACCATGCAGATGGTTATATAGAGTTTTCGGTCTAACGCTGTAACAACAATCATTCTTTTGCTGTTTTATTTATGTTATACATAAGACGTTTACGGAAAACATTAAGAAATATGACTTCTCAAAACCAAAAACATAAATTAATGATTTTGTGTGTGTTACTTCTACGTGAAGTTAAACGATTTACAATTATATGGAAATGCTAATGTCATCTTCCAAACTTAGACGTACATGTTCATGATAGTATTGCTGATGTCATATTAGAAATTTGGAGACAGTACTCGTCGATAGAAAATCCTTCCGCACGCGATGGCATATGAGCAAATCAAACCACCTTCCTTTTGCCAGTGGAGATATATCAGCTTCCACACTGATATTCTTCCCTCCCCCTTCATACGGGAGCTTGGCAGAAGGAAGGTCGTGTGATATGTGCCATCACAAATATTGCCCTCCGCTCGCTTTCTAATCGACTTCTATCAAAACATTCTTCATGCCTGCCGTATCCTAACAGAACTATCAATTCTATACTTTCGCCTCTAATTCTATCATGAACATGTACGTCTAAGTTTGGAAGATGACATTAGCATTTCCATATCATTCAAAAACATAAAGAACTAGTACAACTGAGTCTAAACTTAAAGTCACAGTTCAAAGAAGTATATGATTTAAATACATAATTTTTATATGATTTTTTTTTATTGGGAATTAGTTGCATTTGACACATATATACCGCCGGAAATAAGTATAAAGACAAGCATGTTTTTCATACATTTTCATCATGTTTGAGAATCGAAATCTCGACTCGTAGCGATTCGATTTGGCTAAAATTTTACTAGGCACCTGTTTTCCACTAGAACTTTCGATCTTTGAGCGAATTGTTTACATCTCTAATGATTTAGACCTTCGAATCTGGAAATAATTATAAAGACACCACTTTTTTATATGGGGCTCCATACAACAGACCTGTCTTTATAATTATTTCCAGCAGAAACGCGTATAAGTAGAATATATGCATAAATGTAACTTTCATTCAATAAAAATTCAAGTCATTTTAGGCCTGCTGGCAAAAAATCAGCTCAATCGAATCGCTAAGAATCGAGATATTGACCTCCCAACATGGCCATTTTGTATAGAAACCGAGCTTGTCTTTATACTTTTTTCCTGTAGAAGCCAAAACTATGACCATACGACACCCAGAATGACATGTAAAGTAGGACAAAAACGATTGACCAAGAAAGATTAGATTAAGTAACTGAGACTGTGCAACATTGTAACAATACATTCTCTCAAAAAATCATCCACAATCCAGCCACATCCAAATTCCAATGGCCGAAACGTCGGGCAGAGTAAAACGCTAATCGTTTAATGGTTTTATAAGACTGAGATAGCCAAAATTTCCACATAAAAACTATTTCCAGTCGTTTCCAATACCATACGTTGCAGGTGTTACTTTGGTATTTAGCCGAATGACCTTCTCGTCCGAAGGACTTATTTGGCCGAATGACATATTCACGTCCGATAGTGCACCACTTCTTCTATGGCTTTATGGTATTCTATTCGCTTTTCCTCAGTTAGTAACTGAAAAGCTTTTCTATACCCGCCATTGAATGAGTATGTATGTATCTTGTGTGGCATGTAAAATGGACACACTACGCCCCGGAAGTCGAGAATTTTTAACACCCGAAAACATCCCAGACCGGACCGAGAATCGAACTCGCAATCTCCGGATTGGCAATCCTACGCCTTTTCTCACGAGCCTAACAGAAAACCCTAAAGAGAGAGGATCGCGCAACAATTAGTTTAATCACTGACCGCACAAAACACAACCACAAACTCGAATTTCGCGAATGTTCTGCATCCAATCTAAAACCGTCTGAATGCGAAACAATTAGTTTAATCATTCATTTCCCAGGGAAGTTTAGAAACACAAATTTCTCACGCTGTTTTATTGCGTACAAAAATAAGTAAAAAAAATGTTTTATCTTATAAATGCTAAAAAAGCTGTGTTAGGGCAGGATCGTGGCTTCCGGCGGGTTTTGGGGTCACACACACGGATTGTTCGGTATTGGATGTTGGTATATCCAATGTGTTAGGTTCTGACTTTGTAAAAATAAGGCCTAACCGGTTCATTTGAAGCTGGCTCATGTTACGAACATTTTAGTTGAACGGCGCCCTAAATTCAAAGTTTGGAATGCGAATCATGTTCGGGGTTTAAGTTTCAACTGGCTATCTGGCTTGTAATTGTGAGTAGAAGTTATGTCGAGCCTTGTGGTGGGCAAATTGGAATTCCAAAAACTTAAGGCTTTTGATATGGCCCGGATGGGGTTATTTTCAGTTTCTAAGAAATTATATTGACAGGATTGCTCTTGAAAGGATGCCTTGAAATATTTTGTGAACAGTGGACTTTCGCGATTAGTAAGCTTGTTTGGAAATTTACCAGACCTAACCAAGATAAGTGTCGTCCTTAGCACAGTGGTATGATGCGTGACTAAAATCCAAGACTGTACTGAAGGTGACTGCTTCGTTTCCCGGGCGGTCTAGTAAAGTGGCGAGTAGAGCATTTTCTCGACTTCCCTGGAAGTGTCGATTTTTTATGAAAATATCATTGTGTTAGTCTTAACGGAGACCAATCTGCGAGGCGGTACTGCCACACTGTGGAATGCAATAGCAACAGAAACTGAAACTCCGACCCATCCACATTCTGCTCTATGTTGCTACGAAAGGTCTCAAGCTCGGCAATGGTTATCTTCATTGAAATTCAACAGCATATACACAATGTGTTGCTTCCCAGAATCCTACCATAATTAAGAGTTTTACTGAGCAGAAGGGAACGGTTTTTCTCTACTACATTCTCTCTAGATTCATGCTTTTCCATTGTATGATAAAACAATTAGTTTCGAACAAATCCCTTGAATTTTGCCTCATTCAAATTGGGAACAGAAAAGATTTCAAAGCTACTTCCGGTTAACACCCAAAGTAACCCATTCGACTGTCATGCTGCTGCTTTTTACAATATGGTGCTAAGAACGTAACGAATAACCCACATTTTGTCGTTCCGTGCATAATTGTACCATATCACGTTTTTGCGTAAAATGCTTTTTTGGTATGTTTCCAAATTTAAGTTATATAAGATACTACAACATTGCTGTGCAAATCAGCTCTACATCGTTCTGAAATCAGTTTGTGAAATTTTTCAACCTGCGTTAAAATGTGTCAGTTAAAAACATAACTTGATGCAATTATGCGTAGAACGACAGCACAGTCAGTGGTTGAAGACACTAAGTGAAGTCCTGACTCCCTCGTCCTGTACCCGTTTCCACCTTTTGCACCCCATATACAATAACCGTTTACACCACTGCCGACTGTGTTGCACAGATATGTACCCCGAGTACTCGCAACAGCATAATTCAAGACAAAATTTTCAAAACGACTTATCTGCTTTTGTAAACAAAGATTCAAACGACGATTTGACGAATCTGATAGCTCTCCCACGCAAACCAACACCACCAAAAGGTAGATGAAGGTATCCGCTACCTGTTGACAACTGCACAGAGGTACTGCGGAAACTGCACAGAGGTACTGCACAGAGGTACTGCGGAAAAGCAAACTTTTTATCGGTGGGATTACGCTAGCGGGGATGACGTAAGAAACATAACAGTGGTGCGAATTATGGACCGAGTGAAGGAATTCTCAGAATTCGCAAAATGCGTAATGTTTCTCAATTACGTTACTTTCAACAACAAAAAAAAAAACTTTTAGAGCTTAATATATTTCATTGATGATGGTATGGAGAAAAACCGCATTGAGCTCTTATTCTTGAACCACCCTAACGATATACTTCGTTTATTCTCAGCATTGCTTCCTCCTCGGGTTGACGCAACTGTTTCCTTTCCTAGCCCGTCATGCTGATAATAAATTGTTGAAGAACTAGGATTTCCGTTGATTCAAAGTTTTTACATTCTAGCTCTTTGTTTCCATATCAACTTTTGGGAAGCAAGGCCATCACAATTGATTTCTTCTTTATGAAAAAGGCCTAGCAGGGCAGGGTAGTAATGTTGAAACACATTGAAAATTTCATCACTACCGTGAATCCATGTTCTTTATTTATACACATGAGTTCATTAATACACATGAGGAGATTGAAGAGAAAATGTGTATACAATATAGTTTTTCGTATGAGATAAATAATATTTTTGTTTTTTTTCCCCAAACATTAGGTATATCCGAATTTCCGTGTACAATTCGTTTAAATATCGACGGATTGTATTATATGCAGATCTATGCAGATGACAGAGGATCAAAGTGTGCCGCGCTAAAAAGTAAAAGTGATTATTTTTGCTCCCGTCAATTTTTGTTATTGTTATTCTAAATAGTTTTTCTGCTCCGATGCAGGGATGCCAGATTTGAAGACATGTCTTCAATTTGAAGACATTTGAATCTCTGTGAAGACATTTATCTCGTGAAGACATTTTGAAGACTTTTCAAAATATTTGAAGACTTATCTACTTATTTGAAGATACTTGAAGACAATCAATAAGCCAGCGAATAGAAAATACAATTTCATTATTTACTTATAAATTCTGCTACTTCTGTATGCAAATTATGTAAATATTACAAAAGTTATAATAGTCTTTGTCTCGGGCTTAGCATCTAAAGAAGCCTAATTCCTAAGAATTAAAAAAAAACTTATTAAAATACATTCACACTAGCCGATTGATAGCTGCAACGCATTTTAGATTTCATACGCACTTAAAAAACTCCCGATAGCAGCATTCGTTTGAATATTCTTTAGGGGTGGCAGCGTTTTTGACGTGTTTGTAAACATGTATTTCGATCATTATATCGGAACGCAATGACCGATCTAGTTTACGGCAAAAATAGACTGAATTCTTCTATGACTTGATTTGAGCTAGAAACAGATTTTTTTTCTCTAAATTTCTTCTGACAAAAAATAAAGTAAATTCTCATAAATTTAAACGAGAAGTTCTTCCTAATTTCCACAAGTTCTTCTGAACTCCCACAATAAAACCCTTTTAATTTTAACAAGAAATTTATCTCAATTAATTTCTATAGAAAATTCTTTCGAATGTCGAAGAAAAATTTGAATTGTTCTGCTGTTAAATGGATATTTCTCAAAATTTCTAAGGTAAATTTCGACAGGAGAATCTTCTTAAAAGAAATTCAGAGAAATTCCACAATTCGGTGGAATTTTAATAAAAGACTCACAACTTGTTACACTCTTTCGTTAAATTCTTCCTCGAATTCCTTGGCAATTCTTTTAGAAATATCTTTGGACATTCTTCCAGTATTTTCTCTGAGAATTTCTCTATGAATTTCTCCAAAAAAATCGTCCTTCTATTCTTTCTGGAATTCCTTCTGTAGTTTCTCCAGGACAAATTCCGAAAGTTTCAGGTATTTCTCCGAAAAATCCTCCAGGAATTCCTTTGTAGTTTCCTCTAGGAGCTCCGTAAGATTGTCCAGAAATTCCTGCAAAGTACATCCAAGAATTCCTTCGGAAAATCCTCCAGAACTCCTCCGGTAGTTCCTTCACGAATTCCTCCAGCAGGTCTTTCAGAAATTCTACTGAAGGTCCCCAGGAATTCCTGCTGAAGCTCTTCCAGGGATCCTTCTCCAGGAATTCCTTTGAAAGATTCTCCAAGAATGTTGCCGAAAGATTATCCAAGAATGCCTCCGGAAGTATACTATGCAATTTATCTGGTATTTCCTCCAGAATTGTTTTCGGAAACTTATACAGTAATACCTCAAGAAGCTCCTCCAAGAATTCATCCAGAACTACCTCCAAGAATTCTTCCGGAAGTTTCTTCAGGAATACCACTGGAGTAATATGCTTCAGGAATTCCTCCAGAAAATCCCGGAAAATCCGGAATTTTTCAGTTATGGACTCTAACAATTAAGAAAAAGCACTCAAATGAAGTCCAAAAAACCCCCGGAATTCATCCTGAACTTTCTACAGGAATTTCTTCTCAAGTTCCTCCTGAAAATCCTCCAATTTCTCCGGAAGTTGCTTCAGTAAGTCCTTTGGATGTTCCAACAGGAATTCCTCGGGAAATTTCTTCATTAAGCACCATCCAGAAGAAATTAGTAAAAGTAGAAAGAAGCTCCATCAGGAATTTATCCGGAAATCGCTCCACAATTTTATCCGGAAGTTAATTCAGAAAATTCTCTGGATGTTTCTTCAAGTATTTCACAATAAGTTGAAACTAACTTTTGACCCCGGGAGATACTGCTGCCTCAGAAGGGGGCTAGCCTAGACCCCGAACTGTTGGTCTAGAGCCAACGACAGCTCATGGGGTGGACACCAAAGGCCTCTTTTGCTCCCGGGTCCCAGGGCGTTGAACGGAGAGAAAGTTTTCGGCGAGAGGTTCCTTCACTAAAAGAACTATATAATTTTAATTACCTTTATTCAGAATACGAGGTGGACTAAAACGGGCAAAGCAAGGGGCTGACCGGTGAGTTATCCGGCTATATCCATGGCGTGTCACATTGTTGCATTGTCGAGTCTGCCTCCGGAACTTGTACCGCATACACTTTCTGGACGTTTGGTCACTACCGATTGAAATAGGCAGGCTTCTTCCTAACGCCTGAGTGGGCCTAATCATCGGACGGACAGTTGCGAGTACCGGCACGGCAGGATACGGATCGAGGTTGTTCACCGTACATGAGTATTGGGCTTACTCAACCGACGTTGTCAACGAACCGACACCAACTGTCCTTACGCACATTCCATAGCATCCACTCAGCACTTGCACCTACCACCCGACTTCTACTCGGGCACTCATCTTTTCGGTTTTTGATCGGCTGGGCATGGAGCCAACTCCAGGGTGTTGTTCATCCCCAACTGCTTCAGCGACCTGCCCTGTTTCACCCACACCGCATTTGAATGAGCCGTTACAAGAACTAAAGCGATTTTTACCAAGATTTTAATGGTACCGTTTAGGACGGTAACAAAGTTTTGAATCTCTACAGGGTATTCTTTAAAAAGAAATTTTTAAGAATCCCACGTGGAAATTCAGTTGGATGTTTTAATATTGAAGACATTTGAAGACATTTTTAAACGACTGTGAAGACATTTGAAAATATCATCTGGCATCCCTGCTCCGATGAAAAAGAAGTTTATCAGTACATTGATAGGTTATAGTGATGCGATTGAATAGTGATTGAAGTTTCTACTTTGGCGAAACCATCGCTCCAACCACCTGTGAGATGGAGGGTTTATGTGCAACCAACGCAACTTGTCAAAAAGCCGGTCCTAGAAGATTTCTTCTGTGTGATTACACATAAATAGATTAATTTGGTGAGATTGTTCCAAGATTTCAATTAAAAAATAAACTGAATACGCGCTGGATTGAAAATCCGCAGATTACAATAATTTCTTCTAGCTGGTTTACTGCCGTGGATCGCAAATTTGTCCCATATGAATAGGAAACCCAGCAAAGATGGGGCAGATATGCACGGCAGTTTAGTAAATCGCATAAATATGGTATTTCATTTGGATCGATTGGCAATCCTAATTTTTCAAAATCATAATGTTTTTCTCTAAGTTGGTTCAACACCCCAATGATGATGTGGAATGCAATTAAAGCACCGTTTTATTCCACATTATCAAGCACATCAGGTTAGCTTTTGAACAGCTAAATTATCGATTTCTTTATGAGGCAACACTATATGCATGCTCGTGAAATGACTAACTCACAAATTTATAATCATCTGATCTTTGAGAACGATGATAGTTTTCTAGTCATAAATCAGTAGCACAAAAGCGTGCGCATGTTAATATCGTAGATAATATTTTCCGGCTTACCTATTCGGAAGTTTATGCTAGACTATGTATGCAATGTCCATGACGGCGACCGGGGTGATAGTCCGGCTGATCGGGTTCAACGATAGCAATAACAATAACAATAACGGCTATCATCACCATCAATTAACAACTCCGATAGTGTGCTCTGGTTCACTCCCACCCCACCATCGTTTCGAGCACGGTACGGGAAGGACGAGTGACTGTCTGAGCGACTCACGGTGCTCGGAGCATCACACGTTATGTGTGGTCTGGCAAGAGGTGTTTTGAATTGCCATTGTCTCGTGCAGTAATGTTCGAACGAAAATGGCATATGGTAGTGGTAATAAAGCAGTGCGGAGTTCATACGTGCTTCGGAATTTTAGGTGTGCGGAATGTGGCAGTCAATAAATGCACTGTGTGACAAATATAACTGAGTGGAAACATTTTAAAAGTGTCCAAAAAGAGACTGTAAGAATCATATATAAAACCAGGATTGAAACATAAAAGAAAAAAGTACGAGAAAGGCAAAAAGTGACAAGTCTATTATTCATATTATAAGATACAAACGATAATTATTAGACAACCATGCATATGATGCATCATTACTTGATTGTTATTCGTACTGCTAAGAAATCAAAAATCGATGGGTTTTTACTAACACTGATAGTAATAAGTGAATTATCTATTTATTACTATTATAATGCTAATTATACATCATCATTCAACATTCCAAAGCATTACTTTAAAATCATTTATTAAATTCGTAATAATTGAAAATTCATCATGCTTTCAACACAGTGTTACCAAAGTTGACCAGGATTTTATGCGATGAGATAGTCAATTTTCATAACTGAATTAAAGACATCCGTAAGGTAGTAATGACTGTCATAATAGCGAACATTATGCCGGAATTATTGTTTCGAAAGTAATAGTGTTGGGACTGACATTAACCGATACCGTATCGGTTGATGCCAATCCAAATACACACTATTTATGCTGTTGTAATAAAGTTTTGATTATTTTCAAAACAATAATTCCGACATAATGTTTACCATTATGACCTTACTGATGCTTTAATTCAGTTATGAAAAATGCATAAAATACTGATCAGTTTTGGTAACACTGTCTTTAAGGCATTAGGAATTTTCAATGAGAACAAGTTTGAAATAGGTTAATGTTTCGTGCGTGGTTCAAATGTAGATTTTCATTTCCGTTCGTTACCACAGATAATGTTTTTGATACTCACCGCTTGAGCGGAAGCAAGACCTGTCCTGTTCAAACTCTTGTTAATATAAAAGTCTTATACTACTTATAGGGGAACGGTTCGCCACTTCATCTCATAGCTCCTATTTCCATCCCATCAAAAACAAAGCAATGGAAAGGAATTTGGTTTGTTTATTATTTTTGTGATTTTTTCAGCAGTGAGCACGCATGTTGACAAAAAGAAGCGATGAATTTGATGCCGTATTGCTTTGTTTAGCGATGAGATGGATATATGTCTTGGCAGTGACTCCGTTTTGACGTGTTGTTGACCGCTCCGTTTCTGAACGTAGAATCGTGCGTGATAAAGTCGATAAAATTTTGCAAAACTTGAATACAAACGAGAGTGATTTGTAGTAATTTCCGACGGTGAATAAAAAAAAATCGATCACGATATTCAGCCGCTTTTGTAATCCGTTATAATGTCGAGCAATTGTGGGAAATGCAATCTTCTCATCAACAAGCATGATGACCGTACGGTGTGTGAAGGAAAGTGCGCCAAAGTGTTTCACGCAAGCTGTGTTGGTGTTACTGAGGCTGCTCTATGTGTCTTATCCACCCTACTGTCATCGCCTATCCCTCCAATGGGAAAAAATGGTGGCTAACATCTCTGGGGTTAGCGCGCGGTGGGCCCCACTGATAATTCAAAATTAGTAAACAAAAACATCATTTCAGGACTAATTTTCTGTGATGGAGTAATTGTTGTTGAACGATTTGAATGAATTTATTACTATTATCGTAATGTACCACGTATTCTTTGCCGTGAAAAATGTTTTCGATTTTCTATTTAATTTTAATAAGACCGTCATTCAACACAATACGGTTAGTACGGTGCAAAACAAATTTGAATATTTGGTAACAATATTGTATCAGAAAATAACGCCCACAACAAAATAATAACGTGAATTTTATGCTGGAGCCAGAAGCATAGCTGTGTGTCATCCGGCTGGATATTGTGGACACACTTGCAAGCGTCGTTAAGCAACCCGAACCGATCGCACTGTATCGACATTCCTCGCCTGTTAGTTTACCGAATCTTTATAACACCTCTAATGGAATTGATTGCTGCCCATCACAACCAGTTGTGAATAAATGTGAAAAATTCTCGCTTTATTTGTCGAACATTGACAGAAGTGCGACAGAAAATGATGTTAGAGTATTGGTATCACGTTCACTAGGAGTTCCACTATTGGCTTCTGATAAAGCCAAGATGCTTGTACCAAAATGGAAGAACTATGCTGAAATGAATTACATATCATTTAAAATTGAACTGGATGTTAGATTAAAATCAATAGCGTTAAAGAACTCAACTTGGCCAAATGAAATAAAATATAGAGAATTCATAAGTGATTTGAATGCAACATGGAAACCTTAATGATAATTGATTGTTGTTAGTTCATAGTTTTAAATTGTTTATTGAATTGTGTTATGTCGAAATTGATTGAACTTATGTTTGTAATTATGTTGGGAATAATTTGTTATGTATCGAAATATGTATTAAGTATTTTATTGTGCTATTGTGAGTTTCGCTAAACGTATGTTTCCTACCTAGTTTTAAGTAGTTCAATAAGACTTCCACTAGTCAGTTGAATGTAATCAATAAATACAAATACAAATGTACAGTGAGATGGAGATCGGTACAGTTTCCCTACTACAATTCTACTTTGTAAGCTGAGTTTCGTCACCTCTTTCCGGTCGAAGTGTCTTAGCAAAGAGGTCCTTGTCGAAAGCCATCTCAGTGTTACAACAGGGTTTAGTTGGTTCACAAGTTACAAAATTAAGTTTATTGTGCAGTTCAAAACCTGTGCCTTAAAACCATACATAAAACTAATTGTTTCACAGTATTTTTTTACGACGTAAACCATTATAATAAAAGAGGCCAGTAATATAGAAAATATTCAAACTATTTTCAAAGGTGCGCTCAAGACTTGTTTGATCAAAATTGCATTCAAAATCAGCATAAAACTCTTTTACGATTACATTTTGGGGGTCTCGTGGCGTAGTTGGCTGCACGTTTGCTTCTCAAGCGGGTGGTCATGGGTTTGATTACTAACCCCTATCTACTCCCAAACATGCCGCTGGAGCATTATGCAGCCATTCAACGGGAGAATGAATTCGGGGGAAATTTATAAGCACATGTCAAATATAATTTAGTTGAACCCAACATTCCTCTTCTCCTCCCATTAAAAAGGAGAAAAATAGGGAGGCTTCCGAGCCTCTTGAAAGGAGGCTTCCGAGCCTCTTGAAAGGAGGCTTCCGAGCCTCTTGAAAGGAGGCTTCCGAGCCTCTTGAAAGGAAGCTTCCGAGCCTCTTGAAAGGAGGCTTCCGAGCCTCTTGAAAGGAGGCTTCCGAGCCTCTTGAAAGGAGGCTTCCGAGCCTCTTGAAAGGAGGCTTCCGAGCCTCTTGAAAGGAGGCTTCCGAGCCTCTTCTCTTGAAAGGAGGCTTCTGAGCCTCTTGAAAGGAGGCTTCTGAGCCTCTTGAAAGGAGGCTTCTGAGCCTCTTAAAAGGAGGCTTCTGAGCCTCTAAGAAGGAGGCTTCCGAGCCTCTAGGAAGGAGGCTTCCGAGCCACTAGAAAGGAGGCTTCCGTGCCTCTAGAAAGGCGGCTTTCGAGCCTCTTTGAAGGAGGCTTTCGAGCCGCTTGAAAGGAGGTTTCTGAGCCTCTAGAAAGGAGGCTTCCGAGCCTCTTGAAAGGATGCTTCCGAGCCTCTTGAAAGCAGGCTTCCGAGCCTCTTGAAAGGAGGCTTCCGAGCCTCTTGAAAGGAGGCTTCCGAACCTCTTGAAAGGAGGCCTGAGGCCTCTTGAAAGGAGGCTTCTGAGCCTCTTGAAAGGAGGCTTCTGAGCCTCTTGAAAGGAGGCTTCTGAGGCCTCTTGAAAGGAGGCTTTGAGCCTCTTGAAGAGGCTTCTGAGCCTCTTGAAAGGAGGCTTCCAAGCCTCTTGAAAGGAGGCTTGAGCCTCTTGAAAGGAGGCTGAGCCTCTTGAAAGGAGGCTTCTGAGCCTCTTGAAAGGAGGCTTCCTGAGCCTCTTGAAAGGAAGCCTGAGCCTCTTGAAAGGAGGCTTGAGCCTCTTGAAAGGAGGCTTGAGCCTCTTGAAAGGAGGCTTCTGAGCCTCTTGAAAGGAGGCTTCTGAGCCTCTTGAAAGGAGGCTTCCAGCCTCTTGAAAGGAGGCTTCCAGAGCCTCTTGAAAGGAGGCTTCGAGCCTCTTGAAAGGAGGCTTCCGAGCCTCTTGAAAGGAGGCTTCTGAGCCTCTTGAAAGGAGGCTTCTGAGCCTCTTGAAAGGAGGCTTCTGAGCCTCTTGAAAGGAGGCTCTGAGCTCTTGAAAGGAGGCTTCCTGAGCCTCTTGAAAGGAGGCTTCTGAGCCCTCTTGAAAGGAGGCTTCTGAGCCTCTTGAAAGGAGGCTTCTGAGCCTCTTGAAAGGAGGCTTGAGCTCTTGAAAGGAGGCTTCCGAGCTCTTGAAAGGAGGCTTGAGCCTCTTGAAAGGAGGCTTCTGAGCCTCTTGAAAGGAGGCTTCTGAGCTCTTGAAAGGAGGCTCTGAGCCTCTTGAAAGGAGGCCTGAGCCTCTTGAAAGGAGGCTTCCTGAGCCTCTTGAAAGGAGGCTTCTGAGCCTCTTGAAAGGAGGCTTCCTGAGCCTCTTGAAAGGAGGCTCTGAGCCTCTTGAAAGGAGGCTTCTGAGCCTCTTGAAAGGAGGCCTGAGCCTCTTGAAAGGAGGCTTGAGCCTCTTGGAAAGGAGGCTTCCTGAGCCTCTTGAAAGGAGGCTCTGAGCTCTTGAAAGGAGGCTCTGAGCCTCTTGAAAGGAGGCTTCCGAGCCTCTTGAAAGGAGGCTTCTGAGCCTCTTGAAAGGAGGCTTCTGAGCCTCTTGAAAGGAGGCTTCCTGAGCCTCTTGAAAGGAGGCTTGAGCCTCTTGAAAGGAGGCTTCTGAGCCTCTTGAAAGGAGGCTGGAGCCTCTTGAAAGGAGGCTTCTGAGCCTCTTGAAAGGAGGCTTGAGCCTCTTGAAAGGAGGCTTCTGAGCCTCTTGAAAGGAGGCTTCTGAGCCTCTTGAAAGGAGGCTTCTGAGCCTCTTGAAAGGAGGCTTCTGAGCCTCTTGAAAGGAGGCTTCCTGAGCCTCTTGAAAGGAGGCTTCTGAGCCTCTTGAAAGGAGGCTCTGAGTTCTTGAAAGGAGGCTTCTGAGCCTCTTGAAAGGAGGCTCTGAGCCTCTTGAAAGGAGGCTTCTGAGCCTCTTGAAAGGAGGCTTCCTGAGCCTCTTGAAAGGAGGCTGGAGCCTCTTGAAAGGAGGCTTCTGAGCCTCTTGAAAGGAGGCTTCCGAGCCTCTTGAAAGGAGGCCTGAGCTCTTGAAAGGAGGCTTCTGAGCCTCTTGAAAGGAGGCTTCTGAGCCTCTTGAAAGGAGGCTTCTGAGCCTCTTGAAAGGAGGCTTGAGCCTCTTGAAAGGAGGCTTCTGGAGCCTCTTGAAAGGAGGCTTCTGAGCCTCTTGAAAGGAGGCTTCTGAGCCTCTTGAAAGGAGGCTTCCGAGCCTCTTGAAAGGAGGCTCTGAGCCTCTTGAAAGGAGGCTTCCGAGCCTCTTGAAAGGAGGCTTCTGAGCCTCTTGAAAGGAGGCTTCTGAGCCTCTTGAAAGGAGGCTTGAGCCTCTTGAAAGGAGGCTTCTGAGCCTCTTGAAAGGAGGCTTCTGAGCCTCTTGAAAGGAGGCTTCCTGAGCCTCTTGAAAGGAGGCTCTGAGCCTCTTGAAAGGAGGCTTCCTGAGCCTCTTGAAAGGAGGCCTGAGCCTCTTGAAAGGAGGCTTCTGAGCCTCTTGAAAGGAGGCTTGAGCCTCTTGAAAGGAGGCTTGAGCTCTTGAAAGGAGGCTTCTGAGCCTCTTGAAAGGAGGCTTCTGAGCCTCTTGAAAGGAGGCTTCCGAGCCTCTTGAAAGGAGGCTTCTGAGCCTCTTGAAAGGAGGCTTCTGAGCCTCTTGAAAGGAGGCTTCCTGAGCCTCTTGAAAGGAGGCTTCTGAGCCTCTTGAAAGGAGGCTCTGAGCCTCTTGAAAGGAGGCTTCTGAGCCTCTTGAAAGGAGGCTTCTGAGCCTCTTGAAAGGAGGCTTCCGAGCCTCTTGAAAGGAGGCTTCTGAGCCTCTTGAAAGGAGGCCTGGAGCCTCTTGAAAGGAGGCTTCTGAGCCTCTTGAAAGGAGGCTTCTGAGCCTCTTGAAAGGAGGCTTGAGCCTCTTGAAAGGAGGCCTGAGCCTCTTGAAAGGAGCCTGAGCCTCTTGAAAGGAGGCTCTGAGCCTCTTGAAAGGAGGCTTCTGAGCCTCTTGAAAGGAGGCCTGAGCCTCTTGAAAGGAGGCTTCTGAGCCTCTTGAAAGGAGGCTTCCTGAGCCTCTTGGAAAGGAGGCTCTGAGCCTCTTGAAAGGAGGCTTCCTGAGCTCTTGAAAGGAGGCTTCTGAGCCTCTTGAAAGGAGGCTTCCTGAGCCTCTTGAAAGGAGGCTCTGAGCCTCTTGAAAGGAGGCTCTGAGCCTCTTGAAAGGAGGCTTCTGAGCCTCTTGAAAGGAGGCTTCTGAGCCTCTTGAAAGGAGGCTTCCTGAGCCTCTTGAAAGGAGGCTTCCAGCCTCTTGAAAGGAGGCTCTGAGCCTCTTGAAAGGAGGCTTCTGAGCCTCTTGAAAGGAGGCCTGGAGCCTCTTGAAAGGAGGCTTGAGCCTCTTGAAAGGAGGCTTCTGAGCCTCTTGAAAGGAGGCTCTGAGCCTCTTGAAAGGAGGCTTCTGAGCCTCTTGAAAGGAGGCCTGAGCCTCTTGAAAGGAGGCTTCCGAGCCTCTTGAAAGGAGGCTCTGAGCCTCTTGAAAGGAGGCTTCTGAGCCTCTTGAAAGGAGGCTTCTGAGCCTCTTGAAAGGAGGCTTCTGAGCCTCTTGAAAGGAGGCTTCCGAGCCTCTTGAAAGGAGGCTTCTGAGCCTCTTGAAAGGAGGCTTCTGAGCCTCTTGAAAGGAGGCCTGAGCCTCTTGAAAGGAGGCTTCTGAGCCTCTTGAAAGGATGCTTCCTGAGCCTCTTGAAAGGAGGCATCTGAGCCTCTTGAAAGGAGGCTCTGAGCCTCTTGAAAGGAGGCTTCTGAGCCTCTTGAAAGGAGGCTCTGAGCTCTTGAAATGAGGCTTCCTGAGCCTCTTGAAAGGAGGCTTCTGAGCCTCTTGAAAGGAGGCTTCTGAGCCTCTTGAAAGGAGGCTTCTGAGCTCTTGAAAGGAGGCTTCTGAGCCTCTTGAAAGGAGGCTTCTGAGCTCTTGAAAGGAGGCTCTGAGCTCTTGAAAGGAGGCTTCCTGAGCCTCTTGAAAGGAGGCTCTGAGCCTCTTGAAAGGAGGCTCTGAGCCTCTTGAAAGGAGGCTTCTGAGCCTCTTGAAAGGAGGCTCTGAGCCTCTTGAAAGGAGGCCTGAGCCTCTTGAAAGGAGGCTTCCTGGCCTCTTGAAAGGAGGCTTGAGCCTCTTGAAAGGAGACTCTGAGCCTCTTGAAAGGAGGCCTGAGCCTCTGAAAAGGAGGCTTCCAAGCCTCTTGAAAGGAGGCTTCCAAGCCTCTTGAAAGGAGGCTTCCAAGCCTCTTGAAAGGAGGCTTCCAAGCCTCTTGAAAGGAGGCTTCGAGCCTCTTGAAAGGAGGCTTCTGAGCCTCTTGAAAGGAGGCTCTGAGCCTCTTGAAAGGAGGCTTCCGGGCCTCTTGGAAGGAGGCCTGAGCCTCTTGAAAGGAGGCCTGAGCCTCTTGAAAGGAGACTCTGAGCCTCTTGAAAGGAGGCTTCCAAGCCTCTTGAAAGGAGGCTTCAAGCCTCTTGAAAGGAGGCTTCTGAGCCTCTTGAAAGGAGGCTTCCTGGAGCCTCTTGAAAGGAGGCTTCTGAGCCTCTTGAAAGGAGGCTTCCTGAGCCTCTTGAAAGGAGACTTCCAGAGCCTCTTGAAAGGAGGCTTCTGAGCCTCTTGAAAGGAGGCTTCTGAGCCTCTTGAAAGGAGGCTTCTGACCCTCTTGAAAGAAAGATTCTGAGCCTCTGGAAAGGAGGCTTCTGAGCCTCTTGAAAGGAGGCTTCTGAGCCTCTGGAAGGGAGGCTACTGAGCCTCTTGAAAGGGGGGCTATGAGCCTCTTGAAAGGATGCTTCTGAGCCTCTTGAAATTAGGGCTTCCTGAGCCTCTCGAAAGGAGGCTTCTGAGCCTCTTGAAAGGAGGCTTCTGAGCCTCTTAAAAGGACGATTCTGAACCTGTTGAAACTAGACTTCCGAGCATCTTGAAAGGAGGCTTCTGAGCCTCTTGAATGGAGGCTTGAGCCTCTTGAATGGAGGCTTCCTGAGCCTCTTGAATGGAGGCTTCTGAGCCTCTTGAATGGAGGCTTCTGAGCCTCTTGAAAGGAGGCTTCCGAATCTCTTGAAAGGGGGCTTCTGAGCCTCTTGAATGGAGGCTTCTGAGCCTCTTGAATGGAGGCTTCTGAGCCTCTTGAATGGAGGCTTCTGAGCCTCTTGAAAGGAGGCTTCCAGCCTCTTGAAAGGAGGCTTCTGAGCCTCTTGAAAGGAGGCTCTGGAGCCTCTTGAAAGGAGGCTTCTGAGCCTCTTGAAAGGAGGCTTCCTGAGCCTCTTGAAAGGAGGCTTCCGATCTTCGCAAAAGGCGGCTTTAGAGCCACTTAAAATGAGGCTTCTGAACCTCTTAAAAAAAGAATTGCGAGCCCCGTGAAGGGAGGCTTCCGATCATGTTAAAAGGAGGCCTCTGGGCCCCTTGAAGGAGGCTTAAGAGCCTCCTGAAAGAAGGCTTCCAAGCCTCTTGAAATTGGGCTTCCGAGCCTCTTGAAATGAGGCTTCGAGGCATCTTGAAATGAGGCTTCCGAGCCTCCTGAAACAAGACTTCCGGGCCTTCATACACTGTGCTGGTTGCTTTGATTTACTGATCGCCATGCATATTATGTACAAGACAAAGTGTTGAATCATAAAAATGCACATTTATCAAAACTTTATCAAAACTATATCAATGACGGCTTTAGCAGGTTTTGTTCTATTATTGTCAGGGGGGTTTTTATGACTGATTATGCTCAAATTTGGCCTAAACATTTTTTGCATATCAAAGAATATTGTGGCCGAATTTCATTAAATTCGGTCGACAAAAACCCCCCTGCCAATAATAAAACAAAACCTGCCAAAGCCATATTTTCCCCTATTCCAAAAAAAAAATATGATATCAATTTCCAACCAAATTCCTAAATAATTTTCCGAAGGTATCGCTAAAACAATTTCTGTTGGTATTCCTGAGGAATATCTGAAGGATTTTCCTTATGTATTCTGGAAGAAATTTTCAAAGGAATTCCTCAAAGAATTTCTAAAAAGAATTACTTAAGAAATTCCTGAAAGAATTCGTAAAGGAATTTTCGATTTTTTTTTAGAATTGCTTCTTTGATTTTTCAAAGAAGTCTCTTGAAGAATTTCCAAAGTAATTTTGGTATTTATCTGAAAAGTAATTTCCGGGAAATGCTTGGGGACATGCCTACAAGAGTTGCACTCTTAAATTCCGTCAGGAATTCGTTCGGAAACTCCTGAAGAAATTCCTGAAATTTCGTCCAAGAATTGTGGAAAGGATTCTTACAGGAAATTCCGGAGGAATTACTGGAGAAATTTCAGAGGGAATGCAATTTCCGATTGTATCCAAGGGACTACCTAACAAAATTTTCGAAAAACTTTCCAAAAAGGACGCTGCAATGAATTTATTCGCATGAATGGTGTTTGTAGCGTTTAATATAACCTAATATTTTCATGATGCAAGAATTATCATTGTCGTGTATTGTACACGACCCTCCGAAATTTTTCAACGTCATCATCATTATGTTTACTACTATTTAAGAAATCTTGCAATCAGGGCTCTGTTAATAAAACAAAACTTGACTGGAATATTTTTGAAATTTTGTCAGGACTCTAGAATGCATTGATTTCAAGATAAAGTGTGGACTTTTCTCGTCATAATAATCAAGTTACTTCAAAGCTACTTCAAAGTTCTCCTTGAAATCATTTCAAAATATGTGTTGGCCTCCATCGAGTTTAAAAATTCCATTTAAAATTGTTCAAAATTCTACCCATATTTAGTTCTGCTCCCTAAGGCCAGGAACCTATCTGGATTCGTGAGGAAATCTTATCTTCTTTGGAAACATGAATTTATATACATGACCAAATTTAATCTATTGATCATTTCCAATTTTCCTGCATGGCTCAATGTTACAAAATTACTGTACAGCCCAGGATTTTCCAATCAATCGCCAGCATGCGACATGAAGCATGCAAAAACAATCGCATCAACAATTCATCCATTTCTCATTCATCATCATTAATCAAATTTGGAATCCCCTCACAACCGAACCGGATGTATTGTTCTCCATGGTTGGGCAAAAATGTCCTCACTGAATGCTACCGAAACGGGTCTTTCCCACCCTACCCTCTGGCACGAAGCATGGGTAAAACTAAATAACATTACATGGAAACCCATTTCCTGTACAGCACACTGACTGTGCTTATCCGACTGTACCAGAGGCAACCGCTACGACTCTACGAGTAACATCTCCAGTCCGGGAAGTACTTTTCCACAAGTCCTTTACGATAATCAACTGTGACCGTTCACTGACTCTGTTTGTTGCTTTCAAACAGAGCTTTTCACACTTCTAGCGTGGTGCCAGATATCCACTGCAACAAAGTTTCACAATCACTACACTGACTCTGTATAGTAGCAGTGCACTACTGTGCGAACATTGAACGAACGATCGAGAAAAACAACTTCCAGCTCGATATCCATTTTAATAAGTTTCACAAATTAGGAGATTTTCCACCGTCCGTTTGTAGCCGGCGAGGAAATGGAAAACAAAGTTCTACGTCAGTTCGTTTTCGATGCAGTGCAGCGTGCAAAGTAAACCCGAGTCGGAAACAGCAGAGCAGTGCACACTGCACAGGTACTGATGGAGTTCGTTCAACGCTAATCAATTATGCTAATCATTATGCTTGCTCGAACGAGATTTATGCTCTGCTGTTTGATGTCGAGCGCTGGCGCCCGCGTTGAACACATCTTTCGACTACTGCCAACTTTCAGGGTTAGCTGGAACGTCCGTCCGGAGGTGGGTGCTTCAGAGCATCTGTTTACTTCACACACAGACTGTGTTTATCAAATCGAATCGGCGTGCAAATTTATTGGTATTTATAAATTTCTAACAATTGACGGTTAGTACCGTACCGATTCCTTGGCTAAGGTGCGGGTGGAACAGCATGATTGAAGCACACCGCCACGCATAGCACGGCAGGTTTCCCTTCAAATCAAACAACTCAATCGAATGAAAATGCCATTCTTTTCTGTTTGCATGTGTGCGCCTCCAATCGGATGCCAAGGTGGATTTGAATCCACCAAGTCAGTCAGTGCCAGTGGTGCAGGGACTGCTGGACTTGGCATTCTGATGGATTTACCTTGAAATCTCCGTCTATAGCTACATCACACCGCACATAGTTCCCATATCTAATCCGAAGTGCATTTAGTGGGAAATGTCCAGCGTGGCACACAAAAGCGGCAACTGAAGGACCAACCGTCGTCGTCCTTCATCCATAGTTCAGTCCCAATCAGGTACAATCTTCCTCGAGTCATTATTTCCATTTCCCCAGGCGGTTGATTGCGACTACCGGTGGTGGTGCCCGCGATGGTGACCGACGAGACGTGGGTGATTGAGGGAGCGGAAAAGTTTGCCCGGTAGTAAACGATTTGAGTGGGCGTAAAGGAGGCCAGAAAATCGATTTATGTCCGGTCCGATTGTTGAGGGAATACTCTTTATCGGGTAGAGGAAAGAAACTACCGGCGAATTAGTGGATGGACGCAGATGAGAGAAGGCTCAACGAACAATTAAACAATCGGTGAAAAAGGAAAAGTGGCTAAGGGTTTCCGAGTGATGGTTCAGATGAGCGAACTAAATTTATCCTGTCGCGAGATAGGTAAACGTGTACGGAAATCGTTTCAACGTCATTCGAACGGCTTTCGGTATTTAAAATAATTTGCTGTAAATTTTACCTAAAACTAAAAAACTAGGCTAAAAGTTTAAATTGCATCAAAATTGAAGATGAACCGGGTAATTGTGGATTATTGTGCATATCTAATATATGCAATTGCAACTATGTAATTTGGAGTAATGTGATGCATGTTGAATGTTACATTTGACTTAATTATTTGAAACGTCAAAAATTTGAGAATCTTCAATGTATCGTCTTTTACTCAGCTTCAGATACTTGAGACAAGACGAATTAGAACTAACTAAACGATAGTAAGAATGTTTTGAACCCACATCTTGTCTATATCTATGACAGTTTCCAAAGAAATACTACTACTCGAACTGACGAATATTAGGAAATGAAACGTTGTATTTTTTTCAGATGAACAAACATTAATCTGGACAAATCGAACTGTTATAGCTGCTATTGGCATGATCTAAACCAAAATATGGTCGTCAGATCTAAATGAAACTTTGGGGGTATGGGGAGTGTTATCATATCACGCCAAGCCTAAAATGTTTTTAAAATCTACAAGAATGAGCTCCGGAATGTATTTGAATCTGCTGGATGATGCTTTGGTCCGACACATGGAGAACAAGGCATCAAAAGACATAATTTTCCAACAGGAGGAGGAGGAGGAGGCTCGGAAGCCTCCTTTCAAGAGGCGCGGAAGCCTCCTTTCAAGAGGCGCGGAAGCCTCCTTTCAAGAGGCGCGGAAGCCTCCTTTCAAGAGGCGCGGAAGCCTCCTTTCAAGAGGCGCGGAAGCCTCCTTTCAAGAGGCGCGGAAGCCTCCTTTCAAGAGGCGCGGAAGCCTCCTTTCAAGAGGCGCGGAAGCCTCCTTTCAAGAGGCTTGGAAGCCTCCTTTCAAGAGGCTTGGAAGCCTCCTTTCAAGAGGCTTGGAAGTCTCCTTTCAAGAGGCTTGGAAGCCTCCTTCAAGAGGCTCAGGCCTCCTTTCAAGAGGCCTGGAAGCCTCCTTCAAGAGGCTCAAGCCTCCTTTCAAGAGGCCTGGAAGCCTCCTTCAAGAGGCCTGGAAGCCTCCTTCAAGAGGCCTGGAAGCCTCCTTTCAAGAGGCTCAAGCCTCCTTTCAAGAGGCCTGGAAGCCTCCTTTCAAGAGGCCTCAAGCCTCCTTCAAGAGGCTCAGAAGCCTCCTTCAAGAGGCTGGAAGCCTCCTTTCAAGAGGCTCGGAAGCCTCCTTTCAAGAGGCCTGGAAGCCTCCTTTCAAGAGGCTCGAAGCCTCTTTTCAAGAGGCCCGGAAGCCTCCTTTCAAGAGGTTAGGAAGCCTCCTTTCAAGAGGCCTGGAAGCCTCCTTTCAAGAGGCTCAGAGCCTCCTTTCAAGAGGCTCAGAAGCCTCCTTTCAAGAGGCTCCAGCCTCCTTTCAAGAGGCCCGGAAGCCTCCTTTCAAGAGGCTCAGGCCTCCTTTCAAGAGGCCCGGAAGCCTCCTTTCAAGAGGCTCAGGCCTCCTTTCAAGAGGCCCAGAAGCCTCCTTTCAAGAGGCTCGGAAGCCTCCTTCAAGAGGCCTGAAGCCTCCTTTCAAGAGGCTCAGAGCCTCCTTTCAAGAGGCCTGGAAGCCTCCTTTCAAGAGGCTCAGAAGCCTCCTTTCAAGAGGCTCAGAAGCCTCCTTTCAAGAGGCTCGAAGCCTCCTTTCATGAGGCTTGAAGCCTCCTTCAAGAGGCCTGGAAGCCTCCTTTCAAGAGGCCTGGAAGCCTCCTTTCAAGAGGCTCAGGCCTCCTTTCAAGAGGCTCAGAAGCCTCCTTTCAAGAGGCTCGGAAGCCTCCTTCAAGAGGCCTGGAAGCCTCCTTTCAAGAGGCCTGGAAGCCTCCTTTCAAGAGGCCCAGAAGCCTCCTTTCAAGAGACTCAGCCTCCTTTCAAGAGGCTCAGAAGCCTCCTTTCAAGAGGCTCAGGAAGCCTCCTTTCAAGAGGCTCGGAAGCCTCCTTTCAAGAGGCTCAGAAGCCTCCTTTCAAGAGGCTCAGAGCCTCCTTTCAAGAGGCTCAGGAAGCCTCCTTCAAGAGGCTCAGAAGCCTCCTTCAAGAGGCCCGGAAGCCTCCTTCAAGAGGCCTCAGGCCTCCTTTCAAGAGGCTCCAGAAGCCTCCTTTCAAGAGGCCTCAGAGCCTCCTTTCAAGAGGCCTCAGCCTCCTTCAAGAGGCCTGGAAGCCTCCTTTCAAGAGGCTCAGGCCTCCTTTCAAGAGGCTCAAGCCTCCTTTCAAGAGGCTCAGAAGCCTCCTTTCAAGAGGCTCAGAAGCCTCCTTCAAGAGGCTCAAGCCTCCTTTCAAGAGGCCTGAAGCCTCCTTTCAAGAGGCGCAAGCCTCCTTTCAAGAGGCTCGGAAGCCTCCTTTCAAGAGGCTCGGAAGCCTCCTTTCAAGAGGCTCGGAAGCCTCCTTTCAAGAGGCTCGGAAGCCTCCTTTCAAGAGGCTCGGAAGCCTCCTTTCAAGAGGCTCGGAAGCTTCCTTTCAAGAGGCCCGTAAGCCTTCTTTCGGGAGCGTGTCGGACAGAAGCGCTGCAATAAATTCATTCGCATGGTGACTGAACATAATTTCATTGAAACGTTTTTTTCGGCAAGTACTTGAGATTCTTCTATCGACGGTAGCATTCGGCCGTCGTCACGCAATTATGTTTTGAGTTTTAAAGAAAATAATTTCGAATTAACCTGCTCTTGTGAGTACATTTTTGGGGGCATTCTCTACAGTGAATACATTTTCGAGGGCAAACATCCGAGGGGGGCAGGGCAGCAGGGACAGTAGGGACAGCATGGACCATGTCCAAGGGCTTGACGACCCCTCCCCAGCTGTCTGCGAGTCAGGGAGAACTGCCTAGGGCGTGGTGGGATTTAGCGTGGTGGGATTTAGCAGGGCGAGGGGCAGCAGGGACAGTAAGGACAGCATGGACCATGTCCAAGGGCTTGACGACCCTCCCCAGCTGTCTGCGAGTCAGGGAGAACTGCCTAGGGCGTGGTGGGATTCAGCAGTGGGCTCTGCTAAAATCCTCCCAAAAACCACAAGTGCCCGTAAGCAGACTCTATCAAAGCGACTGTGTGCCGCTTCAAAAGCACAAGCCCAGGGAGTGCCATTGGCACATCAGGATTGATCCCAGTAAGATCCTGATTATGGTATACTGGTTGCATGTTATTGGTCTTGTTTTTGGATATTGAGATATTGTGAACGCAAGGGCTGGTAGTCTGGTTATTCTATTCTCTTAGTAAGGCCGGGTGACACCGACCTGAAACGGCGAATGGGCTAATGGCCAGGCTGTCTTCCGTCCCCTAAAACCGTGGCAGGCCTTGTGGCACGCGGTACAATCCTGTGGCTCAGCTGGTAGCTGAGTGGGAGTAGGCTCAGATGCTCCTTCCTGACTAGCGCTGATCTGGCTCTGAACACGAAAGTGTCAACCCTCGCATGGCCTCCCTGCATGCCGCAAGGTATGTATAGATAACCATGGGATCGCGAAGGCGACTACACCAACAGGATTCGACAGCAGCCGCAAGGGGACCCAACAAACATGAGTTTCCCATTAAAATTTCAAAACGACGAAGGAAGGAGGTGAGGCGAATGGCGACAAGGAGAACCCTTTCGCCAGGCGCAGTGGCCTTGATCGGTCACCCCAAAGATCGCCAGGGGGAGGCGATGGCGGAGCACGTGGTGGGTCAGAAGAGGTGCCGGTGGATGTTAAGATGGACGGCCCCACTCTGACCAAAGTCATTAACTCGGTGATGACTAACCACGGTGAGGATGGAGTCCAGACGATGGAGGTGATTACGGACGTTTCGGACGTAATCATGTCCTTCCTGGACAACCGAGTGAATTATAGTAAGGACTTAAAACAGGCCGTACTAACCCTCTGCGCTCTAGTCGTGGAGGCGAAGTCGGAGTGGAAGTCCTTGCTGGAAGCCAGTAAGGAGGCGGAGCACAAGATCCGTCTTCTTACTGAAGAAAAGGAATTGGCGGTTAGCCAAGCCAAGAAGGCCTCGAAGGAGGCCGAATCGAAGATTCGGCTCCTTGCAGAAGGGAAGCAGCTGGCGGAGAGCCAGACTGCAGAACTTAAACGGCGTATGGCTAACAGCGGAGCAACTCCTAAGCTTAGTAGGGTCACGCAGGAGGCGGACCTGAAAGTAGCTAATAAAGCCTCGGCACGGATCGCAGAAAAGGTCCGAGTGGAGACCGAGAGGAAAATGGTACCTCCACCTAGGAAGATACCAGAGGACCGCCGGGAGGAAGATCTACCATGGACAAAGGTAGTGAATCCTAAAAAGGAGAAAAGAAGCCGCCAGCAGGTTGCAAGGAGTGCGGCCAAGGGAAAGGATCCAGTCACCGCCAAGAAGGGAGTGGCAAGCGGAAGGATAGAGGTGAAGCGATCATTGTCAAGGCTGACGATAAAAGCTACGCCGAAGTCCTAAAGACTATGAGAGGCACTGAGAAGCTCTCTAGTCTAGGAGGGGATGTCAACTGCATCCGAAGAACGCGCAAAGGCGAGATGATTCTCGTCTTGAAGCGGGATGCTACTCGGAAGAGTTCCGAGTATAAAAAGTTGACGGAAGAGGTCCTGGGTGACAGGGTCCAGGTTAGAGCCCTGTGCCCAGTCCTGAACATCCAGTGCAAGGGCATGGATGAAATAACCGAAGCCGGAGACCTGGTAGACGCACTGAAGGATCAGTGTAATGTCGAGATCCAGGAATCCGCGATTCGGTTACGCAAAGGCTTTGCGGGAATGCAGGTTGCCTCATTCCAAGTACCTATGGCTGAGGCCAAGAAGGTGCTGGATAAGGTAAAACTGAAGGTGGGTTGGTCGGTGTGCTCGCTGAGCACAAGCCAACCCAATCAGGCCTGCTACAGGTGCCTTGGCCACGGTCATAAGTCCTATGACTGTAAGGGACCTGACCGTAGTAAGCTGTGCCGTAGGTGCGGAGCCGAAAACCACCAGGCTCGCACCTGCCAGGCTGCACCGAGATGCCTGATCTGTCCTACGGGGGCAGACAACAGGCATCTCACCGATGCGCAGGCCTGTCCGGCCTCTAGAAGGGTCCAGACATGCAAGTAACACAGCTAAACTTGAACCACTGCGAGGCGGCCCAGCTGCTGCTACAACAGTCGGTTATCGAGTGTAAAGCTGATGTTGCCTTGCTGTCCGACCCATACCGCATCCCTGCTGGAAACGGCAGCTGGATTGCGGACAAGTCCGGTATGGTGGGAATCTGGACTTGTGGGCGCTACCCCATCCAGAAGATAATATCTTCGCCTAACGATGAGGGTTTCGTCATAGCAAAGGTAAACGGTGTTTACTTTTGTAGCTGCTACTGTCCTCCTAGATGGAGTATAGAGCAGTACACTAGGGTAGTTGATACTCTTGCGGCGAAGCTAACTGGCCTTAAACCAGTAGTTGTAGCAGGTGACTTCAATGCGTGGGCAGTGGACTGGGGTTCCCGGTTTACTAACGCTAGAGGTCATATCCTGTTAGAGTCACTAGCGGTATTGAACGTAGTTCTGCTGAACGAAGGTCAAGTGCCAACGTTCAGAGGACCGAGCGGTGATTCATGTATCGATGTCACCTTCTGCAGCGCAGGATGGACTGAAGAACCGAGATGGATGGTCCACGAGGGTCATACTTCTAGCGACCATCAGGAAGTACGTTTTATGGTCGAGTATACCCGGAGAACTACGACGAGAAGAGGTGGTGCAACGGATCCCGGATGGCGCACGTCACAGTTCAATCAAGAGCTGTTGGTGGAGGCACTGCGCTGGGAGAGTAGGACTACAGGACTAAGCGGTAACGACCTGACGGAAGTACTTACACGTGCTTGCGACGTGGTGATGCCAAGGAAGACCCAGCCCCCAGGAAATCGACAACCAGTGTACTGGTGGTCTGACACGATTGCAGATCTTCGTAGAACCTGTCTTAAAGCTAAAAGAAGGTTGCGACGTGCTAGAACAGACGCTGAGCGACTCGATAGACGAGGGGTATTCCGGACAGCGAGCAGAGCCCTGAACTACGAGATTAAATGTAGCAAGCGAGCCTGCTTCGAACAGCTGTGCAGGATGGCGAATGACACCCCGTGGGGCGATGCATACAGGATAGTGATGTCTAGGACCAATAGCACACCTCCTGAAAGATCCCCAGAGCTGTTAGCCAGTATAGTAGAGGGACTGTTTCCGACACATGAACCATCGGACTGGCCCGCTACACCGTACGAGTCAGTCGACGTGGTACCGCTAGTGACTAACGAAGAGCTTATCGTAGCCGCAAGAAAACTTAAGCTCAATAAGGCGCCAGGCCCGGATGGTATTCCAAACCTGGCCCTTAAACACGCCATTCTTGCCAATCCAGATATGTTCAGGAGCTGCCTCCAGAGATGCATGGACGAAGGAAACTTCACAGATCGATGGAAACGGCAGAAATTGTTGCTATTACCGAAGCCTGGCAAACAGCCGGGGGATCCTTCGGCATACAGACCAATTTGCCTACTCGACACAGCTGGAAAGCTGCTAGAAAGGGTCATTCTGAATAGATTGTCGGCCTATACAGAGTGTGCTGGTGGCTTATCTAGCAACCAGTATGGCTTCCGTAAGGGCCGTTCTACCATCGAAGCAATTCGAGCGGTAACGGATACGGCCAAGATAGCGAGAGGTCTAAACAGGCGAGGTATTAGGTACTGCGCGTTGATTACACTCGATGTAAAAAACGCGTTCAACAATGCTAGCTGGGCAGCAATTGCTGACTCCCTGCACCGATTGAGAGTTCCGGATTACCTGTGCAGGATACTGAAAAGCTATTTTCAGAATAGGGTGCTGTTATACAACACTGATGCCGGTCAAAAGTCGATCGTAGTGTCCGCGGGTGTTCCACAGGGATCGATCCTCGGACCGGTTCTGTGGAATATTATGTACGATGGAGTATTACGCCTAAGTCTTCCGGCCGGAGTGAAGATAGAAGGCTTCGCGGATGACGTAATGCTAGAAGTAGCAGGTGACACTCTCGTCGAAGTCGAACTGAAGGCTTCATACGCGATTGGCAGAGTGGAGGAATGGCTCAACTCGAGGCGGTTGTCCCTTGCACATCACAAGACAGAAGTTGTGGTAGTGCATAACCGTCATGGGCTGCAACAGGCGAGGATAAGAGTAGGGACCTGCACAGTTAACTCCGTGAGGTCTCTCAAGCATCTGGGCGTGATGATCGATGATAAGCTCAATTTTACGAGCCACGTCGATTATGCATGTCAGCGGGCTTCATTGGCGATAAAATCTTTATCACGAATGATGTCCAACAGATCGGCGGTGCATAGTCAAGTGCGTAGGCTGATAGCTGGCGTAGCATTGTCTATCATCCGTTATGGCGTGCCGGCATGGGCCGTAGCACTAAAAGCCGAGTACAATGTAAAGAAATTGATCAGAGTACACCGGCTGATGTGCTTACGTGTCGCGAGCGCATATCGCACCATATCATATGAGGCGGTGTGCGTTATAGCTGGAATGATGCCGATAGACACACTCCTAGAGGAGGATGTGGAGTGCTACAACGAAAGGGACTCGGTGCAAGTGCGACGTGTCAAGAGAGCAGCTTCGTTGCTCAAATGGCAAAGAGCATGGGACACCGCAGTCAAAGGTCGTTGGACCCACAGACTGATTCCAGATGTGTCCAACTGGGTTGATAGGAAGCATGGTCAAGTCAACTTCCACCTAACACAGGTGTTGTCTGAACATGGCTGCTTTAAGAAATTCCTACACAGGTTTGGCTTCGCAGAGGAGTGTCCTGAATGTGTAGGTGAGGTAGAATCGGCAGAGCATGTGATGTTCGCATGCCCGCGATTCGAGGTAGAACGCAATACCATGCTGCTTATTAGTGGTATGGATACAACCCCGGACAACCTCGTCGAGAGGATGTGCCGGGAAGAAGCTATATGGAATGCGGTGAACACAGCATCTCAACAGATCATGTCGAAACTGCAGCGGTGGTGGCGACTTGAACAAAACCAACGGCTGCAGTAGGGGCATCTGTGACGCAGTGAACATTTGCTCACCCTGACAACCAACATGTCGCGGGTGGGCTGCGGGGACCTCAGTATGTAGATATAGAGGTCATTGCGGTTCACGCGCGGTGGTTGTTGTCGGGGTGCTCGTCTCCAACGTGAGATTATGATACGGACCGTTAGGTTACTATCATAGCTTGCGATCGACGGGTGGTGAGGTAGCCACCCTTGAAGTCGATGTTGTGTGTATTGACGTCAAGTGCGTTAGCATAGGCGTGAGCGTTCTCAATAGTCCCCCCCTGATGTATTGCTTAATTGCGGGCCGGGGGTACGGACTGGCGAAAGGGTTTTGGTTTTAGTGGGTCGGGTAAGAGTTACATGACATACCCATCCCCACACTACCACACTACCTGAGTACCTCCTCAGGTGTCTGGTTGCAGATTTCCGTTTACCCTTGCTCAAGAAAAAAAAAAAAAAAAAAAAAAAAACATCCGAGCTTTCGAAAAAAAAAGGTCGTTTTTGGAGTGAAATGATAGCCTTTCGGTACAACTTTGATGTACGAGAAAGACAAAACTATAAAAATTTGATCGTCATTTTTAAACAATGTTTCGACCACCACTGTACACAAAGGTAAGCTGGCGCTGCATTTTCCATCTGAGAAATAAATTGTTGCATCAGAGGAGTTATTTTTTCATCCAGAAAGTACAAACTGCATCGAAGGAAAGCACTTCCGGATTGACAGACTACACACGTTGATCAGCCGTTGTTGGCGCCGAGGAAGAGCAACACCGCACACTTCCCGGATTGGCAGAGAAGTGGAGGACACAAAACACTCGTCCTGGTCCATATGGGTGCATCGTTCTTGCAACAGTAGCGCGCCAGGGTAGGGCGGAATGCACGGCATTGATCCTTTTATTTATTGCTGCATGCGTCCTCGCGTTCTCCGATCCCTCCGAATCCCATTTCCTGAATCGATTTCGAGCGGAAAGTGGATTGTGGCGTGTGTTCCGTTCGGTGGTGTTTGGCGTTCGTTAGGGGGGCGGGTGTATCGCTATCGTTGTTCTGTTTCTTTTTTCTACTGGTGTCAAGCTGTCTTGTGATGTGTTTCGCAAATTGACGGGAATGGGATCTTCCGGGTTGTGGGTGATGCGGGTAGCGCTTTTTCGCATTTCATAAAAAAGTGGTAAATCCGAGCACTTGAGCCATTTGTAGGATTTGGAATGTGAACAACTGGTTGATAAAGGTTGTGGCTCCCGGAGAAACTGAGAAGTAAGTGCAATCTGAATAATTTCAATCCAATTCAATTCATTGGCTGTAAATTTACATCATTGACGCAAAGCACACAGAGCTAATCGGTTGAAAATTTTTAATGTTTGTTCAGACCGATGTAGTTCCCTTCATCATACTCATTTTATTTATTGGCTGTTTTTTAATTGTCCATAAAGAGATTTAAATTGATAATTTATTCTGAAGTCTTTGAATTGATAATCTATTCTGCAGAAAACCTGAAGAGGTGCCTTAAAAAACTAAAATGAGGACAAAATCTGAAAAACCCTAAAACGATTGCGAAAGTAACCATGGCTAGATTTCGTCAAAAACAAAGGCCAAAATTAGGAATCCATACAGAAATCCAAACAGATTTTTGGTGTTGAACTTAATCTGTAGATTAAAAAAACACAGAAATAAAGATTAAAAAAAAAAAAAAAAAAACCAAACAGATTTTTGACTGCATTTCAAATGATTACTACAATAGTTATGTTAGGATTTGATAAAGAAGAGTTATGTAGACACTTCCAACTGAATTCCAAAAAGATTTCTTGTAGCTGGTATTGATCGACATTTTACTTTTTGGCAAAACTCAACACCCTGGGGCAGAGGTTACCAAACTGTGGGTCGCGAAAGACAAATTCTGATTTCATAATTTTGTTACTATTTTATTCCACAAATCTATTCCATATTTTGAATTAGGATCTATCTAATGATTGGATGATTAAAGAACAACAATCCTGACGAGGTTTTTTTTGTTATACGATATTCGGGCAAGTAGAAAGAAGTCCTATACAATCCAAATGTAAGCCCCGAACCCATCCAAAACCAATCCTAATCCAATTCGAATCCAAACTAAATCAAATACAAATCTATTTGAAATCCAATCCAATTCTAATTCAAATTCAATCCAAATCTAATTCAATACAAATACAATCCTAATCAAATCGAAATCCAATTCAAATTCAATTCAAATTCCATCCAAATCCAATCCACATCTAATCCAAAATTTGACGAATTTTTGACAAATACAATGATGGGATATAAAGCAATTTATTATAATTTGTCCAATCTAACGCGAACTCATTTTTATCTAATTTCACAAAATCAATGCATCTGGTACCTGGTGGGTCGCAAGCAATATGGGATTCTGCTAGGTGGGTCGCATATCCGAAAGATTGGGAACCTCTGCCCTGGGGCATTTCCAGTACTCAGTATCTGGGGCAAGCAGTACTCAAAAATTGTTCTTCAAAGGGCGTACACATACGTAGTTTCTCGAAAGTTTACGAAAGTTTACGAAGAAAAATCATACATTTCTGTGTTTGTGTTTTTTGTTTTTTTTTGCCGGAATACGTATTTTTGAACGAGGATTCAGAATGTATAAAAATCTCAATTTGCTCTACAATGTCACATATGCAGTTTCTCAAACAAAAGGTTCAAATACACTCTGGTGTGAATATGTCTAAAGTAAATAAAACGAACAAAAACAAACAATCAGAAATCAAGGCTTTACTCCTTGATTTCAACCTAAATTGAAAATGGCGAAAGCATGAGGATCACTATGTGTCGAGAAGGAAACGGATCTTCTGAACCTCTATTGAGAAAGTAATTTTCATTGTCGAGGTATTCATAGTTAGGCTGACCAATTCATTTCGGTGAGAAAACGGGACAAACGCGCTTCCAAACGTGACATGTCAAAACCCTTGTGATAACATTCAAGAGCTGTGGAAATTTAAAAATTTATGGCCTAATTTTCATTTTCCGTGTAAGAAATAAGAAATATTTTAGAGTGAATCATTCACCGCCATACCCTTCGATCGTATTAAGTTAGTTGTGGAAAAATACTAAACTACAAATATTTCACTCTTCAAAGAGACGCAGACAAAAAACACGAAACAAGGAACTGAAAATTACGCATCCGGCCAATTTTCAATACGTAACAATGGAGCAGGATTCGGCGTCGAATGCAACTTTTTGCGTGAAATCGGTTGAGGGTCAGTGAAAAAAAGTAAGCTAGACATTTTAACGCGCTTTTTATAAGAAACAATATTTTGGCCATAACTTCCAAGCCCATAGTCCGATCCGGCCGATTTTCAATAGGAAACAATACGGCAGGATTCTGCGTTGAATTCAACCTGTTGCGAAGATTCGGTTGAGGGTAAGTGCAAAAAAAATGAGCTAGACTTTTTGCTCTTTTGGTGGGCACACACGGGCTTGGTGGTCATATGGCTACCGCTTCTGCCTCATACGCAGGAGGTCGTGGGATCAATCCCAGGCCCGTTCCATTCCTCCCTCCCACTTGTATCTTTTCATATATTTCTCATGTTCTAGCAATCGCTAGAACTGGAAATGGGCTTTCATACCGTTTCTATCTTCTATCCCTATACCTACAACTTGATTAGTTCTAGCAGGTAACTGTTAGAATTCGAAATGAGCGAAAATGTTCGTTTCGGCATCCAATTAGAATACTACACCACCCTAACATCACATTGGCAACCCGTTAACCAAGACGAACCTCTGCCATGGATTTGTATGGGAAAAATCATACATGGGGGGAGGGGGGCTGAAAAACTCAGAAAAATTGCTTACGTAATTAGTGTACGGCCCCACCTCAATTCGTCGAGCTGAGTCGATTGGTATATAACACTATTGGTCTCCGAGCCTTCTATAAAAACTTTGTTTTTGGAGCGAACATATAGCTTTTACGTATACTTTGTATATGAGAATGGCAAATATTAGGGAATTTTGAAATTTTATTTTAATCTACTCTTAGATATACATTAAGGATTTTATTATTTATAACCAATCGTATATCAAAAACTTTTCCAATTCTGCACAATTTAAAATAACAAACAATAATTGAAGTCCTAAGTTCTAATTTATAATTTTTCATAACGGAATCCAATAACGCTTCCATGTGTGTGGACGGGATTCCACACACATGGAAGCGTTATTCACAGACAAGCTCCTGATGTGAAAACCAGCCTTAAAGTACGTGAGGACCTTAAATCCAGCCTTTAATACGACTAAATTTTCTCTCAGTTTGAAACTGCCTTAAACTCGATTTTATTCAGTTGATTTATAAATTATTTTTTCATGCCGTCGTTTTATTTACAGTGGATGATTTCGAAATACTCAGAAAGAATTTGAATGGTTCACAGAAAAAATATGAAAAATAAACAGCGCGTAAAATTTTACATGCGAAAATTTACACTATTCTACGTTAGAATGGTCCTCTTCCTAACAAGGTTGCTTACAATTTGCATGCAATATTGACGATTCACGTTGAATATTGTATACATTCAGGCTATATCTCGTATGGAATTACGATAACAATGGTGTTCCATTTATGTGCATGATTTTTAGCGTACATTTCAGTGGATTTTTCTATCTGTGCGCACTGAACTGATTATTTTTATTACCGGCCGCGCAATGCAGAACACAATAATTCGGCCGACCGCGCGATCGTTCTGCTGTCCGAAACAAGGGAGATCACGCACTGAACTGATTATTTTTATTACCGGCCGTGCAATGCAGAACACAATAATTCGGCCGACCGCGCGATCGTTCTGCTGTCCGAAACATGAGAGATCATGCACTGAACTGATTATTTTTATTACCGGCCGCGCAATGCAGAACACAATAATTCGGCCGACCGCGCGATCGTTCTGCTGTCCGAAACATGAGAGATCACGCACTGAACTGATTATTTTTATTACCGGCCGCGCAATGCAGAACACAATAATTCGGCCGACCGCGCGATCGTTCTGCTGTCCGAAACATGAGAGATCACGCACTGAACTGATTATTTTATTACCGGCCGCGCAATGCAGAACACAATAATTCGGCCGACCGCGCGATCGTTCTGCTGTCCGAAACATGAGAGATCACGCACTGAACTGATTATTTTTATTACCGGCCGCGCAATGCAGAACACAATAATTCGGCCGACCGCGCGATCGTTCTGCTGTCCGAAACATGAGAGATCACGCACTGAACTGATTATTTTTATTACCGGCCGCGCAATGCAGAACACAATAATTCGGCCGACCGCGCGATCGTTCTGCATTACAACAGGACAGCTCAATAAGGGCTAAAAAATGGGACTGTCCCATTAAATACGATAGGTATGGTCAGCCTATTCGTAATCTCATGCCTTAGACATTTCTAGTGATCTTCTTGTAGAGGATGGGCCGTGTGGCTGAAAACCAATGGGCCGAATGCTGTTTGGCCGAATATACCATTTGGCCGAACAGATCATTAGGCCGAAAATCATTTGGCCGAATAGGTTATTTGGCCGAACAGGTCATTGTGCCTAATGGGTCATTTGATCGAATATGTCATTTGATCGAATAGGTCATTTGACATTCACTTCTCTCTGCGAATAGAGACGTCTCATTACTCACTCCACACTTTCCACTTTTCACAGTGAGTAGTGATAAATGAGGAGTGAGAAGTGATACGTCTCTTTTCTCACTTCGCACTAATAATTTCTCACTTTCCACTGTAAAAAATGACTCTTTGTGAGTGAGAAGTGAGAAGGGAGAGGTATATCTATTTACTATTCATGTTTCACTTCTCCCTGTGAAAAGTGAGTATTGCGAAGTACGAAGAGGGGACGTCTTACTACACACTTACGCCTCACTTCTCACTAATCATTTCTCACTTCTCACTGAGAAAAATGAGTAGTGTGAAGTGAGAAGTGAGACGTCTCACTCCTTATTTCTCACTTCTCATTGTGGAAAGTGAAAAGTGCAAAGTGAGAAATGATTATTGAGAGGTGAGAAGTGAGGTGTCAAATGGCCTATTTGGCCAAATGACATCTTCCTCTTCTTCTTATCGGCATTACATCCCCACACTGGGACAGAGCCGCCTCGCAGCTTAGTGTTCATTAAGCACTTCCACAGTTATTAACTTCGAGGTTTCTAAGCCAAGTTACCATTTTTGCATTTATATATTATGAGGCTAACACGATGATACTTTTATGCCCAGGAAAGTCGAGACAATTTTCAATCCGAAAATTGCCTAGACCGGCACCAGGAATCGAACCAGCATGGTCTTGCTTTGTAGCCGCGCGTCTTACCGCACGGCTAAATAGGGCCCCAAATGACATATTCGGCCAATTGGCTTGTTCGGCCAAATGACCCATTTGTTCAAATGACCTGATCGGCCATCGAACCTGTTCAACCAAATGACATGTTCGGTCAAATGACCTTTTCGGCCAAATAACCTATTCGATCAAATGACTTTTGGCCAGATGGGTTTCGACCAAACGACCCTTCCCCTTCTTGTAGCCCATCTGCGCTGCTACTCTATCAACGTGACATCATAACAGAATATCGTCGCTCGTCTAGAAGCAGACTCCGTCAATCCTTGCTTTCAATTGAGTTACAGTCGTTCTTGCAGGACAATATCATTGCTTTTCGCTTAACTAACAGATTAACAAGGATATGATTCACATCTTCCATTATCATAGATTCGCATTTAAAATACATGTGTCCAAATGCATTGAAAATTTGTCAAAATTTGTGATATAACTATTGAGATGGCAAGTTTTGATATCATTATAATAATGAATCGGACACATGGATTTTACTTGCGAGTATAATTTATATCTTACAAAGTCTTCCATGTACAACATATGTGTTCTTAAAAAATTGAAAAAAAAAAAAACAGAAATATTTGAATAAATCAGCTTTTTAACAGTGGACCGCTGGTGTAGGAAATTGCCAGCGAGTAGAACTCCAAAGCATTTTTTTTTGTTTTGAAATTCCAACTCGAGAAACACCCTGTCCATGGATGATGGGGTCAACGTTGATAAGTCAAGTGTCTGCATATTGTTAAAATTGTGAAATAATTTGTTCTTTTATAGTACACATTGCTAGTATTATTAGTACTCAACACATTACCGTTAGACGAAAACGAGATGAATTTAATTGCATCCGAGTATGGTTACACTATTAAGCAGTACTGAAGTACGTACTTTAAACCCGGTAACATTTCAAATTAACAGAAACGCGTCGAGTATTTTTTGCCAATATATAGAAAATAATTAAACACTTGATATATCATACCTCCTTGCAAATACTTAGAGAAGGTGTCGCATGATCTAACAACATTTTCTTGAGTATATGCTGCGGAGGTTCCGGCAGGGTCTAGTACCAGTCTTAACTAACAAAACACTAACACAAAAGACTGGGAAGCAAACGATCATCCATTGCACCAATTGTAGTTCATAGTTTAGTATACAGTAAGTAGTGAAATTAGATACTGTAGATTGACTAATTTTGCATTATATATGGTGATTGTATCCGTTATTTCTTCTCAGTAATCTTTGTTATTTTACTCTTACTTTCACTGCATGGATCAACGTATAAACAAAACTGTTTCGCTCTTCATTTTTCGGGTTAGGAAAAAATAATACATACTCCAATGTAAAGAAAGATTGAAGGACATAGGAGCCGTGACTAAGTGTATTCTGAAAGACAAATAAAATTAGTTGACTACCTTATAACACAGTAAATGACCGATAGGGAATGAACTCATGATCAGCGCTAGACGGTAAAACAAGAGATAAAGTCACGTTTAACTGAGACCTTAGTTACCTATGTGCATGAGAATAGACCATATGATGCTTTCATCCACTATCCTTTTATCTATATGACTAATAGTTTGACCACCTAAGGTCGTGAGGAGGATCAATCAATGTCTTTTTAAGCCCATCATAAAATGGAAGCTCACGAAATGGTTTGAAATTTTTACTGACTGAATCTAGTTCCGAGACAATGATGATGCTATGCAAGGCCGTCATAAGTCCACAAAGATAGTATCAGGCGTTTTCTTGGAACATGGTTCTTCAAAATATGTAGTTGTTAAAATAGCAGGTTCAAATTTTTGAAGATTGTTTGGTGAACGTTTTTGAACTGTGGCCCATTTTGGCTTTTCGATTCAGTTTCGACTGCTTTCACTAGATAATTTTCAAAACTTTAGACGATTATTGATATTCATCAAATTGTAATACGATATTTTAGTTTCAAAATACGTTTTCATGAAAGGTGTTTATTTGAAATATAGATTTTGAACAAACTTTTAAAGCTTCTTTTGTTTGATGGGGACATTACTTAAACGCTATTGATGAGAAAACTACTTCGAAACAATACCACTCACACTGAATACTCCGAACAATGTTGAAAGAGACTTTATAAGAACTGTTTAGATCAGGCCTTAACAGCAGACTGTAATGACGAATAGACTGATCATTTAGGAGTAAGGATTTGTAAGGGTTACCTTGCTGGACAACTAAAATTTGTATCATCAGACAACTCTAACTGGAAGAATACAGATATCAACACGACATACTAACAAACACATTTGTTTAACCGCCTAAATACAAGGGAAGCTCTTTGTGATTTATAATTGGAATCAAAGTTAATACATATAATAAAATATTATAACCGACATCTCTCCACAGCTTTAATATTCATCATAAAAATATCCCCAACCTGCCCATACTCCTAAGGCAGTGATATACTAGCAGTATATCCCGCAAAACTTAAAACCCCCATGGGTAAAGATGTTGTGAAGCCTTATCCTTTAATCCCTGGTGTATCATGGACGATATGAATTTTAAATTCACATCGGTGACTTGGCCCCCGGCCCCCTTATACATCAATAAAATAAAATAAAATAAAAATAAAAAAAATTCCTACTCGAGAAACATCCCAAGGCATTTAAGTTTTTTAGTCCAAGTGAATAGAACTCTGAGTTATTTTTATTTATATCGGAGCTAGTAGGGTTTTGAGGTAGCTTATTTCACTTACACAGAAAAAAAATATGAAAAATAAACAGCGCGTAAAATTTTACATGCGAAAATTTACACTATTCTACGCTGAAATGGTCCTCTTCTGAACAAGATTGCTTACAACTTGTATGCAATATTGACGATTCACGTTAAATATTGTATACATTCAGGCTATATCTCGTATGGAATTACGCTAACATTGGTGTTCCATTTATGTGCATGATTTTTAGCGTAAATTTCAGTGGATTTTTCTATCTGTGTAGTTTTAATCTTCTGGAGGGGAACTAGGACCTCGAAGCTTTTTTCTGTATATTTTGAAATAAAAAGATTTTGCTTGAATTTTTGTTAATATCAAAATGAATAAAACCTCCAAACTTGTATTCTTTTTGAACAATCCGGAACAACGGCATTTTGCTGGAGCGAGTAATTAAATTTACTCGCTTCAGCAAAGTAAGTAAATTCTGGTAAAAATGACGGAATTTTTCGGAATTAATAAGATTGTTTATTTCGGAGTGTGTACGGCCTGACGCATTTTTATTTATTCCAGAGGGGAAATGGGGCGTTCAAGCGAAAATTACTTTGAAGGAATCGCAGAAGTCTTGACGTGAATAGATGTGTTTGGTTTTTTGTGGATTATTTTCCGTTGAATAGCCATTACGGGGCAACTGGACATTCCGGAGCTACCGTTTATTGAATTCGTGTCGTCGATACGACCTATTGTGGACGTTGTCAGCATAGAATAATGCGAGAGTTTAATTGCCAATGGACAAAGCTCGGGGTCTCCAGTAGCCTTGAGAGCAAAGGCGTAGGATTGCCAATCCGGAGACGGCGAATTCGATTCTCGGTCCGGTCTAGGATGTTTTCGGGTTGTAAACACCCTGGGCATAGCGTATCCTTATACTTGCCATACAAGATAGATACTTATGCAATGGCGGGCATAGAAAAGCGTTCAATTAATAACTGAGGAAATGCTAATAGAATACTAAGTTTAAAAGCAGGCTAAGGCCCAGTTGGAATGAAGAGCCTATGAAGAAGAATAAGAAGAACGACAGAGCTCGGGCGAATTTAAATCCACAGCTGCCGGGACGTCCCGCTTCCATGGCTAATTCCACTATCTGGAAATAGATTAATTTGGTGATATTGGCTCAATATGTTTTTCTTAATGCATCCTATATATAACATTAAATACGATCATGAAATACCAGGCAGTCTGAAATGGGTCACAGGATCTGCAGTAGAGTTAGCACCTTCTAACTCCCGGACTTAATCTGACTGTAGTACAGTTAGCTTTATTGGTTCAACTGAATTCCATTTGGCCGAAACGGTTATTAGGCCGAAGACTAATTGGCCGACTATTTCTATCGGCTGAATAATATGTTTGGTCGAGGAAGCTATTCATCCGAACCTTTGCTTTGCGGAACAGATCATTCGGCAGAAAATGTCTTTGGGCCGGAAACGACTTAGCGGCCGAATGGCCAACCGGGCGAAAATGTTGCTACACCGAAAAGGTAATTTAGCTAGAAGTTGCCCTTAGCCATACAGTTAATTTAGCCAAAAATGTGCACTCGGAAAACGGGTTATTTGGCCGAACAGATAATTTGATCGAATATGCCGTTTGGCATAAAGAACCATTCAGTTTTTTTTCACTCGTTGCGAGTAGAGTGTGGATGTGCAGCAGTCAGATTGTATTCGGATTGTTTTTGGCTGTTACCGTAGGTACCTACCAGACAGCATTGTTTATCGCCTTTGCCTTATTCATCCTTGATCGTACGGTTTCCATCATTGCGGCTGAACAAAACATGAAAAAAAGTAATCAACACCCCCACTCCGCCCCACCCTATTTTGTTTCTCACCTACCGCTCCTTTCCGTCATGAGTAGAGGTGGCCGGGTTTGTGCGACAATTGAATACCGATGTATCTCTCATGCAATGGTATATGAAACAAAAACTGATCGGTCGTTGTTTGATAAATTCGGTCCGATGGATGCAGTGCAAGAGTTGCTGAGAAAGTATGAGGAACCGCGAAAGTTCTACTGTTGAAGCGGGATTCCAGCGGATGTAAATATTACGGTTACCGATGCAATACATACAGCACCTTGCGATGAACAAACTTTGGACTGCACCATATGCACCGAAGAAAAAGTTGTTTTCATCAACTTACATTGCTGGAAGTGTCGAATTGGAGAAGAAAGTGTGCTACCAGGATCTACGAAATAAACGCTTCATGTTTCGGGCAGAAGATCACCGAAAGTATGCGTTTCCACATAGGAAAAATGATAATCAGCAGAAGAAATAAGCAGCCGGTACGAAAACGTAACACGAACAGTGTAAATTATACTCATAGGTCGTTACCGGCTTTGAAACAGCATCTGAACAAATATTAGCAGAAGCAACGAAGATCAACTTCATTGAAGTGCCAGAGGAAAGTTTAGTCGAATTGGAAACCGGCTCAACTGAATGTAAGAAAATTTTTGATATATGTACTCAACTCGATGGTAGCTAGCGGAAAACAATGAACTTCAAGGATAAAACAGATTGGATCTGGTTTGTGAAGAAGGGAGTAATGGATCATACGGTCTACCACAGGCAGATGAAAGAGGAAGAGGAGAAAAAGCAACTAGCGCAGATCCCCACCAAAGACGACATCCCGCAGAGAAATTTCTTCGTCGTTATACATAAATTGTTACATTTTTTTAAATGTTCACGGCTCCGTAGAGTTTTTTGTTGAACAAATGAACCTAATAAATAAACTAACTGAGCATGAGCATGAGCATGATTGACCGCCCACGGTTGCTACTCTGTTATTGCCAGGTCAGCTGTAATTACACAGAGAACCAACAGATGAAGTTTGGGACTAACATCATCTTCAATGTGTAAGAACTGGTGACCCAAAAATAAGCAATACCAGCGCCGGCCGTGTCCGAATGCAGGTCAATTGAGGAATGGGTAGGAGAATGTTGACATGATTCTCGCTTTGATAGAAGCCGACGAGTCATCTGCACTTCCACGAGAAATCACTGGGATGTTGGATTTATGGGGTAGGGAGTGTGGCAGGGTTCGTTTTGGTAAACGGTATGCCGTGTATAGCGTGCAGTTTGATCGATGAAAACAAAACTAATAGGCTAGGTGTACCAGTTGTGGCTATAGCACCAGTTGTCGCACTAGTGCTTTATATGCCAAATGACCAATCAAATCACCGCGAACCAAGTTCATATCGATAAAGCATATTCATATGACACGATAACACCTTTGATTTCCTCCAAAACAAGCAAAGCATAATTGTAAAAATTGATTTTGCTTAATTTTTAACATCCTTTGCACCAGTTGTGGCACTAGTGGTCCCAATTTGGCCAGTCCCATAAGAAAACAATGGGATTTGCCAAATAAGGAACCAAAATTAAGAATAGTGCCACAACTGGTGCATGCGTTCCTATTATGGATTAATCAATTTTGATGATTATAACAAATTTTATTGTGGTTTTCACAGCTGTGCCAAGGAGCAGGAAGTAAAACCTTTCGCTTGATATATAAAGTCCACCCACATGCCTTTTACTTATTTTTTTAAAAATAGTTGTTCTTATGTATGGCGACAATTGGTACACCGACCCTAATTTTAATTTAAGGCCACACAAAGCAGAACAAAATTTTGGTGACCGGCTGATCGATCTGCTTACCGCACAAAGCAGAACAAAGTTTCGATGACCGGCCGATCGTTCTGCTTCCCGAAGAAAACTTGTCTGGGCGCGATCTAAACTTTAATTTTCTAATTAACTTACTCACCCGCACTACGCAGAACAAAATTTCGGTGACCGGCCGATCGTTCTGCTTCCCGCACAAAGCAGAACACAATTTTGATGACCGGCTGATCGTTCTGCTTAATGAAGAAAACATGGACGCGATCTACGATTGTTCTACGTTCTACAAAACACGAACAAACCTGCACTGATTGTTTCACTTTCTTATTAATTTACCCACCCGCACAACAGAATCGGACATTTAGATAATCGCGCGATCATTTTATGTCCAGTACAAAGCTTAGCTTAGCTTAACTCAGACTGACTGTACATATCAATGGTTGCTACTCCGTCTTGTTCTATTGTTCATCCTTCGCGAGAATAAACAATCAATCGCTCAAAGTGAGCGATTGTTCATTTGTATTTTCGTTTAAGCGTTCGCGTCATCATTTCTTGAACGTAAGGAAAGCAGAAAAAATGCGATTAAAGTTGAAAATAAGGAGATATTCACGGTTGTTCAACTACAACGTTATCGGAAAGCTAATGTCAATCGGCATATACCTTATTTTATCTCAATTTGAGGTTAAATAAAATTGCACAGCCAGATATATTTCGTTAATTTACGATTATTTTACAAGTCGTTTATTTTTCATTACTTTCTTTTGCGTGGGTTATGAGCATGTTTTTATTTAGTTTTCTTAATAGGGCGTAGGGAAAATACTAAAAAATATTGATTACAGTAGTAATGGATGAGACATATCATATCACACATCATTCATAAGTCTAGAGAAAATGAAAAAACAGTTGTATTTGAAACAACTTTTGTCAATTCAAAGTCCTAAGCAAATTCCGACATAATGTTGTATGTATGTATATCTCAACAAAACTATATGTCTACCCAATGAAAATAAATACTAAGGTATGGAAATCCATTTAATGTGTGCGTGCCTTTCGTGTATGGCGAAAAAGCTTTCACTACTACATTCGAACGAGCTCCCATAAGAAGCCGTGCAAATATGTACGTCACCATTTGCTGTTTACATTTTCTATCATCCACTAATACAGTTGCATTTGGTCTTCTTCCTCACCTTCTATCTATTCTCATTGATGTCTACCCTTGGGCCTAATGGCTCCGCTTAAAAGCAAGAAAAGTATATAAATTGCTGAATCTTAAACCGGATCAGCTCCTAGTTGATAATCACAATTGATTTGCAGAACATTATACTTTTTTGTCTTTATTTGAGAGGTTTTCAGCCCTAGGCTGGCTCACCTCTTTGACATAAAACTTCACATAGACGCTGTTCCAAGGATGCAGTTCTGAATCTTTTCTTAAACTGGAAAAATCTGATGAAATGTTGAATAAAAAATGCCGTCGGAATGAAGTCTACAGATGTAGAAATCATAAAAATCATTATCTGCAAGGGTTTCCAGACCTGGGGTCTAATCATTATATAATCCAGGGCGACAATGGCACCGAGTTTTCAAAAGATAGGGGTGTTGACATAATACATACCTATAGGATAGAGCATACCTCTTAAAGCTCGAACCAATGGGGCAGTCGACCCAGTGGAGCATAAAGGCACTGTCAGCTTCCAGGATAGACAGTGGAAACTGGGGTCATGTTCTTCGTGAGTATTACCTGGTTCTGGTTCATTCACGCCTTGCTGTGACCCTATACCCCAGGCTTGCTTGAAATCTTGAAATATTCCAAAATGGATTCAACTGACGACGAGAAACTTGACATCAGAACGACTTCAGTTAGAACTTCAATTTCCAATAAGGTACCGGGAGATACCAACGCAACGGTATTACTAATTCGCAGCAGATCGATAAACTGCGAACTATTTGAAACAGGAACTTCCTTCCGGATTTGATGGCCACTTTATTTTTCACCGCACTTAGCTAGTTTTAAAAATGAACTCTGAGCCTAATAAATAAACTAACTGGTTGAAAAATAATTTGTTATTTGATTGAACGGGCAATATGATCAAACATATCATAGCTTAACGGATTGCATGCAAAAGTCATTTGACCGAACAGGTCATTTGGCTGGCAATGTCGTTTGACCGAAATGATCGTTCAGCACAACTGAATGTTTGGCTTGGTCGAATAGCCAAAAATGTCTTTTGACCGAAGGATTCATATGACAGAAAATGCCGCTCAGCCGAACAATTATTATGTCCAAAAAACAATCGACCAAATTGGTTATTTGACCTCTTTGATTAAGCCAAACTATTTTTTGTTTGGAAGGAAATTCATTTCTGAATAAACCCACACCAAATAAAAACACACACATTACAAAACAAATTATGCAAAAACCGCAGGGAGATAATCTTACCTCAAAGTGTCGGGGTATGTCACAAACATTGGAGGTGGGTAAAGACCTATATGACCAAAAATAGTCTTCTTCAAATAAAAAACTAGCTTATTCAGCTGAAGTTGATAATTGGACTTAATCCCTGCGCGATTCATTTGTGTTGAAAATGATAACACAAAATTTTGCCGCACTTTAATTTTGACAAATCACACCTTTCTCACTTTTTACTTGTTCACTTTAAGCTTCTCTCATTTCCTTTTCTTACTTTTCATTTCTTTTTTTCTCACTTCTCATTTAACATGCATTTCATTTCTAACTTTAAAAATGACGAAAACACAGACCGAAATATCCTGACTTTTTGACTTGTTTGGTCAAATGGTCTGTTCGGCAAACCAACTTTTTCGGTCAAATGATCAGTTTGACTGTACGATTTTATTTGACCGTATGACTTGTTTTAACACAAAGCCTAATCGTCTAAATTACTTTCACTAAGATGTTTTTCGGTCTAATGGTTTATTCGTACAAATGTCGTATTTGGTCAAACAGCTTTAGGTCCAGTGGCCAATCGACCCTTTTCCATTCCGCAGGGACGAATTTTTGTTTATTCCGTAGCGAGAAAGGTAGTACAGCCCCTTATTCGATTTTGCCAACACAAATTTTTGTTGAAGTTTTTTTTTTTATTTTTGATAATCCTCTTTAAAAAAATTTTTAGACTCCGAAGTGAAAAATTAAAATAAAAACGCGTGAAGTTTTTTTTTAAGATAAACGCCTAAATAACGAAATTTTCGGAAAAGAAATAGATTAGACCACGAACTGTAAGAAAAAACAATTTAAAAAAAATCTGCGTGTTTTTTTAGTGTAAACGCTTAGATTTCAAAATTCGCGTAAAAGGATCATAGTGTGTCTAGCGTCACAAAAAGACAAAACCATTCGATTTGGGCAACATAAATGTTCCGAACGTGTTGCCAAAATCGAATGGGGTCTGTACTAGCAATTTTCTATGTTTCATGTGATTTTTCTGGAGCGAAAGGATCGCCAAGGCACTTTTTATTGTTTGTGTGAGTAAAATTATTGAACTCCATTGTTTTTTTCCTTGGCACGGGTGGAACCTGAATGCACTTTTGATTAGTTTTATTGTTTGCATCTTTCAGAGCAGTACTGGAAATGGTCGTGATCGTCATAAGACAGAGAGTAAATTGCCTTTCTCTATTTCAGGCGACCAAATGAAAGAATCGTGGGTTCTTTGATCAATTTCGCAGTCGAAAGGCAGTCATGAAAGGATGTTGTGCTTTATTTAAAAATTAATATTTCTAAACTATTTTAATAGATATATGCGAAGAATAGTGATTAGCCGATAAATTAATCATATTCCTTTAATTCACTGGGTTGAAAGTGGTACTAACACACACAACTAAAGCAGAAATTGCACACTTTCATGCACTGTCACGGAACAAATATTTTTTGAGATTTTTGTAGCATGCCATTCATCTTTCGCGTTTCTATAGGGGGCAGATAGGGGCAGATATGTAAATATCGCGTGACATCTCTCATTGAAAATGAGAAATTCCAGTACTGTTTCAGAGCGAGTAGGACTCCAATGAAAGGTCTCCGAGTCATGTGTTTTAATCTTGTGCCGAGTACGACTTCGAATGATTTTTTAATAATAATTTGGAGCGCGAAGGACCTTAAAGCATTACAAGTATTGTTCAAGGCGAGAAGGTCTTCAAGGTATTTTGCTTAACTCTGGGGCCAGTATCAGTTCGAGGATCTTATGTGTTTCCGAGGCATTTGTGTTATAGCCAGAAAGAGTCTATTTTGTTTATTCCGAAGACTAGGACTCCAAGAAATTTTTGTATACTCCAGAGCGAATAGAACATTTTGACAATCTTTTTTGTATTGTTCGAAACTTCCTGAACGGTAACGATTATGAGGCCTTTTTGTGGTAAGTGCTGATATTTCGTTGATCATGGATATTCTTACGCCTTATTCTTCAACAAACCTTATACTAACCCATTGAATCGGGTTGTGCCAATGAAAAGGAAACGTACCCAAATAGCAAATTAATGGTCAAATTTGTCACACTCTAATGAGTACCATGTGCCCAAAAATATGCGTGTTGGGTTGCCAAGTCGGCACAAGATCCGTGGAAATTAATTTTATTGTCACCGCTAAACCAGATTAGGCCCACATATAACTCATCACAGATGGTGCATAAGCGGTTTGATCGGCGTGGCAGCTGGTTATGTTGCGCCACTGAATGAGCTGCTGCCATAGCGTCGTCCTTCGCACACGGACAGCCAGGTACGGTTTGGTGTCAACGGTCTCTAGAGACAGTCGGTGTTCTAAAACGGACCTGAGGTGATTGTCACGAGAGCTGACCAGAACACCTAGCCGGTAAATCAGCTGAGCGCTGATCGCGTGCCAGCCACTGATACGGCCTATTTGTGTTAGATTTAATGTGCGAAAAATGACCTAAATTGTGACAGCATGTTACACTGCACGGCATCGGTTGCAGCGAGAGAAGCTGTTGCAACCAAATCCAACATGATCGTTCGGGAAATTCTCATATGTAATGAATGAAGAGAAAACTTCATTAACAAAATGAAAAACAAAAACAAATACTGAATAATTGACTTTGATGATTAATAATATAATAACAACGAAACAAATTTTTATAATCTCAAGTTCAAAATATTTAAAACTATTCTAGTTACTAGATGAAATGATTTATGTGTAATCTAATGCCATTCTTTTATTTTATCTTTTTTTTTTCAGGTAACTATAAAACCAAATTTGCAAATAGCGGATGATAGTGAGCATCGTGCAAGAGAAGAACTTATCATTAAATCTAATTTCTAAGACCGCAAGTAAGTGTAAGTAAACATGCTGATAAATGACAGTGGAACTTCCTTAGTTTTGGCAAAGTCTACAGCAGCTTATTGGTCAACGATGATAAGATTAGGGACCCTCCTTGGCCTAGCGGTAGGATGCGCGGCTATAAAGCAAAACCATGGTGAGGGTGGCTGGGTTCGATTCCCGGTGCCGGTCTAGGCAATTTTCGTTTTGGATATTGTATCGACTTACCTGGGCATTAAAGTATCATCGTCTCAGTCTTATAATATACGAATGTAAAAATGGTAACATCGCTTAGAAACTGTGGAAGTGCTTAATGCACACTAAGCAGCGAGGAGGCAATGTCCCAGTGGGGGATGTAATGCCAATAAGAAGAAGAAAAAGAAGAAGATAAGATTAGACTCTGTTTGAATTGTACGCAAACAACTTCCAATAGATCCAACTACGCCCTATCTATCGCAATTCGTATAGCCGTTGCGATATTCGATTGCGAATCATCATCCACAACGCCATCATCGCCATTATTAGGCCAGGAGGTGCGCTCCCGTGTGCCACGCAGCGATTAGAACACCGATAAGCCTAATGATGATGACCCCAGCAAAACGCATGACCGCCTACCTGTGGCACACATTGCAGAAAGCGACTTTGCACTCCCAAAAATGCGGCTCCAATTCCTGCTCAACAAACAAGATTAGATAAGATTGGCTTCGGGGATGATTTGCGAACTATGAGCAATGGTTTGGATATGCACTAGACTGGGTTATCGATTTTAAAAACGGGGAATTTCAAGCACATCGAAAAAAATGTTTCCACAATCGAAATGTTCGTAAACTGCGTTGATCATGAAGATGATTTTTTTAACATCAAATTGAAGCCATTATCAGACCCACCCTAACACAGGTACCGAGCAATTTCCCGCTGCACCATATGTTCGGACTCGTCAGCGGCCTAATCTTGGCACCGAATCCGTAGCGCCAAGCCGGGCCGTGACATTTCTGTAGCCAAAGTGGACGCACGCGGACTCCCCACCGAACCAACAGGAAGTGAATTTTGTTCCTTCGGGTTTCGCTCTGTGACGAAGGGGCTGCCGATAGATACGAGCACATGACAGTTCGGCAGAATGAAGGGGGTGCTGCTAGTCATATGACAATTCTGTGAGTTCAGCAGATAAATATTTAAACTCGTGACTTTGGTCGTTCCCGCGTGAAGAGGAGAGTGGAATGAAGCGCGCTCAGTTGAAGCTTTCAAATTGCTAACCTCCAACTGATCACACCCAAAAGTTCACATGGCTTCAATTCCGTGATTCATCAATTATCGCTTTTTAAGCTGATTTATTTCTTATCTGTTGTCCCCCGTTTTCATATACTGTGCCAACACAGTCCGGGTGGGCGAGCGAAAAGATGACGGATCAGATGAGGTGGTGGGTAGGATGCGTTTTCGCATAGCGGAGGGGCTAACTGGAGACGAGCAGCTCGTGTGAGCGGAAAGTAGCGAATCAATTTATTTCCATCTATTTACGGGACGCGCCACGGCTTGACGCTGAATTTGCGCCAAAATCGAGAATGTGGGATTTTTCAATTTTGTGAATTCGGTAGCCGGCGGTTGCAATTTCTGCTTGAATGAGGGCCGGTGGTTGAAACAGGAGTAGGAAAATTATGAAATCTGACTAATAATCATAATATTTACACTTGAGCCGTCTGGTGTGCAATGGAAGTATACACACTTTTATCGAGATTCGAAAACACCGATGAGCTGGTTTTTGTGACGGCATTTAATTTAACCCTGTTATGGATGCCTGGTCAAAATCATCATAAATTAGGTGAGCGAGCCAATTCAGCTAACGAAACCTTAATAAAACTTTTAGGAATACTTACCCTAGAAACGCAAAATACATTTTCAATGGTGTATAATTGAAGATTCAACAGTTGCGAATTTCTGTCAAAACATTGAAAATTTGCTGCGATTGACTTTCGTGAGAAGCCTATTAACGAAACGAAAACCAAACTTTCAAACTCTTGATATTTAATTTCCATTTCTGCTCTGTCATAAACTTTTAATTAAAATCGCCTAATCGATTTCAAAGTAGAGTAGATGATAACAGTTCCACCTTCTTCACCCTCGGAATGCCATTAACCCACCAAAGCAGCGCCCCTTACAAAGGAAAATGTTCAACAAATTTACATATTTGCTCTCTGTGCTTATTTGCGTTCCTTTTGGATGTTGGTTGAATTTTTCTCCTTTGCCGTCGCCCATCCCCGACATCGTCATCGTCGTCGTAGTTGCTGAAGAGGGAAGAAATAATTTCCGTAATTGGCATTACAAGGATTGTCCCGAACAACAACACATGGTTCTGGTTCTCCTGCGATTCTGTCTTCGGCCTGGATGGTGGCTGTCTCACGTGAACTTTCCCACCAATCGTTATCATTACCATCATGAGAGCCGTCATCGTCGTCAGAGCCGTTGTTGCCATTTCGAACACCACCCGCATAATCATCACCGGGCGAATGACGCTTACAGTCGTGACGTCAGCAGTTTCCACCGATTGTAGTTTAACGACCACCGTAATCAGGATTTCATCAGCTTTTCTCCCGCCGTATGACTGTGTGAGTTAGGGGGTGGAAAAGCTCTACAAGAGTGGAAGCTTTTGAGCTCTCTCAGTTTTCAATTGAAAGTGGTATTTGTTTCATCAACCCGACGGAGCTTTAACCTACAAATACATCCATTTCGGTGACTTGAAACAATATTCAAAACAAATCGTTTTTTTTTTTCGACAAAAGTAGAGTCCACAAATTGACATTAGGCAGACCTGCGCAGAACATCCACAATTTGTGAGTGCTTTTCTTATTAGCTGATGGTTTGTTTTGACTGAAGTTTGATTGGCTTGCACGATTAATTTACAACGATTACAAAATTTACAAAATTTACAAAATTTACAAAATTTACAAAATTTACAAAATTTACAAAATTTACAAAATTTACAAAATTTACAAAATTTACAAAATTTACAAAATTTACAAAATTTACAAAATTTACAAAATTTACAAAATTTACAAAATTTACAAAATTTACAAAATTTACAAAATTTACAAAATTTACAAAATTTACAAAATTTACAAAATTTACAAAATTTACAAAATTTACAAAATTTACAAATTTACAAAATTTACAAAATTTACAAAATTTACAAAATTTACAAAATTTACAAAATTTACAAAATTTACAAAATTTACAAAATTTACAAAATTTACAAAATTTACAAAATTTACAAAATTTACAAAATTTACAAAATTTACAAAATTTACAAAATTTACAAAATTTACAAATTTACAAAATTTACAAAATTTACAAAATTTACAAAATTTACAAAATTTACAAAATTTACAAAATTTACAAAATTTACAAAATTTACAAAATTTACAAAATTTACAAAATTTACACAATTTAGAAAATTTACAAAATTTAGAAATTGTAACAAAAATTGTAACAATTTACAAAATTTACAAAATTTACAAAATTTACAAAATTTACAAAATTTACAAAATTTACAAAATTTACAAAATTTACAAAATTTACAAAATTTACAAAATTTACTATATTTACAATTTTTTACAAAATTTACAAAAAATATCAAATTTTAAATTCATGCACTTATGAACAAAAACGGGACATTATTTTTTTAAAAACCAAGCAATCGACTGTGCTGCAGGATCAGCCAAGTCTTCCTTGACATGAAGTTCACATCTCCATACAGCTTATCAATACCATGACTGCAGCAATCAGAATCCAAAAACAAAGTCATCTGATACCGGTTAGTGTACAATTTGTTATTAGCCTTGCATCAGAATTGTGTTATGTCTTGCATGCGGTTACCCAATGACTGCTCTAAAAAACTGTTCAAAACTGTTCAAAGCGTAGGCAAAATGTGCACCGTCATGCACTGGCCTAGTCCATGAAAATTGGATTGTCATAAAGAACCACCTGAACTAAAGTTTCAATCAATCTGGAAAGGCTCTTAAAATAATGTTTAAAAGAAGCTTTGTATTGGAAAATAACACACTTCAAAAATTTGAATAATATATGAGGGAATTCGTTTTTCTGTATTTGTTACGAATAACCTTAAAACATCTGGGTCAAGCATAATTGTTGAAACAATGTTCGAAAATTTCCTACTTACCTGTACCAGCCTAAACATGCACGAAATTAACAAAACAAACGCATCACGATGACATCACGAAACGGAGCGGAGAGGCATTCCGTATGCTCGCCTGATAAAGCGTGACCGGGGCACAATCGAAAACAGTGATACCTAATACCGAAAACGCAGGTCAATTGAATTGATTACTCAATTGATGCGGAGTCAGGGGCGCGCTGATGAGTCGATGACTCGTGTTGGTGAAAATAATAGTCTGTGGAAGAAGAAAATAAAGGTTATCAGCAGCAGCGGGAAGCTGCCGTCGTCGTCCTCGTCGTGGTAATGAATTTATGCTTCCGTATTTCTGCTGCGTAGAAACATTATTGCGAAGTGGTTCTTTCCATAGCTGCTATCGTATTTAGAAAAGCGAAGAGAGAAATAGAGACACATCATTCTTGATTTGAGGAAGAGGAACCAAATGATGCGCCAAAACGCAGAAACAATGAAGTTTTCGATACAGAATAAAAATAAATCAGCAAAAAGGTTTAAATAATACTAATAAAGTTACTTCAGTATTATTCATGCTACCTTATTGATCTTATAATCATCAATCCTAATTTGATTATATTAATCAATTTCATTATATTAATCAAAATGTTCAATTAAATTCTTCACTCCCAACGATCAATACAATTATGTAAATAAACCAAGTCTCAAACAAAGATTCAAAGTGCAAACCAAATTCGATCCCAATGTAAAACGAATCAAATATTTAAATTAAATATTTATTCGAATTACTGATACGTATAAACGTCTAATAAAACAAATATTGAATAAAAAAAATTACATGACTAGAATCCTTCTATACTGATCCCACAGGTAAATCCGCTATGGCAACTAAGTCATTGCATTCCATGATAAATTTGCAGCATAGAATATTTCTCCATATATCTCAGATTTCGTTATATCTAACTCAACTGGTATTCTCATGTGTAGGGGAAACTGGACACACGTGATCCCCGGGGACACATGATGCCCCCCTGTTTTCTCGAAACCTAATAAAAATTTTATATCACTGATATGTATAAACAGATCCGTTAGACAGATAATTGAATCTGAGTAGCATTTGATGTTAGTTCCTTTATTTAGGGAACTGTTCCGTTTTCCATCTCACTGTACATATATTCATCTCATAGCAAAACAAAGAAATTCCGCACCAATTTCGTCGCTTCTTTTGACGTAGGACTACGTCTGTGTTTTCTATATTGGGGTACACTTTACGATTGCGAAAATCGGGGACCGTCACGAAAACATGATAGACTTTAAACTTTAATATCTCAGCCGTTTCTCGATGGATTTTCAATTTTTTTGGACCATTCGATCAAGGACGAGTCAACGCTTCTTTGTATTTATTTGATACTACTGGTTTTTAACTATTTATTATTGATAATTGATAAAAAGTTTAGAAATAGGTCAATCAACCAATCACGTACATGCATCACTAGCACAGACATCAAAAATCAATCACTTGCGGATTTGGATCTAATCCTCCTTTGAACAAGGTTTCATGCAGAGCAGACGCATCAAAGCGATCGCTGCGGAGCGGACACAGCATCACGGAGGCGCTAATAACATTTTAAAATGAAATCCATAGCATTGGTTGTGGTGCTCGACGTGTTGCTGCAGATCGTTCAACCTCAACGAACCAGCATTTCATATGAAGAAAAGGTTGACCATAAAAATAGCATTGTGGCGATCCTGCACCGCCAGTGCCGATGCTGCAAATTTATTACAAATTATGATGGCAGCTAGCTGAAAAGGAGCATAGGGAAAAGAAAAATTTGTTCTTCTCAGGACCAACATGTCATGAAAAGAAAGAGTTAATTGCGAAAATGGACTGTTTCGGTGGCATCGGGTTTGGCGTGGTAGGTTGGTTGCTGTTAGTGATTCCATCCATTAAAATTTACTGCATCATCTTTCTCCGAAGCGCTATCAAATTTGCTATTTACCATTGAGTTTTGCTCTTTGAAGAAAGTTTATTTCGGATAGTCGGATCAACCTTCTTTTGTATAAAATGGTGACTTTTGTATAAAATCAATGAAGACGCCACCTCAGTGGAAACTATCTACAGCAACCACCCATCAGTGAACGTCGCTCGGACAGACAGATGCCAAGAGATAATGGTTTGTAATATGAAGAAACTTCGTCTTGAGTCAAATTTCTGTTGCTATTCCTCGCAACAATACGCATCTTAGATTACCAACATCTCATAACCAAATTCAGAATCTTGCGAAAAAAAATCATAGAATTTTCAGAATTTGTCGTTCTCAGAACGGTCCGTTGTCTGCGGAATTCCGATCAAAATGGCTTGCGCGCGTCGAAAAGCAGCTTTCTTATATCTAATGAAGTAATTCCATTAGCCCCGCCCCTTCGTTAATCGTTATAAGTGCACATTATATTTATACCTATATCAGATCACCAAGGGGCGGAGCTAACGGGCTTAATTTATTGAATACAAGAAAGCTGCTGTTCAGCGCGCGCCAGCCATTTTGATCGGGATTTCGCATAGAGCGGTTGAACAAGATTTTACGCTGAGGTCGCAGCGGAGCGAACACAGAAGCACGAAGGCGCTCTGGTAGCATTTTCAAAGGAGAATCATCGAATTGTTGGTGGAAGTCTGCGTTGGTGGTCGTCATTCAACCTCAAAAACAAATCAAAATCTTGTGAGGAAATTCCATTTGACTGCTACTGACGCCATCCATTTGAACAAACTCATTGCATCATCTCCCTTCGACGCGTGCTTGTAGTTGTGCTACCAAAGGGCAACTTTTTGTCGTCGCCAAACGATGGTAACCCGGAAAAAATCGATATCATTTCTAATGACTAACGAAACAGAACCAAAGAATCTTGCCAGGAAATTTCACTTTCCGTCGACGACGGACAAATCGATGAAAACGCCACCTTAGTGAAAAATGTCGTTTAGCTGCTTTAGTTTTTCAAATGGCGCATTATCAAAAACAATAAATTTTTCCAAAATCGTCATTGTCGTTTAAACAGCCGAACAGTCTGTTTGTCTGGATAAACAATTTTCCTAAAGGTCAAAACCTCTTCTTGGATGAATAGTTTAAGTCCTGAAAAGGACTGTTTGTAATTTATTCTTGAAGTGCCGCTCACTTTGCCTCCAGCGCTATAGAAAACGATGCATGTACGCTTCCATCGCGGGCGGAAGTCGAACGTTGCAAATTATTATATTTGTGTTTGGTTTCGCGCCACCTTCGATTCTGCTTATTTTTCCTATATTCCGGACATTTTTGAGCATAATGTCTTCTAGGCTTCAGTGGCGATGCGACCGATGAGTCGTTCCTTTTCCACGTCTGGTTCTTCCAACTGGGAGCTACTTTCAGTTTCTTGATTCGTTTGACCTCCGAGGAGTTTGCACAATGCTAATAAATTTACACAAATTATTATGAAAAATACCCTCCATTTCGTATAGCTACATAGTCCTACGTCACCTTTGCGTACAACCCGATTGGGCTGCACCTTTGAGTTTTTGCTAATATGCATGCTCACTGCTGAAAAAAATCACAAAAATAATAAACAAACAAAATACCTTTTCATTGCTTTGTTTTTCGTGAGACCAATATCGGAGCTATGAGATGAAGTCCAGGAGCAGTAACCCTATATGGGTTTTAGAAAGGTTTTATTATTTTAACGTTCTCAATTCTTTTCTTCTGTAAAGGTAGAAAGTTTAATAACTTTGAATATATCCAACCAAAACGTTTCAAATTTTTACTGGACGTAGTTTTATTATTGCAGAATTGGATAAACCCATTAAATTGATTATTTTCCATTTCACAATGAATGAAGAAATAAACCAGGACAAATACTCAACATGGACACACTTGATCCCCCACAGTTTGGACACACTTGATCCCGATATTGCATTTATCGGGACTGATTTGCGATTTGGGCGTAACTTATTTTGTAAACCAACATTGGAAGGCGAATTCCAGCTACAGCATGCATTTCATGAGAAACCCACGGCATGTATCCGATAGAATAGGCTTTCCTCTACCAGGTAAGGGAATTAGTTTTGGAGAAAAACGCTTGCATTCTACGGAATAAACAAAACAATGTTTGTTTACAAAATAAGTTACGCCCAAATTGCAAATCGGTCCCGATATTAGGGCGTTTGTTGAATTCCATTGCATTTGCATATTACAATCGACTCTCTACATCTCGATGTTCTACATCTCGATATCTCTCCCTCTGTCGATGGTTTCCTCAGTCCCTTCAATCTACACACATTTGAGCTTTCTATATCTCGATAACCTCCCTATCTCAATATCCCTTTATCTCGATGTGTTCTGATCATATTTTGTTCAGGATTCACTATCTCTATGTCGATATGTTCATATTTTTTGGCTACTAGACCATCTTTGGACAATAACAAACACATCAACAACAGGAAACGACATTTATTTTGTTGTCGTTTTTCATAGCAACGAGCTTTTTTGGATCTAGTACCCATTTCAGTTTTCCTTCCATTCCTCGATCTCTCCCTATCTCGATGGTCCCTTCAATATCGAGATGTGGAGAGGCGACTGTATATTATTGTATTACACCCAGGTTTTTTTTACGCGGTTGGAATTCATTAATTTCTCGGTTAACCTGAACTTTTACAGCTTTTCAAATACCCCCTGAATTTTCTTTGATTTTTTGTGAATTTTTTGTTGAGGTTAACTCATTGCTTCATTGTCGCTGAATGTCTTAAACGACCAAAACCAAACCGTGTAAAAAAACTCAAAGGTGCAGCCCAATCGGGTTGTACGCAAAGGTGACGTAGGACTATGTAGCTATACGAAATGGAGGGTATTTTTCATAATATTTTGTGTAAATTTATTAGCATTGTGCAAACTCCTCGGAGGTCAAACGAATCAAGAAACTGAAAGTAGCTCCCAGTTGGAAGAACCAGACGTGGAAAAGGAACGACTCATCGGTCGCATCGCCACTGAAGCCTAGAAGACATTATGCTCAAAAATGTCCGGAATATAGGAAAAATAAGCAGAATCGAAGGTGGCGCGAAACCAAACACAAATATAATAATTTGCAACGTTCGACTTCCGCCCGCGATGGAAGCGTACATGCATCGTTTTCTATAGCGCTGGAGGCAAAGTGAGCGGCACTTCAAGAATAAATTACAAACAGTCCTTTTCAGGACTTAAACTATTCATCCAAGAAGAGGTTTTGACCTTTAGGAAAATTGTTTATCCAGACAAACAGACTGTTCGGCTGTTTAAACGACAATGACGATTTTGGAAAATTTATTGTTTTTGATAATGCGCCATTTGAAAACTAAAGCAGCTAAACGACATTTTCACTAAGGTGGCGTTTTCATCGATTTGTCCGTCGTCGACGGAAAGTGAAATTTCCTGGCAAGATTCTTTGGTTCTGTTTCGTTAGTCATTAGAAATGATATCGATTTTTTCCGGGTTACCATCGTTTGGCGACGATAAAAAGTTGCCCTTTGGTAGCACAACTACAAGCACGCGTCGAAGGGAGATGATGCAATGAGTTTGTTCAAATGGATGGCGTCAGTAGCAGTCAAATGGAATTTCCTCACAAGATTTTGATTTGTTTTTGAGGTTGAATGACGACCACCAACGCAGACTTCCACCACCAATTCGATGATTCTCCTTTGAAAATGCTACCAGAGCGCCTTCGTGCTTCTGTGTTCGCTCCGCTGCGTCCCCTCAGCGTAAAATCTTGTTCAATCGCTCTATGCGAAATCCCGATCAAAATGGCTGGCGCGCGCGCTGGAAAGCAGCTTTCTTGTATTCAATAAATGAAGCCCATTAGCTCCGCCCCTTGGTGATCTGATATAGGTATACATATAATGTGCACTTATAACGATTAACGAAGGGGCGGGGCTAATGGAATTGCTTCATTAGATATAAGAAAGCTGCTTTTCGACGCGCGCAAGCCATTTTGATCGGAATTCCGCAGACAACGGACCGTTCTGAGAATGACAAATTCTGAAAATTCTATGAATTTTTTTTCGCAAGATTCTGAATTTGGTTATGAGATGTTGTTTATCTAAGATGCGTATTGTTGCGAGGAATAGCAACAGAAATTTGACTCAAGACGAAGTTTCTTCATATTACAAACCATTATCTCTTGGCATCTGTCTGTCCAAGCGACGTTCACTGATGGGTGGTTGCTGTAGATAGTTTCCCCTGAGGTGGCGTCTTCATTGATATCATACAAAAGCCACCATTTTATACAAAAGAAGGTTGATTGAAGCAAAACTCAATGGTAAATAGCAAATTTGATAGCGCTTCGGAGAAAGATGATGCAGTAAATTTTAATGGATGGAATCACTGACAGCAACCAACCTACCACGCCAAACCCGATGCCACCGAAACAGTCCATTTTCGCAATTAACTCTTTCTTTTCATGACATGTTGGTCCTGAGAAGAACAAATTTTTCTTTTCCCTATGCTCCTTTTCAGCTAGCTGCCATCATAATTTGTAATAAATTTGCAGCATCGGCACTGGCGGTGCAGGATCGCCACAATGCTATTTTTATGGTCAACCTTTTCTTCATATGAAATGCTGGTTCGTTGAGGTTGAACGATCTGCAGCAACACGTCGAGCACCACAACAAATGCTATGGATTTCATTTGAAAATGTTATTAGCGCCTCTGTGATGCTGTGTCCGCTCCGCAGCGATCGCTTTGATGCGTCTGCTCTGCATGAAACCTTGTTCAAAGGAGGATTAGATCCAAATCCGCAAGTGATTGATTTTTGATGTCTGTGCTAGTGATGCATGTACGTGATTGGTTGATTGACCTATTTCTAAACTTTTTATCAATTATCAATAATAAATAGTTAAAAACCAGTAGTATCAAATAAATACAAAGAAGCGTTGACTCGTCCTTGATCGAATGGTCCAAAAAAATTGAAAATCCATCGAGAAACGGCTGAGATATTCAAGTTTAAAGTCTATCATGTTTTCGTGACGGTCCCCGATTTTCGCAATCGTAAAGTGTACCCCAATATAGAAAACACAGACGTAGTCCTACGTCAAAAACCTGGGTGTACATGCAACTAATAGATATGCTATAATTATTTTCTGGTTAAAAGTTTAAATAGATTTATTTACTTCCTTCAATTTTATCATCCACACACACGCGTATTTGAGGTTGCCAAAAGCCTTATCACATCACCTAGAACAAAGTGTAGTTAAACATACTTAACTTTAATTAGTTTTATTAAATATGAGTAAATTAATTAACATAATGTGCAATCTAAGAATAAATGAAGTTTTGAAAATACTGAAGTAACCATCGGGTGTAAAATTAGATCCACTATTCAAATGTACTTTCTCTTTTAAATAGGGTAAGTTTATTTAGAATCATTATTTTTATCGTATTTAATCGCAAGTCTTCCTGTCTGTCTTCCTAAAGAACTTCTAACAATAGGCTAATTCTACCGCTTCTATTCAGTATCTTCTTCTATTCTATATCTATCTTCTATTCAGTAAAAGAAATCGCATTTGTGTACTTATAATATTCACGTAAATATAATGTTTCAAGCATGCGTGACAGTACTACATTGATGTAGGGTTAAGGCAGGTATTTTCGTCTTTTCGTCATAGTCTTGAAAACCAATAATGGCCCAATCTTACCCCCTAGGCCCAATGTCACCCCGAACGACGGTAACTAAAACTAAATGAATGGAATTTTGTTATCATTTAGTCTAAGTTACTGAAACTATAGCTATAACTCCGTTACTAGTAGAATTCAAACATCGAACCAAAGTTGTAGAAAAACCTTCGCACTAGAAGTACACCATACAACATATTTTGAAATTCAGCTTCTGGAATGTGTTATTGACAAACTACTAAATGATCGAACGCAAATTACTGAATGATCGTTAACATCCTTGGATCCAAGTCTACCACACTCACTCTTGTGTTTTGAGCACCTTTAGGGCCCTTTAAGACCTGGGCCCAAGTCTGCTTCTTATCGACTTCGTTCATTTCTCTGTTAGGGTTCGTCGCCAGGACGTGCTAGGTCTGTCTCTGCAGCGAAGTTGAGTTGAAGTAGAGTTGAACGATTTGGTGTTGTTGACGTTGATGAGTGGGAGCGTAAGACCAGGTCATTCAGTTCATTCTACATGGTAAGGTGCTGTTGCGTTGGTAAACCAATATCATAATCTGGGTCTAGGTCGTTCGAATGCTCTATGGTGGTGGGCTGCTTGAGTGGTGCATGATTTCGTCGATTACTATGTACAACAGCAATAGAGATATAATTCATCCATCCTTGCCTCACTCTAGCGATTCTATTGTGCAGGACTCTGGATTTTGTCTAGACCTCCCTTGTTTTTCATGATTCAGGCAATCGCAGGCTTTTCCGTGATCAATCAGTACCAAACAGAGGGATCCTTGAAATACATTGACCTGTTCCTGGATCATACGAAGTTGGTTCTCACATGATCGTCCGGGGCAGAATCCTGCCTGCTGCCGCCATAAAATTGCCCTATATCCGAATTGGGATAAGTCATCTAAACTTCAAGAATTTGTTCTAAGTGGTTCTAAGAGCCAACGTTCCAGCTGATCAGTTGGCTCGGTAAGTGACTGACATGTAGCGTCTTCCTCTGGCATCCACGAATTTTTCCTTGCTCCAATCAGGCAACGCGTGAAATATCGTAGAGGAGGTATTCATCACCGGTTGTTGCGGCTTTCCTCCCATTGTCGGCCCGGAAATCCACCAGCGCCCGCTTCTCCCATATGAAGCCAGCAGCGTTAGACTTCTCTAGAGCCGCTTTTATTAGGCAGGAATAGTATTTGGCTACTCTGGAAATGGAGCAGCTGAAAATGGAGACGGTACCTTCGTGAGTCCGTAATAAACGCAGCGCTGATATCGCGATTGACTATCATATTCTAAATGGCGAGATCCGAAAACGCATTTCTCAGCGGGAGAAGAGGCTCGGGCGACGAATCAACATTACCCAGTTACCTAGTGGACCAGTGAAGAAAAGTTACTCAGTGCCAGTGGAGAACTTTTTGCTTTACGAAATTTTTTCCCCTTACCGGGGCGGGAATCGAACCACACTCCACACGACATGCGTCTAGACGATTGACGTCGCTAACCGCACAGCCACGAAGCCTCTATTACACACTGACTCGGACAGCTGAAATGTTGGTTCGAGCACTTCGAACAGCTTCTTCAAAAAGCAGCCAACCGAAGCATGAAATCTAAAAGGGCCAAGTTCGATCGGCTGTCGGTGGAGCTGTTCAGGACTGACCCCATGCTGTCTGTGCGAAAGTTGTAGCAACTGTTATGCAATGTTTTGCCCGCTCCGTATCATTGTGGAACAGGCCAACAAGTTAGAAGTGTCCCTTTATTTGCTGTTCATTGACTACGGAAGGATTGCAATCGATAAGATCTTGATGGGTGCGATTGATTATGTACCATACTTCCAGCTGCTTTGTCAATTTATTGTTGTGAAACATCTAGACGACTCTGATTTGGCTAAAGATCACGGAACGCTATATTGATACTGCGACGCTCTTTTATGTGCAGTATGGCTCAAAGAGCGGGTCTCGCCATCAACGTCAGTAGGACCAGGTGGTTAAGCGTCAACGGGAACTCAAACTTTGCTGTAGCCGGACGATCGGAGGATATCAATATCTTGACCGTCTGATATCATCAGATGGTGAAATTAAGATCAACATAGAAGCACGAGCCAGGAAGGCTGGGGCTACCTTTGCAAGTTTTCAAAATATTTGGAGACCCAACAGGATTGATCCACACACCAAAATTCGAATGTACTAGCAAATGATGTCTAATATTTATAATTCAGACGGCCTTACAGCTGAATATCGTATTCTGAGCAAAATAATAGCCTTCAAATACCGATAACGATAGATGTTCGAAAACTATTATGGAAATGGGTCGTTCACATATTGCAAGGGAGCTTAGACGGAATCTGTAAGCTAGAGTAATATTCGTGACCTGATAGGATATATGTATAATAAATATTAATGCCGATAGAGATATATGCTCATGTTTTCATTTCAAATACTCTTGGTGACAAATTTGTGGTCTATAAAAGAGTGATGCATAAATTTAAAACAAATGAACATCCTTAAAAAAAAAAATTTGTGCCCCTTCGATATTTTTGGAAAGTTTAAGGGGTAGGGGGTGACATAAAATGAATTTAATATTTGTATCGGCCTTATTTGAAGACCTCAAAATATCAGCTATAAACTTTATAAATATCATTCATATCATTCGTTTTGTTCATAAAGATTTGCATGAACATGCTTGGTTGCTAACGGTTTGATACCAGCCATAGTTGACGTGTGCCTACTTGACCTGTTAAACCAAATAATCTCGACTCCCGAATAATTGGGAGGACCAAAAACATCTGTGCTGAACTTTATTTGAATGGTGAAGCATTCGCCAGGGCTTTAGGGACACAATGGGTTGCTATCGGTTTGATGCCAGCCGTAGTTGACCTGCTAGACCAATTGAACTCAACGCTCGGACAATTTAGGTACTCTAGAACATCTGCGTTGGACTTATTTGATTGACGAAGCATTCACAAGGGCTCATGGGGTTTATATGGACATGTTGGATTACTGTAGGATCACATAAAATTTTCATTAATATAGAGCAACTTAACCACAATGTTCCAGAGGTATTGGAGGCCTCATGATAGTTCTTGTTATATTATTTGCTCAAATCTAATACAATTGAATAATATCGAGGAGCAATGTCCATACGGGCTGATAAATGGATCATTATTATACTGCCAAGTATGACCAATCTCGGGTACTTATTCAAAAGGACGTATGTGATTTTGTAAACAAAGATTCAAACGTCGATTTGTCCAATTCGATGGCACTCCCACGCAAACGAACAACACCAACAGGTAGCCGAAGGCTTCCCCTACCTGTCTGTGGTGATGGTCGGCGTGGGAGTGCTATCAGATTGGAGAAATCGACGTTTGAATCTTTGTTTACAAAATCACATACGTCCTTTTGAATAAGTACCCGAGCAATACTTTAAATAATTCTGCACTTGTGACTCGTGGATCCGTTTCGCTTAAGTTTGTCTCTACCATTTGGTTCATGATTTACCTAAGTTTGTGCAAACAACAGGTACAACTAGTGTTTGTATGACTATAAATTTGATGATCTAAAGTATTATGTGTTATGTCTGTGGTGGAATCATAAGTATTAATCCTTTATAAGGCAGTGGCAACTTTATTGTTACCAACAAATTATATGTTTTTCTGTTAATTAACAAGATCTCTACTTATTATTTCCCATGTAGTGACTATATTTGCTGCCTAGTAACACCCCATAAAAAATTGAAATGTCAATTTGAGAACAGTTTTTTATGAACAGATCGTAAGTTTCGAGTTTCAGAAGGATTTTTAGTTATAATTCGTTAAAAAACGAAAACGATATATTTTTTCCTATTGGTATTAATTATTTTGAATCTCCTGTGTTAGATTATGGCGTGATTGGCGTAAAAAATGCTTTGCCTTTCTTGTATATTTGGTTTTTGGATTTTTGACGAAATTGCGTTTTTTCCAAGGGTCCCTTGGGAACAAAAGTGCAAAATTTTTTTTTCAGTTATAACGCGTTTTCCGATCGATTAGGACTTTTCACTAAAAAATGTAATTTGCCTTGTTTTGAATTGTTTTACGTAAAACCTAATTTTGAAAAACCGAATTTATTTTCCTTGTTGCCTGTTTTCTCGCTTGCAAGACAGTGAAAATTATATTGCCACCAATGTTGTCCCGCAACTATATTGCCACCAACTTTTCAATGTTTCTGAACAGTTTAATGTATAACAAACATACATTATTGATTTTAATTAATACCATGTAAACATTATGTCTTATTGTTGTTTTTGTTGATTTATTCACCTGTCATACGACGAGTTTATACAATCCCATTGAATTCCACCACTTAATTGTATCTTGATAGATACGTATTTCGACCTCAACAGTAAGGCCGTCTTCAGTGTCTCGTACTTGACTCAACTACCAGAGACTGAAGACGGCCTTACTGTTGAGGTCGAAATGCGTATATGTCAAGATACAATTAAGTGGTGGAATTCAATGGGATTGTATAAACTCGTCTTATGACAGGTGAAAACATTCCACTAAAAAGCTCAAAATAATTTTCTTATCAAAGTTGATTTATTGTTAAGATTCGTCTGCCTTATAAAGGATTAAAACGCTAGTGGTGATGTTGCCATTTAAAGTATTATGTCTTCTGCTAACTTTATCTTAAAATTGGTTTTATTCAATTTATCACCTGACCCAGCCCGATCATTAATCTAGTTTTTTATGCTTATCTTATTCTCTATATGAGAATGATCATAGAAGTATCCAATCAGATTTAAGAAAACCAAAAATATATTTCCAAAAATCGCCAAATATCTTCCAGTGAAACTTCAATAAAATGTTCATTTATTTTTTCCGTACGACATCTTGAAAGCCTCTCAAATATTCTGAATATATCACCAGAAATAACAACATTGCATTCCAAATTTAATTGGTAATGTATAAATCGGATTAATTTGTGCAATTAAACCTGTTTTTATGCAACCGGCTGGGACACAGCTTCAACAATAATTATCAACACATCTCTTGACGTCTCTGCATCCACTGCAGCGGATAGGCTAAAATTAAACACAATCAGAAATAAACCACAAAACCTCACATACAACAGCTTACCATTTTTAAACTACGCACTTCCACCCAGCCGTGCAATTGTTTGGCAGATCGATCAACCCATCAGGACCACAGCCGGACGCATCCGCATCAGGAATAGTCCTCGCACCTACCTGCTACAATTGTATTGTTCATGCTTCACGGTGTCTCTCCGCATCCGAAATCACGTGGCAGCACAGGTAAAATCGGATTCCAGATCACGTGGCCGTACAATGTTTTGCCCCGTCACCTCCACCAAAGAAAGGAAAGGATAATACTCACCCACCTGAACCCACCCGGTCCAAAAGGCTGGGTGAAATAATTTCCCTTCTGTTGCGGTAGAAAGAGATGAAACTTCTGTCGCTCTGTTGTTGCCATAGTTGCACGGTAAACAACGGAGGAAAATGGAAATGAAAATTCCTACACGAGCAAGTTGACCCAAGCGCCTCTCAATGGTGAACAAAACACAGCGCAAACAATCTTCAAAACAGAGAGGGTTTTGTTGCTCTCACGAAGAGCGAAAAAGCGTTATCCGTGTTACGTGTCAAGAGAGATAATAACTTTAAGTGCTCTCCGATAGGTAGCGCTTCTAACACTTAAGCGGCAATGGCTTATTTGCGACCGCATCTTTATAGTTTGCTCCGTCATTGCGATGGTATTCCGTAACTCGGGATAACGCCTCGGATCGTTATCAGCACTCCACAGACTGGCACACGAGAGAACGCATCGCTCAGCGGTTGTCGGTGCATCGAAACGTTTTACAAAACCCCCAGACAGAGCGGAAGCGAGAGCTTTTCCATCACCACCACCCCCATTAGAGAGAAGAGCGAGAACGATAAAGAATTATCAACTCGAGCGCGCGCGTTCCTCCCGCTGCTGGCGCTGGTCGAGAATGTCGCACGTGTTTTGAAAACGTGAAACCAACGTTCCTCAGCTATTTTGCGCCGCAACTTCCTCCCCGTTGCGAACTCGTTTGTCGTCTTCGCAGCAAGCGTTCTGGCGGGTGGCGATGGACACAGTCATCATCGGCCGGCGTCAGGTCCATTCGCCTGTTCTGTTTTTGTATTCTCCTCCTGGTGGGGCAGAAGGCGGATGAGGGTGTCAAACGAAAGTTTTTCACCCCGGTTGGTTTGGTATTGAGGAAGTGGAGCGTCAGTCCCGTGTTGGGAGGCTAAGAAACCATGGACCGAAGCTCGGCTGGGGTAGAGAAAAAAAAGGTCCCGTGGACAATCATGTGGCCCTGCAGCAGTTGGATAGCTGCGAACTCTTTTATATTTGGTAGTGGTATGATGCGGTGCAATTTTTCCTGGCGGTAGTCAGCTGTGATTGGATGACTATTTTGATATTGTATTACGCTCAACCGTTTTGAGCTGTTTGTATATGGTTGAAGAAGTCATGCAACGCATTGTTTTAGTCATTGTTACTAAAACTTCCAAGGCTTGTTTTTATTTGCTTCTTTCTAATTATTAGCAAGGCGATGTCGTTTCCCTCTCCCAAAGCTACACCTACTTTACCCGCCTTACCTCAAGGCCATGGTCGCTTCCACATTAATAAATTATTTATTATAAAACAACTAAATGTTTGCTTCTTCTTGCATCCAACTCACTTGCAAAACTTTTGTATCCTGAATTATATTTATATAGGGGAACGGTTCGCCACTTCATCTCATAGCTCCTATTTCCATCCCATCAAAAACAAAGCAATCGTAAGGAATTAAGTTTGTTTATTTTTTTTGTGATTTTTTTCAACAGTGAGCACGCATGTTGACAAAAAGAAGCGACGAATTTGGTGCCGTATTTCTTTGTTTAGCGATGAGATGGATATATGTACAGTGAGATGGAGATCGGAACAGTTCCCCTATATATTTCCTATGAATTTGAAGTATAGGACATACCTACAAGAGATAAGACATCATTACAATCCAATATACAGCTATATTTAACGGATTATTTCTGGAATATCTATTCAGATCTCATTCGATTTTGGCCACACGTTCGGATCATTTATGTTGTCATAATCGAATTGTTTTTGTTTTCTCATGATAGTTCACATTTGTTCACTAGTGACGATAGACACACTGTGAAACTATTTTAGTGGATTTTTCTGAACGGTTTTTTTCTGGAAATGTTTTCTACGTTATTTTTTCATGTCAGTTCAGGGGTCTAACCTTTTTTAAACCAATTTCTAAAATAACATAAAAACAAGGAAAATATTGTTTTGTCAAAATTGAATGGTTTTATTGCCTAAAACAAATGGGGTTTGTACTTGCATTTGATGCGAAATTCTTTATTAAAACAACCTTGAGCGAGTATCATACAATTTGATAGTGTAGGGTTTGTGTAAATAACTAAAATTAATTTGTGAAATCCATTAGGCACGCGTTGGAAAAGTAAATTATAGTTCGAACAACACAATATACTGCACTTCATGTTCGCAAACATTCAAATAGGTACGTACAAACATTTCTAGTTCTGAATTATTGTGCCATAACCGCAAATAGTTGTCTCAAATGTTTGCAGGCATTTAATGAAATCCATCTATCATCCAGCGGAAATGTTCACCCCAAAATTATCAACCCACCCGAACGCACATTTGTCAGTCAAAATTTTCCCCATTAGACGCACTTCACCTTTCGAGTCCTCTAATTAATCCATCTGGCAACTATTGAGCAGCCTCGCAAACGCAGCAGAAAACGCGCGGCAGCCAACGTGCAGAATAACCAAATTGCCTCGGCTCGATGCTCAGCATCTTCTTAGCATTTCCCGGCCCTATTTGCAACCGGCGACAACGGCCCGGTTTCCACTGCTGGTGGCCCCAACCAAACGAGGGAGGTGTTTTTCCAAGGCACACGCAACGAAACCTCTGTGCCCGACTTGAGGGGGCAATGGAAAAGTAAGTGCACAAAGTATAATTGAACATGCGAAGACGTCGACGAAGACGACGACGACGAGCTTCATCACCAGTCAGTGCCGGTGTGCGACAACATGTGAGCTTATTGATGAACTGCGACGGCTTCTCCTGTCGGTTCGGTAGCCTGCCTGCGAGCGTTGGTGGCGCATAGATGGGGCTTTGAGCATTCTAACTGGTAGGAAATCATTCGATGGTTATGGTTCATTGGTTCTAAGGGTACGTCAAATATAGTTAAGTATCTGCTGATAAGGTAGCTGATTTTTTTGCACGGACGTGCTAGATGATTGATATGAGACGATTCTTTTGGATTGCAAAGAGGTTTGTTTCAACGAATTTCTAAGGGAAACTTTTTTGAATTTCTACGGGTAATTCCTGTCAGTTTTAATGGCTAATTATTTCGAATTTTCACGAGAAATCAATTTCAGTTTCTATGCGTGGTTAATTTGAATTTCCAAGGAATGTTCTTCAAAATTTGAGCAGAAAACTACTATCAACATGGATGTTTTGTAAGTAACTGTATTTGCTATTTAGTCGTGTACGACCGGCAACCAAGTTACTTTAATTTATATACTCCAGATGAAATTAACAGAACATTTATGGGTCTTCTTTTTTTTCTAAAATAAACTACAAAAGTACCAGAAAAAGTATAAAGATACGTTTTAATACGAAAAGGTTTGACTAAATTAGAAGCGGCTTCATCATTATTATCTCCAGAATTAGCTTCTCCCGCATCAGTCTCCATCACGGAGAATTGAGGGGGAGATAAACAAGTAAATTAACTGAACAATAAAACAAACTTCATAATAAAAAGTAAAGATGAAAAATAAGAAAACTGATACTTGTTTTCCTGGGACAAAAACTTCTTAGGCCCTTTGTAAGACTTCTATGTTTGAAACCAGCTCCTACCGCATCCACACAGTGATACTTTACTTAAAGTTGGAGTCCAAAATCTAAAAACAGAGACAAAATATGACGTTATAATCTTTACAGATGTGTATTTAGTACGAGAGGAATTAAATGGAATAATACTAAACTCGTCTTACGATGACAGGTGAAGACGTTCCACTAAAAGAGATTATTCATTTTCTATACGATTTTACTAATCTAATTATCATTGAGTTTAAGGTAAAACTGGGCAGAACACAAAAAAAAACTTTAGCTTACGTTTTCAGAAGCACCAATCTACGAATAACTGCCATGTTTTTATTTTAGCTTTGCTTCATCGCAGCAAGCGTATACTAAAAATATGACAGCTATTCGTTGCTTCAGTATGGTTAGTGGTGCCCTTGAGAACGCGAGGTGGAACAACATGGGACTCCGAAAAGTTCGTCCTTCGCCATTTCAGGGCAAATTTTTTACAAACAGTATAACACACTAACGGGTGGCCACTAGAAACAGGAATTTCAATACTTCAATACTTTCTTATGAGAACATTAATGCTTTCAAATATTGCCTTTTGTGAACGAATCCTTAGATTTCTCAGAAATTGTCGCCCACACACTCATACTCCAACATGATCAGCTGTTTAAATCATGCCGTCAAAACAAGAAGTACTGCGGCGCGCTTTGTATAATTTTTTAAGTTAGCAAAGATCGTGGTAAAAGTACGCGGTGGACAATTTTAAACGAGAAAATGTTTTCAAAACTGTTAAGGTATTTTTGGTCTACTGAGCGTGACTGAGCCCCATTGTATAAGGTAAAAGACACGGAGGAATCTATACCATTTCGTCGAAAGACATTTCGTCGAATGACATTTAGTCGAATGACATTTGGTTGAAAAGACATTACGTCGAATGGACATTTGGTCGAAAGGACATTTAGTAGAAAAAGTTTTTTTTTAATCCACTAGATACGCAGGACATTTGGTCGAATGACGTTTGGTCGAAAGGACACTACGTCGAAAGAACATTTGGTCGAATTGACCATTAATCGAAATCTGATTTGAGTATGAAAAATCTTCGTACATTTGGTTGAATGACGTTTGGTCGAAAGCAAGTTTTCGAATTAAAAATCTTGGTAAATTTAGTCTAACAATGTTCCGTCGAATGGCTATTTGAAAGAAAAGAACTTGAGTCAATAACAATAAAAAAAAATGCTTTATTCGGGTTTTCTAAAAGTCACATAATTATTGCTCCAATATTGTTCACAGAACTATGGGTCCATAAAAACAATAAATAATACGAAAACGGTGAATATCCAGATTTCCGACTGGATATTGACTTTGGCGAACCCCTCTAACCGACTACGATGAATCTATACCACCTGGTCAAAAGAAATTCAGTCACCATTTCACCAGAAATTCATATGACCATTTGGTCGGAATTAAATTTTCGGCCAATAATAAACGAATTATGGTTGGAAGACCATTTCATTCTGAACTAATTGATGTATAAATATTGAGTGAAAGAAAGAGTTTCAATGAAAAGAATAAGAAAACCATTTTCATTCGACCAAATGTCCTTTCGACGAAATGTCATTTGACCAAATGTCATTAGACTAGTTGTCAATCAACGAAATGTTCCAAAGCCGACTACGATGAAGAAGTAACATTGATATCATTGGTTTTTGAAAATGTGCCGAAAAAAAAAAAGATTGTATTTCACAATCAGTACCTAATATTTGGCTATTTCTGTAGGTTTTCAATTTTGCTATAATACACCAGAGTCTCCAAAAGTGTCTTTAGCTCAGGTGAAAAATCCTCATTGACATCCATATTCGTTTCTTCCGCTCTTCCGCACTTTCGCTGAACTTCCTCACGTCGACTAAATTCCTCTTATCAGGTTATCCATGAATCTTGTAGATTATTTATTCAAATTCAACCAAAAATCTATTGACGAATTATCCATTTAACTAATTACCTATTACCGACTAAACACTTTCAACATTCGACTAAATTTCCATTCGACTAAATGTCCTTTCGACTAAATGTCCATTCGACTAAATGTCCATTTGACTAAATTTCCATTCGACTAAATGTCCATTCGACTAAATGTCCCTTCGACCAAATGTACTTTCGACTAAATGTCATTCGACTAAACGTCATTCGACGAACTGTCCCAAAGCCGACACGGAGAAACTCATCAAAAGGATTAGAAGCATCCAGAAACGGTAGCCGTCCAGTGATCATGTGATACCTGGAGGATTAAGCTACGCCACACTACAGACCATGGACCATATGATATCATGATTAAAATTCTTTTCGACTAAATGTCCCTTCGACCAAAGACGAAAGACATTTCGTCGAATGCCATTTGGTCGAATGACATTTGGTCGAAAGGACATTACGTCGAATGGACATTTGGTCGAAGGGACATTAAGTCGAAAGTGAATGTTTAGTTCATTAGAGACGTAGGACATTTAGTCGAAGGACACTATGTCGAATGGACATTTAGTCGAAATCAGACTTCAGCATGAAGAATCATCGTACATTTGGGCGAATGATGTTTGATCGAAAGAAATTTCTGTGAAAGCAGATCCTCGAATGAAAAATGTTGGTACATTTAGTCGAATGTCGTTCCGTCAATTGGTTATTTGAAAGAAATGAACTTCAGCCAATTATAATTAATGAATAAATGATTGATTGTGGTGTTCCAAAAATAATATAATTATTGCACCAATATTGCTCAAAGAATGATGGGTTCACAAAAAAAATAAGAAAACGGCGAATATTCCCGACAGAATATTGACTTTGCGAACCTCTCTAACCAACTACAATGAATTTGTACCACCTGGTCAGAAGATATTTAGTCGAAAGATGTTTCGTCAAATGACACTTGGTCGGTTACGTTTTTATCTTTTTTTCTTTAAAAGTAAAGTTATGGAATACCAGATTAATGCTGGTAATTTTTTATGAGTTTCATTTGATTCAACTAAAATAAGGGTTATTCATTAAAAATTGATAGAAAAATCTATTAAAAGCTTCAGACCACAGACCAACACAAATGTTATCATTTACATACTTAAAAATATAACGCAGCGGCAGTGGCAGGCGATCCTATAAATATGATTCACGCCAACTTCTTTCATAGTTTTGTTGAAAAATATTAGGAAGCAGCATCGTGCGTACCAGCTCCATTTTTGGTTTTAAATAGTTTAAGGGTTTGTGTTCGCTGAAAGAACTAAAAGTTCAGATCAACCCGAAAATTACAAACAGTTATGTATGATATTTCATTAAAATCGAAGTTTTAAAATTTTGAAGTTTGAGTTTCGATTTTATGTATATTTAATTTACTGACAACCAACCCTACTCACCCTGCAGACATTAGGTCATATGACCATTTGGTCGCAATTAAATTTTCGGCCAATAATTAACAGATTATGGTTGGAAGTGAATTATATACTGAAATAATTATTGTATAAGTAAACATTGAGTGGAAGAAACAATATCTATGAATAGAATAAGTAAACCATTTCCATTCGATAAAATGTCCCTTCGACTACATGCCCTTTTGACGAAATGTCAGTTGTCATTCGACTAAATGCCAATCAACTAAATGTTCCAAAGCCGACTACGATGAAGTATCGGAAAAAAAACATTGATATCATTGATTTTTGAGCTTGTGCCGAAAAATAGAATAGAGGCTATTTTACCATCAGTGCCCAATATTTTGCTATTTTTGTAGGTTTTCAATTTTTCTATAATAATAATCTCCAGATGTTTCTGTTTGCTCAGGTGGAAAATCCCCATTAGTTGAAATTCGCTTTCAACATTCGACTTACTTTCCATTCGGCTAAATGTCCTTACGACTAAATATGCATTCGACCAAATGTCCATTCGACTAAATGTCGATTCGACGAAATGTCCATTCGATTAAATGTCCATTCGACCAAATGTCCATTCGACCAAATGTCCCTTCGACCAAATGTCCTTTCGACTTAATGTCATTCAGCTAATCGTCATTCGACGAAATGTCATTCGACAAACTGTCCCAAAGCCCATTTGGCATAAAGGATCACTGGGAGGAGTGATAAGTAAGACATAAGGAGCTTCTCAATTTTCACAGAGAGAGTGAGAAGTAAGATGTGAGACGTCGCCAATGTGATAAATAGGAGAAAGCAATTGATTGAATTTCTAACTGTATGTAGGAAATGATTTTTTTTCCGTTCATTTCCAATTCTAGCAGCTACTGCTGGAATAGTGAATTTGGGGTTATAAGATAGTAATGGAAACGGTATGGAAGTCCATTTCCAGTTCTAACGATTGCTAGAACATGAGAACTATAGAGAAAAGGACCACGTAGGAGAATTAATTGGACCTGGGATTGAACCCACGACCTCCTGCGCATGAAACAGAAGCAGTATCCATATGACAACGAAGCCCGTTAGAGAAGTAAGGCATGATGATTGAGAAGTGAGATGTCAAATGGCCTATTTGTCCATTTGACCTATTCGGCTAAACTACCGTTTTGGTCGAACGACATCTACGGTCAAATGACATATTCGTGTTTCGGTCTAATGGTTTGTAAGACAAGTGCCATTCGACCAAATGGGTTTCGGCCTAATGAGTTACAGCCAAACAACCCTTCCCCGTATTCAACCATCCATAACATCTTCCAGAAGATCAACTCAACATAGATGGTAAAATAGTTTTGGGATATCCTGGGCCATCCAAACCGTTAATGAGTCCATAATTTGCGATCAATCACCACGATGTCAACTTTTTCCATCATTCTAGCCCAATAACTCCAAGCGCTTTGGTCCTCCACGAGCTTTGTCCAGGTCTCGTGTCCGTAGCGCACTATCAGTCTGATGAGCAATTTGTACATACTCAGTTTGGTACGGCGGCAAACGCCATCCTATTGGATCGTTTTGCGGAGTCAAAAGTACTTCCTATATCTTCTCAGTGAAACGTGCCATAATATCAATGGCGTCGGCGAATTCAAATAGCCGAATGAAATACGTGAAAATCGTAACACTTGTGTCAATTCCTTCCATTCGTTTTGCCCTCCAAATCGATATTGAATAGCAGGCATGAAAGACCATCACCTTGCCGTAACCCTCTGTTTTTCTCAAAAAATCGTTCTCAATTTTCTAAAGAAATTCTTTTGATTTTTTCGGGACCTTTTTGTATGATTGCCAATACAATTAAGGTACACTGCACATTGGTCCAGGGAGGAGACAAAGTGGTAATAAGTTTTTCAAGCCGAAAAGAGATTGAAAAAATGTTTGCGCCTGTGCACTGGGGGAAGTGGAAAAGGAAATATCGATAGTTCGTGTTCAAATTATTGTAAAAGCAATTTAAATGATCTAAATGCATTAAATCATTATGGGCTTTCAAAAACAGTCCATTTTGCAGCAACTGTGCGGTATTTCATACCATTTTAGTCGCTTGAAATTTACAAAAAAATATTTGAAATTTAGGGGTTATTTTTCCACTCACCCTAGTGGAATGGGGTAAGTGGAAAATCCAAGTTATCTTGACCTCAATTGTGATGAGTAGTGATATATGATTAAAATCAAAATGGTAATTGCTCTGAGTATCTTTTGTTGAATAATTTCATTGGATTAAAGGTATAGGTCCTCAAGGAATTCTTGTAATAGCTAGGGGAGGGCTAGTTGTGCCTTCTCAAACACTAAGTGTACGTGAAATCTGTATGTTCGCCCCAAAGATGAACTTTTTTGAACAAATGAACAAATTGCATTCAACGACGAAACTTGTTATGAATATGAATGAATATGTATTATGGAATATATTTACCTATCAGTGCTATTTTGATCTTTCTCATACTTTTTTTTCATGTGTAAAACATGTGAAAGGCATCAATACCGATAGGTGGATTAATCAGGCGTTTTCTCACGTATATTAGTCCAATCACCACTGAAAGCACAATGATAACAAAGAAGGAACATATTAAGATTCATAGCTATCGAAATAAACCATGAAGGGAAGGAAAAATTTGCGTGATCAGAACATTATCCACTTCCCCCGCAGTGTTCGATACCAGGGGTAAGTGTAAAATCTTTAAATTATTTGCTTTCATGGTACAAACCACTACAAATTGAATGTGATTAGTTTAATTGTATTATAATTGTCACCTGTGGTGCGAAACCACTGGAAAAAGAAATAATTTATGCAAGTAAGAATTGATTTTATGAATGCAAAAATTAACTTCTCGCGAAACCTAAATAGACAGCTCCAGCGTAAACTGTGTTAGTGTAAGTATAACACGGATTTTAACATAGTATGAGTGTGAACATAAAGCTTTATTTTTGCACAATGTTATGGTTACCACACCATAATTGTAAAGTTTGTGTACCAGTGTACCTTACTTAACTTGTCGTTTTGTGAACTTTCGAAATTCAGCCGCTTATATTAAAAAAAATATCATAAATACTTCTTGGCAATGTCACCCATAAATAAACGCCTTTATTGAAGGTACTCTGCGGTCCGTTCAAATGATGCCAGTAAAAGCCATACATCTCACAGACGAACCCCACTGTGACGAGCCGGCACTCGACGGGGATGATAGGAGCTTGTGGCAGGAATTCAAGCCGGCTTTGTTGATTGTTATTAGTGCTGCTCCTCACAGAATGCGAGCGGGAGTGTTTGTGCGCGCAAACGAGACAGAACGAAAAACATGGGCTGCCACGTGTATTTCGCATATATTTTAGATTTATAACGTCGGTTGATCGTGTCCGGATCCGCGTGACACAAAACTCCACCCTCTCTGCGAGCCCAGCTTGGGGTGGATGGGGCTTCCTTCGTTGTTCCCTGGATGCTTCACCCGGACTGGAGGGTGAGTTGTTTGTTGTCGCATTCACGGCGAGCGCGCTCCAGTTCCTCCCGTCAGTCTCAGTCAGAACCGTCGACCGTCGAGAGCAGCAGTGTCGGGAGTTTTACACACGGGTTGGTGTTGGCTACTGTTGGTTAAGGAGTGTGTCGGCGGCGATTCGGGTGCGCTATTTCCGGATTGAATTGGATCTGGGGTGAGGGGGAGTCTGTGCGTCTGTAGTGCCTTTGGGGGGCACATTTTTGAAAGCATGACCCAGCTCGAGATGGGATCGGGGCACGGTGGGTCGTGCGCAGTTCTCGGCAGGACCCATGGATCATCTTCGCTGTTGACGGGATGGAGCTGTGCGTGTGCAACAGTTCCTCACCGAAAGCACAGTGAATCAGTCGAGTTTTTGGACTACAATTTATATCCACAGGATTTAAATGGGACTAATGATTGTGATTGGTGAAAGTGTTTTGGAAGATCTCAATTGATAGTGAGCCTTAAAATAACGGTCCTAAGGGAGAATATTTTATTGAATTGACTGCAGCTTTTGGAAGTTTCCTAGTGCTAGCACTTAGAAGTTTCCAAGTGTAGATGTCGAACGTGAAGTGGAGATCAACTTGAAGAATACCTTAATATACGATTGCAAATCTAATGATTGACACTTTTTGGCAATTTCGAATTTATTAAATGGTCTTCATCTTCGGTTCATCCGGAAAAGGGTTATTTACATTCCCTTCGCTTTTTTTCATTAGCAGAAAGTACGCTCATTCAATAAGTGGATTCCCACACAATCGAGTACAGTGATTAGTGGAAAATTACCGCATTGAGTTCGCTGGTGACATTTGACCTTTTGGGAAATAATAAATACGATTATCGGCTTTCAGCGGTTCGAATGCGGCGAAAAGAAACGCAGTGAAGGCTCGTGTCCAGAAGCGTGCCTCATTGCAGGACGAAGACAAAGTGAATTTGAAAACGGTCGCGGTTTCCCTCTTCTACGTCGCTCGACACTAGTAGTGGGAGGACGTTGTTTCGCGTCGGAAAAGTGTGAGTTATCGCGAGTGCATTTTGGAACACCATGCCTGGCATATTGCTACAGGAGCGACGTTTTGCGGAATTTTCACCGGCCGCAGTAACAAACCTTAGGCCCGTAAATCGCTAGATTGTTCCTTGGCGGTGAAAAAAAAACTAGTTCCGTGCGATCCATAAACAAGAGTGGCCCGCCGCGTTAGTGCCATACAACTGCAGCTAGGTGCCATACGAGTTCAGCAGCTGAGAGTGTGGGTGCAATCCGAAGTAGAAAAAGAAGCTTATAAGTGAATTTATAACCCACGGTATAAAACGTACTAAAATGGGTACAGAAACGGTCTGCGGTAGTTACTATAGTGAACAACAAGCCGGCAATAGTCCCGCTATGAACAGTTACTATCAAATGAGCAACGGAGGTAGTGGTGGAGGAGGGGGTGGTGGTAATAACGCTGCCAATGACTGCTCCCATGGATCCAATAACCAACCGGAAGACGAAGCAGTTGGCCAAGGTGTCGCCAATTCAGATGACCAAGGAGAATCGGAGCTTGATCTGCGACATCAGGACCAACAGAGATCCATCCACAATGAACCCCCAAGAAACCCGCCCGTCAATGTATCCAACCCTTGGTCCATTTCCCAACAAATCCAAAATCACATTTCCAACAATCCCAGCAATTCCCATTCGTCGCGCTTGGAACGGTCGAACTCTCTTGCCAGCAATTGGACGTTCCCTTCCTACCAAAGACTCTACAACGAGAACCACTATGGAATAGCTATAGCGGCTGCCGTTCAGCACCAACTTCCAGGAACCTCCCAACCTCAATCGCTACAGAACAATCATTTAACTCACAACTCAAACCCCTCCTCGCAACATCACCAACAGCAGCAGAATCAACAGCATCCTAGTCATCATCAGCAACTGCAGCAGCAGCAGCCACACCAACAACATCCCAATCATCTTATGTCCGGCGGAATTAATGGTGGTGGTGGCGGCGGAATACCGACGACTCATTCTCACCTATCCAAACGTTTCTACTACCAAACACCGACAGGTTAGTGCGTTACGTTAGTTAGCTCTCTCCCCTAAAAATTTTCCGCGATCTCGCAAGTGATCGCAGCGCCATAGTTGGTACAACCCAGCAAAGTGACGACGCGATCCGCGCATCAACACCGATGGCTGTGAGATCATCTGAGCTTTAACCCGATGAGATCGCAAAGTTGTGTGTACTCAACGTTTCTCCCATGGTATTGGTGCAGCAACTAGAGACTTGGCATCACGAGGGCATCCTCGTGCGCTACCGTACTCGACCAATTGCAAACATTCGAAATTATCAAACAGAACCGGCTGAGGACGACACGACAACCAATTGAGCATCTCGCGTCCGCCGGGGAATCGAGTGGGGAAATGCATTTTTGTTCAGACAGACGACGATTGGATGGAGCAAACCCTTTGCGGTTGTACATACCAAGATGGTGATAAAAAACGGCTAGACAGGAATTGCCACAGCTGTTTGTTCGGATGTGGATAGTTCTGACTGATTGCCCGACTGTCGGCAGCCTATTAGCTGTTGACGGGCTATTGCGTTATATTTGCTCATGTGTTATGATAGAAGTGATCCCGGGGGTCACTTTGGAACTCATTTTTGTTGTCAGACAATTCAGTTTGGTGAAGGGGATTTTTTTTAAATTGGGAGATAATTGCGATGGTTTGGTAGTAATCAATAGCCTCTAGCCAAATTAGTGAATATTATGTTTGTTGAGTACTTTACTGCTGTGAATATTTGTCCCATATGAATAGGAAACCCTGCAAAGATGGGACAGATATGTGATTCACGGCAGTTAAGCTAAGTAATATTGTTAATTTTGGAGCGGCTTAACAAATAATTCCAGTAGCTTAAGGGAGTACTAACAAATAAGTCAAAATACGTTTTATATCAGATATTTATTCGCTTTATTGGATCATTGATTATCAGCATAGAAAAATTTTAATGGTGCGTTTACAACTATCTGAATTGGTCACACACACGACGATCTAAGATCTTTAAGGATCTTTGCTTCGATGTAGCAATAAAAACAATCCATGGGAAACATCATGCAAGACATGATTTCATCAAGTCCTAAAAGAAAGCTCAATGGTTTGGAACAATGCTCTTTTTGATTAAGAACATAAAATATTATTTTTTCTCCGGACACCTGAGTTGATACTTTGGATAAAGTACCTATTGATTTTCAGATCAATCAAAAAACGGCAAGAAGTTGTTGCCGTATTGATGAGTTAAGTTAGGCTTTTAAAAGGAAACGACATTCAAGAACAAGACATATTCGTCGAAATTGCTTACACAATTTTAGATTTTGTCAAAAAAGATAAAATCAGACTATCTTTTTCAATATATAACACGTAGTTTAATATATGATAGTATACGTAAGTTCAGGAAAGTTCCGTGTAAATTTAAAAAATATTCTCGTAGAAATTCGGAAGAAAAATATTCCAAAGAATTTTTCGTGAAATTAAAATAAAATTTTGGGTGAAAATTAAAAAGGATTAACAATGGAAATTCAAAACATTTTTAAGTGGAAACATTTTTCAGTGAAAACCCCGTAAAAATTAAAAACAATTCCCGAACGAAATCGAGAAGAATTCTACGGGAAGGGCTTTTTACGGATATTCAAAAGAATTTCCAGCAAAAACGTGATTATACAGCATAAACTTGAAATTTAGTAGAGTTTCAGAAGATCTTCCTTCGGAACATCAAAAGCATTGCCTCGTAGACATTCAGAAAAAAATAGAAGGGTTGTGTAGAAGACACGACCGCTCGACGTACACTACGTAAAACCTCTTAGTGCAATGAGAATCGTAATATTTGTAAATATTAGGCTGTCTACATAACACAATCGCAAATTTCAACCAAACATTATGCGAAGTTTAAAATATCTACGTTACAAACAGATCGTAACCTGTTTTCAGCATAAAATTTTTGGTCAACCACCGCCGACGGCCATCACACATGTAAAGACAACTTATTCGCCTCTGTAGCGTCTATAACCATCCAACGGTAGAAAGTTGAATTTTCTCGATAGATTGGGATAATCGTTTGGTTTTTGATATTAATTGTAAAGATGAGGCAAAACGCCTTCTAGCTGGCAGCTTATAAGGAACAACGCACCACGCGTCTACGAATAAACATTCTAGTATAGACAGTGCGTGGAGACGCGTAGTACATTGTAAGTTGTTTCATCAAAATGTGGAAAATTTCGGTTTTCCCATCATTAGTATCTTTTATTTTTAGGTTTTGTTTTGTTACGGCCATGCCAAATATGGTAGGTGAATATGAGAGAATACCCAAAAGACGTTTTACCTCTAGGGGGCGTTTTGAGGCCTCTTTCCTTATGATTTTCTAATATGAACAACAACGGAGAGCCACCAAAATATCAATCAAAGCAATCGTGGTACTTCGCCATCAGTCAAAGACATACGGACAGGAGTGACAGTTTATCCGCTTGCCTAGCAGCTTGATAGTTTCCACAATTCCCATCAGCATACGAGAAGGATTCTCATCAGAATCCGAGAAGAATTCTCATTCTATCTAAAGAATTCCTTTCAGATTAATCGAAGTATTCCAACCGGAATCCATGGATAATTCATACTGAATTCCTTTTGGTATCGTTGCGTCGAGGGATACTCTTGGAAATATGTGGAGAGTATCCTTCATAATCCATGGAGAATTTCCGGAATATTTCTAAGAGTTGTTTCGGAATCGTTCGTAGATTTGCTTCGGAGTTCCTTGACGATTTGTTTCAAAATACTTCAACGATTTGCTTTGGAATCCCTGAAGGATTCTCTTCGGAATCACTAGAGGCTTCTTTGCGGAATCCCTGGAGGATTTATCCGAAGTCCCTCGACAATTTGCTTCGATCCTTCGACAGATTGCTTCGGAATGCTTTGACGATTTGCTTCTATATCCCTGGAACATTGCCTATGAAATATCTGGAATATTCGCGTTGGAATTCCTGGAGAATTTTCGACGGAATCTATGGAACATTCTTGTCGGAACTCGTGGAACATTCCCGTCAGAATTCTTGGAATATTCCCGTCGAAATTCTTGGAGGATTTCATTCAGAATCTCTAAAAAAATCCTAATTGAAATCCTTGAAACATTTCCGTCGGAGTCTCTGAAATATTCACGTTGGAATTCCTGAAACATTCCCGGCGGACTCCCTGGAGGATTCCCATTGGGGGCCGTCCAGAAACCACGTGGTCATATATGGGGGGAGGGGGGGGGGTTTGGAAAATGACCACGATAAGCCACATGGGGGGAGGGGGGTGTTGCTCTAGAACCACGTGGTTTTTTTTTACACGAAAAATTTTTGGTGAATAACAATAGCGGTGTAAAAATACAAATCATTAAAATTTAATGATTTAATCATTAAACGCAAAGCGCATCTTAGGGCCGATGACCGCGTAGTGTCTTTTCAACTCAGCGTTAAAAAGACGTAGGTGTGCATCGAGAAAAACCGGTAACGCAGCGTCGGTCGCAACGCCGATGCATATCTGCGTTATTTGACCATCTTCCATAAAAAAATAAACGATAAAACAGGTTGCGATTCAGTCTCAATTTCCATTAAAAAAATTCGCCGCAGATGGTTTTTGGCATCACGCCGCCGACCCTTTTGCATCAGCGGACTGTGCTGGCATTCAGAATGAATAATTTTCTCTGAAAAATTTTGTTTCGAAATTTTGCTACAAATTGTTAATGAAAAAAAATCAAAACATCTCCAGTGTAAGTTCCGAACAGTTTTCCCTAAAACTCCGATAAAAATTCCATGTGAATTCTGTCTGAAAATTCAAAACAGTCCCGTGGGAAATACATATAATTTTCGGTGGAAAAACATGTTCTTATTTTCATATTTTTTTTTAACATTCTAATGAATTTCTTCGACAAGTTCTTCCGAATCATCACCAGAAATTCTTCTTCATTTCCAAAAGAAGTTATTCGAACATTTTAAGGAGTGCAATTAAAAATGTTCAGCCTCCAGTTAACCTTGCGAGCAAAGGCGTAGGATTGCCAATCTGGGTGTTTTCGGGTGGGAAACATTCTCGACACCCTAGGTATAGTGTATCCATCGTATGTACTTGCTACACAAGATATATAATTGTGCAACGGCTGACATATTAAAGCATTCAATTTATAACTGAAAAATGTATATTCTAACTAAGTTGAAAAGTAGACCAACTTCCAGTTGGAATGTGGAGCCATAGAAGAAGAAGAAGAAGAGGACATCTACATTTTTCAAGAAAAATTCTTCTGAATTTCCAAGAGATATTAAACAGCCAATTCCCCATGAAACACTTTGATATTTCCGTTGATTTTTTATTTTTGGATATTTTTTTTCAAATTTTCTTATTTTTTTTTCAAAAAAAAAAATAATTTTCCTTTATACTTTTTTATGCTCTTTGTGAATTCTATCACATTTTTTTAAATTTTCCAAGTATTTTTTTTTGTGGCATTATTTGAAATTTCTACAGAAGAGTCAATGGATTATCTACAAGAGAATCTTTGGCTTTTCAAAAAAATAAATCTTGCCCAGGATTTTGAAATTTTTTTTAGAGATTCTGTAGAAAAAAAGTAAGCTGGAATTTTTTTCTAATTTATACTGGAAATTCTTCGAAATTTGATGTTTATTGGAATTTTCATCGTAAATATGTATTTCGGATCCTTCTACGGATTCTTCTAGTTCTTTAAAATTCCTATCGACATTTTTCGGAACTCTTCCACTGAATTTCAGAAAAAATGTCGTTGAAATTCTAAAGATTTTTCCGTGGAGACTCCGAAGAGTTTCTCGTTAATATTCCGAAGGGTTTCCATTGCAACTTCAGAATAATTATTATTGAAAATTCAGAAGATATTGGGATTTAAAATTAATCCAAGCAATAAATGTAGGCAATAATTTAGGCTTAAGAAGCCTAGTTTTTTATGATATTGTCAACATCATAGTCAACATCAAGTTGCACAATGACAATGAGGTTTGTTCGCAAACTTTTTTGTAGGGCCTTATAAGCACTGGGTGTATTCCTCTATGAGTCGTTTATGAAAGGACCAATTACTGAAGCATATTCGAGATGTAGAATAGAAGTTCCTTGGAAATTTATTCGAAAGAACTATCAGAGTGACCGATAAAATATTTTTAGTATGTCATCATTGGCTTCCACGAGTCGATATCAAAATAAAATTTCAATGAAGGATTCGAAATTTTGAGAGATGAGCCAGCTCTGGACTGAAAATCTCTTTAATCAAGAAAAAAATAGGAAATTGCCAATATGAAATCAGGGTATGAGTATTAAATAAATATAAAATTCCATAAATAGTTGAAAAATTTCCACAAAACAATAATAAATTAGCACTTGTAAAAGCAAAAATTGCAATTATGAAATAAGAATTTTCTATACAGAAATCAAAATGTTCCACGAAAAAAATAGAAAATTTTCATGAATAAATCAATATTAGCAATAAACAATTACAAAAATTTTCACAAAATAATAATTTTTTTCCACAATTTTTTTTTTCTACAAAATCTCTATATAATAAAAATGAGTTGAGATTTCCTTCCTTACGATTTAACTCGCGAACGGTTTGACCGATTTGCAAGATTTTCCATTTATTTGTATATACAAAACGTTGGTGACGTTAAATGGGAAATGTAAAAAGTAATTTAAATACAATTTTGGGTCAGCTGTTGAGGAAAACAAAACAAACGCACGGAAATTGATCTAGAGTGCGGTGCTGCAAATAATCCTTTGTGACAATTGCAACACTTGAGCAATGCTAGGTTTCTTTCACATCAATAGAGAGCAATAAAAAATAAGAAAATTAAAAAAATACTAAAAAGCAATTGAATTTATAAAATTTTTCATGAACTTCAAACGCTTTTAAAGAAGGGAATGGAAAATTTCCTTTTGTTTTCAATGCTCTTTATTGATTTCTTCGTGGAAAGGTTTTAATTATTTAATAAAATTTAATAAATTTAATAAAAAATATTTATTTTGTGGAAAATTTTGTAATTATTTATTTCTAATATTGATTTATTCATGGAATGTTTGAAATTTTTCCGTGGAACATTTTGATTTCTTTATGGAAAATTCTTCTTTTATGTTTGCAATTTTTGGTTTTAAAAGTGTTAATTTATTTTTGTTTTGTGAATTGTTATTGTTTATGGAAATTTTGCATTATTTGTAGAAAATTTAATATTTTTATATTGCTCATACCATGATTTCTTTATTGGAAATTTCCTAATTGTTATGGAAATTTTTTAAATTTTTTTAGGCTGAGTAATAAATGAAATCGCATCGGCTCAATGGACCTGCTTGGATGCTTAGCGATGCACGGATACATCGTTCAGGACTTGGTTGATCGGGTCGTTTCAAAACTCCATAATATCATGTCTTAGGACATTTTGTTTCTTGACATGATTTTTGATACTTTCGAGGATATGTACTTCAGAGCAGTTTGGCCTATGACACCCGAAAAAAGTACGACTTTTCAGTTCTTTTTATACTAGTTTTGGCAAGATCAAATGGAAAACCCTAAATATGTACGTTAAATCCATGTAAAAAATCTTCCTGAAAGGGTTAAACATAAATACCAAAATATAACAATAAATTCTAGAATACCAAAAGAAACCCAAAGATATTAAAGACTGTAGATCTAAAATGAAAACTTGCATTTTAAGCCAAAACTGTATAATTCAGGCAAAGGAAATATAAAGGACATTGTGTTACGGTTCTGATTAGAATCATAGAATCTTGGCATAATGAAGAGAGTTTTGAGATTCTGAATAAAACTTGTATACCCTTAGAAAAACCTATTAATATTGGAAGGTAAACTAATTTGATGATTCTGAAAACAATACTGGAATTTCTACAGGAATGCTACTCAAAAGAAACAACAGTAGGAGGTTTTATTTGCATCTCTAAGATTGCATAATAACTTTGTGATTCTCTGATAAACTTTTTGTTGTAAGAGTTCAGTTCAGATTCTTCGCTGAGGTTAATATATCTTAAGAATTTTCAGTACCTCCAGAGCTACGGAAGGTCCCAAATACTCTTAGGAATCTATAGGGATATTCAGTGATGAACTTCATAATTACCTATTTCAGGTTCAGTTTGATTTTGAATCAGTTGAAATTGTCTATCTTCAAAATTGATCGGATTAACCATATGTTTTAGTTAATAGAGTTTTTTTTAATTTTTTGTACTTGAAAAAAACCACGTGGTCAAAGGGGGGGGGAGGGGGGGTCTGCCAAATGACCACGATAGACCACATGGGGGGAGGGGGGGTTGAAAATCTTCAACAATATAACCACGTGGTTTCTGGATGGCCCCTTGACATCCTAGGAAGATTTATTTGAAATCCATGAAACATTCCCGTCGGAATCACTAAAGGATTCTTATCGGAATGTTTGGAGGATTCCGGTCGGAATCACTGGAGGAATGTTGCATTATTTTTTTTTTAGATGGAAAGAATATTCATGAAATATGCAAAAATATCCACTGCCTATCGGTGGCAACCTGACGTCACATATTGTGCTTTAAGTGTGCGGAACAAAATCGAGCGCTACTACACTTGAACGCAATAGTCAAACGCTATTGATTCGTAGCAATCATCGGCTAGTAAACAAACACACTTCGATAATGTGGGCTACAGCAGAAAGCACTAGCTTGAGAAAAGAGAATATTGATGAGTGTGATTGATTTGCAATTGCCTTAGGTGGTTGGACCGTATTTACCACATTACCATTAAAATAACTTAATGAGTAGGTAAAATGTTCGAGAATTTTTGAAGAGCAGCTCAAAATAGAGAAAATAGATGAAGGGGCCAGAGCTGGCATTTCCTCACACACTGTGCACAATGAGGAGATTTTAATACACACCACAGAGAGTGACGCTGATACTCATCGTGTAACAAAGCCAACACGGTGAGTGAGGACGAAGACGAAGAGTGAGAGAATCATGCCGGTGAGAGCTGGGCCAGCACAAAGTTGTGCCACTTAGTGCAATATTCTTGGAAACGATTTCGTTTTCTATGAAGCTCGCTGATTTTTTTTGGAACACAAACATACTAGGCTTGTGAAAATTATTTAACTAACGTCTCAGTTAGAAAGGACGAGGTTTTAATAAAGTCTGGCGCACCATGCCAAATTGTCGAATAAAGATCAAATAAAAAAGATTAAGAAGAAGAAGAAGCTAAAAGATGATACATATTTGGAAAGAATGGCACGGGAAAGCAAACGGTTAAATTTTGAAAACGCTTCTCGAAAATTCTAGAAGCAATTTAGATAAATGCAGTTAGCAGTACGGGGAAGAACAAATATTGTATAAAAACACATAATTTCGATTTTGAATTTTATTCTGTGATATTGCACTGATGTCTAGAATTTGTGAGAAGAGTTTTATAAATTTCGCCGAGTACTTTCCCGTACCATTTTTATCTAATATCTTTCGGCTTCTTCTTCATGCAACCTTCATTCGCCTGGAGACGGAAGGGGAATTAAAACTGTTTATTTTTAGCTTGGCGTAAATTACAAATCTCTTCCAAAACTATTTTACACAGATTGTGCAAAATAAACAGTGTTTTTCAATGAAATTGTGTGAAAACTTTCATACGGCCGTGAACATTATTTTGAAGGTTGTAGACAGCAGGAGAACATGATGCTAACATCAAGAAAAAATTTAGCTCTGAAATGAAATAATGGAACTTTATATAAGTTCAATGTTTTCCGTTTTGTTCCGAATTTAGACCCTTCATATTTACCAAGATTACCTGACGGAAATAGTATTTAGAAATCGTCTCGTCAGTAACTTATTTTAAAGCAGGTGGGACGGAATAATGCTGGTAGTACAATTGCTTCTTAATAGTTTTGCCCACAGACATCCCAAAAGCCAGCAAAAAATATCTTATTACGCATAAATAGAATCAACAGCTACGTTTAACTTTCCTTGACAATGTTTATTTTTATTCTGTTTGATTCACCGTTTTGTCAAACTCATTGAGGAACACGGTGTGTTTATTTCATCATTTATCCTCAACTCTTCGTGTCTGACAAATGCATTCGATGCAGAGTAGAAACACAAAGAGGACTCACTGCGTTGTGGAAGAGAAAGAATGAGCGATAAGCGAAACACACTCTCTGCGGTCTTTTTGAGGAGTGCAAAAGACACGCACATTTCGACTACTCTGAGGAGTATGCCAGCCCAAGGGGCTATATCCCCCTAGGCATCAGGCCTATGCCAATGATAATAGCGTGAGCATAAAGGTTCTATCGCTTTTCTATCGCTCGGCGAATGCGATTCTGTCGCCTGGCATGGCATGGAAGCGTAGATGAACATTTCCTGCAGCGACCTAACGATAGAACCGCGACGATCAGTTGTTACCGTTGTGGCGATGCAATCGCTCAGATCTGGGAGGACCTTTAAACTAATTGTATGTGCGAAATGAAGTGAAAACAAAAAACGAAAAGTAAGACTCTCACTTATCATTCATAAATTCTCACTGCTCACCAGTGGTGGAAATACTCGCCTCACGAGTAAGAAACGAGTTAAATTTTGCCTACCAAAAACTCCGCATACGCGCAAACCAGCTGCCTGATTTTTTCTGATGCTTGCATTGTTTGCGAGTGTGGGCAGAGAAAAGACAAAAAGAATGACAGTATTTTGTTCGCTAGTAAAAATCACGGTCGCGAGTTTTTGTGGTTTCTTCGAATAGAATGATCAAATTTAACTCTAATGAGCATGAGCATCGGCATTATTGATTGTTAGTTCGACTCTCGTTGCTACTAGAGACCGAGTATACCTCTGCATCTCCACGATTGTCTTGAGTTAGTTATAATTGTATCTGGATTCACTTAGTGATCCGATCTATGGGATGGGAAATAAATACTTAATTGAAAATACTATTCTCATGTTTCTACCTATCAAATCGGCGTATAATCTCAAATACGATCATACGCACACTAGTTATTCGATTTCGTGGCCGCACGAAGCAGAACACATTATTTCACGCGATCGCGCGATTGTTCTGCGTTCTGCGTACTCTTCAAAACACGAACACGCACTCTTTATTTATTCATCGACCGCACATAGCACAACTCCGTATTTTGCGATTTTTCTGTATCCTTGTACCCTGTATCCTTCGTTAAGTAAGTACCACATCAACACTTCCTTCCTCGTCCTAGTTACGGTGAAGATGGGCGTCGCCAGGAGTAGTAATCCTCATGCTTTTGTTATTTTTGTTAAAGACTATAATCAAGGACCACTCCACTTCTTGATTTCTGATAGCATTCTTGATAAGGATCTCAAAAGTAAAACATGAGTATCACTAGTTTCCAATCTACGAATTACACCGTAACAATGCCAATGCTAATGCTAATGCTAACGACCATTCAGGCTAAAAGACTTTTTCGGCCAAATGAAGAATAACGTATTTGGTCAAACGACATTTACGATCAAATGGCCTATTCGGCAAAATGGCGTATTCGGCCAGATGGGTTTCGGACTATTGGTTTGATCGGCCAAGTGGCATTCAGCAAAATGATTTTTAACTAAATAAGTTTCGGCCAAACGACCCTCCCCTGTGCCTCCCAGAGCTGACAAACTTATTGCCATTGGAGACTATTCTCCTGTTGGCCTTTAAGGAAGGCCTTTAGAAGAATACTAATGTACCCTAATAGTGATGGCATGAGGTACATGTGTCTAATGATCTTCGCTTTAGTTCACATGTGGTATAATGAGACCCGACTAAGGGTAAATTAACATCGTTTTTATGATAAGAAAATTATTTTGAGCTTTTTAGTGGAATGTCTTCACTTGTCATAAGACGAGTTAATACAATCCCATTGAATTCCACCACTTAATTGTATCTAGACAGATACGTATTTCGACCTCAACAGTAAAGCCGTCTTCAGTGTCTCGTACTTGACTCGACGATCATTATTATTATCATTGTCTTTATTAAAGAGGCTTTCAGTCCTAGGTTGAAGTATCATATTTTTGGCTTAACAGTTAGTTTCATGACTCATATTCTGTTATAAATTGGGTTCCATTAGTAATTAAAATGACAAAAAACGTTGATTGTTGATTTTTTTGTTTAAATGTGTATTTAAAATGATTAGTTATTACTATATTACATATATCAATCGACAGAGCCGTAGCGTGCGGTTATCCAGGTTGACCCCGCCAAGGGCGCCAGCCTTCAGAGGGCGTCAAAATCAATGTTCACTCTATGAAAAAGTAGAAAAGTTCTATTACCTGAGGGCCTGAACTGATCCAAAGGTCTAATAGTAGAAATGTATTGAATGATCTTGAGCAGATAAAACATATTTCTTTATCCACATCACATTGTGATATAAAGAAGCTTTTCAATGTGGTTTTGCACCAATTAGCATCACCGAACTAGAAAGCACCCACTTAAAAAAATCAATTATCGAATGTTCAGTGTTCACTTTTCATCATTAAATATCCAAACTATTGACCAAACTCCGAAGAGGTCAGGAAGTATTGGTATGGGTTTAAATTTATTTGAGTACCATCGGCATTTACATCGAAGGTTTTCGGTGACTCATAAATATTTGCTTTGTTAAAGTTCATTTTTCATAAGACGAGAGTTTGTACTATCCCATTTCATTCCATCACTTGATTGTACCTGGACCATCCAAAGACTCCAGAACTTCAATTTTCTTGATCCTGCGATTCCGGCCGTCAACCAAGTAGTTTTATTTCATGATTCGAAGAGATCCGAAAGCATTTTGGCATGTAGCCGAATTAAACTTTCGTCAGACTCTTCAGGGATAGGTTTCCTTTGACCTGAATTGGTCCGATAGTGATTCCGAACATCAATCTATCCACTTCAGAGTTGGATTTTTGGAAGATTCATTTAATGCATCACGCAAAAATTGGTGGTTTTTGGCGCTATTTGTTTAAAATATCTAAAATAATTTTAAAAGTTTTTCCAACCCCGTTCTTTGCAATATACTTTAGAGACGACCGTAAAGAACTTTAAATGATATTTTAGGACATGTCATGGTTTCTTACCTACATTATTTGCATTAAAACTATCACAATTCAAGAAAAAAATCTCTGCGATTCACATGGACTTTGAAAGATGCTTCAAATAGCATTCAATATTTGAAGAACTTTAAACCATCAAACCTTCTCATCGTACTTCTTTTTGGAAAGATTCAAATAGTTCTCCTCAGCATCAACAACGCAGACTGTCCGATATTCAAACTCAATATCACTAAACGATGGCGCTGGCTTACACTACATAAACAACGTGATGTTACCACCTAGTGGCAGGAATACTAATAAAACAAGGGCAAATGTTCACCAAAATTCTCAGCCTTCAAGCTCCGCGCAACGAGGGCATAACGACATGCTTCAACACGATCAGTACAGAATTATACACAACTGCATGAGTAAGATGAACACCTGTTCTCTGTGCTATGACTATTATATTATATGTAGTCTTTTTGTCGCTCTGGTCGGAATATCCAAGAAGAAGTAGCATGGCTTCATGAATAAGCTCAAAAACTATATCATCTTTTCTAGGAAAATTAATAATCTTCCGTCAACAGCAAGCTCCAGCTTCAGCTATAGCAAGAAACCGTGATTAATCCACCCAGCGGTGTTGGTGCCTATCTCGTGCAAAAGAGAACTAAAATACATGCGCTCTTCAACAGACACCAGTAGTGTCCACATAAAGGAACATCCACTCTATGATACATCTGTCAAAAAAAAAAAACATTTACCTTATCCCTTTAAGGACGACATTTTTTTTACATTGATTGAACGTACAGATTTGGGTTCTTTCGATCGATCCTGCCAAAACTGGTATAGAAAGAACTTAAAAGATGTTGTGAAATTTTTTTTCCGAATTTCCGTAACGATTGAATAACTCGATCATCGAAGTCCGTGTAAGCAGAACAAATCGCAGGTTAACCTCATTGTCATTGTGCATCTTGACTCAAGTAGTGATTGTCGATTCCCGAGAGAATCGGCAAAAAGCTTTTATTCTCTCACCACTTTACATACACTCGTCTTCTACTGTCCTATGCGAATCAACACACGCGCTCTCATTTTGATGAATTTGAGGGGACCCGATTTCAAGCATGTCAATTTCTTCCTATATACTCGGTTGATAGCGGATTCAGCCCGCTCTCGATTCACTCTCTGTTGATCGAAGCAGCCCAGAAATTTGACCAAGTTCAATCGCTGCTCGATAATTTTCAGTGAGCGAGTCCGATTTCACTCATTTGATTGCAATCAGACTTGTTATCTCCCCATATAAATCGAATATACTGACAGCAAAATGTTAGGTGCGTCGCATCGTTTGCAGTACCTACGTGGCGCTGCATGTACTTTAGGGGCAAATCCAGTTATGGATTAGTAGTTCTAAACATCATAGAGCATCACTTGGATTATATTATACAGATATTGGTAACATTTAGTTTGCTTATATACTAAAGTCAGTTGATAGTTACCCCTAAATCAAAGTCTCGTAAAAAACGTGTTAAGGTTCCCACAAACACGAGCGACCGGACAGTAGATGCAGCAAGCCAGCGATAGATTCACGGTGACAGTGACAGTCGCGTCGCGTGTGTTAAGGGGAATTAATGAGTGTATCATAGTGGAGCTCCATGGCATTACAAAAACCGTTTTTAAAAACGTGAAAATATCAAATGTGTTGACAAAATCGAATAATTTCAAACAATTTAACCTACCTATATCTCAGCTCGAAAAAATATTTTTTTCAGCCGCAAGAACTTACGAGTTATAATCGATTTCAGTTCGAACTTGATGGCTTTCGCCAGAACTCATAAAATCGTCGCATTTTGTGATTCTGCAACATTACCCGTTAAATTGATCAACTCTTAGTATGTACAAACACAGCTGATCCCAAGACGATTCGATCAATGAGAAAATCTTGAAAATCGGTCCAACCGGCCTCAAAGGAAATGCAAAATGCTGTGTATATTTTATTAAATATGTAGTAGAGCGAGGTGTTGAATGCTTGCTATTTGTATCGCAAAGAAATTTTGCGCATCAATGAGAGGCACAGAACTCCCTATATGGTACATGTTTTTATTCGAAATTGTTATATTTGAAATTCTAAAATATTGTATTGCAAAGTATCATTTGGTGCATGATGCGCACTTTCTGTCAACGTTAAATTTCGGACACCCATCTTCCAATGAGATTTTTTAAAATTTTCACAAACCACTGAGAAGACTTATTTACACACAGCTGAATCTCTCCGCTTTATGTGATACATTCAGCATGTTTTTATTCTCAAATTGATAAAATGGCTAAAAATCACATTATTTCAGTGTTCGAAATTTAACGTGGACAGGCTTTAACATGATTTGAATTCTTGCTTTACACGATGATCCACAAGCACGATTCGGTTTAGTGTTGGTCCGCCGATTTATCATAGAGAATTCACCAATACGCAACTTGTTTCTTGACATAGAAGTAACACAGAAGGAACCAATTTAAAAAACTTTCAATAAATATTCAATATTATAAATGCGATGAAAAAATACGATTTTGAAAAGTATCACGCCGCATGCTTACTCGCAAGTTTATGCATTAACAATTACATCAAACAACTGAAAACCGAAATTTTAATCCCCGAAATGTGCTTAGCACATACGCTTATGCCTTGATTTGATCAATGTGTCGCCAAATTAATGCTGAATAAGCATCCTTTACACGCCCCCACTTTCATGCATCACTGGATTGGATAAATCTTTATCACTGGATTGGATAAATACCGATGATGAGGATATTGCGAAAGTCTTGATTGATCTAGAAGATATTATGAACTAATACGAAGAACATTTTTAAGTACAATAAAGATCCCGTATTCGCGAAAATTTGGTTTGCATGATGCGTATATGCTTATTGTGGGGTTTGAGTATATTACCATCAGCGTGTGATTATACATTAACACCCTAATGTGTCGATCAGTGCGCAGTAAGCCATGACTCTTCTGGTCAGACCTCCGTGGCGTGCACACGCACCCACGGAGAACTGCTGTCATCGCAATTCGCTCCGGCCATTTGGGGCCACACATTTTGGCGATCCTGCCAGGTTATTTGTTGGATCCTGACGCTGATTTCAAAAGGTGAGTTGAATTCAATTGGTAATGTGCTAATGTGATAAAATAAAAATATGTAATGATTAAAAAACACAAGGCATTGGGTTTGTATTGCTACAAAGCGCGTCTGGAAGAGTAAAATGGATTGTGATTTGGAAAATCACAAAGCGCGTCTGGAAGACCGCTGGAAAATGGATTGTGGTTTGGAAATCACAAAGCGCGTCTGGAAGACCGCTGGAAAATGGATTGTGGTTTGGAAAATCACAAAGCGAGTCTGGAAGACCGCTGGAAAATGGATTGTGGCTTGGAAAATCACAAAGCACGTCTGGAAGACCGCTGGAAAATGGATTGTGGTTTGGAAAATCACAAAGCGCGTCTGGAAGACCGCTGAAAAATGGATTGTGGTTTGGAAAATCACAAAGCGCGTCTGGAAGACCGCTGGAAAATGGATTGTGGTTTGGAAAATCACAAAGCGCGTCTGGAAGACCGCTGGTATGTGGTTTACAATACCACAAGGCGTTTCTAGAAGACTGCCGAGAAAAAAATTGACGATCTAGAAAATCCCAAGGTGGGTCATGGAAGCATTTATTTTGGTTAAAATAAATTTAGTTTGAAATGTATAACTTGGCGACTTTAGTGTACATGAGACTACCAGTTAAGCTAGTTCTACCGAAATCTGAGAGATATGGAGATTTATCGTATGCTACAAAGTTGTTTGGATTCAATTTCATTGTATTTGACAAAATCTTAAAATTTATTGTTCTCCATTCACTACATGGATCCAAATCTAATGGCTGTGATAGATTTGTGGGACAAAATAGGGACAAAATAATGAATCAAGATTCGTCTTTTGCAACCCATCATTTATCAGCCCACGATCTCCCTGGGAGTCACGGCCCACCGTTTGGGAACACATGTTCTAAGCGGTTGTTAGCAAGCTCAACATCGATATGTTGAAGGTCAGCTTGCTGGTTTTACTACATATGAAGCTGATAGATGAATTTAATGGACGGTATAAGATATTTAGATTATTGCTACACTATAAAATGTTTTTGTTAGATCAATTACCAATTTAGTTTAACATTTTAATGATACAACCTATTGACTTGCATTTCGTTGTTCTGCGATTGAAAACCACGATGATCATACAAGTTTATTGTGGAGTTCAGTTTTCAAAGGAATTCATCGGTTTCTCAAAAGCAATATGTTCATCTTCGTCTTGCGCAAATAACTTTAAAAAATCAATGCGTTCTATGCTAGAGGATTTTTTTTTGCCTTTTTTAAATGAGAGAAGAAGGGAAATGTGGGGTTTGAGTATATTACCATCAGCGTGTGATTATACATTAACACCCTAGTGTGTCGATCAGTGCGCAGTAAGCCATGACTCGTCCTCTTCTGGTCAGACCTCCGTGGCGTGCACACGCACCCACGGAGAACTGCTGTCATAACAATTCGCTCCGGCCATTTGGGGCCACACACTTATTGAACCAGATTGGGTGAACATCGACGATGTGGACATTGCAAAAGCTTTGATTGATCTGATAGATACCGTGGGCTGAACTCCAGAAGGTTTTGGAGTAGCTTGATCATCTCGTATTCCTGAAAATTATTCACAGGAATAACATTCCGGATAGCTCTACTTGTCTGAATTTTTAGAACTATCGAAAAATGTGGTTTATGATTCAAACATGCCTGATTTATTTGCATGCTCTCAGAAGCGAAATTTTTCCAAGGTTTCGGATATCTGGGTCTTCAGGGTATATTCAAACTTGATACCTGATATTTTACCTGCAAAGCCACATCCCGGTGAATAATTTTGCTGAAGAAAGTGGGGACCTATCTCTCTTCTGTGATTTTAAACAGCCAATCTAAAACGCTGGGCATATATGACTCGTCCGTCCTGAAAGGGTTAAAAGATGTCTACAAATACCTAGTCTATGGTATAATTCAACAGGATAATCGATGAACCTAAATTTTAAGTATATGGTAAAATAGTCTATACGCTGATAGTCAATATACCCTCAGATAGTGAATACATTTATAATCCGTTTATATTGATTAACATACCCACTATGTATTATCATCTTGTGCCTGTGACAAAAATAAAATAATTGTCTATTTATCTGAAACAGTCCAGCTTCACCTCCACAAGACAATGCGCAAGAAGACAGAAACATAACACAAATGGGTTGCAATAAGCACCCTTCCTGAATAAACAACCCTTACGACAGCTTCCCGTTTATTTTGCGTGCTGTAGCGGTAATCGGATATTGGTATGCATCTTGACGAAGTAAATATAACTACACTCGTAATAATACATTTGATCACAAATGGCCTCTCTGCTAGATAGCTTCAGCTGATACAGTCCCGAAACGATTGTGTTTAAAAGTTTTTCTATGATTTGCGAAGAAATATTTTTCAAATATTGAAAAATGTATTATGAAGTATAAAAATAGTCGACTGTATAAAGCTTCGATTGAGAAGAACTCCAACTCAGATAATTTATTACTACGGTAATTTACATGAGAGACAATTGCGTTTTGTTGCAATGACACTAAAGACTGTGTCGGATCGTTCCAGTAGTCACAATTCCGGTGGATGCTGGTGTGGAACGCTCTACTATAAACACTAAGAATGACGAATCACTTCGTTCCTGTGGGATAGAAAACCTGTTCTCCCGTGGTGGGCGGCTTGCCTTTTTGCATGACAATCGGAGGAAAATAAGGGAGTGAAGTGATGATATATATCGCGTTCCACCCTCGATCTGAATCATTTGATTCTATTGTTGAATTCATTTATTGGTTGTACTTAAATCTGCCGGGGGTAATTTTATTTGAGGACGATGAAGTGGTAAAAAGTGGATTGGGTTATAAATTCGACTGCAGAAAATTTTAATTTGACGTCGATAAATCAATCGTCTTTCACCATAAATCAATCGTTGGTGCAATATTTCCAATCATAACAAGTGTTGTTGATGCCTAACACATATTAAAAGTAAAATTTCAGAAACGCAAATAAGGTTGTTACAAATATTTAAGAAAAATTATGTCCTAATTATCTCCAAAAGGTTCAAGGTTGTGGTATTGTGTTATAATAAAAATTAATATTAAAATGAAAAAAAAAAAAAAAATAAAAAATCTCCTTGTTAAAGAATGTTTTAAAAATCATCAATATTTTCCAGTCATTTTATTGTTCAACCCTCAAATTTTAATTTTTGTGTAAAAATAAATCCGAGGGGGGAAGCATTTTGTATCGGCCTAACCACTGAATTATTGGTAGGTACGATAATAGAAAACCTGAACGACATCACGCAAAAGATGTCGAGAATAATAAAGTTAATTTGATTTGATGTTCGTTCTCATGATTCCGAATAGGCTATGGCCAATGACCATCCCATGAGACTGGATCCGTTTCCGAAATGTCGATATTAATACTTTTGTTGTTCCAATCTCTCAAAAGCTCATTAACGAAATTAAAAATTAAAAAATGACCATCTAGCTCGTACTCCTCGATCTTCTATTCATTCATATTTATTGCCGACAAAGACAACAGTCTATCAATAAAGAAAACTTTCAAAGCAGTTATTTATTCTTCCGCACCAAGCGAAGGATCGGCTCGAACTTATCATGCGACAAAGGACTGAAATTAAACCAAATTTTGATTATTATTTGATTATTATATAATGATGATTACAACCTACAAACAATCTGGAGTACGATCAAACCAAGTGAACGACATGATTTAGTTTTACATTCAAGAGCTACTAACAAGATTTTGAAACTGATAAATGTGTGTTATCTCAAATATCGTTTAGCGTCATCATCAATAGAAATCAGAATATTACCTTGCACGATGCTCAACTCTCATTCGGTTTATAAAATAAATATTTAGTTCGATTCTCATGCTACTATTTTTGTATTCTTTTTCAGGTAACTAAATATTACAACTTGAATCGTTTGTGCTGTTTATTAACGACAACCCGTGTGTCGAGTGTACACCATTACTAGAATGGTTCATCCTGCGCATGATTGTCCTAAGCTACTCGTGAAAAAGTGCTTATCCGTCAGCCAATCAAGATTTATTTGATGTCCAAAAGTAACCATGGGACAAATATGCGCAGATCACATAATATCCTCATAACATCACAAATCTATTCTAATTTGCCTAATTTCCACTACATGCGGCCTTGTGCTTCACGAAATCGAAGGTAAGTTCGGCTAACGCAGTCTCAACTGCGCTAGCGTCATTTTTTTTTCTGGCTCCGATGAAAGAAATGTCGGGGTTCGTGGTTTGAGTCACATGGAACAACATGTTCCCTTGCCGCGAATCAACGCCGCAACTTCGGAATCGATCGATGACATTCGTTGGGCTGACTGGTGGGCTATGGGCAAATGAAGAAGGAAAAAAATAATAGGCGGAAGATAAGCCAATTGACGCATCCCTTTGACATATGAGGCATGGCGGAAGTATTTTGCGTGGGAAAGAAAAACCAGGCCAAACAATGTCACATCGGGTTGTTGGTGGGCCGTCTGTTATTGTGTTTCGCGGAATCCAATTAGTATTCTGGTGACGTGCAGTATTTGCTCGCTTATTCAGATTGTTCTGTTTGCTTCGTGAATGAATTGGAAAATTCAAATATTTAATGACTATTTCTCTTTTTGAAATATTTTATTTTTACAATCGTGATCCTTTATCAATCTATAGTTGGGAAACTTAGACGGAAATGCCACTAAATTCATTCTACGATAAAATTTGACACCAATCCCATATTTTTATTTGGGCTTAATCATCTCCAAATTTTGCAAACCCGCCCACCATGACTCCACCTTTTCACGGTATGGTGCCCCGGCTGGATTTAATTAACCCATCCCATCGACCCAGTGTCTCGTTCCCATAATCGCGCAAAAAATTGGATCATCCACGCACATTCCCCTAATCCAGCCGCGCGTTTCGCATTCCGTGACAACCAACGCGTTGGCTGTTGGCGTCGCGTCAGAAGGCCGCTAGGCCGTTTTGGTGAGATGACGCGAGGTGGGACTGGAGGTGGTGGTGAAAGTGAGAGTAGGATTTCGGTGGGTCGGACGGCGGGCGGCGGCACGCAGTAGGCCTGCGTGGAAAAGAAAGTGCGTGAATACATCCCCGAAAATATCGCAACGCACACAGCCGCATTTGGAAGCCGTTTGGATTGGATTGGGCAGCCATGCGTTCCACCAACAGACAGACAAAGAAATCCAACAACTATCGAGCGTCCACCGCGTCGTGGCTTGTGGTCTGTCCGTGTCTGTATATTGGCAACCACTTTTCAGGGGCCTTGCTCCCCCGGCTAGGCTGGGGCTGTGACTCGAGATCGCATCTCTGCTGTGATGTTAAAAAGTGCGTGAGAGGTTTCCGTCGCGTCGGTGATTGCTTGCTCGAGCAACTATTCATCAGCCTCGGCAGAGATGCGGCGAAAGTCTTCGAGTGCGTACAGGGTCTACGACCACCGAAAAAATAGCGACCGCTGCTGAAAAGTGCGTGAACCAGCATCACATTGTAGGGGAAAGCAAACTCGTCCGATTATAGTTAACCGGGGGGAGAGTTTCGACCGGCCGAAAAACGCTCCTCGCTGCGCGCCGCCTCTTTGTCATCCATTTGGATGAGGAAATGTGCGTGAAAAAGAGAAATGACTGTGGACTGCGTTTAATCTCTGGTACAGCTACAGATCGAACCTCAAAGCAGCCACGCTGCTGCTGATTAAAACGGCGGTAATAGACAAATGGTAAATCACTTTCAGTGCAACTTTTGAAAAGGTTTTGGGTGTTAAAATGACTCATGTGAGGTACGCTGGCTCAAAGTGGTTAGCACCAAAATTCTTATGAATTAATAGTTTTGACGGAAAATTTAGCATTTTCCCATTTTCATACAAATTTTGAATTATAATAAAGAACTAGATGAACCTGCTCGATCTTGCTAAGGTTGTTTTTTCGACTTGTCAATCGTTTACGCTAGATCGTTTTCAGTTCGAGCTTGATGGTTTTCTTCAGAATGTATAAAAACGTACATTTGCGTATTTTTACATTTGTTCAATTTTCCCAGCAAAAGGTTCTATCTTTTCATATAGATGGACACAGCTGATATCAAAACGAATCAATTAGTGAGGAAATCTTGCAAATCAGTCCATCCATATATTGCCTCAAAGAACATGCAAACTAATTTTTATATAAAGAGGTTTTAATTTCATAACCAGTAAAAATCTAAAATTACAACAAGAGTGACTCTACAACATCTCATGTCTTATTGTAAATGTATAAAGATGTGTTTGAAATGTATCGAACTATAATCTTTTTTTATTGTTTTGTAGATTTTGGATACATTTTCTACTACTGTACTTCAAAGTTCCAACAGAAATGCACAATAAAACACATTTTTGAGGAAATCTCTACCACCCAGAAATATTTAAAACCGTGGTCTGCCGATCGAGTACCAAATCCACCATCGAAATATAATACCATCAATATTAAAATGTATAAGTTTACATAAATAGGGGGTCCACAGATGCTTTTCTTTGTCCTTTGATAGCGCCTAATTGAACCTAAATCTAGCTGCATCTGATCAGTCATTCTTGACTGCTAACTCTACACAAAACATAGAAAAAAAATATCAAAATTGCTCTTCGCTCGCTTTACAAAACTTAATTCTATGACAAAAAAACTTCATGCCTGCCATATCCTAATGGAACTATCAAATCTAATCAAATCAAATAAAAACAAAACAACTGAACATTTCGTACACCTTGCTTTATAACAAGACTTTCGAGCCAAAGATGCGAAAACCCTTAAAATTTGCTCTCATAACTCCAAAAAAGTGGTCCATCTTTCCAGTCTTTCAACTTAGAAGTAAAATAGTTTTCGCTTTTTAACAATATTAGATTTATTTGGCGATTTAAATTAAATATTTTTCATTAAATATAATTAATTAAAATTTCACCTGAGGATTTTAGCGCTATCGGTATGTATTGTTTAAGTTATTTTGTGTCCCTGCCGATAGAAAATATTCAAATACTTAGACACCACTAATTATGATAAATTTCGTTTCACAAATCAATCAACAGCGCTATGTTGCATGGGACCTCTTTCCAAAACTTTGATTTTTTCTTTGGAGGATTTTTACCCTCATATGATGCATTATTGAGTTCTTTTGCGCCTTCTCGATAGAAAACTAAGGATTTCCGCCTTCCAATAAGCGTTTTCCCGAAAGCTGATATTTCAGCATCTCTGAGCAGGCACCCCCAAAACAATAAAAATTTCTTCTTGACAAATTTGGCGCGCTTTGATGATTCAGTACCATTAGGCGGGCGCTCTATTTTTTTGAGGGTTTTGTTTTAAAATTTTCCTCTCAAGGATTTCGGCACTTTTTCGAAAAAAAACTTTACTGCACTGATGCTTCAGTACCATAGGGCAGGCACCCTATTCATTTTTTTTCTTGAGTGCTTCCCCAACTAAGCTAAAAAGGACATTCGTCGGCATCCGCATCATCATTCTAATTTTCCTCTTGACGATTTCAACCCACCTAGAATGCATTGTTTGAACTACCTTGCGCCTCCATAGATTTTTTTGAATAATTTTTAAACGCCGCAAATCAGAAACAATTTTCTTCAGAAAATATTTTCGCTTACTGAGAGCGCTTTTTACAAAAACTAATCTATTCCTATCCTAAGTTTTAGCGCTGATGAAAAAACGTCCCCAAAATATTTAAAATTTCCTCTTGCGAATTTTTGGGCTTCCTAGGCACGTTTTTTTTTTCGAAATTCTACCCATTTTGATGTTCTTGTGCCAATAGGCCCCCATAACAATAAAATTACCCTCTTGAGGATTTCCGCATATTGGTAGTGTTTTTTTCGAAAATCCTATCTACTCTGATGCTTCATTTCCCAAAGCATTCAAATATTTTCTCATTCTTATGGTCGCTTTTTCAAAAATCAAATCTACTTTGATGTTTCAAATTTTCTTCTCGAGGAGTTCCAGCCTCCTGGTATGCAGACTAGACTTAGAAAAGTGTACAATCACAAAACAGAAACAATTTTCAAATATTAGAAATTTTTCAGAAAACTTATCTACTTTGATTTACTTGTCTCTTTGTTAAGGTGCTTTGTCAGAGAAGTGCTTTTCCAAAAAAACAATAGAACTGAACGTGGGATGTAGCATTGACGTACTAATTTTTTTGCAGTTGATGCATTTTTAGGAAGCTCAAACTGTTCTGAATCAGCCAGTCCTCGTACTCTTCTGTTTCGCTGTTTTTTAATTACATCTTTCAACTCTTCCTCAGTTATTGGACTAACCAAATGTTCAGCTTATTGTATTTCTAGTGTTTTGGTGCCAGAAAAGTAAACGTGATCTACTTCTCTCAAATTACAAAACTGATTCAAAACATAGAACTACCCGAAAATCAGAATCAATAATATTAAATTCTCGTTAGCTGAATGTCCAGCAATTGCGTTATGGTTATTTTCCAGCTAGGTTAATAAATCTTCTGCTAATTTTGGTTTGACTGTATTGTTCCTCCATAATTTAGTAAAAATGTTGTTTAGGGGATGGAACATTCGAATGTTCCATCTACTGAACAACCTTTTTTTCGATTTAAAGTTTTCGTCGAATTTTATAGTCCATAACCAAGTCCATAATTCATGTTGGTAAGTGTGTTGCGACTATGACGTGTATTGAGTACGATTCAAATCTTCACCCATTATGGTATTCAAGCTATTTCTTTCAAAGACATGAGTTGTCATTTGATTTTTGATCAAATTATTTCAACAATTTTCGCAAGGATAGCTGTTCTTGACGTTTGACAAATGCTGCATATATGTCGCAGTGAAAGAAAGTCTAAATTCTCGTTCACAATGAATTCGAAAAAAATTGTTGATATTCGTCTACATCTTCTTCAAGAAGACCATTCTAGTGTATTTAACCTGTAACTGAGTGTCTTACCTACCGGTTCAGAGTGCTATTTGGTTCAATCTCTTGCTTGCTTGACTCCAAAGAGGGAAGGGTCGTTTGGCGGAGAGCCATTTAACCGAAGGCCATTTGGCCGAAGAAACCCATAGCCGAGAATGTGATATGGTCGGAAAGGCCATAAGTCTGAAAAGTCGTTTAGCTTAATAGGTCATTTAGTTGAAAATGCTGTTTTGCCGAAAAGGCCATTTGACCGAGAAGGTGATTTGGCTGAATGGGTTGAGGCTCCCCCAAACACACTTGCGAGCGACACGATTCTATCGCTTGGCGACTGCGATTCTGTCGCTGTTGGTATGGAAGAGTAAATGGAACATTACCTGCAACGACCCAACGATAGAATTGCGGGGACTAGTGTCGCCGTCACGGCGATGAGATCACTCAGGTCTTTATTCAGCCGAAACGGTCGTTTGGTCGAACAATAGTGAATGTGAAAAGTGTGAAGAGATTAAGATTAATGATAATTGAGAGAACAGTAATGAGAAATAGGAAGTGCAAAGTGGGACAACTCGAGCAGCACAAGTTAGACAAAAATGGTTATCGCAACTTGAATGTGACTGAATCTGGTCACAAAAAAAGTTGCGGTAACTTATGTGGAACATGTGTGCTGCTAGGGAAATAAGGAGTGAGAAGTGAGACGTCTCACTTCTGATTTCTCTTTCCTCATTTCTTACTTTCTTCTGTAAAAAAATAAATGATTGAAGTGAGATAGGGAAAGTTAGAAGTAAGGAATAAGGAGTGAGAAAATAAGAAGTGAACCGTTTCACTAGGCCTGCCAAATACTCCTCCAGGAGCAGAAAATAAGCATGAGCAAGAGTTTTTTTTTTGAGAAATATGCACCAAATCTCACAACATTGTGCATCATCAAACCTGAGCTTGTACGTCACAAAACAAGAACGAGTCTATCTGTTTATCTTTCTCTTGTAGTACGTCACTCACCCACACTCAAAACAGCCTCCAATATTTTTTTCACATACAAAACGTCGCTCCGGAGGGACAATGAGTGCTCTTCCACCCGACGCCACACTCACATGTGTTTTTATTTTGCTCTTCTTCACTCTGTTTTTTTGGCCCTCTGCTTTTTTACGCTTCCATCCAATCGTGAGGATGCGAATTCAGCATTTTACTGATGATGATTGTATTCGACTCCAGTTAGTTTGAAGAGTTTTGTCAAGCCTGGGTTTCACTTATCACTCATTTCACATATACCTTATTCTTCCCGTACTTCCTACTCTATGAAGTAAGAAGCGAGAAATAAGGAGTGAGACGTGAAAAGTGAGAAGTTTCGTTCCTCATTCCTTATTTCTCACTTTTCCTTATTTAATCGTATCTCAATTCTCATCTCGCATTACTCACTTCTCACTGTGAAAAGGGAGAAATGCGAAGTGAGAATGTAGTAAGACCTGTTTGGCCAAACGGCCCCTACTGTCAAATGACATTCTCGACCAATGACTCATTCGATCAAACGACTTTTCGGTCAAATGACCCGTCAGCCAAAACGGCGTGTCCTGTATAACATTTTCGGGCAAACGAATCTTTCTGATCGGCCAAACAACATTTTCGTCCGTATGATACGTTCGGCCAAATTAAATGGCATTTTTGGGCAATGACTTATTCAGTTGAACGAATTTTTCGGCAAAACGACCAATTCGATAAAATGGGTTTCGGCCAAACGACCCGTTGAAGTAAAATTAATCCCAATCAGCTCCCCAGCGTTATAAGATCAAAAATTTTAAAATAACTCTCAGTTAAATTATTGGTCCATGTAGTTCGGCAGTGCTGGAAAAATAAACGATTTTTTGCATGTGGTTTGTACTACGAAGCGTTACAACTTTTTTTGCGGACGTTCCAACAACTACCTCCTTCAAAAAGTTCTTTGACATTCTTTGGATTATACATTAACGCCATGTGCCACTTGGCTTACGACGAAGGAATAAGAATGAAAAAAGTACGTTTTCCCAACTTCTTCCAATACAAATTTTAAACGCGATGCGGAAAGCGAGGAAGCAACCAATCGGGCTCAAATTCTGTTCAGTTGTTTGGGACCCCGAATGGTTTTGAAAAACAATGACCATGACCAAAAAATGACCATGATTCCTTCTCTTATGATCATTTAAAGCATTCCAATATTCTTGAATGAATTTAAAGGATTTCAACAGGTAGGTTAAATGATTCTCTAAACCATAGCATATGATAATACAGAGATCAAATTGCTTTGTTTCTCATTTTTATGATTTTTCCAACGGTGAGCAGCCTAAAATGTCTGTTTTGCGAATATTATTAATGTAAGCTCATGCTTTTAATACTTACGTACCTGACCCCCAATTTCAAGTAAAGCTAAATTTTCAAAAAGATGGCTCTCAGCAGTCTTGCATCGGAATTTGGTTCTGTTTTCTGCAATCGATCACAAAATTCCTATAGTTTCAGGGACATTGGTCATCGTTTTGAAAATGGACATGGTTCCAGAGATATTGATGGGAGTACTGGGGTAACCTCCCGGTCCGGAAAAATGGCCACTGCCTGATCAAGCCGGAAACACGTCTTTGGCTCATCTGGTCATACTCTGGAACACACTGGAATGCTGGCTCCCAGGGTGAAGTGGCCACTTTTCGGATAATTCCTAAACCTTGTTTCCCACATGTCAAACTTTATGATTTTGCAAAAACTTTATGATTTGGGTATTTGGTCCATCTGGTCCCATTCCGGGATGCCCTGGAATGCTGGTTCACTGGGGAAAGTGGCCACTTTGTGATCATTACTGAAACCTGGCTTACGAAATGTCAAACTTCAATGTGTTCTGAGGGCATTGGGTTCATCTGGTCACATTCCGGGGCAACCTAGTTTCCTGGGGGAAGTAGCCACTTTTGGATCATTTTCGAAACCTGGCTTGCGACGTATCAAACTTTATGATTTTGCAAAACAAGTCCATAGGTATTTGTTTTGAGGGTATTTGATCATTCTGGTCACATTTCGAAACACCCTGGAATGCTGGTTCTCTGGGGTCAAGTGGCCACTTTTTGATCATTACTGAAACCTGGCTTGTGACGTATCAAACTTCATGATTTTGTAAATGAACTTCAAAGGAATGTGTTCTGAGAACATTTGGTCCATCTCTGCCGTAATCTGAAAAAGTGACGTATACGCCATTGTACAAAAATGGTGTTAACGAGTAGTACTCATCGAGGTTTTCAACAGAAAAATAGCAAACATACATGTTGTAATTTGGTGCATACGTCACTTTGTCAGATTACGGTAGATCTGGTCACATTTCGCTGAACACGATTTTGCATGTTGACATGTGGCAAGCCAGGTTTCGGAATTGATCAAAAAGTGGTCACTTCCCCAGGGAACCAGCATTCCACAGCTTTTCGGAATGTGACTAGATGGACCAAATACCCTCAGAACACATTTGCAAAATCATGAGGTTGGATACGTCGCAAGCCAGGTTTCAGTAATGATCGAAAAATGGCCACTTTCGCCAGGGAACCAGCATTCCAGGGTATCCCGGAATGTGACCAGAATGACCAAATATCCTCAGAACACATTCCGCTGAGCTTGTTTTGCAAAATCATTAAGTTTGACATGTCACAAGCCAGGTTTCGGAATTATCCGAAAAGTGGCCACGGAAAAAATACCCTTTGTAAGAATCTTCGAAAATCTTTTTGAACTGTTTCAGATTCTGAATCTTGATTGTAAAGAATTTTTAGAAGTTCGACACTCGACACGATTCTCGAAACAAAAATTGCAAAATCCTGATATTGTCAATTTTAAAAACAATCCTAAAAATTCGATGTGATTCCTATCAAGTCAGACTATATTTTTGTTGCTTACATAAAATAATAAAATCAATTTTTCAGATTGTAAAAATGGAGTTGCGCAACATTATTTTGAAGTGTTTTCTGATATTGAACAAGCTGGAGTCTTTCTTTGCCACTGATGGTTCACATCAAGTTCCGAAGGAATCTTGATATCACTCAGGCGGAACTTCATGTAACTTCTTCTTACTGGCATACATCACCCACCGGGACATAGCCGCAGGGAAGAAGAGAAAATTTCGCCCGAACATTTCGTAGATCGGTGCGATAATCAAACCCAGCCACCTTCCTTCAGTATGGTCTTGCTTTGTAGCCGCGCATCTTAGCCGTGCGGGCTATGGAAGGCCCTGATTACAATATCCTTAAATTTGCGCAAGCTTCTTTAATTCTTCATGTCAATTCCGAGTTAACAACAAGTTTCTTTACAATGTCCTTTCAAGTATGTTCAGTACGAATTGGTTTCCAATAGCTGCTATATTGTAATCAACGTAAATTAACACCTAGCTTTACTTTTCGTTGACATATTTTCGGTATAGGCAAGGATCAGCATGTTAATGATCGATGCAGATTGTAGTTTTTGGTTCCAAGAATGGGCAGTCTTTTTCGGACCATAAAAGATATTCTTCAAAACAGCAAGCCTTGCTTTCGGGATCCTTGCGGCTAAACCTGGTGGTTGCTTAATGAGATTGATGCCTGCCTAAGCCCTTGGAGAAAAACCGTCTCAATATCGAATTGCTTCATCAAAAATTTTCGTATAGTGTTCAAAAGGTTGTCTTGCTTTCAATCGCTGAATCTTTTTATTTGAATCTCGCTTCTGCTTGAATAGACATTTGCATCCAATTGCTCCCGATTCTGGGCATCAGTTCCCATGATTGGTTAAATTCGAAGAACCGTAGACCTTCCAACAGTGCCTCTCTTGCCACTGTTGCTTTTGGGGATATGACAACGATTTATGAACTAATCGTGGCTCTCCTGACTTTTAACTTCAACGACGATGCAGGCATTCGTTGGACATCTTATCTTTTGCTGATCTGGGACCTCCCCTAATAGCACAGTTCAGATCGATTTGGTTGCAGCAACTGCAATGTGATTTGATTTGGTCGCATGTGAGTCACAGCGTCTGATATGTAACAAATGTGCTACTCGGGTCATTGCGCATCTGCTTTCAACGGTTCTTTCGTATGACAGCTTGTATGGCTGCGCAACGCCACTCCTGGTTGATTTTCGTATCTGCTCGGTGTGACTGTCCTCGATTTCAATGTGAGAAAACGGCTTTTCACTAGACGAGCCTATAATGGTATATTTTTCTGCTGAGATTGTCTCTACATCAAGGATGCAATAATATCACCTGGAAACAGCATTTTGAAAATCTTCGTGATTATTTGTAGGACTTGAGCGTTGTAGAAACTTAACAGTTTTTCTGACGCACAGGCTTTCGATTTAAACTCCGTGTCGTTTGTCAGGACACGTCACACTTAGTTTTTTTCTTCTTTATTAAAGAGGCTGGCTGGTTCACCTCTGAACGTCACACTTTGTTTTTATTTCTACTGTTCGTCAAAATCCATCAAAAATAAACTGATATTCCTGCAAAAATGACGTTTGTTAGCTGATTTTCAGTAAATTATTTTCTTAGAGCTCGGCTGTGCGAATCTCGGTAAAAGTTCCAACAATTGCTGATATTCCGGCAAAAAACAACGTCCGAGTCCAGGAGCCAAAGTTCATTTTTGCTTCCTTTCCAACTGCAAATATCATCATTGCTGCCTTGGCGCATTATTTGCTTCGTTTTCTTTACGATTTATTCACAGGACTTGAATTTCTGACAATCTGGTTTATGGTGACTGGCTCTTTTACAGAAGAAACATTTCATTACCTTGGGAGCCGTTCGGTTGAACCCTTCCAGAGTCATTCGTTCCACGGTTTCTTTTTTTTTTTCACTCGTCTATCCGCTTGCATTTGACAAGATCCAAAGGTAATAGTTTTTTTTGGATCTCGCTTTCGATGCTACCACCAACGTATCGTATTCTAAAAATAATTTGCGGATCATAATGGCCACTAGCCAGGATTCATACTTGTCAGACTGTAGTCTGCTGAGTTTGTGAAGCAGTTCTACCATTCTTTCAATATGAAGTTCCATGTCACCACTGTCCTGATTGCTTTTCAAACTAGAATCAAAAACTCTGCGCGTGATCTGAACCTTAGTACTCAACGTCCGCTTCACATGAAAACTTTCTAAACTTCTTCTAATCTTCATCAGAGGTCTTGGATTTCCTAACGTGAACGGGTTGGGAGTCTTCTTCGGGCAAACCAGGGCCAATTTATTCTTAGTCAAATTCTTATGAGCGGAATTTTGGTTTTCCTCATTGCCGACTTTCCAACAATTTTCTTTGGCCAACAACTTGGACACGAAGTGTTCCATATTATGGTTATTTGCAACCTATTTTAGATTCGATATCAAAAGCGAATCGAAAGCTTAGATCCTAACGATGTTTTTAATGGATTTATATATATACAATTGGTTGATTTTGTGGCGTGTTAGAAGTAATTTAATGTTGAGAACGTCGTTAAGGGTTCCATAACTGTGGAGGTAGTGTATCAAAAATCGTTTTGAAGTTAGAAAATTGAGAAAATCAAGTCTTCTTAGTTAATTAGTTTCACCAATGCAAAACACTTATTAAAAATTGCATTATTTAAAATTCTTGAAATTGAAGAATTGTACACAATTTTTTTTTACCGGGATCTCAGCAACTTTTACCGAGATTCGCATAGCCGACCCCTAGAGAACGTATTGTTTGTCGAGATTTCTGTCAAAATCAGCAAATAATTTCCCGAAATCCAGATATCAAACGTAATGTTTGCTGGATAACAGTCTTTTTTATTTTGCTGGGAAAACGGCTGCGCGGATTTTGTCGAGCTGTAGAAATGAAAGCTGAGAGTGTATTTATGCAAAACCTTTTTTTTTTTCAATCTATGGATAGATTTTTTTTCTATCTAAGCTTTTGCTCTTCGACACACCCCCTCAAAACATTGTACAGTTAGACTTAGTTTTGAATAGAGCTGTGACGCAAATTTTCAAGCAAGCTAAATTTTCTTAAGAAAATTATTTTGAGCTTTTTAGTGGAATGTCTTCACTTGTCATAAGACGAGTTTGTACAATTAAGTGGTGGAATTAAATGGGATTGTACAAACTCGTCTTATGACAAGTAAATTTTCTTATCAGAACAAAATTTCCTTGTTTTTTTTCTGCGTAGATAATGCATAACTCTCCAAAATATTGTTGTTTAATTTTTATAATAAAGCAGAACACAACAAACGAATTAAACCATTAGGGCCTTCTCAAATTGTTGACCACAATCGTTGACGATGACAATTCAAATCGGTTTCGATCGCTAAGGCGATTTTTTATAATTTCACTGGCCCCAACCACGATTCACCGCAGGTGAAAAGAGACGCATGACGAATTAGTCACTTGCGCAGCGCAGGCTTGACAGACAGTAAATTCAGATTAGACACTCCTGAAGGGAACAATGCAATCACGACGACGTAAAACCACTTGCCTTTCGGCGGCAGACGGCTCTGGGTGGCAGCTTCACCCGGGGAGCATAATCCCCGGACAGGTTGATTTGGATTGAAGGAAGGGCGGTTTGTCAGCTGGTTTGGGACTTATTGAAAGTTATTAAAGGGTGCCCAACGAAGCACTGAATGTGAACATGGACAAAAGATGGAATATCAATACGAAAGTTTAAAGTAGGTGGCTCAAAATCTTGAATCACGAATGCACCGTGGGCTTTCTCCCATTTAATATGATTTTCTAAGTCTAAAGCCTAATTCTTACTGCAGATTTAGGTGGTCTTGTGTAGATTTGTCTAAATTTAACCATGATGGGCATTGTGAATCATGGCCGATCAATTTACACTTTCTGAATTTCATCAGAAAACGCCAAGTAAGTAGTGAGTCATTTATTGGAATTAAGTGTTTCGACTTTCTATTCCGGTTGAAAATCACAAAGAAAATACTATGAAGAAAATTTGAAATTGGAAAGTAGAACATCACATTTTATTTTAGGACTATAATGTGGTAGTGGTAATTAAACTATAGAAATAATTAGACTCTCATCCTTATGAAGAGACTTTTTAGGGTTGCAACTAACTAACGGGTTACAAGATATTTTAATGGGCATATTCGATGAGCGTTTGAAAAACTGCAAGTTTTTCATGGATTTTAACATTTTTTTATTTTTAAAGTTCAACCTCACAAAGCTCTGAAAGTACTAAACATATTGCATCATATTCGTCATGTTATCAACTCGAATTCGATAACAATACAGTTCACACTTCATTGCTTTTGGCCTCTACAATTTTTATGCAAATTCTGATAGTAAATAATAACCATTTTATCACATATTTTCATTTGAATTCAATGCTTGGCGTGGCTTGAAACAAAGATGAAACGATTTTTTCGGGAAATAGTTTGATATGGGTGGAAATGAAGATTCAGCGTGACTCAGCATTTGATGACTTTATGTTCCTTACAGTGTCTTCTCAAATGATGCAATATGTTAAAATGTGTGCCTTGCATTTCGATTCATTTGCTCACTATGTGGAATTTAAATTGGAGTTCTGGCCAACAGAACTAACCACACTAATGAAGTTTAAAAATAAATCGGAGCCCCTTACATCGTTTCAGATTAATTTCGAATATACCTTGCTTTTGCCGAGTGTAAATAGTTTCACTAGAAGTGATGTACAGTAGGGTTGTTTTGGTTCGATCATTACGAAAAATTTTGCTCAGATTTCAAAGCATTGTTGCTTGTTGCTTTTTTCTGATGACGAAATTTCGTTTTATCTTCACTCGTAATGTTGCGGCACTTAGCGCACTCAGCGCGGTGGTTAGTGAATTGGGTAGGTAAATTTGGTAGGTGAATTCATTGAAGGTGAACATAAAAACAAACAAGATTGGAAGCTGATGATTTATTACGGCAATTTGTATTTTGATGCTCTTACGGTGAACTGCTGGGAAAAATCAAATGATAATAAATCGTATAATCGTATAATAAATCGGTTATTGCAAATTAATTAGCGGAAGGTATATTAGAAAGACTACTGGAAGAAGTGTATTTTGAACAAATATCTATTTAGTTTACAGAATTAGAAGCGGACTATGAGTAACTGAATTGTATTGGAAGGAGGAAAAAACTACTCATGTAAGTTCAAAAGAAACACAAAATGCTTGACAATAATTAAAATTAGAACATTATCAATTTTGAGCTGCAACAACAAAGCTGCTCCAAAACAAGGTTTTTTTAGAGATTCGAACACATAAAATACCTCATTACAAACTTTTAAATACAGTAGGTAATGAATAAAAGTGAAAAATTCCAATAGAATTTAATTGTTCGTCCACTGAACGAGTCCAAGTTATTGTTTACCGAGCCACAATCAAGAGCCAAATTAAAGTCGAATTTCGCATTTTTATTTCCTGAGGTGGATTATTGTATACAATAAATTATAAAAATAATTCATCTATAATATTTAGCATTAGCATTAAGCAATTCGCACAAATTTGTAGATGAAGGACTATTGTATGAGAGTATCATCATTTTCATCCGTTACAACAGATATTGATTTGGGCTAATCACTATCTCTTGGATGGAAGCAATGCACTCTCCAATAGTCGAGATCTATCCTGGCCACGTCCTCGCGAATGATGAGGAAGGAGAAGAATGGTAAGATGGACACCTACTTAAGAAAGATGCAGCGAGCTCTACGACCTCTCATAGGTGTCACGGGTGGTTTTTGGAATTGTTAATGTGGAAGGATGTAGGAATCGTTTTGGTAGAACGTGAAACACAGAGAAAACTAAGATAGAAATACCAAGTAGGAAAGGGACGAACCTGGAATTGAACCCACTACCTCCTGCTTGTAAGGCAAAAACAGTAGCCACCGAGCTCTTCATATGCAAAATTCAGATTCTTATACTAAAAATGTAAGCTCACGAACCACCACCCAGCTTGTTTAAATAATTCATGTTTAATATATATTTTAAAGATGAATTATTTATATAATTTGCTGACCAAATTAAAAATGTTGCATTCTAGACAATTTCCATTATCAGTAAATGCGATTACTTTCTCCGGCAGTAACGATGGCCTACCGCTTACAATGCCCAATTTCGGTGGCACCTTATAAAATTAAGTCCATCTTTATTTGGCCGCAGTCATATTGTCAGAATTGTCTAAATTAAAATTCAATTGCTCGGACTCCTTTCGCTTTCGCATGGTTTACGGAAAAACATTCCAGCGCCCGAACAGATAAACTGCCATTATCTGCGGCGATGTTGAATTAAATTGGACACCACAATTCCCCCGACGAGAGGAAAAATTAAAATTGTATGAGACAAACCGAACGGGTGAAAAACTACACCCCGAGTAGAGTAATGCGGTGATAAATCTTTCACTTGTTACCTCGGGGTCCTTCTTTTCCGCTCGAGAAACAATGGCCCCCCGAAAACTGAATGTGAATGTACTTTTTCGGCCGTTCAACGTCCAGACAGTGAAAGACCGCTCGGGCGCGCGCGAGATGCACCGCAAGATCCGCCGAGAAAAGAGCCAAAAATTTTACTTTTTAAATCCAGCCTTTCAACGACGACGGATCTCCAGCCGGGCCAAATAACGCAACGGACACTATCACTCGGTTCTTTCTCCATAGGCGAGGTGCGGAAAGAAAGCAACGCTGACAAAGACCGAGCGAGGAAAAAATCGGCTACAACCCGTCAAAATAAAAGCCCCATTAAAACCGCGCACCACCACAACGACGACGTCCATGTAGCGATCAACGTGGTCCAGCAGCGCAAGTTTGCCGGAGCACAACCGTTGGGCAGCAGCTGAATTCGGCGAAACCGACTGAACCGGGTCCAAAGTTTCCGAAACAGCTGAGACGGCGACAGTCCGGGGACGGGAACGCGGGGAAGCGAACGGAAAATCAAATTCAACATCTCGGCGTGCTCTGCTGGCATTTACCTTCCGCATGGTCGATCATTCAACCGGATGGGGGTGTGCGATATGTGGGGGACTTTTTTCGTTCAGTCTTCAGCTTCAAAAAGACGGTTTCGGCCTTTGTTCGACGCGATTCGATCAACTTGCAGAGGAAAAATTTGATTTTCAAATTTTTATAAAAATCTATCTTGGATTGGAAACTGCGTTAATTCCGGCATTGATTTTCATAAAAAATGGTCAAGTTTAAAGATTGGAATATCGATTCCTAACGATCAGATTGAGTTCAAATTTTTCCACGCAGCGCAAAATGATCTAAACTTGTAATAAACGGAAGCTTTTTTTTCTTTTGCATTTTATTGTATCTGTATAGTAATCAATATGGTTGGCATTCGGAAACACTTCTGCACACATTGCGTATTGCAAAGTTCTATAGAGCTACAAATATCGTTGTTGTTCATGTAGCAATTTTTAGTTAGTTGCATTACAGTAATTGCTTCTCACAGAGAAACAATTGGCATTGATTATGTAAAGTGTTATAAATAAATGGGATAAATTGGACAAGTTAAATTGAAAAAAATAAAAGAAACGTGAGAATCAAAATGCATGTTTGATAATTAGAGCCAGAAGGAATCTCTGCACGACTGGACAAACAACAAAATAAACGGTAAAGCAGTTCGACTCTTCTCCGATTCGAGCCTGCGCTCAACATTTCAACAATCATCCCGGTCCTGTGTCTAAGGCTGGTGCAGGGGTCTTCCAGTCCGTTGGACAGGCATGAACCTTGGGGGTCCGCAATCCGTGAAATCTTATGAAATATTAATAAATTAAGGGGGGTTTAAGGTTATTATTGAAAAAAAAAAAAGTCTTGTGTTGTTCATATAAATACTTCAAAGTAAGCTTTTTAGCCACTGAAGCGGATAGTAGGCTTTGAAATTCAAACAACACTAATCGAATACAAATCGCCACCAAGCAAACGGAGAGTTCCAGTTGCCATTTGTTCGTGTGTTGACCATAATTGTACCAAAAGTGTCAACAAAAATCGATACAAAAGTGACAGTGTTGCAAATCACAATGAATAAAGTAAGATTGGCAGATCGAACCAGATCTAAGCGATTGCTTTTCAAGGTACGTATTGAACTAATTATAGTATGAAATTCGATTTGTGCAATTGCACAACATGTGAAAGATTTATTTTGAAAAATGTATTGGAGGGAAACCACTTCCTTCGGTGGGGTTTGATCCAACGAAACTAGTACGCTAAACAGGTGGTAGTCAATCGGTCTAATTAATTAATACAAAATTTAGTCAAAACATATCTATGTATACGAAATATGATACTTTTATTCGAAATATGTCTATGGTGGACTTATTACGGTTCGGGAGAAGTTGATTTTGTTCATTATTTCACCATGTTTTTAGTATTTTTCAATGCGTAAGAATGTAAGCCTGTTTTGTTGTACGAATGATTTTCAGACAGCCTGAACTGTAAATCTGTGCGCCGCTGCGCCACGCCGCCGCCGCCGCCATCAAAAATGAATCAGCGCGCCGCCGAATGCATGTTGACCACGCGGCCATTTTTTTTTTTACCACGCTGATGGTTATTTAATGCAAGAGGTTTATGGGCTTCATATTTCTCATCAAATGGGCATTCTAGCTGTGGAGTTCAGTCCCAGCTTTAAGGTTAATTGCAAGTCATCATTCTGAATGGTATTTTCTGTCATAAAAACATATTTTCAGCCTGGTTCATGTGATAATTATCTTCTCGTAATTTTGGCGGCATTTATTCTCATTTCCGATGAAGACTTCAAATCAATCATTGGATGGCGACCTCAACACAAATGCAACTAACATGGGCTTATTTTGAACTGCAATCAATCGGCTGGTCTTAGAACCAAATTTCAGACACATACACGCACTAATTCATATTTCGGACACGTTGTAATAGAATTTCGTGTAGCGAATTTCAATAAAACTAAATGTGTAATTATTGTTGAAACAGTTGCTTCAAAACAATGTGGTTGACTTTGCTTTAAATAATATTATAAAATTACATTCAATCAGGCAGTCCTTTGGACGAGCAAGATAAAACTTTTCCTATGAGATATTCCAAAAAATCTCCCATGCAATGTCTGTAATTCAATTTTGCACGGTTTTCGAAATTTGAAATTTTAAACGATTTTCCGGGAGAGGTCAAGAAAAAAATGGCATTAGAATTGCGTGGGATAGGTGGGAGGTGGCTTCAGCGAAGAACTACGCGCACTCAGAAGCTGACCAAGTCATTTTACTCACGTCATGTTACTCACGTTCAATAGAATTCCACACTTTGTAATATGGACATAACGTCCCTTATCACAGTCTAGATAATTTGTGTATTCCACCCTGTGTTGTCGTGAAAGTATATTCAAATCACGCACTTTTGTTGCTCCGATGACTTACTCTCTCGTACTCTAGGTGTTGTCTTTGTATTCCGCTTCCAAAGACAGAACTGCTCATCAAATCCTAGTTCTTATACCAGAATGTGAGAGGTCTACAGACAATTACTGATCAGTTTTTCGTCGTGGTGGTACATCTAGAGGATTGTACCTCGTTTGGCACTAAGTCGATTGGCATCATGCTTTTTGGCATAAAGTCGTTTGGCTAAGGTCATTTGGCATAATTGTTATTTGAGCTGAGTGATTAATAAGTAAGATTAGTCGAGCCATTCAGTTACGTTGTTTCTACCATATGGACAATTCATGATAATTGGAAACAGGATTGTACGGCGGGTCAAATTAAGAATGTAAAAGATTCCTGTAAAAATGGGAACATTTCAATTGTTGACACACCAACCAGCAAGATAAATCAGCAATAAATTAAATTCACATTTGAGTTTTGTTTTTCGTGTAAGAGTATGCTATAAAACTTTCCCATTGCTCCCTATAATTCCTATTCTCTCATGTGTTATGATATTTTTTAAAGATATCATATTTTCGCGTTCCCCAAAACGCTTAAACATGCAGTCATCACATCTGTCAAGCTGAGTCCATTGGTATACCGCATTATGGAACTCCAGGTCTTCAACCAGGTTATATGTTCTCTTCCTAGACAGGACTGACGCATGCTTTAAAATAAAGAATCAAGGAAAGGAAAAGTGTATGATTTTTTAAAAGGATTCTTTTCAAAAAATAAGTTATATTCACGATTGCATTAAACGATGAATTTGCATCCTTTCATAGAAGAAATCATATCCCTTCTTGCATTGAACCGAGCAAATATTCGAATTGAAAGCAGGAGTCATAGCCTCTCTGACTTTTGCTGAGCAAATGCATCCTTTGAAAGAAGGGATCATTGCTTCTCCTTCCTTAACCCTTTCAGGCCCAAATTTTTCCAAGCGGTATTACCCAGTAAATTTGATATATTCCATTTGTTTTCGTAATTAATAATGATGAAATGACAAAATAAGTTGAAAATTATTTTTTTGGGATGTGCTTGACCATCCAAACTGTCCTTGAGTTGCGATCTACACCCACAACACAAGCTTTTTTCGTCATTCCAAGCTTGGATATGCATTCAACCATCTCCATAACATATTCATGGAGATCAAGAGACATAATCAGATGGTTTTGGGATATCCTAGGTCTTCCAATCCTAGGTCTTCCAAATCATCCTTGAGTCCAGAATCTGCGATCTACAGCCACGACACAAGCTTTTTTCGTCACTCCAAGCTTGCATAGGCTTTCAACCATGTCCATAGCATATTACAGAAGATCAAGGGACATGGTGAGATTGTTTTGAGATATCCTGGGTCATCCGAACCATCCTTGAGTCCAGAACTTGCGATCTACAGCCACGACACAAGCTTTTCACGTAACTCCAAGCTTGGCTATGTATTATATCATGTTCATGACATATTCCTGAAGATCAAGAGACATGTTAAGATGGTTTTGGGATATCATGGGTCATTCAAACCGTCCTTGAGTTCCAAACTTGCGATCATTCCAAGCTTGGATATGCATTCAACCGTGTCCATAACATATTTATGAACATCAAAAGGCATGGTCAGATGATTATGGGATGTCCTGGGCCATCTGCAGCGTCCTTAAGTTCATAGTTTGCGATCTGAAACAATTGAAATAATCACATACATATAGCAACGTTGGGAAAAGATTTCTTAGCAACTGTAGATCTCTAGTTAAAAGTACGGTTTAGATGATAGATAGAGACTCTATTTCCAAAACTATATAACGATGTCTGTAGAATTCCAGGAGATGCAATGCATATAGTTGAATACGTATCAAAATCTTGAGTAGTGGAAAAAGCCATGGCTACAACTGTTGACTGCACCTCAAGGATAGTTTAGATGACTTAGAACATTTATACTATTTGCCGTTCGATTTTATACTTCCAAGAGATGTAACGGGTGTAGTTGTACTCGTATCAATATTTTGTGTAAGGAAAAAAGATACTGTCACAAACAACGATCGCACGTCACGCGCACAAGAATAGTTTGGATTACTCAGAATATCTCAGATCAATCTAGCGGTTTTTTCTTCTTCCAATAGATGTGATGAACAGAGTTGAACGTAAATCAAGATATTGAATGGCAAAAAACGCTAGTTTGTAAGCTTAAGAACGTAGATTCTGTGCTACAAGGCGGATTGGATGACCTAGAATTTTCCAAGTATCCCAATTTTGAGCCGGGAGATCTCCTAGGAGCTGTAATGGATATAACTGAATGCACATTGAAGCTATGAGTACTGAAAAAAGACTTTCTTGTAGTTGTAGATCTTAAGTCCCAAACTCAAGGACAGTTTGGATGGCCCAGAATATCTCAAAACTATCTCACGATATCTGTTGACCTCCTAGGAGCTGTAATGGATTCAACTGAATGTATTGAAACTTCGAGAACTGAAAAAAGACTTTATTGTAGCTAATGTTCTCAAGTCCCGAGCTCAAGGATAGTTTGGATGGCCCAGAATATCTCAAAACTGTCTTACGACATCTGTTGACCTCCTAGGAGCTGTAATGGATATAATTGAATGTATATTGAAGCTTTGAGGTCTGGGAAAATACTTTTTTGTAGCTGTAGATCTCAAGTCTCGATCTCAAGGACAGTTTGGATGACCCAGAATATCTCAAAACTATCTCATGGTATCTGTTGCCCTCCCGGGAGCTGTAATGGATAAAACTAAATGCTTATTGAAGCTTTGAGGACTGCCACAAATATACCTAATATTTTCCCTTTCCTAACTTCACCGTGTTCAGGACGTTTTAGGTTGTCGTAAGGCAACTTACCTGATAATTTTCCCTGATAGGGGAGTTAACTTCAAGCAATTTTGCTGAAGGCAGTATTCTTTTTATCCATTGTGCGATTTTATACATCAATTTTTTTTGGGTCATATATGAACCCGTGGGCCTGGAAGGGTTGAACCGAGCCAAAGCTGAAATTGAAAAAAAAAGGAACCATATCTCTCTTGCCGTTTGCCGGGCAAACGCATCCTTTGCAAAAAGGAATCATATAATATCTTCTTTTGCCTTGAATCAAGCAAATGCCGTATTGCGTTCTGCCGGGAAAATGGATCCTTTGAAAGAAGGGTTCCTTAAGGATATCATTTGAGTTTTTTTTTCATGAATTTCTTTAGAGATTTCTCGGAAAATTCTTTGGCATTTTCTCAGCTAGTTTTTTTTATAATTTTCATGGGAAGTTGATTGGAATTTTTTCTCGGAATTCTTCGATATTTCCTCGGAAATATTGGATTTTCACCCGATTTTTTTTCATTACCACGAGATTTTTTTTTATTTTTCTCGACATTTCTCAGGAAATTTTCTAGACTTTCCTCGAGACATTTTTTGCATTTTACCCGGAAAATTCTCCTGAATTTCTTTGGGTGGCATTCTCGAGTCACTTGGAAGCACGGAGGAGTCCGCCATTTCAATAGAGCGGTTTTCAGGTCAAGTCGGATTTTATCTCTGCTAGTTGAGCTTTGAGAATTGGTTGTTCTGCGAGACGAGATATGTAATGTACAACTGCCAGCAAACCTTCTGTCGAAAGAAGTAATGTTCTTTCTTCTGGAAATCTCTGTGGTACAAGCGAATTGATATAATTGATGCAGTATGCAACATCACGACTTATTTGGAGAATTGTGAAAAACGGCAGAACAACTGTTCTGCGAATGGGGTATTTTTATTAGCCACTGCTACTAACGAAACGTTTTGTGCGGCATTGGTTTAGTAGATTGGCCGGTAACAGTCCTCGAGACATCATCATCGGCTGGATTGTCGATTCTGGGAACGAAATTTCAGGAATAGACTTCGGTGTTAGACTAATTTGAGAAGATTTTAGTTGACGATCATGTTGATTGATTTATCCTCTGGACCAATCTGATAGACAATACAGCATTGGCGCAACCTTCGACTTCGAAGTCAGCAACGTGATTACGATTATCGTTTTCTAAATGTACGTAACAACATACATCGAAGGCCAGCTCTGAAGGGTCGGAAAACAGGTGCAGCTGGATTCTAACTGCATCAACGAGTGAAACTGAATGAGGAAGTCGTAGTTTGAGAAGTACATCCAACGTGGCGTGATACCTCTTATATTCTTCTTTAAGTTAGGTGAAAGTGACCTCTCTCACCCACAAATGTACTATTCGGCCAAATAACTTATTGGTGCAAATGACGTATTCAGCCAAATGACCTATTCGGCGAAAAAATCTATTCGTCCAAATAACCTATGCGGGCAAATAACATATTTCTTTTCGTGAGTTGTACATCGGGTGTACAGGGTGTCTGCAAATTATCCGTACAACAAGGCAGGTTTTTAAATTTTTTTTGGAATAAATTAAATAACCAGCATGCATTGCATGTTGTTATAATAGGACTACATAAACCAAGCTGAATTTGTTCACATTAAAATAACCCCCGTATCCTGATTTGTACGCCTTCGATCGTGTTGGAAAAAAATCACGATGGCCGCACGTTTCTATACAGATACTTTTCACACATTTTTGATGATTGTGACATGATTTCAAATGTCTCGATAATATGTTCGGTGTTTTGATGGCTGTTGATTTCAAGATAGATTGTTTTGTTGGGATTTTATTTCCACTTCGACCAGTATTTAGATCTATTGTGACTTATCCTCTTTTTTATATGCCTTAATACTGTATATAAAATTGATAAATCGCTATAGGTGTGATCACCTTCACATTCACTGGCATTTTTCCCATTTAGGAATAGCAAAGTGTTCAGAGCTTTCACTCTAAAATCTGCAAAAGCGACATACGTCACCTTGAAGCTGTCCAATGATTTTTAGGTGATATTCACAGGGACAGTGACCTGTTATCAAACCAGTGTAATATCCTAAATCATGTTTACAGGCTAAGTAGTCATAATGTAGGTACTAGAAGCATTTGGACTAATAAATCGTTTTGACTGCCGGGAATCTAAAGTATTCTTCCAGTTATTCTGTATCTGTACTTTTTCCCAGTTTTTCCCAGGTTCGGGGCCAATAAACTGTCTGTTAGATCTACATTTTGCTAGCTGATCTGCTATTTCGTTTCCTTCTATTCTGCAAGGGCCAGAAACCCAATAAAGATTAACCTTTTAGCCATAGGAAATTAGCTGCAGTAGCTTCGAGCATTCCCACACAAGCATTGAATTATTATATTATTTTTTTTTTATTCCTTTCTTTATTTGGTAGGCACTCTGTGTTACTTAACCACTACTGTGGTATTCTGCTGCCAGAATCCACACAGAATCTATTTTTAGATTTTTTTTTCCATTATTCATTGTTGTTGTCGTTGCTGGTCCATCTCACCGTGAGTCCATTGTGTCCATTTGTCCGTGTCGTGAATCCAATGATCATTGCATTGTTCGGTTGCCATTTATCCGGGTACGTTGGAGGAATGCCTCCGAGAAGAACAATTTGTCAGTCGTCATCAGGCAGTCGTAACGGTAAGGGCGCTCCCCAATACGCCACCGCATAGGCTGCGCATCTGGCGACTGACGAGGGTTTGGTGGAGGGGCTGGGAATCGAACCCATGACCATTCGCTTGTAAGGCGAACGTGTAGCCAACTACGCTACGGGACCCCCCGAATTATTATATTATAGAGTTTTCGACTTCAATGCCATTAATGCCGATTGGCTGTCTGAACATATGCATATATTTGCGTTTCGATAATTCCATTTTAAACAAATTTCTGCACATTATAGAATGGCGTATATCTCCGCTTGAAAACCGTTGGCCAGATTCCCATTGATATCGAAATGTTAATGCCAGGGCCAGTAATCCCGGCCCCTACCATTTGATTTTGCTTGGAGCCATCTGTATAAAATATTATGGAGCCAGTCCGAAACTCCAATCCACGGATCTCCTGCACTCCAATTTCCACGAGCTACCTCAGGAACTTTGAAAAGGTGATTGAAGATTATTTTCTTTATCATTGAGTCATCATTCATCAAAACCAATGGACTGATTTGCAACTCATTCAAGATACTCATGTGTCCAACGAGATCCCTTTCAAAAAGATTCATGGATCGTTTGATCTTCAGAGCAGTTTTGATTGCAACCATCTAAATTACTTCTTCCGCAAAAACTCTTTAGGGTTTTCGACGGGAAATTCTTTAGAGCTTTTTTGAAAAATTCGTCGGAATCGGAATATTCTCGTAAAAGGTTTCAGAAGCTTACGAGAAGTTTTTTTTTTTATTTCCACGGGATTTTTAAAAAAATTCCTTTATAGTTTCTTCGGAAAATTTAGCGGAATTCCCTATGTTTCAGAAAATGCGATCGAAATATTGCGAAAATCATAGCACATACCCCTACAATCAGCCAGCCGCGAAGCTCCGTGGATTTACCAAAAAATAAAAATTAATTTACACAAAACTAACCGAAAAAAAGCTGCGCTGCACTGAACCAAGCGAAGAGTGATCACCGACCGGAGCGGACCATTGCTGCTGCGAACCCGAAACAACTTTCGATTTCATTTGGTAAAAGTGAAATTTTCGGCTGTCTGCGGCACTTTCGTCCGTCATCCACTCGCTTTCTTCCTCCTCGCGTCCCGCTTCGGAGGGGGTTTTGCGACTTAGAGACCTCTCACGGAACGGGTTTTCGTTGGTTGATATACCGTCGGCCCCTGCCCCTGCCGGCACCACCGACCGCCGACTGCAACGTTGTTGTTCGGTGCGGTGGTGTCTGCAAATAGCCGTAGTCCATTTGTGCGTGCTGTGTTGCGCTGCGACCGACGCGACGTAGCCAATGCGTTCGACCAGATTAGATGGGAGGGCTTGATAACTTGGGCGATACAATCGAAACCCTTAGCCTGACGAAAATTTGATTAAATTGGTTAATTTGCTGTCAATGATCGAAGTAGATTACATCCGGGAGTAATTTTTCGACTATGACACTTGTTACTCACATTGTTATTTAGAAAGGTAAAAAAGAGTGACCTGATAAATTTCTAATAAATATCGTTTCTAATGCTATAACCGGAATGTATTACAGATTTAGGAATCTGAAGCTGTCCACGCACTACCGCTTCATCAATAAGTTGATTCGTAATCGGAGTAATTTTTAAACAAGTTTATATAAATTTCAGCAAATTTTATTTCACATACTAGCAGACTCGACGAACTTTGTTTCGTTTAAAATTGATTTATTCTTTGATTAGTTCTCAAGCTATGCAGAAATTTCTGGTCCATTTGTATGGAAGTCCCCCTTTCCAAATAAGGGAGGGGTCTCGGACCATCTTAAGAACCTTCCCCGGCCCCAAAAAACTCTGCATACAAATTTTCTCGCCGATCGGTTCAGTAGTTTCTTAGTCAGACAAGGTTCAGACAGACAGAAATTCATTTTTATGTATATAGAAGAAGAAGAAGAAGATTGGAGTCTTTAGAGTTTCTTAATTTTCTCTTGGTAAAAATGTATAATATTAACTAAATTTATGTAAATGCTTTCAACAAAAGTTTTGTATGAAGATCATCATAATCGGTAGGCTTTTTTCTTTGAAAGCATATTATTTTTTTAACACATTTGAAACTGAAACTCAATCACTGTTTGAATACTCGATTTTGACGTCAGATATTTCTATTAGCAATGCTAATTTTGCCTTTATCAATTTCTTCGCTCCAGCTCCAACAGTCAGTGTTTCATCGCCTACAAATTGATTGAGTTAGGGCTTCAACGCAGCTTGGAGCTGTAGTTCAGCTTCGATTCGTTTCAAGGTAGTTGGTACGGCTTGACACCTAATTCATAAATGAATGACGCGACACTTTTCAACTCCATCATCGCCGTTGGTTGGGCGACACCGTCCCAGATTCGTTCGTCATTGCCTGAGCCGGGTACCACGCACGCGAGACACGTGTATCGCGTGGAATTTCAACGTGGTTCCGCTCCAAGACGTGGCTGCCGCTGCTGTTACAGCTTCCAAGATTAAACGGAACAAGGTAAAAGTTGATTGAGATTCGTTTCTTTTGCGCCTTCTTCGAGGCAAGACTTTCCTTGACTCGTAGGAGTAGAGCGGTGGCAGCAGCAGCTGGGTCCTTTCGCCGGTGCCATGTGAGTCGGACTTGTGAGCATGGAATGGCCTTGTGCAACCGAAAGGCAAACCACGAAACGAACCCCAGAAGCTTACCAGCCGGATCTTGAATGCCAAGCGGCAGCAACAGGAGTGGTCCAAAACCGAAAATGGTGACTGTACCAACTGTGTGCGGTTTATGTTCTTTGCTTTCGATTTGGTGTTTTTTGTTTCGAGACTATCCGTCGACTGTCATAGGACGCGCGGTTGACATTGCTCGTTCAGCGACTTGAAGTCGGAGGAACAAGCGGAAAGAAAGGATCAGATTACGTTCGTGTTGAGTGGCCGGCGGCATTTTTTCCCACTTTCTGCATGAAGGAAGTTTCACGTAGAAAAGAAAAATGTTTGATTGTGACTTGTTAAAAGCTCTTTAATTGGACAAGTGAACGATCGAATAGTTTTATGAACACAATAAAACAGTTTCACCAGAGAGCAAAACACGAAACAAGTACAAATAAATGGGAAATTTGCAATTCTTGCAGACTTTAAGACCACCCCTATCCAGATTTTATTTAATATCTTTTCATACTCTCAACAATTGAATTCCAAAAGTAAACGTTGAATGAATTTCGAAAAACATCGAATTCAAATTGTCATTTCTTCATGAATTCTTGAAGAATTCATCTTGAAATACAGTCAGAATTTCTTTCGGAACCTAATTGTACTTTTTTCTAGAATCCAATATTTTTTTCACTTGAAAATCAGTCTAAATCTCTTCAAGAATTTAGACGGCACTCTGTCCATCTTGGACAGAAATGCAGGAAGAACTTGATGAAGAATTCTGACGAAAATCATCCAAAAATTCAAGTATACAATTCTGCCAAATTTCTTTCCGAAATCCATCAAGGTTCCATCGAGGATCAAATCTGGTTGTCTTTGGGAATCCAAGCAGTTCAATAAGGATTCTTTTAAAAATCAAGTCAGGAACCAGATAAAATTCGTGTCGGTGTCCAGCCAAGATATTTCATAGGAAAATGATCAAAACAATTTTTTTTCGTGACAAACAACGGTTCTGCAGAGCAACAGTTGATAATAAATTGTTTTGGACACAATTAAATAACAGTGTTCAGGTTTTGCCAAGACTTAAAAACCATCTTCCAAGCAGAAAATGTCATTTGGCCGAATGCGATGTACGCCTGAAAGGGACATTCGTCCGAACTGGTCGCTTATTTAGCCGCAAATACCTTTTGGTCGAAATGGTCATGGCATTATGAGGCATTTTGCCGGAAATGTGTATTGGCCGAACTGGTCATTTCGTCTAATATGACCTCTGACCGAAAAAGCCGTTTGTTCTAATAAGTCAGTAGGCCGAAACGACGTTTAGCTGAAATGATCGTTTGGCAGAATGCGACATTTGGCCTAAAATGCTATTAGGTCGAACAGATTGTATGGTGGAACGGATCTTATAAACGTCAACGCCGTTTGCTGTGTAAAGTGTAAAGTGGCCAAAAATGCCTCACTCCACGTTTGACTCACGTTTTACACAGTAAGAAGTGAAAAGTTGACAATTGCAAACGATAAATGAAGAGTGAGAAGCTAGAACTGAAACGTCGTACTACTAACTTTTTATTGTCCACTTCTGATATCTCACTTCATGCTTCTCAATTATTTTCAGTTATTTCACACTTTTCACATTCAGTATTGTTCGGCCAAATGACATTTAAGACCATTTGGTCAAACTCATTCATCAGCCAAATGACGTTTATGGCTCATTCAGCGAACGGCATTCACAGTCCTATGATCCGTTCGGCCAAATAACTCTTCAGCTCCAGGATCATTTCGACCAAACGGCATTTTCCGCCAAATCTAAGCAAACAACATTTAAGCAATGCCATTTGGCCGAATGCCACTAAGTCGAATAAACCATTAGGCCGAAATCTATCTGGCCGAAAGTCATTTGACCGAACGGATCATCCGGTCAAAATAGTCATTTGGCCGAGTCATTTAGTCAAATCACGAAAAGAAAAAGGGCCGTATACCAAATACCTTTCGGCCGAATGCATTTTGGCCAAAAGCCACTAAGCCGAAAGTTGTTTGGCCAAAAATCATTTGGCTGGAAGGGTCATATCCCTAGTAGCACACATGTTCCATATAGGTTACTGCAACTCATATGTGATCAGATTTAGTCACTATCAAGTTGCTGCAACCATTTTTGTCTGACTTGTGTTGCTCGGGATAGCCGAATAGGTCATTTGGCCGAATAGGCCATTTGGCCGAAAAGATAATTTGGCCGAATAGGTAATTTGGCCGAACAGTTCATTTGGCCGAACAGTTCATTTGGCCGAGCAGGTCATTTCCCCGAATAGATCATATGAAAAGTGAGAAAAATTGAGACGTCTCACTTTTCACTCCTCATTTCTTACTTATCACTTCTCACTGCATAAAATAAGAAGGGAGACGCCTCCCTTCATACTGATCACTTCTAACTTCTTATTTCTCACCTTTCACAGTGAGAAGTGAGATGTGAGATGTAAAATGACACATTCGGCTAAATGACCTATCCGGTCAAATTACATTTTCGGCTAAATGACATATTCGGCTATATGACCCTTTCGGCTAAATAACTTTTAATTGCGTATTTGTTCTAGTGGTATTCGGCCTAACTACTTACAACCCGGTCCTTCCACCTGAATTTCAGCTGAGAATAATTCTGAAATCCTGTTATGATTTGTTCCGAAATTTCATTCCTCTATCTTTCGGAATCCAAAACGACACTCAAATCTGTCAATATTCGTCCTGAAATTTATTTAAGGATTCAGCTCCGAGTGGTAGGAAAGTAAAATCAATTTTGAAATAAATTTTGACATGATTTGTGGGATTGATTTAAACGGAAACTTGAGCGGATTCTATTTTAAAAACGGTGCTCGAACCGTTCTCGTTGATGTGGCACAATAGTAACAAGCAAAGGTTCAGCAAAACCACAGTTGATGGTAACTTGTGAAAATCTAGTTCATGAGGAAGATCTCAAACAGGCCAGAACGTTGGACGAAATTAAATAACAGTTTTATGATTTTTCCAAGATTGAAAAACCATCTTCCAAGACCGAAAATGTCATTGGACTGAAAGCGACATACGTCTGAAAGGGACATACATTCGAATTGGCTGATTGACAGAATCATTTGGCCGTTTGGTCAATATGGTTATATGGCAGAATTGTCCGTTTGACCGGGAATGTCTATTGGCAGGGCATCTCGTCTAACATGACGCCTGGCCGAAAAAGTTGTTTGAATAAATAAATCATTTGGCTGAATACGCCGTTTGGCCGAAATCGTTTGGTAGAATAGGCCATTTGGCCAAAAATTTCGTTCAGCCGAACAATAGTAAATGTGAAAAGTGTGAAGGGATCAGTGATAATTTAGAAGTAAGAAGTATGAAATGTGCAATGGGAAGAGAGAAGTAAGAAGTGAGACGTCTCGCTTGAAGCGGAGCGTTTCACTTCTCACTTCTTATTTCTCATTTCTCACCTCTCAATTATCATTAATTCTTCACACTTTTCACATTAATTATTGTTCGGCCGAACGACGTTTATGAGAATATGACTCGTTCTGTAAACGATCCAAATGACACTTTCGGTCAAACAACATTTTCGCCCGGATGACTTGTTCGGAAAAATGACATTTTCAGCCAAACGGTCCCTTTCGGCCAAACGACCTTTCCGTTTTCTTTCTGTTCATTTGGTCGAAAATGCCGTTTGACCGAAAGGGCCATTTGGCCGAAAATGTCATTTGATCTAACGGACAATAATTGTTGAAAATGTCGTTTGGCGAAACAGATCACTTTTGCCAAACGACATTTTCAACCATTATGATCCGTTAGATCAAATGACATTTTCGGCCAAATGGCCCTTTTTGTCAAACTTCCCTCTAAAGCTCAGTTGGTTTCTATTCTAAAATCGTGTTAGAACTAATTCCGAAATTTCAGTCTCTTTTCTTTTGGAATCCGAACCGAACGACACTCAAGTCAGTCGTGATTCGTTCTGAAATTCAATTGAGAATTCAGCCAGAAGTGGAAGGGAAGCCAAAACAATTTTAGAATTGACCTAATTTGAAGGAGGAATGCTGTCTGGATTCCAAAAGGAAACATAACCTGATTCTAAAAGGAATATTAACTGGCTTATTCGATATCTGACAGTCTTTACTAGACTCCGAAATTATTCTTGTTCGAATTTTGGAAGGAATATTTGGAAGCATATGCTTACTGCATCCGGAAGCAATTCTAATTGATTTCCGAGAGTATTCCTGACCTGATTCTAAAAGAAATCATGACTCAATATCAAAAGAAAAGATGACTGGACTTCGTATCTTATCTCGACTAGATGCTTTTTGAAATCCTAAATCGTCGCCTAAAATAATTCTCATTGGGTTCCAGAAGTCATCACTGCATTCCGTATGAAATCCTGACCAGTATGTGAAATTAATCTTGACTGGATTCCGTATTAAATCCGGAAGAAATCCTAACTGTGTTCCAAAAGAAGTCTTGACTTAATTCCAATATATTTACCGACTGGATTTTGATAGATCTAGCAACAGAATTCTATAATATCATTTAAATTTATCATGAAACTTTGACTGAATTCCGAAAGTAATGTTAACTTGATTGAAGGAGTGACCTGAATAGAAACGGGATCCAGTTAGAACACTGATTAACTAACACTGATAAGAACTAAAATTTTGACAGAATTCCGTCTTTTGGAATTAATTTTACAATTCATCAAAAATTCAGTAGAGATGAAAAAATATAACAATATGTGTAGCAAGACTCCTGAAGGATTCTGTACAGGAATTCATTAGGAATTTTGGCAGGATTCCTAAAGTTATTCTAATTGGATTCCAGAGGGATGTCTCAAAGGAATCCCAGTAGATTTTTCTTCTGGAAATCCAGTTGATTTTTTTTATGGAATAGTGTCGCAATAACTTTGGAGCTTAGTCCAAATTAAATCTATATATAAGGTTATTTAGAAATTTGGTAGGGTTTCAACGAGAATCCGAAAGATGCGATACGATCCAGTCGATATTCTTCTGAATATCCAGTCGGGATTTTTTCAGGTTTCCATCCGAAACCCAAACAAATTCCGGAAAGAACCTTAACTGAATTAGACTAATTTCATTTGGGAAGGCCGTTGGGATTCCTTACGGTATCCAGCCGGTTTTTTTAGAATCTAATTTTTTCGGCAATCGGTTGAGATATTCGATTCAATCAATGTTCCCTCCAAAATCAAGTCAATTTTCTATGCGAAATCACTTTTCCTTCAGGAATGCAATAAAGATTTCTATTGCAATCCAGACAAGTTTAGATCTGAAATACATTCGAATCAACATGTGCTAAATATAATTTGTTTGTTTCCTATGTACTTTCGAATGATCGACTGTTTATTGTTATTTTAACTCAAAACGGCTACGCAGTCTTTTAGGATTAAAACAAGATACCCCGTGTCGAAACGTTGGACAAATATAAATCTTGTTTTAATCCTAAAAGACTGCGTAGCCGTTTTGAGTTAAAATTTGTTTTCTATTTCTCTCCGTTTCCTAAAGCTTATGACGTTGGCTATTTACTTCATAGAAATATTATAGAAGTTTCTTGGAAGTAAAAGTATTATTTACCTTAAGGAATCATTTAAAACTCTCTTAGAAGTTCCAACAATCGCCTGAAATTAGGGAATCGTACGTTGGATTTAAAACCTGCTACTTAAAATTTGGGCAATAATTCTCGCAACAATCAAAATCTCCGAATTCCAAAATGATGAGCTTTGTATTATTTCCTTTTTATTCTGTTGTCAAACAATCTACACAGTATAAAAATGTTACAGCATATATGATGTAACAAAAAGGCTCCGTTCGATTCGACCCATTTTTCCATCACTTTTTAAAATTACAGGTCACCGTTACTATGGAGCTTGTATTCAATATTGTATGCAAGAAAAAGTTGAATGTAAAATTAGAGGCTATTGAACACAAATATAAGCAGTTAAATATTTCCATGGCGTGTAATTTTCAGAATTTTTAACTGTGTAGGATCTGATTGATCTTTTAGTATTACTGATGACTACTTCAAGTAGACGTCATCTCTGAAATTCTGGTGGTTCTACTTTTTCCGATTTTCCGCTCTTCGAGCCCTTGAAATCATCCCCAAATTTCCAAATAACACGCGAAAATGTTTAAGGGGTGGAGCTCTTCATATGCGAACACCATCTTATTACCGTGACGACGATGGCGCCACCGTGCGTCGGTCAGTAGCAGCATTTTTCCGACGCCGTTCGATTAAAAGTCAATTTGCGGTCGCTTACCTCTGGGTGCCCAAATCTCGAGGGGGGGCCTGCCAAAACCCACCTGGGCCATTTATTCGACACTCGCCCCGTCTGCGCCGGACCACCCGGACTCTGCTGGTGCTATTCGTTCGGCTGGGTTGTTCGTTTTTTCGGCAGTTTCTTTTTCCACCGTTTTGAGATGGAAAATTAGACGCTTAGAGGTTTTTTTTTCTCCTTAAGACATAGCAGACGAAAAACTCGAGGTGAATGCACTCGCGTGGAGTTCATTTCCGTCCGGTTTGGGCTGGCAAACGTCCGACGGCGGCGGTGCGGTGGTCGCATAGCTCTGTGGCGGAAAGTGGAGCGTGTCTCTATTGTCCGCCGATGATGGACAATTGGACCAATCTGAAAGTTGATTGAACGGGGCTTTTTTTCTGCCTCTCTCGCTGATGGAAATTGGATGCTGTGGAATTATTTCAAACGCTGATAAGGCCACCACTGCCGCAAGCCTAATGGATGCAATGAACGCTTCGATCAGGTGAGTCCGGTGCGGTGGTGTTGATGCTAAATTGGTATGAATCGGAAGTTTGTGGTCGACTGATAATCGATCAATAATGTGGTGAAATTGGAGGTCGTTAATAGATTTTAGGAGAAAAACATACATTGATGATGATGAAGATATTTTTTGAAACACCTTCGAGATAATCGGAAGAATCATTGATCCGACCGGGCCAATCGACAAGCTAACGCTTGAATCATTTGTCTTGTTCTGCTGGTGAAAGAAATCAATTCAGTTCCCTGAACCATGTTCCGACCCAACCAAGTGACTTCAACGAGCAAACGAGCCGTTTTCCCTTCTTCGAACCTATTGAACAAAAAGGAAATCCATCTAGTACGAACTATTCTCTATCGAAAAAGGGAAAACCCCCAAGGCGCTGCTGTGCACCGAACGGTCGTCGTCCTCGCCGTTCAGGATTCTTTCAGTCATGAAATCACTCTCCCGGGAGCACCTCATGCGGACGATGCCCCTTCCCACTCGCTTATTGATAGTCTATCCATCCCGTGTCTATTAGTCATTTTCTCCGGCTCTGTCATTCCATCCAATATTTATGTAACAACCGGCAAGGATGTGCTGCGAGCTTTGATTCTGAGTGCGTACGCATGTTCCCACAAAATTTCCATGTTCATTGAATCCGGCTACCAGTCAGTCAGTCCGTCAGTGGAGGCACGGTTCCGTACCAGCTGACAAAAGTGGGTGGCAAAGGTACTGCGGCGTATGTTAATTCAGTTACCGATTGACCGTCCTCGACGAAGAAGGGACAATCGAATCGCGAGCAGCGCCGCCACCGGGGTTTCCGGCTTCCGTTTTTCCATCTCCATTTCGAGTGGATTACAGTTCGTATATTGGTTATTGAGTGGTCGGTTGTTTGTGCGTGACGAAGTTATAGGAGGAGGTCGCGTGGAAACAGTGACTTGTGCCGTGAAAGACAAACCGTTCTACTGGGAAGGGGAACTAATTAATTAGATTTGTCTCGGAGGTATACCTTTGGAAAGTTGATTGATATTTCAGTGAGGGAGGATGTTCCGAGGATGTGACCGCAAAAATTCCCACGGAAGCCATTCTTTTGGCTATTGTAAAGAAACGATACCGATATTAGAAGTCATATTTTACGCTTAATTTTATTGAAAATTGATTTCAACAAGCATGGCTTTATGAGTAAAATATATAGGGGAAAGACGGCTTTGGCAGGTTTTGTTCTATTATTGTCAGGGGGGGGGTTTGTCGACCAAATTTTATGAAATTTGACCACAATATTATTTGATATGCAAAGAATGTTTAGACCAAATTTGAGCATAATCAGTCATAAAAAAAAACCCTGACAATAATAGAACAAAACCTGTCAAAGCCGTCATTTCCCCTAGGTATATTTTTTCTTTATTTCTTTACAGTCTTTTTAAAGGAGACTTTGAGCCCTAGGCTGGCTCGTCTACGGATGTTCTTAATTTGTAGAACAAGTAATTGTAACCATTTTTGCCACCCGACCTCCAGACTCTCGTTGTCAAACACTTCAAAACAGTTTGCTGGGATCCTCAACCGAAAGAACCGACAGGTGGGACCAAGATGAATACACAGCTAGGTGTTTCAATCTGCCCAGTTTATGGACGAGAAGAAGGCGGGGGTGAAAAATTCATTTTCGGTGCAAAACATAAACAAACCGGCTGGCTCTCCCATACTAAAATCCAAGATGGCTGAATCGTGAATTTGGCAGATTGGAACACCTAGTGGTGTACTCATCTTGGGTGGGACACTGTACGAACGTATCTCCTTCTCTTTTGATCTTTATGACAGCTAGAAAACAACTAGGCCAGTATTTAAAAAAAATCTAATATTCAATACCCTTTTTTAATTCAAAAGTTTAGTTTGACCGAGGATGGGAAATGGTCGCATTAGCGAGTTACGTCTGATGATGGCTGAAAAAAGTAAGTCGAAACGCGTAACGCAAAAAAATGCTTTTTTTGATTTGAAAGTCACCGAAAAAAGCCAACAAGATTTCCGCGGTCAAAGTCCGCGGTGATTAGCTCAAACCAGATTTAGCCTTGTTGTTTCCTAATTTGTTTCCTAGTTTGTATGCGGTGAGTAAAAGATAAAGCTTGTCCGTGTAGTACCCTGTTTCCGGCATGCAATGAGGCATCCACCTCTGCCCAATGACTACACATCGATGGAAGATTTCGTTTTATTAGACATTCGATTTTTGAAGTTCAATGCTTCAATCCTGATTTATTTTTTGCTGGGGAAACTGAGTGTATTGGTCATTGCAGACATCAGCATGAAGATTCTTTGTTCAGTGTTCAATAAATTAGCAAATCTATTTGTTTTTTTTTTTAATTTTCATTTATTTATTGGAAATATGTTCTTTCTAAAGATTTTTTCTGTCCAAATTTTTCATAACAATTAAGATACCAATAAACTATATTGTTTTGGATTGAATTGTTAAAGTAAACCATATTAAAAAGAATGTAATCCTTCGCGAGAAAAAAAACAATCAATCGCTCAAAGTGAGGTACCCTTCCTAACAAGATTGCTTACAACTTGCATACAATATTGATTATTCACGTCAAATATAGTATACATTTAGGCTATATCCCGCATGGAATTACGCTAATAATGGCGTTCCGTTTATGTGTCGTTTATTTAATTCTTTTTTAGTCTTTTTAGTCTTTTTTGTATTACTTTTGCGCGCGTGTGTGTGTCGTTTGCCGTGGCCAGTATACCGTCATAAAAGGCCCCACACACGCTCCAATGTGTTGTACAACTTTGGCTCCGCCCCAGGAAATTTGGTTGAGTCGGAGTAATGTCGGATCGTCTGTGGGGAAGTTGTATCTTAAAATTGTTGGATCTTAAAAAATCCGGGGAAGTCTTCGGAAGAATTCACGCTTGAAATTTTGATGACATTTTTAGTGGAATTCATTGACAGATTCTCAGAAAAATTTCTATAGAAAATCTTCTATAAAAAACCCACAGTTTGAAAAAGAAAAAAAACGTTCGAAAGCATTTAAGGAAGAATACATTGAGGGCTTTCAAAAGGAACTCAAGGGGGACTATAAGGAACTATAATTCTTCTCCGGATCTTCCGGAGCAATCCATTGAGGAACTTCCGAAGGAATTCCTTGAGGAAATTCTGGAGAAATTCCTGAAGGAACATCCAGAGGAATTCCAGGAAGCACTTTTTGTGGAATTCCTGGAGGAACTTCCGGAGAGATTCCTGCAGGAGCTTCAGGAGGAATTCCTGTAGGAACTTCCGGGAGAACTTCCGTAGAAATTATTTGAAAAACTTACGGAGGAAATCCTTGAATAACTTCCGGAGGAATTATCTATGGATTTTCTGGCGCAACTTCTGGGGGAATTCCGGAAGAAACTACGGAGTAATTTACGAGGGAATTTCTGGAGGAACTTCCGGAGAAATTCCTGGTGGAACTTTTGAAGGAATTCCTAGAGGAACTCCCAGAGGACTTCCTGGAAGGAATTTCCGGAGGAACTCCAGGAGGAATTTCCGGAGGAATTCCGGGAGGAACTCCAGGAGGAATTTCCGGAGGAATTCCGGGAGGAACTTCTGGTTGAATTCCGTATGCAACTTTCGGAGCAGTTCCTGGAGAAGCTTCCTGAGGAATTCCGGAAGAAACCTTCTGAGAAATTCCTGGAGGAACTTTCAGACGATTTCCTGGAGGATATTGCGAAGGAACTCCGGGAGGAGTTTCCGGAAGAACTCCGGGAGGAATTTCCGGAGGAACTCTGGGAGAAACATCCAGAGGTATTCCGGGAGCAACATTAGGAGGATCTTCCGGTTGAATTCCGTGTGGAACTTCCGGAGCAATTGAACCGTTTGTTTGAGAAACTGCATATGTAACATTTTTGGCCAAAATGGGATTTTTATATATTCTGAATCCTCGTTCAAAAACACGTATTCTGGCAAAAAATACGGAAAAAAAATTTTGTTCAGGAATGTATGAAAAAAATTTCGTTTGTTTGAGAAACTACATATGTCCATGTACTTTGAAGAGCAATTGTAAGCAGTAACATTTTTTGCACTGAAAGTGCCCCAGGGTTTTAAGTTTTGCCAAAAACTGTTGATCTGTATCGAAGAAATCGAAAGATTCGGTGCAAATTTGTTCAAAAACAGTTTTTTGTTGTTTTCTCGAAATAGTGTAAAGTGGACTTATGCAGTTTCTCAAACAAATGATTCAATTACTGTAGAGGTTTCCCGAGGAACTCCGGCATGAGGAATTCATGGAGGAACTTCCGAAGGAACTCCGAGAGGAACTTCGGAATTCCTGGAAGAAATTCGTTATTCGAAGAGGAATTTTGGAATTCGGGGAGGAATTACCGGAAAAACTCGTAAGGGATCTTCCGAATGAATTCCTGGAGGATTTTCCAGAGAATTTCCTTGAGGAATTTGCGGAAGAACTCTGGGAGAAATTTGCGGAAGAACTCTGGGAGGAATTTCCAGAGGAACTCCGGGAGAAACACACGGAGGTATTCCCGGAGGAATTCCGGGAAAAACTTCCAGAGGAATTCCGGGAGGAACTTTTCGAGGAATTCCGGAAGGAACTTCTGCAGGAATTCCAGGAGGAGCTTCCGGTTGAATTCTGGGAAGAACTTCCGGAGTAATTCTGGGAGGAACTTCCGGAGGTAATCCGAGAAGAACTTTCGGAAGAATTCTGGGAGAAACTTGAATTTGGAACTCTGGAGGAATTCCAGGAGGCACTTACGGAGGAATTTCGGTAGGAACTTCCGGAGGAATTTTGGGAGGAACTTCAGTTGGAATTCCGGGAGTAACTTCCGCAGAAATTCCAGGAGGAACTTTCGGTTGAATTCCGGGTGGAGCTTCTGGAGTAATTCTTTAAGGAACTTCCGGAGGAATTCCGGGAGGAACTTCTGAAGGAATTTCCAGAGGAATCCCGGGAGGAACTTCCGGAGGAATCCCGGGAAGAACTGTCAGAGGAATTCTGGGATGATCTTGAACTGCGAACTTCGAAGAAATTCCGGGAGGCACTTCTGGAGGAATTCTGAGAGGATCTTGAACTGCGAACTTCGAAGGATTTCAGGGAGGAACTTCCGGAGGAATTCCCGGAGGAACTTCCTGAGCAATTCCTTAAGGAACTTCTGGAGGGATTTTTGGAGGAATTTGTTGCAGTTTGCAAGGCATACAAGGTCAAAAAAGGAGAAGGGTCGTTTGGCCGAAACCCATCTGACCGAAAGTCATATGGCCGAATAGGTCATTGGGCGGAAAAGGACATTCGGCCGAACAGGATATCTAGACGAATAGGACATTTATTTGAATAGGTTATTTGGCCTAAGAAGGTCATTTGAAAAGTGAGAAATGAAGTGTGAAAATGAGACATCTTACTTATCTCTACTTATTTCCAACATTTCACTGTAAAAAGTGAGAAGTGAGACGTCTCTCTATTCACTTCTCTCTTCTCACATTGAGAAGTGAGAAATGATGAGAAAGAAAGCAGACATCCTACGACTCACTTCTCATTTCTCACTACTGACTGTTAAAGTGAGAAGTGAGTAGTGAGACGTCAAACATCTCACTTTGCACTACTCACTTTTTAAAGTGAGAAGTGAGAAATAAGCAGTGAGATGTGAGACGTCTTACTCCTCATTTCTAACTTCTTACTGTAAATAATGACGTCTATATTACTACTTGTTTCTCATTCCTCATCTCTCACTTGAAAAGTGAAGTCGGACGTCTCACTACTCACTTCGCACTACTCATTTTTCACGAAGAGAAGTATGAGATGAAGAGTAAGAGGTGAGACGTCTCTCTTCTCACGCCTCATTTCTCACTCACCACCTCTCACTGCATAGAGTGAGAATGAAGACGCATGTCTTCTCACTCACCACTTCTACCTACTTATTTCTCATTTTCACGGTGAGACGTCAAATAAGGAGTGAGAAATGATACTTCTCACTTCTCACCCCTCATTTCTCCCTTATCACTTCTCACTGCATAAAGTGAGAAAAGCAAAGTGTGAAGGGTGAAGAGACGTCAAATGACGCATTCTTCAGAACGACCTATTCGACCGAATAACCTATTCGGCCAAATAATCTGTTCGGCTAAATGACCCTTTCGGCTAAATGACTTTCGGCTCAATGGTTTTCGGACAAACGGCATTCGACTAAACGACTCTTGCCCCCAAAAAATGACAATTTTTTTTAGATTCTAGAAAGATGTAAATAAACTCCTGTCTATTTTTTTATTTTAAGTTAATTTTGCCTTGTAGCAAGTTCTTCACACCGGGACCGGATGACTCCCAGAATAAAATTGAAGGTGCTGGCCAGATGGACATCCCTTGTGGCCAATCAAGGGGCCTCACGACTCAATGGACATTACAATGTACAACCACTTATATCTAACATTAAGATTTGAAAGTTATTTAATAAAGAAAACTATTGGGAGACTTATTTACTAAGAGACTAATTTAATTTGAAATAAAAAAAAACGATTTTGAGTATAATTATTTATAGAAAACCGCCTGACAATAATAGAAAAAACCTGCCAAAGCCGTCATTACCCCTGGATCGATTTCTGGAAACCGTGTCTCTGTGCTGAGTTGGTAAAATCTCAATTTCCAAATCTCATCGGCGATTTAAATCATGCGTGAGTCAAATCAGAATCAGCCGAATCTCGATCCATTTGTCAAGCCAAAACTTCCACATGTGTATAGTACACGTTCACATTAGAGGAGCGTGAGTATTTAGAATGTCTGGCGGCTAGGTCGTTGAAGCACCAGGGTCGTGGGTTCGAGTCCCATCGAAGGGAAAGTGGTTACCTCCAACAAATTTTTCAAATCAATATCTTCCGCATAATGTACATATTCACAACAGTTTTCACAACATTGTAAATTAATGTCCAAGTCGGGTGGTTTAATCTCCGCAAATAGGCAATTAACTTTGATTGAACAAAAAGTGGATGTTGATCTTGATGTTGATCCACTTAAATGTGGATGAAATTACAAAAAGTAAGTAATATTTCTGTAAGTAAAAAACGACCGCAATACAATTTTACTCAACCATTGAGTAGACCAGTAGGCTGGTTGGAACTTCGCTTAGTAATCCCGCGGAAGGGTCGTTTGGCCGAAAGTCATTAGGCCGAGTGTCGCTTGGCTGAATAGCACGTTAAGCCGAAAGGATTTTTTGAAAGAATTGAATGTTTGACCGAAACGGCTAAAAACGGCTAAGGCCGAAAATGACATACGGTCGGAAACGTCGGTGATACCGAAAAAGTCGCTTAGCCATCTTACTGATGTCCATATGGCCGAATTGAACGTTTGACCGAAAATGTCATCTGACAAAAAATGGCATACGGCCGAAAAAGTCGTTTGGCAGAAATTTCGCTGAAATGAAATTGACTGAAATTGGCCGGTTGATCAAAATGCTCGTTTAATTAAAATGTCATTTGGCGTTTGGTTAAACACTAGTTGCTCAAATAATGTCCGTGTGGCCACTATCTTGAATATCCACCATATTGGATTTCAAAATGGCGCTGGACGCTCAATTTGATCATTTTTTAGAGCCAAAAGTTGGTGATTCGTGTCAATAGGTATGGAGAATATTTTCATTTCGAATCACCAGTTTTGGTATTTGAGGCAGTTAATCAAAATATTAATTCCTAGATAAACCATATTCGCAAAAAGAGCAGTTTTTGTTTATTTTGTGTCGTTTTCATGGCTTAAATAGTATAATAAATACGAACATACTGTACGAAAAACTTTAAAAGATAATAAACAGAATAATTTGTAGCGCGGAAAAATATCATTGTCTACGCGAATCAGACCCTTAGGGTGCAACAATGTCAATTTATTGCTTCGTTTTGCCATTTATACAGATGCAACTTTGTCCTCACTAGTGGTAACCTTCTGCTCTGTCACGAGAAGAAGACACGATTATTGGAAAATGCTTCCGACCAAAAATCACACAATGCGCACCCAGCAATCGCAACCAGAAACAATTTTCCCCTTTCGCTTTCATCGATGATGACGACGAAGTATTCGATCATTTGGGCCGTCGTCGTCGTCTCCGACGTATTCCCAGCAACCAGCCATCCGCCTATGATTCAATACTTTCCCGCACTTCCCGGTGCACCACCACCGGCTCTGCTGTAATCGCAAAAACAAATCCCAGACCCCTGAATACCAGTGCCGCACCATACGGACCTGCTGGCTGGGGCTCAGTCGTTCAATTTGTTCCGACCATGCGGTGCGCTTGGTATTGGTACGAAGAAAGATTCGGAGGAGATGAGTCCATTACCTCGGCACCCAAACTGGTATTGGTTTCCAGTCGCGGCGGAAAAGAGAAAGGTTCGCGCATGCTTCGCATATTACCCTTTCTCCGCGCAGGCAACGATGACCCAATGACGACGGAGGTCTGGTGATGATCGACGGGTACGGTTCGTATGCCACAAGCAAGGGTTTAGGAAAATTTTCCATGGCGAATCGGAATTGCAACACAACTTGCACAAATTCTTTCACCAACTAATCCCTAACCGTACGATCCATACGTGCTATTCTGTTTACGAGCTTCGGCCCATTTATTCGAGCGTCATAATCCTACTTGCTTCCATATACCACCTATTCGAGGCCCCTTTTCACCCCATCGCCGTCTTCGCCGAATCGGATTTTCGCTTTCAGCATGCCTTTTTCTAACGATTTTATATCGCATTAAAAAAACCCACTTCGCTTCCTATATACCAACCAAGCAGCAGCCACTAGCTTGCGGTGAGCCATGCTTTCCACCACCGCCATCATCGCTCGCGCAGTGGATTTTCCTTCTTTCTGCACGCGAGCAAGCAAGCGACTCCTCAAGACAACTTCCTTCTTGAATCAGCCTTCGTCGTTGCTGCCACACACCGCCGAAGGTGCCGCTGCTGCCCGGCTCTTTTCCATCCAACGCGATTCGACAGCCGTCGGCCGAATTCCTACCCCTCGGTGCCCCATCAGTCATTTCATTTTCCGTTTCTGGTTACTTGGTTACTCTTACGCTTCCCAGGGCTTGCGGCTTGCTACCAGCTACTACACTTAATAATCCAACTTACTACCTTACTACCCTGCACTGTGTAATAATATGCTGATACTAATGTTGTTGGTCGGATGGTGGAACGTTGGTGTAGCCACTTGAGTGGAACATCCATCCCCGTCCATCGTAGTCGTCGTCGCATTGCAACGTATCATATTCGGTGCGCCTTAGTGACTGACTTTTCCTACATCATCAGTCCCCCCGCACGCCGCCGGCACTTGTAACAGCACCACCCCATCCAACCCAACTGGTTTCGGTTGGACACTCGGCGCAAGACCAGCTTAGGTTGCTTCCTAGTTGCCAGCACTAGGCTGGGTAGGTGGCAGCCCTTTCGATGCGCAGCAGCAGCTGATTTGTTTTTGTGTGCCACGATTTTTCCGACCACCCGCCCTCGGGTTGGTCCACATTTCCTCCTTTACCGTCCACCCCGCCGCGTCATCAGAAGCAGTAGGAAAAAAGGTTGATTGAAAATTTTTAATTAACACCAGTGGGATCAGATTACGCGGTGGGTGATGAGTAGATTGGATGGAAAACACTGATGGGAATGTCGTGAAATTAATTGGAAAAATGATTACTGCTTCAGGTGTGAAATCAAGAAATATCGACGAAGTGAGCGTTTTGATTGAGATTAAGGATATAAGAAAAAGATCTACGCATGATGAGATGAATACATACTTCGTTAAACTGAAAGTTATTTTTGAAATCATTTTCATTTATGTGAAGAAAAAAATTATCGTTGCGAAGGCAGTACACACTTGCCAAGAGAATGCTACTCAATGTAATGATTTCAAGTTTGTTTGCCTCAGTTATTGTCCCAACATTACTATTCTTGTTTGTAGAATGACTCTCGAATGATCATTAATCTGTATATGATTGAAAAAAATTATTAGTCATTTTCACCTAGAAGAACTTTTCAACGTCAACAGACCCACTGAAGCCATTATCGTGGATTCGCTTATCTGATCATTTAATGGAAACGAATCTTCAAACTGTGATTTCTTGGATGTTTTATTTCCGGATTTTTAAGCGAGATTGTTTAGAATTTCCAAATAAAATGATTTTGAATTTTCGAAGGAAGTTCCTCCAAATTTTCAAGGGAATTTCCTCCGATTGTGCTAAGAGAAATCACACCAAATTTCCGAAAATGATTCTCCCTTCTCTCCGAAGGGAAATTTCTCCGAATTTCCGAAGGGAAATTTCTCCGAATTTCCGAAGGGAAATTCCTCCGAATTTCGAAGGGAAATTCCTCCGAATTTCGAAGGAAATTCCTCCGAATTTCGAAGGAAATTCTCCGAATTCCGAAGGAAATTCCTCCGAATTTCGAAGGAAATTCCTCCGAATTTCGAAGGAAATTCCTCCGAATTCCGAAGGAAATTCCTCCGAATTCCGAAGGAAATTCCTCCGAATTTCGAAGGAAATTCCTCCGAATTCCGAAGGAAACTCCTCCGAATTTCCGAAGGGAAATTCCTCCGAATTTCCGAAGGGAAATTCCTCCGAATTTCCGAAGGGAAATTCCTCCGAATTTCCGAAGGGAAATTCCTCCGAATTTCCGAAGGGAAATTCCTCCGACTGTGCTACGAGAAATCTCACCAAATTTCCGAAAATGATTCTCCCTTCTCTCCGAAGGGAAATTCCTCCGAATTTCCGAAAGGGATATCCTTCGAATTTCCGAAGGGAAATTCTTCCGAATTTCCGAAGGGAAATTCTTCCGAATTTCCGAAGGGAAATTCCTTCGAATTTTCGAAGGGAAATTCCTCCGAATTTCCGAAGGGAAATTCCTCCGAATTTCCGAAGGGAAATTTCTCCGAATTTCCGAAGGGAAATTCCTCCGAATTTCCGAAGCGAAATTCCTCCGAATTTCCGAAGGGAAATTCCTCCGAATTTCCGAAGGGAAATTCCTCCGAATTTCCGAAGGGAAATTCCTCCGAATTTCCGAAGGGAAATTCCTCCGAATTCCGAAGGGAAATTCCTCCGAATTTCCGAAGGGAAATTCCTCCGAATTTCCGAAGGGAAATTCCTCCGAATTTCCGAAGGGAAATTCCTCCGAATTTCCGAAGGGAAATTCCTCCGAATTTCCGAAGGGAAATTCCTCCGACTGTGCTAAGAGAAATCTCACCAAATTTCCGAAAATGATTCTCCCTTCTCTCCGAAGGGAAATTCCTCCGAATTTCCGAAGGGAAATTCCTCCGAATTTCCGAAGGGAAATTCCTCCGAATTTCCGAAGGGAAATTCCTCCGAATTTCCGAAGGGAAATTCCTCCGAATTTCCGAAGGGAAATTCCTCCGAATTTCCGAAGGGAAATTCCTCCGAATTTCCGAAGGAAATATCCTCCGAATTTCCGAAGGAAATTCCTCCGAATTTCCGAAGGGAAATTCCTCCGAATTTCCGAAGGGAAATTCCTCCGAATTTCCGAAGGGAAATTCCTCCGAATTTCCGAAGGGAAATTCCTCCGAATTTCCGAAGGGAAATTCCTCCGAATTTCCGAAGGGAAATTCCTCCGAATTTCCGAAGGGAAATTCCTCCGAATTTCCGAAGGGAAATTCCTCCGACTGTGCTAAGAGAAATCTCACCAAATTTCCGAAAATGATTCTCCCTTCTCTCCGAAGGGAAATTCCTCCGAATTTCCGAAAGGGATATCCTTCGAATTTCCGAAGGGAAATTCTTTCGAATTTCCGAAGGGAAAATCTTTCGAATTTCCGAAGGGAAATTCTTTCGAATTTCCGAAGGGAAATTCCTCCGAATTTCCGAAGGGAAATTCCTCCGAATTTCCGAAGGGAAATTCCTCCGAATTTCCGAAGGGAAATTCCTCCGAATTTCCGAAGGGAAATTCCTCCGAATTCCGAAGGGAAATTCCTCCGAATTTCCGAAGGGAAATTCCTCCGAATTTCCGAAGGGAAATTCCTCCGAATTTCCGAAGGGAAATTCCTCCGAATTTCCGAAGGGAAATTCCTCCGAATTTCCGAAGGGAAATTCCTCCGAATTTCCGAAGGGAAATTCCTCCGAATTTCCGAAGGGAAATTCCTCCGAATTTCCGAAGGGAAATTCCTCCGACTGTGCTAAGAGAAATCTCACCAAATTTCCGAAAATGATTCTCCCTTCTCTCCGAAGGGAAATTCCTCCGAATTTCCGAGGGGAAATTCCTCCGAATTTCCGAAGGGAAATTCCTCCGAATTTCCGAAGGGAAATTCCTCCGAATTTCCGAAGGGAAATTCCTCCGAATTTCCGATGGGAAATTCCTCCGAATTTCCGAAAGGAAATCCGAATTTCCGAAGGGAAATTCCTCCGAATTTCCGAAGGGATATTCCTCCGAATTTCCGAAGGGAAATTCCTCCGAATTTCCGAAGGGAAATTCCTCCGAATTTCCGAAGGGAAATTCCTCCGAATTCCCGAAGGGAAATTCCTCCGAATTTCGAAGGGAATTCTCCGAAGGAAATTCCTCCGAATTTCCGAAGGAAATTCCTCGAATTTCCGAAGGAAATTCCTCCGACTGTGCTAAGAGAAATCTCACCAAATTTCCGAAAATGATTCTCCCTTCTCCCGAAGGAAATTCCTGAATTTCCGAAGGGAAATTCCTCCGATTCCGAAGGAAATTCCTCCGATTTCCGAAGGAAATTCCTCCGAATTTCCGAAGGAAATTCCTCCGATTTCCGAAGGAAATTCCTCCGAATTTCCGAAGGAAATTCCTGAATTTCCGAAGGAAATTCCTCCGAATTCGAAGGAAATTCCTCCGACTTCCGAAGGGAAATTCCTCCGACTTCCGAAGGAAATTCCTCCGAATTTCCGAAGGAAATTCCTCCGAATTCCGAAGGAAATTCTCCGATTTCGAAGGAAATCTGACTTCGAAGGAAATCTCCGAATTTCCGAAGGAAATTCCTCCGAATTTCCGAAGGAAATTCCTCCGATTTCCGAAGGAAATTCCTCCGAATTTCCGAAGGAAATTCTGAATTCCGAAGGAAATTCCTCCGAATTTTCCGAAGGAAATTCCTCCGAATTTCCGAAGGAAATTCTCCGATTCGAAGGAAATTCTCCGAATTTCCGAAGGAAATCTGAATTTCCGAAGGAAATTCCTTCCAATTTCCGAAGGAAATCTCCAATTTCGAAGGAAATTCCTTCGAATTTCCGAAGGAAATTCTTCCATTTGAAGGAAATTCTTCGAATTTCCGAAGGGAAATTCTTGAATTCTCGAAGGAAATTCTTCCGAATTTCCGAAGGAAATTCCTTCCGATTTCCGAAGGAAATTCTTCCGAATTTCCGAAGGAAATTCTTCCGATTCTCCGAAGGAAATCTTCCGAATTTCCGAAGGGAAATTCTTCCGAATTCGAAGGAAATTCTTCCGAATTCCGAAGGAAATTCTTCCGAATTTCCGAAGGAAATTCTTCCGATTTCCGAAGGGAAATTCTGAATTTCCGAAATTCCTGAATTTCCGAAGGAAATTCTTCCGAATTTCCGAAGGAAATTCTTCCGAATTTCCGAAGGAAATTCTCCGAATTCCGAAGGAAATTCTTCCGAATTCCGAAGGAAATTCCGAATTTCGAAGGAAATTCCTCCGAATTTCCGAAGGGAATTCCTCCGAATTCCGAAGGGAATTCCTCCGAATTCCGAAGGGAATTCCTCCGAATTTCGAAGGGAATTCTCCCGAATTCCGAAGGGAATACTCTTCCGAATTCCGAAGGAAATTCCTCCGAATTTCCGAAGGAAATTCCTCCGAATTTCGAAGGAAATCTCCGAATTTCGAAGGAAATCTCCGATTCGAAGGAAATTCCTCCGAATTTCGAAGGAAATTCCTCCGATTTCGAAGGAAATTCCTCCGACTTCCGAAGGAAATCTGAATTTCCGAAGGAAATCTCCGAATTCCGAAGGAAATCTGAATTTCCGAAGGAAATCTCCGAATTTCCGAAGGAAATTCCTCCGAATTTCCGAAGGAAATTCCTCCGAATTTCCGAAGGAAATCTGATTTCCGAAGGAAATCTGAATTTCCGAAGGAAATTCCTCCGACTTCCGAAGGAAATCTCCGAATTTCCGAAGGAAATCTGAATTTCCGAAGGAAATTCCTCCGAATTCCGAAGGAAATTCCTCCGAATTTCCGAAGGAAATTCCTCCGACTTCGAAGGAAATTCCTCCGAATTTCGAAGGAAATTCCTGAATTCCGAAGGAAATCTGAATTTCCGAAGGAAATTCCTCCGAATTTCCGAAGGAAATTCCTCCGAATTTCCGAAGGAAATTCCTCCGAATTTCCGAAGGAAATTCCTCCGAATTTCGAAGGAAATCTGACTTCCGAAGGAAATTCCTCCGAATTCCGAAGGAAATTCCTCCGAATTCCGAAGGAAATTCCTCCGATTTCCGAAGGAAATTCCTCCTTCGAAGGAAATTCCTCCGAATTTCAAGGAAATCTGAATTTCCGAAGGAAATTCCGAATTTCGAAGGAAATCTGAATTTCCGAAGGAAATTCCTCCGAATTTTCCGAAGGAAATTCCTCCGAATTTCGAAGGAAATCTGAATTTCCGAAGGAAATTCCTCGAATTCGAAGGAAATTCCTCCGAATTTCTGAAATTCCTCCGAATTCAGGAAATTCCTCCGAATTCGAAGGAAATTCCTCCGAATTCCGAAGGAAATTCCTCCGAATTTCGAAGGAAATCTGAATTTCGAAGGAAATTCCTCCGAATTTCGAAGGAAATTCTCCGAATTTCGAAGGAAATTCCTCCGAATTTCCGAAGGAAATTCCTCCGAATTTCGAAGGAAATTCCTCCGAATTTCCGAAGGAAATTCCTCCGAATTCGAAGGAAATTCCTGAATTTCGAAGGAAATTCCTCCGAATTTCCGAAGGGAAATTCCTCCGATTTTCCGAAGGGAAATTCCTCCGATTTTCCGAAGGGAAATTCCTCCGATTTTCCGAAAGGAAATTCCTCCGAATTTCCGAAGGGAAATTCCTCCGAATTTCCGAAGGGAAATTCCTCCGAATTTCCGAAGGGAAATTCCTCCGAATTTCCGAAGGGAAATTCCTCCGAATTTCCGAAGGGAAATTCCTCCGAATTTCCGAAGGGAAATTCCTCCGAATTTCCGAAGGGAAATTCCTCCGAATTTCCGAAGGGAAATTCCTCCGAATTTCCGAAGGGAAATTCCTCCGAATTTCCGAAGGGAAATTCCTCCGAATTTCCGAAGGGAAATTCCTCCGAATTTCCGAAGGGAAATTCCTCCGAATTTCCGAAGGGAAATTCCTCCGAATTTCCGAAGGGAAATTCCTCCGAATTTCCGAAGGGAAATTCTTTCGAATTTCCGAAGGGAAATTCTTTCGAATTTCCGAATAGAAATTCTTCGAATTTCCGAAGGGAAATTCTTCAAAATTTCCGAAGGGAAATTCTTCCGAATTTCCGAAAGGGAAATTTTCCGAATTTCCGAAGGAAATTCCTCCGATTCGAAGGAAATTCCTCCGAATTTCCGAAGGAAATTCCTCCGAATTTCCGAAGGAAATTCCTCCGAATTTCGAAGGAAATTCCGATTTCGAAGGAAATTCCTCCGAATTTCGAAGGAAATTCCTCCGAATTTCCGAAGGAAATCTGAATTCCGAAGGAAATTCCGAATTTCCGAAGGAAATTCCTCCGAATTTCCGAAGGAAATTCCTCCGATTTCCGAAGGAAATTCCTCCGAATTTCGAAGGAAATTCCTCCGAATTTCCGAAGGAAATTCCTCCGACTTCCGAAGGAAATTCCTGAATTTCGAAGGAAATTCCTCCGATTTCCGAAGGAAATTCCTCCGAATTTCGAAGGAAATCTCCGAATTTCGAAGGAAATCCTCCGAATTTCCGAAGGAAATTCCTCCGAATTCGAAGGAAATCTGACTTCCGAAGGAAATTCCTCCGAATTCGAAGGAAATTCCTCCGAATTCGAAGGAAATCTGAATTTCCGAAGGAAATCTCCGAATTTCGAAGGAAATTCGAATTTCGAAGGAAATCTGAATTTCGAAGGAAATTCCTCCGAATTTCCGAAGGAAATTCCTCCGAATTGGAAATTCCCCGAATTTCCAAAGGGAAATTCCTCCGAATTTCCAAAGGGAAATTCCTCCGAATTTCCAAAGGGAAATTCCTCCGAATTTCCAAAGGGAAATCCCCGAATTTCCAAAGGGAAATTCCTCGAATTTCCAAAGGGAAATTCCCCGAATTTCCGAAGGGAAATTCCTCCGAATTTCCGAAGGGAAATTCCTCCGAGAAGGGAAATTCTCCGAATTTCCGAAGGGAAATTCTCCGAATTTCCGAAGGGAAATTCTCCGAATTTCCGAAGGGAAATTCTCCGAATTTCCGAAGGGAAATTCTCCGAATTTCCGAAGGGAAATTCTCCGAATTTCCGAAGGGAAATTCCCCGAATTTCCGAAGGGAAATTCCTTTAAATTTCCGAAGGGAAATTCCCCAAATTTCCGAAGGGAAATTCCCCGAATTTCCGAAGGGAAATTCCCCGAATTTCCGAAGGGAAATTCCCCGAATTTCCGAAGGGAAATTCCCCGAATTTCCGAAGGGAAATTCCCCGAATTTCCGAAGGGAAATTCCCCGAATTTCCGAAGGGAAATTCCCCGAATTTCCGAAGGGAAATTCCCCGAATTTCCGAAGGGAAATTCTCCGAATTTACGAAGGGAAATTCCCCCGAATTTCCGAAGGGAAATTCCCTTGAATTTACGAAGGGACTTTCCTCCAAATTTCCGAAAGGAAATTCTTCCGAATTTCCGAAAGGAAGTTCTCCCGAATTTCCGAAAAAATAATTCCCCTGGGTTTGCTGAAAAGAAATTCCCCCTGATTTCCGAACGGAATTTTCCCAAAGATTCCGAAGGGAAATTCCCTCGAACTTACGAAAGGAATGCCCTTGAATTTCCGTAGGGAAATTCCTACAAATTTTGGAAGCGAAATTCCTCTGAATGTCGGAAAGAAATGTCTTCCAAATTTCTAGAGCGATTTTTTTTTCGAATTTTCGAATATCCAAAGAGATTCTTTTCGAATTTTAAAATGTGTTTTTTTTTGCATTTTCAAAAGGCTTTTTTTCATTTTTTTTTAAATTTCCAATGGATTTTTTTTAATTTATAAATTAAAATGAAATATTTTTACTAAATCTCCAAGAAAAAATTATTTGTGATTCCTATGGTTTTTTTTTTGTGTTCAGAAAATTTATCTCTGAAATTTTCAATTTTGAGATATCTTTTGTTTTTTATTTTACTTATTTTTCATATTTATCGCCTTATTTCAATTTTTTTTATTTCTCAAATAAATTTGTGTAGAAAATGTTCATGATTTTGATAAGAAATTCTTCTGAATCTTGGAGAAATATTATGAATAATATTCCTCAAAATACCACCGTTGGTAAGGCAGTTAATATGATGATTATATTTTAATGACATATGAATCAATATTCAATATTTTATTTTGTTTGTATTGACCACCTGTTAGCAAAATTGCATTTTCAGCCATTGATCCGCTTTCTTTGTTTTCGCCAATTAGTGCATCGCAAAAACGAGTTTGTCCCGAAATTCCATTCCCTAAACATTCCACTACCGCAATTTCGCAGCAAAACTCGTTCCCTAACCCCGGCAATTAAAAGTCAATCTTCATTACCGGCATTGCTGCTTGCTACTTCTGCCCTGATGAAGCATTCTACTGATGTTCGTTCCGTTCTAACCGGTTCTCCACTTTCGTTCCTTCCTTCCTTGCTTGCCGCCATCACCGCCAACACACGCGCCGCGCGCGCACGGCACGATCGCAACCACCGAGCTGGATCGACTTTACTGACACACTTACCCCATTAGAACATTCGGCGCGGTGCGGTTCGCTCGCACTGTACTAGCGCTACTGACCTGTCTGTGTGTTCCTACACACAGCTGACAACGAATGGGACGACGGAACACGGGCGCATATATGCATATCAGTCACCGACCAGCCAAGAACTTGATCTTGAAACAACTGAACCGCTTTCGGGGTAGAACTTGCTGATTAACGACTTCGTCGCCGGCAACGACGACTGCGAAGCAGAAGTATGGGAATAAGCTGTGCAATTGGCTTCGTTTCATGACGAGCACTGCTGCTGCTCGCTATTATTATTAAATTGCACTGCGCTGCAACTGCAACCTATAGAGTGAGATAATGCTTCAGAACGATTCAATCACGCCTCGACTAGGGATGCCAAGTAACTGTTAGTCGCGTGGAAAGTTTCGTTTTAATCGAATTGTTTTATGCATTATGGAAAGTGAGTTTGGTTTTTCTAATGAATAGAGGATCAGTGTTGGTATAATCATACTCAAATCTCCTTAGCGAGTCGATTATGACCCATTCTCTGGGCTATGAGTCTATTGGGTTTTGACTCTTGCTTGATATGAATCGCGCAAGAAATATGAGAATTTAAGTTTTTCTCAACGCTGAAAAGGACTGGTGCTTTTATTTAAAAAAAATAGAATTTCGAGTTTAAATTCAATATAACTTTCTAGAATTTTTGAAAATATTGAACTTGAAAAACAACTCCGATATTGTTCAATTCACCATACATTCATTTGAAATTGTCATGCAAGAGGAAATCGACTACTAGAGGATAAATTTTTGGAAAAAAAAATTAAATTACTTGAATCTGATATTTTATTTTATATAACCGAAACTTAGAATCAAATGCTTTGTATGAGATTCAATTAATTATTACTTCGCATTCATAATTCTGTGAACATGTATCCTATATCATGGGACATAAAACAATCTTAAGAAATGTTCAATTCGCTCCCACATCAAACATCCCTATTTACGAGGAGCAGTCTTTGATGTTGTCTAAAAGCGGCAAACATGTTCGCCACTGTTCGATGCAGATTAGAGTTATTGGTGGAGTTTCGTGATCGCGCGCGCGGGGTGGAACGCTAGCTGAACGAACAGGTACGATGCCGAGTGGCATCCCATCGCAAATGTTAGCATTAAGTAATGTTAATCAAACGGCGCGGCGGCGCAATCCAAAGTTTACACTTTCGATGGCACACCCCGCCGCGTTATCCCCAATGCGAGATCCCTGCCTGCGCCTGGGGTTGTGTAGGTATTGGTGAGATAAGATCTCGTCGACGGTAGTGTACTCACAGGGGGCGGTAAAAGCTCCCAACCTGATCCCCCGGTTGACTTTCCAGCGAGCATTCGTTAGTACGTAGCGAGCGGGTTGTAAACATTTTCCTCGGATTTTGGTTCCGGTATGGCTCCGTCGTCACAGCAGGTAAAATGTTTCCAACTGGCCTAACTTATAGCAGCCAACAACGCGTTCGAGACGGTGTTCGTATTGGCGCAGCAATGTGTACGGCAAAGCTCTTGTGCGCGTGTTTGTCGACGGGCTCCACTACCACTCGCTGCTGACACGGTGCCGTGTAGCGCGACTCGTATGGGGACTGGCGCGGTGTTCCCAGTTCTTGCAGCTCTGCGTGATAGCAGCTCCAGCGCTATGCCGGAGCAGCGATCGTTTTCGATCGCCGCTACATGTGCTAACTATAAACAAATCTGTATACAGTCGATTCGAACCGAGTTGTCGTCGTGCACGGTGGGTTGTTGTTGTTACTTTTCTTGGTGTGTTGGGAGCTGGTTTCCTCCGTCTACCCCGCGGGTCGTCACCCCACTGCAATGCCGTATTACAGCGATGGGAAGCTCCACCTCAGGCGTCGTAGTCGTCGTCGTTGTTCGTTCGTCTCTCAGCTTGCGCAGCAACGTGTGCGCTCCTCTGTGATGATGATAATGCAAAAAGGTAGAGCTGTCAGTATCGTTCCTAGGGGTGGGACAGATATTGGGCTATAGTTATTGATTAGCCAGTTATTAATTATTGCAAGATTATGTTAAAAATGAAGTGCTGCCTGTTTTCAATAATTTTCATGAAAGGAAGGGTCTGTCTCATTCCCCATGTTAAACTCAAAATAAACCTAAATGTAGCAATTAAATAATAATTATTGCCCAATAACGCTGCTCGCAGAGCAGGATTACTTCTGACAGGTATAGAATAATTGATGATAGTTGACTTATTGGTCTTGTTTAGTAGCATCAGCCATACTTATGAACATTCGAATTATCTTCGAACATTCACTTTTAAGTGCAATTCGGGAAATAAGACAGACCTAAGTATGTACTCGTGGATAGAACTCCTTTTCCATCGCTGCAGTATACAAGCAAGTTTGACCATCTCCCTTTGTCAGGGACGAAATATAAGTTTCCTCAGTGAAATTTTCTCTGCCTTTTCAAATAGAAGATTAGCAGAAGTTCGTTCGTTCTCTATTGTCTACAATATTGCGAGTGGAAGCGCTTTCTAAATCCAGTATGATCGAAAAGAAATCCTTATTGTAGCGAGTTTTTAGCAAGACAGACATCATTCCCAAGTGTCTTTGGAATTAGGATGCCACCGATGTCTTGTTTCCCATACTCGTTGGCCGTGTTAAGGTGGGATGTGTGGAATCGATGGTTGCTGGAAACGCCACCATCGTCTTCTCCACTACGATCCCAAGAAACAGTCAGTGAACACCATAGATACCACTCTCACCATTCATCGTCAACCGAATCCATAAACATTGTTCAAAAGTTTTCTGATGACTCTATATGGCAAACACGGTTCGAAAAACTCATACGCATTATTTACACAACTTATTTATAACAATCTACTATTTTATCATTCAGTCATAATAATCTTATTATTTATGTTTTATGTTTATTTATTTTAACTGAAAAATTTGAAAAAAGAAAATCGTTACAAATAAATGAAAAATATAATATAAATAAGAAACGGCTCATCCGGAAGGAATTCATATAGGAGCAAAGCCATACCAGGACAAAAAACGAGTGGGTTCTTTTAGGTCAGTAATCTGAAATGAAAGATTAAAATAAAACAATAAAGTATCATACATTATATGAGGGGTATCACAAAGATTAGTGTCATTAATATTGATACGATATAAGTCATTTATATTGCATACATTGTGATTGGACAAATTGCAAATGAAATTTCGACCAACAGGCAAATTTTTAAACCAAGGAAAACAAGTTGCCTATGGGTGAATGGAATGGCAATAGTATCCTTTATCACTAGAGTTCCATAAAATTTGCCAGTAATTTAAAACCTGATTTTTTTTTTATTTTGAAAAATATTCGCACGGAAAAATATCTCGATTATAAATAATTCCACGAGAAACACCTAAATCAGCCAATGCATCAGCTTGTTCATTACCATAAATATTGCAATGAGCTGGAATCCACACAAGTTTAACAACAAAACCTCTAGTATACAAATTTAATAGTAATTTTTTGAGCTTCAAATGGGAATTTGGTTTCATCAGTACCCGCTAAGCTGCGGTGGACGTCGGAGGTTCTTCGTAGCTTAGTAGGGAAAGCACCTGTCATGCGAACTGGGGCCGTGAGATCAAACCCCACCGAAGGGGCGGTTACCCTCCAATACCTTTTCCGAACTAAATCTATCACATGTTGTACATATGCATAATCAAGTTTCAGACAATTTTTCCATACCGTCGTTTCTTTTCACAGGGGATGATTTCGAAATTTCAGAATTATTCAGAAAGATTCTGAATGATTCTTAATGTTTCGAAAAGAATCAAATGATTGAAAAAAATATGTGGTAAATAAGATTAAAAAAAAGGAATTACCTTCTTCGGAAGATTTAAAAGGAATAACCGAAAATGATCTTGATTTGAAAATTAGAATGTCTGTCCCTGCGCTTCAATTTATTGACGTTGAGGCGTGACCTGGCCTGACCTGACCAAGTCAAGCTCTATCTAGAATAAGGGCGAATGTCGTAAAAGAGAATTCTCTTCGTCGACTTTCCCTCTTTTATATAAAAGTGACAAGCAGCGGATTTCTTTGTGGTTTATCACCTCAGAACGATAGAAAGCAATGCGAACTTGCATTCTGAGGTGATAAAGTGCAAAGAAATTCTCTGCTTGTCACTCTTGCGACATTCGCCCTTTTACCAGATAGAGCTTGAAGTAACTAATTCTTTTCTATCTACTGATGAAATTGGCTAAATTTTATTTCCTCTGGAATAAGCAGAAAAAAATAATTTAAATGAAACGGTATGGAAAAATCTCTCTCGGAACTGTGTCATTAACTGTTAAAAACCTTAATAAAAGTCGATCAATGGAAAACACAAAACGGCATAGAAAGCATTATTTTGAAAGCAACACTAATAACATAACATCTCACACTTTTGTTTATTGGTTTCTTCCTTTGTTGAGAGATGAGCCAGTCGAGGGCTGTAAATCTCTCTAATAAAGACACAAAAAACAATTTCTATGTATTTGATTTTAGATTCCTACCAAAAATATTGAATTTGTTTGAATAATATTTTGGAGCTATTTGGAAGAATCAATGAAAAAACGGGACAAATTGAGGATTTTTCAGATTACGACGGGACAACACAATAAGGTCCAAAAAACGGGACTGTCCCGTTAAATACGGTACGTATGGTCGGTCAGCCTATTCACGGGGCACCCCCCAGGATTGTGTATTTGGGTGATAAAATAAATCTCTCAAAATTTCAGCTCAATCGCTTGTTGCATAAGCTAGCGCATTTGATTTTAAATCTTTAAAATTGAAATGGTTTTTGTATCAATATGACTTGAAAATGGCTGGATAGTTTTTTTTCATTTCTTCGGCAATTATGTTCGTTGGAATTTCTGACGGCTTTATAGAATATTTTCTTCCATAATAGTGACGAGTAAAATTGTTAAATCGTAAAAAAAATAAATTAAGATTCGTAAAAGTGGGAATATTTCATGAGCAATCAAAAACACGTCAAAACAGTCAACCACTACTGTGCTGATTTGGTACTCAACTGGCGTTTGACAATTTACTTTTTCTTCTCTTTCGTCTTGGAACGATAATGTTAAATTAGATTAGTGATTGCTTTTAAATCACGCCAGGGCGCCATTACCGTGCACAAAAACTGTACAAAACCACTCCTTAATTAGTAGAGATGCCCACAATGTGGATTTCTTGTATCAGAAGTCTGTTTTGGATCCTTTGGGTTATCAAATTCAGCTTTGAATGTCCGAGAACCAGTTATCCTAGCGTAGTGTACACTTTGTTAAGGTCATTAATAGTAATAGTTCGCTGCTCGGCCAATAACGTGCCCTCTTGGTAGAACCTTCTTTGTTGTGGAGAAAAAATTCAACCGGTTCTACTGTACAAAGCGAACAGGTCGTCTTGATCGCAACGGACTACACAAGGCCTGAACATGAAGATTAGGCAAGCGAACGAAGCAAAATGGTATAATAAGAAATTTTGTATTTGAACCAAGTCATTGACATAAATATTACATAGTAGGATTTTCTTTACTCCGTTTCAGGTGTGTGTTAACTTGATAGAGAGGTCAATATTTATTTAACTAACCGTCTTAAATTTATATTTTACCATTGGGGAAATACCTGGGCACAATCTGGAACTGGCATTAGTAATTTTCTCTACCGTTTCGAATCTCTACATGGAAAATGATCAAAAAAACGCATTCTACCGTTTCACAAAACACAAAAAGGTCCTGTAAAGTATTGGAAATTTTTTTCCTATTGCCAATTAAGAGAAACTACGAGATAATAGGGTGGATTCGGAAATAATAAAGGATTTATCGCATATAAAAAATAAAAACAATTAAGGAAATCATTGTTTTTATTTTTTTTTTGATTCGGTAAATTTTGGGCAGATGATTTAAAAGCTTGAGCTTGAGCTTGAGCTTGAGCTTGATGACCGCACAATTCGTAGTTGCTACTCCGTGATTGACTAGAACAATCGAAATTGCACAGGGAACCAATAGTTGGGGCTTGGGATTAGCTTTCCAACCTCAATGTGCACAGATCGAGAGCTCAGTAATTAAATGATCAATACCGGCGCCGGCCACGTCCTTACGGTCATCTGGGAAGGGAAGGAATAGTTGGTGTGACAGCTGTTGTTACTAGAGACCGAGATCACCTCTGCATCTCCACAGTTGCCACAGGAGGGATTTTTGTTAGTGGGCGGGATAAGTAGTTGCACGGATCAGGATTCACCTTGGTAAGTGATGCGATCCATGCAACCTTAATGAGATAAGAAAACCATGCTTTCAATTATTTTGACCAGGATATCAATGCTAACATACGTCGTCATCTGTAATGACGAACTATTCAATTAATTTTTCCAAGTGAAAAAGAAGAGAAGCATGTTGAAGACAGGATATTTTTTTTTATATTTTATTCTATTTACCAGAAAAAAATACTGCGTGTATGAAATGTACATAAAAGACCACAGATGTTGTGAAAAAACGTCGAAAAGGAATAAACGAAGCATGTCTTTTACAAAGAAAGCTGTCCACATATCTCTTATTCTCCAGTGCTTGATATTTTAAGACTTTTTTATTTTTGTAGTATTGTATTCACTTAACAATTTTTACACATAAAATAAATGTTTAACAATGAAATACCCCAAATAAGCAATCACAGAACAAATTAGGCACCTTACATCTTTATTAGTGACAGAATGAGAAAACACATAAGGCTCAAACTCAAAGGACACATATTGCCAATAGTCCTATACGCCTTGACGCATCCATTCGAAAAGCAACTTATTACGAAGATTGTTTTGAACCACCTCCGAAAAAAGGTGATGTTAAAAATTAACTTACTAACCGAAGTCAAAATACATAAAACTATTACTAGACCTTTAGTTTGAGTCTGATCTAAACCATCAACCCACAAGTCCTTCACGATACAGCAGTGACCGCTGTCGCTGTGCCTCATGCGTAGTATACGTTAGACGATTAGAAATGAACTATGATTTGAAATGTGCGAGGAACAGAAAATCTGCAAAATTGAATCAGGGAAAATCTATTAATCACGCCACACAGATATTGGCTTTTTTCAACTTCTACATCATAAAATATTGAATGAGTTGTTATACGTATTACTTTAAGTTTATGAGTATTCTTTAAAAAAAAGTACTTCTACCTAAGTAATCAGCATATTCTTTCCAATCTTCCAAAAACACTTCCTTGGGATCAATCCCAGTCTTTTGAGTCAGTCAGTCTTTTGATGAACAAAGAGATTTATTTCATGGTCTCCATCGCCTTTCAACACAATTTCTTCTCACCTTTTGTCACATTTCAACAGTATTCCATCTTCCGGGTATCTAACTATGATGATTACTTATATCACTTACTTGGATATCACTTACGATAAACCCGAAAAATAGAAAAAAAAAATAAATCTAGACTAAAAACGTACAACCAAAACGTAATGGAAAACTGCATCTATTCGCGTTCAAAACACCGTTATGAAAAAATATTTTATATTTTCTGTGCATGCAAGTACCTTTGAAAAATGCGTTTCATCTGACGGTTTACTTTTAGACATTATTCGAACACAGAGCCGTACGCCATGCTAGTTGCAGTGGTGGATTGAAAATCAATCATGTCTTTCAATTTATCTGAAGGAAACTTACAACATACAGGAAGTTGATATGAAGAATAATTGATAGAAAAACCCGATGATAAATGTACAGAGTGTCAATATATTCAAAAAATAATAAATAATAAATAGTTACTACAGATGCAAATATTTTTCTGTTGCAGCAGATCCCCAATTTCTACGAGCAAAATAAAGCACATTATACTGCCGTCATACGTATAACTGTCCCATGTACATAGGAAATCTCAACAAACGTGGGACAAATATGCGTATGACGGAAGTATACTGCTCACGCCTTTTGTTTTGAATGGCGGGGACGGAGCCAAGAACTGCTTCCGTCAATAGCACTACGGCGTGTAAGAAAAAATAAAAGGAACTTCCTCACCGGTTTTCTGCAAATCTAGTCCGAGGGTTCCGACGATCGATCTTGAAGGCGCTTCAATACTTTATAAGAACACATCACCATCGAAAAAATTGAAAATAAACACTTTTTGGTTGAACCGCAAACCTTACGTCGGGGAAGTGTCATAAGCACCTCTTATCACGACGCTTGCTACGATCGAACTTCAATTTTGGGCAGATGATTTAAAAGAACAGAAAAGTTTCTTGAAATAGTGAATTCAGTGGCCACTCAAGTTGACGAATAAGTGTAAAAAATCTACTCCTTTCAGTTATCTCTTTAAAAAAATTTAAACTGATTTTTACATAATTTTTACGACTGAAAAGAGGGAGCTAAAGAATGGACCACTGGAAGCGCAGCAAGAAAATGAACAGTACGTCCAGATATATAATAAACCGAGCTTTATTTTTTCCCTTTTCGGTTCAAATTCACGTTTAGAAGTAGTACCCTTCCCCTGATTTTGTAATAGTTGGGTGTGTCAGCTACAATAATAAAAATGGTTGCAACAAATGATGCTAAATACAGAACTGACTAGATCAATTCCTTTAGTTGATAACCAGGGTTTTGGAAGTAGTAAGGCTGGTCATTTTTATTTATAGGAATGGAAAAGGTTCTAGAAGCTTGCTAGCGGGAGAATAAGACAGAAGGACGGCCGGAAAACTTTCGACCGAAAACAATTTGCCCAAAAGCCATTAGTCTGAAAGTTATTCGGCCCAATATGCCATATGGCTGAACAAACCATAAGGTCGAAATCCATCTGGCCGAAGGACATTTGGCCGAATATGTATTTCGCCGAAGGACGCACAGCCGAGATGGTCATTTGACAGTAAGGGCCATTTGACCGAACGGGTTTTACCGCCTAGAATGTCGTTTGACAGAACATGTTATTCGGCCGAATAGGTCGTTTGGCCTAAAATGGCGCTTTGACGAAAAAACGCAGATCACCAGACGCAGATTGCTCTGTGAGTTTGATTATAGGTGGTCGCATTGGGTTCAGAAGAGGAGACGTCCACTTCCCAAGCAACATTTTAAATTTTATTCCGCTCTAGGAATGATTTTCAAGATCGAATCACAAGAACTGACTAAAACCCAATACTACAGGATTATCTTCTGATGACCACTATAAGAGTAAGATATGTCCAAATGGCCCTCTCTTGATTACCACTATTATTACCACTTACCACTATATACCTCTATATACCTCTTATATAAAATATACAAATAATAACAAACTAAAGTGTTGATGAAAATCATGACTGACTACAAAATAATATTTTTTCAGGTTTTTTTTCTCCAATGTACTTTCATGGAAATCAGGTGCGCGCTCGAGTTCATGGTGAAAGCTAGTGCAAAAATTAGATTAAACACTACGTGCCCGCAAAATAATATAGTTTTGGGCAATAAATTTAAAATTATTATAACATCAAGAACGTAAATCTTTACTAAATTTATTGATATTACACCCAAATATGTTTGTTTTTTATATCTTTTACCAAAAACGTGTCTTTCGTGACGAAAACACCGTCTAAACATTAATTCCAGTGATAAATTTCACTGACTTGAAGATGGTTCTCCATTTCCAATATGGTCATCATAGATTTCGACCAGTTGCTGTTATTAAACACCGTTATAAACCCTTTGCAATGTAAATATTCTTATTGGGGTTATTCATTTGACCACATTACGAATAAAAATTATGGCTTTGAACAAGCTTTGAAAATTGGATTTATTACGCTCTTCGTTACAGTCGTAGAGCTGCTAACAAGACCAGTCGGCATTTGAAGTTTGAAGCTTTTCTAGCAGATTTATTAGAGGTTTATTGCAGCGATAAGATCGCCAATAAATGTGAGAAACTAGCAATGGTGACTGCTGTCATAAATCCGCTATAAGAATTAAATAAATCCAACAAGCATGAAGATTGTTACTTGGGTTGAAGTGGGCTTTCGCTGCTGCAGGGAAGTTGTGCTTTTGTTGTTGATATTGATGTTGCTCTTGTTGATAATGTTTTGCTTTTCTTGTTGTTGAGGAGGCAGCGCAGTAGTCGAAAGGTCATACAGCTCGTCTGGGTTGTATTGAGGGGGTGAATTTATTTCTGCATTGTTACTAAAGTTGGAGACAGGAGCAGAAACATGTTTCACCTCTTCTAGTAATTCATCGAGAATTTCCAAATACTACGGGTCTGATGGAGATGATGATGATGTTTCGGACAAATGTGAAAAAGCTGTTTTATCATTTGCTATACTCGATATCCGTTCGTCCAATAATTTTGTCATTTGATCCGACTGATTTAAATGCGATTCTCTGATGCCGGTCAAAGTAATTTGAGCTTGTGAGTCATTTGACTTCAAATGCTGGCCAATTGCACTGCATATGTTCGCATTGTTTTTGTTTATTTCTACCAGCGTGTCTTTTAAGTCGATCAGATGGTGCTCCATGTTGTCGAATAATTAAGCTACTAAGCTGAACTTTTTAAGGTCAGCAGCGATGCGGTGGTTGCTGTTCGTTTGCGCATGAATTGCATCTACCAGTTGCTCTTGTTGATAAACCAGCTTTCTCACATCGGCTTCCTTCCGTAAGATGTCATGGCTGTTGGCGCAAATGGGCACCATAAATGCGGTGATTATGTGTTCGCGATGTAGTTGCATTTCTTTTCATAAAATTCACTTCCACAAAAAGCGCACGTCGTTAATGTTGCACGAGATTACACCGCACGACATAGTTAAAGAATCTGTGTGACACAAGTACTAAAAAGTTACAAACGCGAGTCAGTTAAAGTGGGTTAAGTTAAAAGTAAAATATTGTTACTACGACGCACTACTGAACGAATGGTTACGCGACAAGGAAAAAAAAGGGAAATAAGTGCGGAGGAAGTCGTCCACTCGCGATGGAAAGAAGTAGTATGTAGTATGACATGTCGCAAGATGGGTTCAAAGACTAAACGGAATGTGACCACTTTCCCAGAGGAACCCGGTTCCGGGAACACCCCAGAGATGGACAGTTGGATTGAAAACCATCGGAATGTGCTTTAGTGTACTTATTTTATAAAATCATGAAGTTTGACATGTCGCAAGATGGGTTCCAAGATTCAACGAAAAGTGAATATTTCCCCAGGGGAGACAGATTCCGGGAACACCTGAAAGGTAGGCAGCTGCATTGAAATCCGTCAAAATGTGCTTCAATGTACTTATTTTATAAAATCGTGATGTTAGATATGCCGCAAGATGGGTTCAAAGATTGAACGGAAAGTGGCCACTCCCCCCAGAGAAACGAGGTTCCGGAAAAAACCTGAAGGTGACCAGTTTGATCGAAAACCGTCGGAATGTTCTTCAATGTACTTATTTTGTAACATCATGAAGTTCGACATGTCGCAAGATGGGTCCCAAGATTGATCGAAAAATGATCACTTCCCCAGGCCCTGGAAATCCTGGGGGGATGGGCTATCCAATTCGATTGAAAATCGCCGAAATGTACTCCAGAGCATTTGTTTTTGTTAAGTTTGATAAGTCGTAAGATGGATTTCGAAGTTGATCTGCAAGTGGCCATTTCTTCCGGGACGAAGGTAACCCCAGTACTCCCCGGAATGTACGAATCAATGATTATTCCACAAATATTTATTTCAGTTCTTAAGACTATAGGAATTTTGTGATCGATTCCAGAAGATTGCTTGAAAATTCGTTAGAAACCGGCTGATCTGCATAGTTTTGAATTTTGAAAATTGTCGTAAAATGGGGGTTGGGGACGTACGTGTTGAATGAAAATGAAAGTGAGAAGCAAGAAGTTTGACTTCTTACTAATCATTTCCTATTTCTCAATTTTTGCTTCTCACTTTCCAATTATCATCAATTACTTCAACCTTTTCACATTCACTATTTTTCGGCCAAACATCATTATTGACCACGGTAATATGATCCGTTTGGCCAAATAGCTCTTTCAGTTAAATGACCATTTCGACCAAACGGCATTTTCAGGCAAACGGCTTTTTCGGCCAAACGACCAGTTTGGCCAAATGACATTTTCGGCCATATGACCCTTTCTGCCAAAAGACTATTTCGGCCAAACGGATTATCGGCCTAAAAGTGTTATTCGGTTAAGTGGCATTCGGTCAAATGGCTTTCGGTTAACGGTTTAAAATTAAAACTTTCTGAGAACATTATTTAAGCTTTTTTAGTGCATGAGACACTGAAGACGGCCTCACACGCCTGAGGTCGAAATACGTAAAGATTACACAATGTGACGCAATTAAATGGTTTTATACTGAACTAGACTTATGACAGGTAAAACTTTCTGTTTATCGTAGTCTTCCGAGAAAAGGTTAGTTTGATATTAGCTTCAAAGCCCATTATTCTTCAACAAGAACTTGACATGTTTTTTTTATTCTTGAAGAGGGCATCACCAATTGGTGATTGTTTTTCTGCTCCAATGAGTGTTACTGACAGATGAACAATATTTTGCAAAAACTCAGCTGGTGCTAAATGTTGATCATAAGAATAGCATTCGAGAAAAATTTGCTTCAATTACAATATAAGATTATTCAGCTGCTGAAGCATGTTTGAAGTAAAATGCCACCTCTCTTAGCGGAATAATGAAAAGGAATACCACAATCAAAAGTGACAGCGCCATTTAATTTGCTTCGCAGACATTATTAGTATTAGAAATTCACTAAGCTTATCAGCTCCACGATGACATTTTGGTTAAATTTAATTAGTAATAGTAGAAATTGCTTTAGTTTAAACTTGACATAGTTGACATTAGTTATAAAAATTCACAGAAAACGAGTGGTTTTTGAGCATTCGCTTAATTTGTGTGAAACGCAAGACTTTTAAAAACTATGATTAGCGCCAAGCTACAATAAATATGGTTGTTATTATCATCGTCATGTTTGGAAATCATGTTTGGAAATCAAGTCGCCAGGCTTCGATTAATCATTGAATCAAGATAAAGCAGATCTGTCTCTTTGTGTATTAATGTTAACACTAGACAATACAACGCAATACCAGCTACCGAACTTTTTTTTTGTTTAATCAACTCCTACCGTGCGGGACCGAAATCCGTACAGCACCGAAATCCGTCCATCTCATGAGATATCAATAAATTAAAAAGGGTTAAAGGTAATTAATGTAGGAATAATTAATCCTATCCTGTTTAGATACTTGACAGTAAGCTTTTAGGGCATAGAATTTGAAACAAAGCTTTGAAATTAAAACAACAAAAATCAAAAATAAATCTCCACCCACCAAACACGGAGTTTTTGCCGCCATTTTGTTTTCGGGTAGAGCATAATTGCACTAAAAGTAATTGTGTTTTGATTGCTAATGGCAAATCATTACCTAAGATAAACGGAATACAAATCGAAGGGATCGCTTCTCAAGGTGCGTATCGAACTATTTACAGTGGTAGTTCAGTCAATCAGACTGTTTCAATTTAAATATTTAGTCTAGAAATAGCTGTACGGATTTTGATCCTTTGATTCGATATCCGTCCACGGTGGACGGATTTCGAGTCAGGAGTAGTTGATTTAATTCATTATTTTATCATGTTTTTCGTAGTTTTTAATGAGTAAATGTGAAACATTTCAAAAGTAGAAGCCTTCATGCGCCTGTGTCAATGACAAACGTTTTATTTACATTCGATTCCTATTTTCTAATGACTTTTTCATATACTAAGGTGCTTAAGTGTACGGATTTCGATGCCCCACGGTAGTCTGTTATTCAACTTACTCGATTTCATGTTTTGTTTTGATGTTTTCAGCTCGTTTCATTACTTATATTTATACTCGCTAACTTTCATCTACTCAGTGACTGAGTAAAATTGTATTGCCCTCCCTTTCAAGAGTGAGACTACTCTCAACTATAAGTAGTCTTGCTTTTAACGGAAATTGAGTAAAATTTCCGTGGGATAAAAAGAGATGGCAATTCAATTTTACTCAGTCACTGAGTAGATGAAAGCAAGAGTGTAAAAAAATCTTAACAGCACAGTTTCACAAAACTCACCCTCTTTAAACCACTCGCTTATCCCATTTTCCTCCCTTGCAACGTCCATGTTGCATCAACCCATCTCGTCACCGGGCGAGCAAAAAAAAGCTCTTCAATTTCCGTAGGCACACTCGCATCGCACACCCCGTTGTTGTTGTAGTCGTCGTCGTCAGCATTATCATCATCGCCCCGCTGCTGCGCTGTGCTGCCTCTGCCGGACCGGGCCAAAGCTAAGCTCGGGCAGTGTGGTGGTGGTGCGCCTGGTGGGCACCAGCTTAGTAGTAAAGCTAGTGATCGATCGTCGTCGTCGTCGCCGTTGCCGCTGCTGCCGGAATACTTCCTCTTTCACTCTCACTCTCACTCTTTCACTGGCTGCAGCAACGTTTTTCCACCAAACCAGTCAGCCGGTCGGTCGTCGTGTCAGCAGTTCGCTTGCTTGCTTTGGCTGTAGCGTGGTGCGCATTTCTTCTACCACCTCCCATATCCGCACTTCCCGGCAGAGCTTCGAGCTGCGCGGAACTTCGCGTAACTTTTCGGCGATCGACTACGGACGGGTCGAGGGGGGTTGATCGTCGTGTTTGCTTTTGCCTCTTTCTTCGTGAGGTGCGAGCGAGGCTCGCGAGCGGTGAATGTGTGTTGGTTGGTGTTGTGTGCCGTTTTCCATTTCACTTCTTGTGTTTAACTTTTTTTTGGCAAGGCGGTGGGGGACCCGCACACGGCAGCGGTCTCCGGAGACCCTTGAGACAGTACTGTCCGATGAGTCGGGATTCGTCGATCGCTGTAGACGCGCGTGCGTGAAGTGCTTTCTCTTTTTTTCGTCAGTGGAACGCGAGGTGGAACGATTTTTGGAGACGAGAAGAAAGCTCTGCAAGAGGCGAGAATCGTTCTTGATCGATGGGATTTTTCTGTTCCGAGAAGCGGCGATCGTGTTTGTTTTGATTTTGAGCCGCCTGAGAAGCGAGCAGCAATCCTGGCGGCGAGGTGAATTGGATTAGTGAGAGGGTGGTGGAGCCTCCGATTGAGAAACAGAAGAAGAAAGCGGGGAGAATATTCTGAGGTGAAAACAAGAACCAGGACCGCGAAGAACAGCTGATAACCGTAGAGGTTGAGGCGGCTGGAGTGACAAGTGTGCCCATGTGAGTGTTTGTGTCTGTGAGTTGGGGATAATTAGAATTCTAGCCGCAGGTTTCGTGCTAGGAGCTCCAGTAGGAATAAGCACCTCCATAACTGCAATTCCCTGTGCAGTTTTTGTTTTGCGACGCTGTCACTGACGAGGAACTGTGTGTATTTGTGAGAAGATAGCGGATTGCTGATAGAGCGCGGCACATGCAGCGACCGTGTGATACCCCCAGAGTTAGAAGCTGCCAGAGATGCAATTTGATTAATGAATATAAACAGATCTTCTGAATAGGGCGTGCGAGCGCAGGTGGAAGAGCAAAGTGTCGGTGTGGAACGCTCCCCTAAGGGGCCCTTTTGAAACTCCCCTTTGGCCCAGCAGTAACAGAGTGGTGCCCGTATGCTAGAGTGAAACGGCTTTGCCAGAGATCGTGCTCGGTGTATCAACGTTGAACGAGTGTTGTGGAAGCTTCGCCGCTACTAGAATAGAAGCTAATTTGAATTGAAAAATGAAACGCATGGAATAGCACGTACAAGGTCACTGGCGGATTTGCATCAACAGATGAAAAAGAGTGTTTAGCTGCAAACAAGAGTTCTGTGGCGCGTGCGGAACTCGCGCGGGTTGATAACTGTTAATTGAGGTGCGCGTAGACACAGCGTGTGAACCAATCCAGATCTGTGCGGAACAACAATAGAACGAAGTGCGTGCTGGCACGACGCCAGCCCTTGCGACAATAAGCCAAATGTTTTTCGAATTTGACAAGTGTTTACCGTTTTCCTGACAGTGAAAGAATCGCGACCGTGGTCGCTCTCGTTCAGTTCCCTTCCCAAACACAAATGTCCGGAAGAAAAGTGCATCCAGGAACCAAGTGAATCCGTGATCAATCATCAAATGTCCACTAGTGGCTCGCGACAGCAGCTGAATCCGGTCTGTGCATTTATAGTGAGGATATGCGGTATTTTGAATGATTTTGTGTGTGAGATGGTTCGAAACGAAACTGCGCAGAAATGAATACAGAATCCTTCGGTTTTGGGAGATATACGTTCATGCATTTCGAAGAAAGCTTCTCGCAAGTAAAACCGAGGTGCATGAAGGAAGTTGGTGAAAAATGATCGGTGTTCAGGTGGCATACTTGAAGGAGCTTCCCTTACATTTGCCTTATATTTAATAGTCATGATGGAAGTTTTGTGTGAAACAGATTTTAAAAGTGTTTTGCCTCGAAAATCTCCTTTCATCGTACAATCATTTTAACTTAATCCCTACGATGTTTTCCCTAATCACGCGATTTCCTTTCATATTTGTGTTGGTTTCGGCAACAACTTGAAATAGTTAACCACCAAAATCATCCAAATTTTCTTCATTCGTTCCGTGCCAAATTTCGTTTTGAAACTTACGAAAAAAGAAATATCATATCGCATACCCTCAGCTATTAGTTGAACCAAAAATCCAATTATTTTAGCGACGCTGGACGCTCAAGTGAACCCAAGTGAAAGCACTGTGCGGAAACAATCATCTCGCCCAAAAAAGAGTGATCGTGGTCGCGATCGGGCCCGCGCCAACAACTCAAAAAGCAAACATTGAAGAAAAGAATAACACTCGATCAGAGCGCCGCGATCAGAACCGGAACCTGAACGAGGACGACGGTGGTGTTGTTTAATTGGTTGCCCTCCTGCTGTTGAGCCTGATCCTGATGAATATGGAATTTCAACCGCTGCCACCGGTTTCGTCGATGAACATCGGTGGCGGCCCACCGACACCTGCTCCGTCTCCGCACATCCAAATTATCCCCAACGGGTCCAGCAACGGAGCCGGCGGCGGAGGAGGAGGTGGAGGGGGATCGAATTCGGTTGCCAATCAGCTGCTGAACTCGATGCCGCCGCCGATCCTGCCGGTCGGTATGCCGCTGCAGCAGGTGGTTCACAATCTGCAGCATCTGACGAACGTTAATGGACTGGCCCAGCAACATCAGCAGCAGCAGCAACAGCAGCACCAGCAACATCACCAGCAAGCACAACAACAGGCACATCAGGCACTGCTAGGATCGAACAACCCAAATGGACTGAACGGCGCCGGTATCCACCAGGGCCAGAGTCTGCCACCGACGTCACAGCTCCTGCAGGCGATTCATCACAATACGAGCAACAATAATAACAACAACAACAATGTGATCAACAATAACAACAACAACTCGATCACGCAGTACCAGGTGCAGCAACTCTGGAGACATCACGCCTATTTAAACGGTAATGTGTTGATTTATGACGTTCTTGTTTTGTATATGGGTCAGTGGGTAATTTGAGCAGTTTGCGCGGTTTTCGGTACGAGTAATCAATTCATTTCATTCATTTCATTTATTTAGTTAACATCTAAACAGATAACACTGAATCAACAATTTGACGCCACAATGCACGGTTCGAGGCCGCATCTCTCCATCCTCGGATACGCCCCACGCTCGCCAAGTCGTTCTGCACCTGGTCTGCCCATCTCGCTCGCTGCGCTCCACGCCGTCTCGTACCTGCCGGATCGGAAGCGAACACCATCTTTGCAGGGTTGCTGTCCGGCATTCTTGCAACATGTCCTGCCCATCGTACCCTTCCGGCTTTAGCCACCTTCTGGATACTGGGTTCGCCGTAGAGTTGGGCGAGCTCATGGTTCATTCTTCGCCGCCACACACCGTCTTCTTGCACACCGCCAAAGATGGTCCTAAGCACCCGTCTCTCGAATACTCCGAGTGCTTGCAAGTCCTCCTCGAGCATTGTCCATGTTTCATGTCCGTAGAGGACTACCGGTCTTATTAACGTCTTGTACATGATACATTTGGTGCGGTGGCGAATCTTTCGACCGCAGTTTCTTCTGGAGCCCGTAGTAGGCCCGACTTCCACAGATGATGCGCCTTCGTATTTCACGACTAACGTTGTTGTCAGCCGTTAGCAAGGATCCGAGGTAGACGAATTCCTCGACCACCTCGAAGGTATCCCCGTCTATCGTAACACTGCTTCCCAGGCGGGCCCTGTCGCGCTCGGTTCCGCCCACAAGCATGTACTTTGTCTTTGACGCATTCACCACCAGTCCAACTTTTTTGTTGCTTCACGTTTCAGGCGGGTGTACAGTTCTGCCACCTTTGCAAATGTTCGGCCGACAATGTCCATGTCATCCGCGAAGCAAATAAATTGACTGGATCTGTTGAAAATCGTACACCGGCTGTTACACCCGGCTCTCCGCATGACACCTTCTAGCGCAATGTTGAACAACAGGCACGAAAGTCCATCACCTTGTCTTAGTCCCCGGCGCGATTCGAACGAACTGGAGTGTTCGCCCGAAATCTTCACACAGTTTTGCACACCATCCACCGTTGCTTTGATCAGTCTGGTAAGCTTCCCAGGGAAGCTGTTCTCGTCCATAATTTTCCATAGCTCTACGCGGTCTATACTGTCGTATGCCGCCTTGAAATCAACGAACAGATGGTGCGTTGGGACCTGGTATTCACGGCATTTTTGAAGGATTTGCCGTACAGTAAAGATCTGGTCCGTTGTCGAGCGGCCGTCAACGAAGCCGGCTTGATAACTTCCCACGAACTCCCACTGTAGATGGGGCATATAACCCCTTCCTTCCACTCCTCCGGTAGCTGTTCGGTTTCCCAGATTCTGACTATCAGTTTGTGCAGGCAAGTGGCCAGCTTTTCCGGGCCCATCTTGATGAGCTCAGCTCCGATACCATCCTTACCAGCTGATTTATTGGTCTTTAGCTGTTGAATGGCATCCTTAACTTCCCTCAAGGGGGGCTGGTTGGCTTCCATCGTCCGCTGAACTGACGTAGTCATCTCCTCCGGCGCCTTGACTTTCACGGCCTGTACTCTCAGCGCCATTCAAATGTTATTCGTAGTGCTGCTTCCACCTTTCGATCACCACGTTCGTCCGTCAAGATGCTCCCATCCTTATCCCCGCACATTTCGCCCCCCGGCACCAAGCCCTTGCGCGATGCGTTCAGCTTCTCATAGAACTCCCGCGCTTCTTGAGCACGGCACAGCTGTTCCATCTCCTCGCACTCCGCTTCTTCCAGGCGGCGTTTCTTCTCCTGAAAAGGCGGGTCTGCTGTATCCGCTTCCGTCTATAACGTTCCACGTTCTGCCGAGTACCTTGCTGCAGCGCAACCGCCCGCGCTGCGTCCTTCTCCTCCAGAATCTGTCTGCACTCTTCGTCGAACCAATCGTTCCGTCGACTTCGACCCATATACCCGACGTTGTTCTCCGCTGCGTCGTTAATGGCTGCTTTAACTGTACTCCAGCAGTCCTCAAGAGGGGCCCCATCGAGCTCACCCTCTTCCGGCAACGCTGCCTCGAGATGCTGCGCGTATGCAGTGGCGACATCAGGTTGCTTCAGTCGCTCTAGGTCGTACCGCGGCGGTCGTCGGTACCGAACATTGTTGATGACGGATAGTTTTGGGCGCAGTTTAACCATCACCAGATAGTGGTCAGAGTCGATGTTAGCGCCACGATATGTCCTGACGTCGATAATGTCGGAGAAGTGCCGTCCATCAATCAGAACGTGGTCGATTTGTGATTCTGTCTGCAGTGGTGATCTCCAGGTGTACCGATACGGGAGGCTGTGTTGGAAGTAGGTGCTACGAATGGCCATATTCTTGGAGGCGGCGAAATCAATTAGTCGTAGGCCGTTTTCGTTCGTCAGCCGGTGAGCGCTGAACTTTCCAATAGTCGGTCTAAACTCCTCCTCTTGGCCAACCTGAGCGTTCAAATCTCCTATGATGATTTTGACGTCGTGTCTTGGGCAGCTGTCGTACTCACGTTCCAGCTGCGCGTAGAATGCGTCCTTATCATCATCAGTGCTTCCGGAGTGTGGGCTATGGACGTTGATTATGCTGAAGTTGAAGAACCGGCCTTTGATCCTCAACCTGCACATTCTTTCATTGATCGGCCACCACCCGATCACGCGCCTTTGCATATCGCCCATCACTATGAAAGCTGTTCCCAGCTCGTGTGTGTTGCCGCAGCTCTGGTAGATGGTATGATTACCTCTAAACGTTCGCACCATTGATCCCTTCCAACAAACCTCCTGCAGCGCTACGATGCCGAATCCACGGTCGCTTGAGCACATCGGCGAGTATGCGTGTGCTCCCGATGAAGTTGAGAGATTTGCAGTTCCACGAACCGAGTTTCCAATCGCTAGTCCCTTTTCGTCGCAGTGGTCTTCGCCGATGGTTCCGGTCCGTACTCTCTTGTTGATTGTTCGTTGCTTATGATTTTTTAAAGGCTGGCTTGCAGGGCCTGACACCAAACCCCCTAAATTTCCGGAGGACCATTCCTCCTTATTTCCGGTGGACCATGGTGCACAGTTTCACTTAGAGTCCCTCACTGGCACTCGGACGATGATCAGCCGCCCCTAACATGGAGAACAGACGCTGTTGTGAGCCGATCCTGACATGGAGAACAGACGCTCAATAAGATTTGCACCTCCGGGAGGAGCAAACCCCCCTTCCCTGTCAGCATACGACCATAGTTCCCACCGGGGTTGGTTACCCGATCTTCCCTAAGGTTGCTCGTATCCCGGCCAGCACCGCGGGGAGGTAGGGATAGGAGTTGCTGGGTAAGAGGCTAAGGACCGCGAGATGGGGTCTATTTTATTCCTTCAGGTACGCGAAGTACCAATGGTACGCTTTACCCAGCATTTGCCGTGAGTTATCAATTATCAATTGCTTTGTTAGGCTGCGAACCTGTGTCTACGTGATGAATTATGTTGCACATCAGAACAATGTGTTTTTATTACTTGCTACTATGTTCTACTAAAAGGTAAGAAATTGGTTGACAATTTCGCCCACATTTATTAATGTTCTCAGTCAAAAGAACTGAACTTTCATCTTCCAAAACGCACCATCATCTACGCATATGACAAACGTTCACTTAGGTAATATGTCGCACCGTCACAGAAACTTCAGATTCGTTTTTCGTATTTGATAACTGATAGATAGTCATCAATGGTTGATTTGATTATAAATGGTTACAGTTTATTGCCTTTTCCATTCAAATTCGCACTTGGATGTGAAATTAAGCATTCTAGCCAGTGAGATCATAAGCTTATTTCGAGATCCAGAAAAAGATCACCCAAAAATTATCACATCTGAAAACAATAAACGATTTGACTCACCCCGGGGATGGCCTTGGAAAAGGTACGAAAGTATTAGGCGGAGTATTTTACGCACGGTTCCCCATTCTTAGTTCGCTTGTAGGGCCATTATTAGTTTTGTGGTTTCAGTTATTGGGCATCAGAACAAAATGAGAGATGCGTCTACTCCATAAAGGTTCTGCGTTTCAACAGAAACTTAGCCAGCATTTTTTACGAATGTACGAATGTTTGTAATAGACAACTGTCTTTGATTATTATTCGGACTAATTCTACAAGTATAGTGATGTGTGCTCCCTTTTGACTTCACGCCAGAATGGACAAAATCGGCTCTCCTCACGTGACGCTAATTCTTTAAATAAGCCCAAGTTCAGTGTTAAGAAATGTGACAACTAATCATGATATCGCTCCTGCCAATTTGCTAATAATTGTTATCATAAGTTATAACTCCTTATTATTATAATCCTTTTAAAGGATATTATGACTTTGTCTATTGGGTCATTGCTCTAAATATAAAGTATGGGACATGAGAGCAACATTAGGAAAATGTCACGGAATGTCATGAAATTAACGTCAATCGACACTCATAAGACACCTGTCAGATGACCTGTCAGATAAAGTCATAAGATTATTTAAGCGTCACATAAAATGCAGAATAAATTAGAAAAAAAACTCTTTCTTCTATTTGGCATTCGAAAGATGGAAAACATTGGAATTAATCAAGTTGACAAGGCTCCAACGTTTTTCCTTCATGTAAATACAAACGTCGCCCATTTTATGTATCGTAAACAGCAATCGTTCTTTGAAGATAAAATTATTATGGCTATGAATTGGTCATTCTTTATATCATCTTGAGGATATGTTAATTTAATAATAAATAATAAAAAAATAAAAAAAAAATTAACGAACCATTACTTCTAATGTCACTGAAAATGGCCCGACGTTTGTTTATTTACTTACAAAAAATGGTCGGATTATGGAAAACTTGATAAGTTGACAAGTAGCTAAAAGGATTATTAGATGCTAGTGAACAAGGTCTATCAATACGAGGTTATAAACTACAGAGAAAAAATGTCGCTATCTTTGCTCACTGAAACATCTGGGATAGACTAGGAGCAATATTTCTTTGCAAAGTCCATATGATTTGACAGTTCTGTACCCAACATTTATCGTATAACAAAGGTATGCGAAGCGACTATCTTTCTCTTTTTTTTACATTTTTTTTTGTAAGGAACATGAACGCTATTCAGGCAGGTAGTCACCAAAATTGTCATCTCTGTGGTACTCAAACGAAGTCTGCTAAAATTACTAAACATTTAAAATTTTGCTGATTTATCCTATAATTTGTTTCCAAATGTTTTTATTTCACCAAAGTTGTTCAGTTTGCTTAGCTTTGACTGACGACACTTAGCTGTGGTTTTACTCCATAACGAATCAACTGGGATTGTTCAAACATTCTCTCTGGGCATGTTTCAGTGACTCAAATGTAGAATGAGTTGGAAAGATGTAAGAATTATTGGTAGATGGTATTTGCTATTTGTAGACCGTGCTTATATGTATGTCTCCACAAAAACCACAGAAAGGAATATTAGTTGGTAGCCATCGTGTGATCTGGATTTCCTCTTTTTCATTATTTACTTCTCTGACGCACGAAGCAGAAACATGATCAATCGCACTCTTTACATTAGTTTTTTAAATTTTTTATTTGTATTATTAATTGATTTTTTTTATTCTGTCCCAATTAGTACACTTTTTCAGTTCTTCGCAGTTGGTCAAGCTCTCATGTTGTGGTATTTATTCGAGTAACTGAATTTTTTAGTTTCTAAATTTGTTACATTCAAAAAAGAGAAAATGTCTTCTTTTTTTTCCTATTTTTTTAGTGTATGTTAGTTTTGATCATTTATTAAAATAAATTTTGTCAAAATGGCAAAAATCATTTGATATTTATTAGTGCCACATAACCACTTTCCACGCGAAGAATAAATAGAATCTTCTATCAATTAAAACTTATTGGTGATTCCTAAAATGCAGTTATTTTATTTAGGTGTGGATTCATATTAGTTTTATTTGAGTTCTCAGTGTAGGCATTCAATATGATTCATTTTCCTTTTATAAATTCACCTAAATATTCCGGCTTGTCTAATCAATCCAAATGCTCCAGATTGCATTATCAACTGAATTTTTCAGACTTGGCCTAATTTGTAACATTTGCTCAATCTCATTTTTTCATGATATCTAGTTGCACAGTAGCAGAGCTACGAATAAATGTAGGACAAAGCCTAAACTGTTTTTGAATCTTACTGAAAATCATACACAATGATCGCAATTAATAGATGAGCTTTATTCCTTGTGGTGGGTGTGGGCAGATGACATTCATTCTTTGATAAGGTACTTGAAATACCATGCGCCTCCATATTGATCAAATCTTTCTATCCTTCGAGTAATGAAAAACATGTTTACCGCCATTGGGAAAGGGGGTAAAACGCCTCCTCAAAATTCTAAAGAGAGGAGAATTTTCAACTAAATTAATCTTATGTGACCTTTTCGAATCATTTCACCTAATGAAATTGTGTAAAAAAAATCGAACATTTTTATGTCACCCCCACATATAAAAAAACATTTTCCATTATGTTTAATAAGTCCAGAGAACTTAAAGTATAGTTATTATGCTTCAAGACAAAACCTGCAATTTAATCGGTTTTAATTTTATATAAAGCAGGATATTTGCAATGAACTTAGCATTCGTCGTTTTCGAGTATGAAATTCTGTTAAATTACTCAATATGGCAACCTTCGAAGTGCTCTTGAAAACCAAAATGACATTCAATTATCATAAAATTCAGAAGTAAGCTAACTCAATCATATATAAGAAAAATGACGAAAATAAGATCATGATTTTTTTTTCGTTTTTTTCCGATCCTCAGCCATTGTGCGTTGATTATTTTTTTCAAACGTAAATTTCGTAGGTTTGTTGAATTCTTCTTGATTTTTTCCTAATTGATCGATTTTTTTTCCGTTTTTTCAGAATGATCCATTCATTTCTGTTCACCCGATTAGCGCAATTATGCTTCAGGCTAATCGCGTTAGAATTCAATTCGAAAACTTTCAAGGGTACAGGTTTTCAAAATCAAGCGACAGGTCTTTGCAGAAGTCACGTTGCAGAAGTTATAAAAAATATTCAGATAAGATCATCGCCTACTAATTGCTGTTTGTAACGTCAAAGCCACGATAAGAGAGCTGCATAGGACTGTCATTAGGGCAGCCTTCTTTGAGCCCTGTCATGAGTATTCTTAACCCTGAACAACCCAAATTTTCGTTTCCGGTCAAAATAACTATTTTGCTTTCTAAAATCGATCTGAACACGTTGTGGGCAATAAAAGTTTTAATTCATGATTTTACCAATTTCACATTTTGATTTTTTTGAATTTTGTTTTAAAAAAATTTCATCCAATGGAATGATGTCTTGAATCTATTCATCTTTTATATTTTTTCACATATTTAGAGCTCAAAAATTCTCATTCAAAAAATTCTCATTCTTTCAATTTTTTAATTTTCAGAGATATTTTTTTTATTTTCCATGTAATAAATAACCGTTTCCATTTTTTTGCTAAAGTTTTTCTGTAACAGATTTAATTGATCACAAATCCTATCGGACTTCCTCAACGCCATAACTGTGGATATCCTACAAGCATGAATTGGTAAGAAATACATTCTGTTTTCCTTTTGCGAACAAAATATCACAAGTCAGTCAAAAAGCCGCTTGGTGCGTTTTGGCTTAACCCCGACCGAATAGGATACATATTTTAGAGTGTTCCATTCACAAAAAAAGCCTTCTGTTAAATAAGGTTAGTTGTGGAAAAACTACAAATGTTTCCCTATTCAAAAGTAAAAGCAAAAACACGGAGAAAGAAAATTCGCAATTTTCAATAGTTTTTTTTATAAATATTTAGAATTTTGACAATTTATTTTAATCCGCATTGAAACATGCATTGGGGTTTATATTATTAATCACCATCATTTTTTTTCGAAATCTAAACAATTGAAAATTACAAAAATTAATTAAGTACCCCGTCTAAAAGCGGTCTTGGGCAGTAGATTGTTAAGGTGAATCGCGGCTGAATCCTTTTTTAAAACTACATAGCCGTTTCAGGGGTACATTACTCCAAAAAAAACGACAGAGAACAGCGCAAGAATGTTTTTCACTATTGCTCACTTGCAGCACACGAAACATAACATGTTTTTCAGTGCTTATCGCCTATACAGTACCTCGCGTGTGTTAATCGCCTATAATCACAGTACCTCACATTTCTGGGGGCACAAATCTTAACAAGTAGGAGATCAACAAACCTGGAAGTCATATTTTTATGGATGCAGTGACGCTGTAAAGATGAGCTTGTTGAGATTTGTGCCTCCGAAAGCGTCTAGTAAATTGGATTGTAACGGATTTCACTTTAAATGAATATGTAGTCAATAAAAAAGAAGAGACAAGAAAATGAAAAAAAGAAACAACGACTATGATAGTAATATTTTTAATTAGGCTTAAAAGAATATTCAAACCAGTATTGTAAAAATTTCCTTGGCATTCATTTATATAATTTTCCGAGAACTTTTTCCCGTAGTTAGGTATCAATTCGTGAGGTATGACAAACTGGTAGCGCTTAAATGTGTCTTCATCTTTGTCAAACAGGACAAACTGTAAACTGTAATCTGCGACGTGGCAAATTGTCATTACAAATTGTAAGCTCAATTTCCAGAACAATTATCATATTTTTACATGAATTTTAGAGAAAAAAAATGTATGTTAAGTAAATTATAAATTCAAAATGGTTTGTTCAGTATACCAAATATGGAAGATAATATTCATAATCTTTGTACTATGCAAACTACATCCGGAATCGGATAGAAAACGTCTTGGTAAGAGTAGTCACCATGCTACTACCCAAGCCGTTCCTGGGTGGACGTTAGGCAAAATAACAGCGATTTCAACAATGCTGTTCTCACAACTGGCCCTCTACTAAAATTTCAATTTTTCTGTTCGCTTGATACTCGTCGTTCGCTTGCGACAACTATTCATACTGTTCTTCATTGTTGCGCTCCCTCTTTACTTTGAGCTCTAGATGTTGTACTCACCGATAAATGCCAATAAATCAATAATGATTAAATTAGTCAAATGACATTTAGATGACGTCTGATTCAAACTTACCTTTTTGTTTCGCTGAACTGGTGAAAAGTGAACGTTGGGAGCTAAAACTACCAGTGTGAGTAGTGTCTTACGGGTGGGTGGTGGGTGCCTACCATTGTCTTACGCTCCATATAAAAAATAAGTTGTATGTAAAAAATCTCACAGGGAGAGGGAGGAGTTTAAAAATCATAAAAAATGCTTACGTAATTAGTGAAACCTTAGACTCCTTTGAATCTCTTATCAAACAAACATGGTTCTACATTTTTCGCAAATTAGTCTGGATTGAACAGATTTTGAATACAGTTATTTTAACACATTAAACTATTCAATCGTGTTACATTCTTTAAATTCATTTGAAAGTAACGCACAACTCAAATGTAAAGATGCGTCTAATAACGTTGTCAGGGGAATCGCCGAGATCCAAGGTTCAGATGGAACGTTTGAATAAAATTAGCCGAGGATGCTGAAAGACCACGCAACGGCTTTGAACATTACTCATTACCCCCGAATTGGTGAAAGGCTCTTAGGATGTGTTATTTAAAGATGATAATGGAATTAAAATGAAGTAAATTCGCTACCAGTATGAAAAAATCATGGAAGAAGACAAGATTTTTAGAGTAGTTAGTGCCTTTTGTTCCATCGAAACCACGATATGAGAGTTAGGAGCACCATAACGTAATACTGTTTGACAGTACAACCTGTCCACAGACGGTCTGACTTTACTCCGGCTAAACCAAATTTCCTGGGGGCGGAGTCAAAGTTGTACAACATGTTGGAGCGTGTATGTGGCACCTTACATAGGGATAGGACTGTCAAAAGGACAGCCATTTGTTATCCTTGTCATGATTGTCCTTAAGTACAATTAGGGCAGAGTCTAAAAGTAGCTACTGCAATGCATGGTCAACTATCACCTCGCATTTGACATCTTATTTAGATTTTTAGAAAAATATTCATCAGATTACTGATATTCAGATATCATTTCTTATCCATTTTATATAATATTTTCTGTTTTTAAATTTGACTTATGGCTGTCGACTCTTACGAGAGTGCGTGATCTTTCATGTTTCGGACAGCAGAATGGTCGGACGAAATATTGTGTTCTGCATTGCGCGGCCGGTAATAAAATTAATCAGTTCAGTGCGTGATCTCTCATGTTTCGGACAGCAGAACGATCGCGTGGTCGGACGAAATATTGTGTTCTGCATTGCGCGGCCGGTAATAAAATTAATCAGTTCAGTGCGTGGTCTTTTTTGTTTCGAGGCGGGCTTGGTAGTCATATGGCTACTGCTTCTGCCTCATACGCAGGAGGTCGTGAATTCAATCCCAGGTCCGTTCCATTCTCCTACTTTGTATCTTTCTCTTTATTTCTCATGTTCTAGCAATCGCTAGAACTGGAAATGGACTTCCATACCGTTTCCATTACTATTCCTATACCTTCAATTTGAGTATTCTAACAGTAATCTGCTAGAATTGGAAATGAACTTATAGAGCTCGTTTCCTACATCCAATTAGAAATTCCATCAGTTACCTTCTCCTATCTATCACATTGGCAGCTCGTTAACCAAGACGGACCTCTGCCGCTCAATCTAACCCAGAAATTCCAACAAATTCCGCATGAACTCGTGGCAAGTGCAGAGGTATATTCGGCTTGCAGTGGGCGAGTGATTGCATCATCATTTCCTCCCCTTCCCTACATTGACTTGCATTCTGACGTGGCAGGCGCCAGTATGACCTAACAAATGAGATCACCAGTACTTGTACATTGAAGATGTGTGCTAGTCCCAAGCAAACATCTGTTGGTTCCCTGTGCAAGAACAGCTGATCTGGTCATAATGGAGTAGCAACTACGAGCAGTCAATCAAGCTCAAGCTCAAGCTCAAGCTTGACTTATGGCTGTCGACTCTTACGTGTTTTTATTTACCATAAATCGGTTATTTGTGCAAAAACAGTTGATCTGACTATAATAGGGACTATTTAAACCATACCTGGACTTGAGCTAGAAATTTTAATTACACAAATATGATCAACATTTTAGTCATTATTTTAAGTAAACAATAAAATAAAATAAAATTCAAAGAAAAACTAAAGAAAAAACTATTATATCTTATTTGACTTATACTGGGCTAATGTTATCATTTGAAGAAGGAAATATTATTTCTCTTCCCCTAATACCAAGCGATGCGTTCATTTGAAGAAGGAATTATCTTCTCACTTCGCCTTATACCAACCATATGCGTTCATTCAAGGAAAGCATTGCCTTCTTTCATCGCTCTGTGCCGCAATCAAAAAGTAATGGTATGCATCTGCACGTATCTGTCCGGTTTATTGCAAAGGAAAAATTTATGTTATTCGTTACGTGCTTGTTTGAAATTAGGGGAAAACGCCTTTTGATTCCTTGATATGAAATATCTTTCCTTAAATGTAGAATGATCACTTTTATAAGAAATTTATACAAACTGACAGTTCAAAATTATGCGAAATGTTCGTTTTGTTACACGACTCTTATTTTTGGTGCAGCTCATAAATCAACATTTTGTCAAAAGTCAATTATGCCAAATCATCTTTATGTCTAACGACGCAAACTTCTTTCTATAACATTCGCTACATTCGTTCAAAGAACTGTTGCATTAAACATTTAAAATATCGAGAATGTCTTCTATAACAGATAGTTTACGCGAGATATATCTTGAATGCCATTGGAAAAATCTGACAAATATGAAAATAGAAACAAAGAACTTTTAAATAAAACCACACAGTAAAATTTATATTTTTTTCTTATGTCTTCCTTTCTACCGATTCGTAGAACTAAATGTGCCCTTTCGAAAAATTTGATCTGGTAAGTATTATTGGGAAAATTTAATCACCAGAGACGAGCGTGGCCAGTATGGGCTGCCGTAATGAGGAATTACTCTGTGAACATTAGAGGAATTATGTTTATAACGGGTTCCAAAGCTAAAACTGCAGAGCGAATAAAAATTGTTCTTATGCAAATATAAACCATGCTTCTATTAACTGGATGTTTCGGGGTAGTAAAATACCGCGCAAGAGTACAGATCAAACCTGAGTTAATGAAGAAGTGAGAAGTATGCAGATCCTGGACGACGAACGGGTGATAACCCAAGCAGCACAAGTCAAGTGAAATTGGTTACAGCAACCTAATTGTGACTGAATCTGGTCACATATGAGTTACTGTAATCTATGTGTAACATATGTGCTGCTCGGGAAGCCCTCCCTATTCCGGTATTCTCGAAGCATTGTCTTTATATTAGGAAAAAAAAATTCAGTTTATCCGTCTTTGTCTTGTCCCTGACGGTTAATAATCCGTTACCAATGGAAAACCAGCGTATAGGTATTACCGTTTCCAAAGCCACTGAGATGTCCCTGAAAAAAAAACACGAGAGGCACTTCAGTTGTAGCATCAAACCATACCATCAAAAAGCAAATTGTGAGTTCAAACTAGGCAATGTCAACTGATTCTAGGGCGTTTGGAGTGCCCCAGCAAATAATTATAGTCAAAGGTGACAATTAAGTTTTAGCTCCCGTAACACGGTAGATCACTTTGACGTAGTGTGTTGCGGTGTAATATCTACCAAACAGAGCCCTAGCCTAATCCATTTTTCTAGCCAGGGCAATAAGTTGTGGTAATTAAGGATTCATCGTATTTAGTCCTCGCTACCAACAGCAGTCTCAGAAATAAAACATAATTAATGTTACCTTGCAGACAGTTGAAAGACTCGAATTCCTCTTGTTTGAGGCTAAACTGTATGCAGCGGAAACAAATTTTCAAGCAATTAGTTAAAAAACCTCGGTACCCGGTCCTAGGCTGAACTGACTGCTGGAAAAATCGATTTAGGGGTTCAAATACGTACTAACTCTTTTTGAACTGGTGAACAATGGTAGTGAGAGGAACACACGGAAGTTCTTATTACTGAACAAATTGTCTTGCTTGAAATGGTCTTGTAGACAGAGCTAAATCCCGGGTTTTCATTGATTCACTGGTGATATTCTAGAAGCAAGACAAGGATGTGGCTAGGGCTCCGATACATGGCCAAAAACAGTATCACTGTTCTGTTTTCCCAAGAAAGGATTGATTTTCTAATGATAAGGGGCGCGCCTTCAATGGGATTGCTCTCTATGAAGTGTCTAAATAGCGGGACCTTGTCATGGTTGTCTTGAGAAAACAAAACAACAACTGTATCGAAACCAATACTGCATTGCTTCTCAATAGCACTGGAGTAATTCGACATGCACTTAAACACTAAATTTTAGCAACCAAATCATCTGTGTCAGAAGCAGTTTCTTTATGGATTTTAGCGATCGATTATTACGAAAAATCTATGACATTTTAGAAAAGACCATTCATCGCACATAATTTAGATGAGAGTGAGGGGAACCTAGATGTTAACAATGTGTCATATCTTCCTCATGAAATGAGAAATTCAAGTGTTGTAATACTGAACCGTTCGTCACTTTTTTGGAACGTGGACGTATTAAAAAAGTTTTTCTCATATCATTTTTGATTACTTTGTAAGTGGTCAATATTTTTATGACCTAGAGTCCGTGCTTGGAAAGGTCAATAGTTTGCATATTTTGCTAAAAGCGATTGTTACGATTTGTTAAAAGCTATGACTTACAACATTCAGTGTAATGTGACCTTAAACGTGGCGTTCTTTATAATGTTCTACGCACTGTAATTAGTAAACCTGTTGAGGAGAAGGTAAAGTTGGCAACCAACAACCACGTGTTTTAAGTGAGTGTTTGTTCTGCCGCTCGGTGTTCAACTACTTCAGCGATAATTTTGCGGACGACGAAAAGGGACAAATATCACACCGTCAAAGGTGATTGGATCGGAAACCTCTTTCCTTCGTCCTGCTTTTTTAGCACCTTAAATAAATAAATTCCACTTAGCCTGCAACATGTGATTGTGGGAGGGTAGATTTTTGACGGTAACTGTGTCTGAAGGGTGTAGAACGAAAATTTGCTAATTTGAGACCGTCACCAAATTAGAATTCAAACGCTAATAGCGTCTCAATCGATTCCCATCAATCGATTCGGAAACTATCCAGCAATTTTCCAAATTCATTCAAGCTATTGATTAACAACGTAAAACTATTGAAAATGTTGACTCTTGCCGCACCCAGTAAGAAGTTTAGAACCAACTAATCTCGTGTATAAACAGACTCGTAATTCGGGCGCGCGCGTCATTTTTGTTCGAGATTTCACGGAAAGCGGATGACGCCATCCGGTAGCGGTCGCATCCGGGAGGTAGCGGTGGCAGTCATGGATGGTGGAGCGGCGAATCATTGGCGGTCAGACTGGCAGCAGTATTCAAGTGAAATTTGTCGGATCAGTGGCCTCTGCAGAAGAAGCAGAATTTGAGACAGATTTGTCTCGCAATATTCAAACTATTTTTGTCAAATTATTGTTATCAAACTTATTTTTTTCCTTTCTGCCCGCTTCGTTGATCGTTGCGCCTGCGAATACTTTTTCCCTGATCATAACAAATATCGATACTCGTACTACTGTATGTAATATTGATAAACTTGTACGCGAAAGCCTTGATATCAATGAGCCGAATACACCCGATTCTTTTTTTACACGGGGGATGCGTTCCGTGTAAAAAAAGTTTTCAGTTCAAAATTTGAAAATCCGTGTAAAAAAAATTTTATGATTGCTCGACAAAACATGCAAAATGGAGCAACTTTGCAAAAATTTGTATGGGATTTTTTTTACACGGCCGTGTAAAAAAAATCCGTGTAAAAACAGAATCGGGTGTATTATTAATATTAGAAAGTTCGCCCCATCAGGAAAATCTTTTGAAGTTTTTGATTATTTATGTTCAAAACCCTTCCACATGATCGAACGGGATTAATGATTATATTCAGAGAGTTCATGAATAGTAATCTGTACGACCACAATCATGTGGGCTTAAAAATCGTGCTGATTATATCAATATTAACAAATTGAGTAGTTATGGTCAGTGCTGTGCACCATCACCATCAACACCTTTTAACATCCTGATATAGACACGCTTATTCTTCTGCATTCCACACTCTCCTCAACCATCGTAGTGGCACAAAGCTGTTTATTGTGACATGCATATTAGACCTCTTCATGTTTTCAAAAAGTATCAAAAATTCAACCGGTCAGCCCAGAATCACAATTCTTATGCTAAAATAAGTCTCCTGTCATGACCTGAAAATTTGTATTTGCAGTTTTAATTATTCTAATTTTAATAAATAATTTAAATCACAATGATGGATAAATCCAATACTAAATCAGAGACTCTCAGGCTTTCTTGCAATATTGATTATTTCTTGAACGAGTAATGATGGAAAATGCATCGGCAATTGATAGGTTTATTGAAAATATTGTTGCTGGTGCAATTGACATGCTCAATGACATTCACTGATTGCAATTCCAAAGAAATTGTTCCATAATCGAAAGGATTTTGATATTAGTTGTAAAATCTGGTCATTTTATATGGCCTATTAACAAAAGAAGGGTGTCCTCCTCAGCAAACAAATCATTGCATCTCGTCATTCGAGCACTTCGTTATATAGACACGTGGTCGCGTATCGAGAAGTTATCAAAGGTGGAAATTTTCCGAAGAAAATTCTCTTTGGTAACTTTTGTTCGTATTCCGGCAATGGCTTAACTTCCTGTTTTTTTTCTTTTTTCCGCCATGATGCCAAACCGTCTGTGACCTTTCCGTAATCCGAAAGCTTTATCCTAGCGCGGATTAATCATCACCCTCATCGTGTCATGGTTGTTTAGATTCGAGCGACCATCCATCCGCCGATCCCCAGATGGCCCACAGAGAGTGGAGACAGTTTCGCACACAAACCGGTTCGTCGCCTCGCTATGCACCGAACTCTTTCTTCGACTCCTGATTTCGGACCATCATGATGGTTGGCGCAGTTCGCTAATGTGTGTTTGTGTGTGCGTAAATTTTCGGACCTGCGCTCTCGTGGTCTGAAGTCCGGTATAAGGCGGTGTTTAGCCAAACCCCTAAACCTCAACCAGGCGCACTTTCTCGCATGGCTCTTCTCCGGGTGTGTAATCTGAGAGCCGTGGTGCGGCGGGGCTTTAAATTTAATATTTATTGGGCGGTTGGTTTTTTGTACCCGAACAGCAACAAAAAGTGTAAGAAATTTCCATAGCTTCATGCGTGTACGCACATGTCCCACCGCGACAGAGACGAGGTCGCAAGGGTGATTCAGCTGTTTGAAGTTTTTAATTTGTTGTGAAATTTAAGAAGTTTGGTTTTTCTCCGCATTTGCTTCACAAGATTGGATTTCAAAATTGGGGTAACCAATGCAACGGAAATTGATGGAATACCGTTTTGACTCAGATCCCGAACTTGACACTCACTTTCACATGGTCATTCTATCTTTATTTGTTTGATTATTTCCATAGGATTTCGAATACGTAATCCTCCGTACGAAAAAACAATGAAAGTTTTAGTTTTAAGGCACTTTAAAGTCAGTGCTATGAGTCATGTTTGGGATTTGGGTCAAATGGTATTTAAAGTTTTACAAAATGTCAATCGTCATCGCTTCGGCATTCGGACTTATTAAACGCGGAACATGTCGGCATTCTTCTCATATGACTTCAATTTTATTTATAAAAGACATGCCATTGAATAATTTGAAACGATAGAACAAGACAATTATCAGGCATAAAATTGTATCAAAAGAGGCTTTCATTAGCACTACTGAGTGTTTCCATTGAAAATTGTCGGTATATGTTGTATGAACTTCATCATATCAAGATCCTAATTCAATTGGTTAACCACTCCTCTACGCTTTGAATGTTCACACTCTCGCAAAGAGTCACAAGTGCCCACGGCTACCTCCAGTCTACAATCTGCGCCGTCATCGGCGACGACGAAACGAAATGGAAAGTTGCCTCGAACCGGACCGGAGTTTGATGGCGCGTGCATTGCTGCCGCCGCCGCCGATTAGATGGCTCACAAATTCCGCATATGGATGGGTTCTGTTTGGTGATTTCGGACGATATTAGGCGTTTGGATTGACGTCACCACCGCCGCCCGGTCCGAAATGCAGAGCGTACTTGCGCGAAAGCGGAAGAACCGCTTTGTTTACATTCTTCCCGGATGGCCGTGGCACCTTTTCAGTGGCTTGGAGAGATTTTTCGCAACTTGGATGAATATTTAGCAGTGCCTAGTCGGTTTAGCAAGCTGGACCCTCGGAGAAAAGGTGCTAATTGTCGAAAGTGGTACATCGAGTGCTTGGTAGGTAAATATTGTGTCGCGCGACAAACTGCGATGGAGATCAACTTTGGATTAGTCTGAATCCAACTTTTTGTGAGAGGCCGCCATTATTGAGATATTAACATAAAGTAAAATGGTTTGAGTTATTTGACGTTTATTCGATAAGTTTCATCGTTCTTTATTTAAATAACTTTGTTATGGATTTCACACTTAATACAAATTTAACAAATTATTTGTACAATTTGTCAAGCAATCACCCTGCTGGAGGTACATTTCCTATTCAAATAAAACGATGAATGGCGATGTGAACCAGTTTTGCATAATCCATCCAATTTCGCATTCAGAGCACATAATTTGCATCGCAGCGCAAGTACACTTACTGCGTTTTAAATGACTGCCGCGATCGTTTGGAGAAAGATCAGCTGTCATTCTTTGCCTTCCTCTTCCATCTCGTTGCGCACTCCCCCGTTGCCAGTATTTCGTACGCAACGCTAATGATAATACTGGATCTGGAAGCTGTCAGAGTTGCCATAACGGACGTGCTCTCATACATGTAGCTCATGAAGTGTAGACGGACCGTGGACGTGTGAAAATGCGTAGTCACACTGAAATAGCCGAACGAACGCGTAGGATGGCCATGGATTATGCGCGGAATGCAAATCTGTAACAGCTGGGGTAGGGCGAACAACGTGGATGGTATGTGGACTTATCTTCTGTCAAACACTAACTATGCGCTGCAGTCCATCTGCATTTTTTGTTGGTCTACGAAAACCACGAGCTACGACCACCGACGCCAAGAAAACGACTCTGTATGGATCGTATCCAGTGAGATCAGTGAGAAAGCGTGCTACGATTTTTTTTTTCATCTTAGAAAATGTCAACCACACTAAAATGAGAGGTGGATACGTTCATCACTCTTTCATCATCATTTTCATACTCAGCAAATTCTGCCACAAATTTTTAGAAAAAAAAATTGTCGAAAGAGACAGTAGTGAGATCTTTCCTTTTTCAATTGACCTTATTATATATTTGCTGAACCCGCAGCGAAATAAAACTAAAATGTTAGCATCTTTGGTTTATTTGAAAAGAACTTCAAATGTGTTTTTACTCTTCATAAAACAGTTGAGACAAACTTCGAAGCAATTAAGCATTGCTCTAGATGTCTTGAGGGGTCTTAAGCAAGTAACAAACAACATCCAAGCGACAGAAATCTTCTTATTACTTTTATCGTAAACGCCAGCCGGATTTTTGGCAGAGTTCTCACGATTCGGTAAAAGCAGCACGCTTGCAAACAAACTAAAAAGCCAACCGTTGTTTTCGTACCGTCGTTTTTTTTCTGTTGTCCGCTAAATTCAACGGTAAGCTGCGATTGTTTTCCGCTTTTAACACGTTCTTTCCGCTAGTTGCTTCGACAATGCAACGCCGCCACGGTTGTGTGCGTGCGTGTGACGACGACAACGAAGAATGCAAACGATCGTCACACGCTACCGAGTTTCGTCGCCGACGACGACCAACGCCGCCAGTAGTGTTGATAGTCATCGGTGACGAAGAAAAACTTTCACCGAAAAAAAAAGTAATCAACATTTATTTTTCGCAAATCGCTTCCGTCACACGCTGTACCGCTGCGCGGTTGCTTTGATTCGATCAAGTTTGATGCGAAAATGTCAAACCGATCGGATGACAACACACAAAAAGATTAAATGGACGCCATCTGTCGGCTTGAATGCGCCTTCTTTGATTTGTTGATGCTGTGCGTACGTGCGCGAGCACGATCATCAAAGGACGGTGCGCTACGTGATCAGGAGTGATAATCTCCGGAATGGATGACCATATTTTTTTTGCCCAAAAACACAACATCGCGGATGGCAAATAAATGCGTTGCGCATCGGTTTACTCCGAACGAAAATGAAAGTGAGAACTCGCCAACTTCAAGAGCCCCCAAGCTGCTACCCCTTTAGGGGACTATTTGGGGTAGCTGTGCGGTGCAGCAGAGGTGGTACCGTTGTTGGTTGTTCGTGAATTTCTTCCGCTTTTTGTTTCGTTCGCACTCGAACGCGCACGGCAACGGCTTCGTCGTCGCGGCGCGTTTTCGTGAGCCCCACGGCAATCGTTTCGGTTTTGTTTGTGTTTGTGGTTGTGGAAGTACTTTCTCGCTGGGAGTTTTTTGTTTTGTTTATTTTGCTTGGTTGATTTGCATTTTTTTTTCTACGAGTTGAGCGTGAACAACATGGGTTTGCTGAAGCTTGTGGAGTAACCAGTTTTCGATTTCATTTGAGCTCCAAGCTTTTCTTCTTCTTTGACGCGGGTAGTGCTTTTTCTACACATATTTGATCATTTGTTTGCGATTACGGCATTGGGAAACTTATGGAATCAGAGTTGAGGGCTTGAGAAAGCTCAAGAATTCTTTTGAATTGGACTTTTTGTTTACACATAAACAATCAAACAGTATTGACCTCGAACGCAATTTTAATCCAACGCATCAGCCACAGGACAGTGATGCTAACGTTGTGAGAGTTTTTCATACATTTCAGGCGTTATTTAGTTAAAACAAATATCGTTTCTTCATTCTTGGTCACATGTTTGACATTTGCACGATAAATTTTTAATAATAAACTGTTGGTTGACAGTTCAAGCCGACAATTGGTAAGCCCTCTTATATTAGTTTTCTTATTTCTTTAAATTTTTGAATTTCTTAAATTTTTAAATTTTTAAATTTTTAAATTTTAAAATTTTAAAATTTTAAAATTTTAAAATTTTAAAATTTTGAAATTTTGAAATTTTGAAATTTTGAAATTTTGAAATTTTGAAATTTTTAAATTTTTAAATTTTTAAATTTTTAAATTTTTAAATTATTAAATTTTTAAATTTTTAAATTTTTAAATTTTTAAATTTTTAAATTTTTAAATTTTTAAATTTTTAAATTTTTAAATTTTTAAATTTTTAAATTTTTAAATTTTTAAATTTTTAAATTTTTAAATTTTTAAATTTTTAAATTTTTAAATTTTTAAATTTTTAAATTTTGAAATTTTTAAATCTTTAAATTTTTAAATCTTTAAATTTTAAAATTTTTAAATTTTTAAATTTTCAAATTTTTAAATTTTTATATTTTTAAGTTTTTTAATCTTTAAATCTTAAAATTTTTGAATTTTTAAATTTTTAAATTTTTAAAGTTTTAAATTTTTAAATTTTAAAATTTAAATTTTTATTTTTAATTTTTAAATTCTTAAACTTTAAAATTTTTAAAATTTTAAAATTTTAAAATTTTTAAATTTCTAAATTTTTAAATTTTTTAATTTCCTTAAATTTATGAATTTTTAAATTTTTAAATTCTTAAATTTTTGAATTTTTAAATTTCTAAATTTTTGAATTTTTAAATTTTTAAAATTTTGAATTTTTAAATTCTATACTTTAAAATTTTTAAGATTTTAAATTTTTAAATTTTCAAATTTTTAAACTTTTAAATTTTTAAATTTTTAAATTTTACAATTTTTAAATTTTTAAATTTTTAAATTTTTAAATTTTCAAATTTTTTTTCAAAAAAATTTAAAAATTTAAAAATTTAAAAATTTAAAAATTGTAAAATTTAAAAATTTAAAAATTTAAAAATTGTAAAATTTAAAAATTTAAAAATTTAAAAGTTTAAAAATTTGAAAATTTAAAAATTTAAAATTTAAAAATTTAAAAGTTTAAGAATTTAAAAATTCAAAATTTTAAAAATTTAAAAATTCAAAAATTTAGAAATTTAAAAATTCAAAAATTTAAGAATTTAAAAATTTAAAAATTCATAAATTTAAGGAAATTAAAAAATTTAAAAATTTAGAAATTTAAAAATTTTAAAATTTTAAAAATTTTTAAAGTTTAAGAATTTAAAAAATTAAAAAAATAAAAATTTAAAAATTTAAAAATTTAAAAATTTAAAACTTTAAAAATTTAAAAATTTAAAAATTCAAAAATTTTAAGATTTAAAGATTAAAAAACTTAAAAATTTAAAAATTTAAAAATTTGAAAATTTAAAAATTTAAAAATTTAAAAATTTAAAAATTTAAAGATTTAAAAATTTAAAGATTTAAAAATTTAAAAATTTAAAAATTTAAAAATTTAAAAATTTAAAAATTTAAAAATTTAAAAATTTAAAAATTTGAAAATTTAAAAATTTAAAAATTTAAAAATTTAAAAATTTAAAAATTTAAAAATTTAAAATTTTAAAAATTTAAAAATTTCAAAATTTCAAAATTCAAAAATTTAAAAATTTAAAAATTTAAAAATTTAAGAAATTCAAAAATTTAAAGAAATAAGAAAACTAATATAAGAGGGCTTACCAATTGTCGGCTTGAATTGTCAACCAACAGTTTAATAATAAAAATTTTTTTTTGACAATTTTGACAATTGATAAGCCCTCTTATATTAGTTTTCTTATTTCTTTAAATTTTCAAATTTTTGAATTTTTAAATTTTTAAATTCTTAAATTTTCAAATTTTTAAATTTTTAAATCTTTAAATTTTTAAATATTTAAATTTTTAAATTCTTAAATTTTAAAATTTTAAAATTTTTAAATTTTTAAATTTTTAAATTTTTAAATTTTTAAATTTTTAAATTTTTAAATTTTTAAATTTTTAAATTTTCAAATTCTTAAATTTTTAAATTTTTAAATTTTTAAATTTTCAATTTTTTAAATTTTTAAATTTTTAAATTTTTAAATTTTCAAATTTTTAAATTTTTAAATTTTTAAATTTTTAAATTTTTAAATTTTTGAATTTTTAAATTTTTAAATTTTTAAATTTTTAAATTTTTAAATTTTTAAATTTTTAAATTTTTAAATTTTAAAATTTTAAAATTTTAATTTTTAAATTTTTAAATTGTTAAATCTTTAAGTTTTTAAATTTTCAAATTTTTAAATTTTTGAGTTTTTAAATTTTTGAATTCTTAAGTTTTTAAATTTTTAAATTTTCAAATTTAAAATTTTTTAATTCTTAAGTTTTTAAATTTTCAAATTTAAAATTTTTGAATTTGAAAGTTTTTAAATTTTTGATTTCTTAAATTTTAAAATTTTTGTTTTATACATGTTAAAATTGCCAAACTCTTTCTGTGTCGGTTGGATAAATAAATATCTCGAAATATTTTGTGCTATTGGCGTTCAAAATGTTACATGGTTTTGTTACGCAAGCTGATTTGGAAATTTGCTGAAAACTTAGAAGTGATGTACCTCATTTCGCTTTTCTCACTTCTCACTGCGAAAGGTGAGAATGCAAAGTTATTAGTGAAAAATTAGAAGTGAGCATTGCGAAGGAAAACGTTCCACTTCTCAATCCTTATCTCTCACTTCTTACTTCTCACTTCTCACTTCTTTTCGATTTTCTCACTTCTCACTGAGAAAGGTGAAAATGCAAAGTTATTAGTGAAAAATTAGAAGTGAGCATTGCGAAGGAAAACGTTCCACTTCTCAATCCTTATCTCTCACTTCTTACTTCTCACTTCTCACTTTTCTCCTCTCAATTTTTACAGTAGAACCGAGAAATGAGGTATTAAGAAAGTGAAAAGTGAGATGTCGTACTACTCAAAACGGAATTTTCGGCATTTTCGGTCAAACCACTCTTCACCGTTATGGTAAAACATTCAATTGGGCCAAATCGATTTCGGCTAGATGAGTTCCGACCTAATTTGATTTTCGGACAAGTGGCATTCGGTCAAATGACTTTCGACTGAATGAGTTTCGGCCAAACGAACCTGTCCCTCTTCGGCGATCTAATTACTGGCCATAATATTAATTATGATTCATTGCAGAAATGCTTCCCGCACTCGCTGAACATGATGCAATGCATGAGCTCACAAATCATTGCAACAATTGCATCGCTGCATCATCGCCGACTTTCATCATCTCATCATTTCCCATTGTTGTTTATAATTACTTCATTTCGAGATTTACTTTCCTTCTTTTGGTTTGTTTTGCCTCCAAACCACTGGGAACCGTACCTCTACGACTCGCGTTCGTGTAAGAAGAATTGCAATTTTGAAGAAGTCACGGCATCCGATGCTTCCCCACCTCCGCACTGCCCCGGTCTATTGATTGTTGTTGACTGGCACTCGATCGTATTTAGTTTAGTGGTTCACGCGCAACCACCGTTGCGGTTTTCCATTGAAAATGTCGAGCAGCGGCACTCTTCCTGTGCATTCACTCACGAATCATCGATTTTGCCAGTTCTTTGGTAAATAAGCGACGAACCCGCTATGGGGTCTTCGATCAAAGATACGGACGGAGAAGGAAATAAATTGCAACGCGACCACAGCATGCTGCGGTCGGTTTCTTCTAACCGTTCAATTCCGGATCGCAATCGCTCGCCATCCCGCCAGAATTCCGATTCCGCCGAGTTGTGGTGAGGTGACACACGAAATTGACAGAACACGATTTCCTGCTGATGCTGATCGATTCGAACAAAATAGATATACGGCGACACAAAAGCCCTTTCGGGAAGGTCGAAAGTGGATCACCCGATTCAATCGCAGCTCTGGTCTGTCTGCACGTACCTACCTTTCGTTCCCTCGAAGCAGTCACGAAAGAAAGCGATTACGTGATCGCGATCACGTACCTGCACTACTGACTGGAGCGCGGAAGCCACCTCCGTGCCAAGTTATGATCGAAACCGTTTCAGCGCCAATGAAAGCAAAAGTGTGTCGTCCCCCGCCCATCTCTCCCGTTGGTGCTAAGAAGGCGAGTAACTCCAATTAGCGTGCGCACCGGCGAGGATATGTTGCAACATCGATATGCATGGCACGCAGCCGCATTTCGCGGTTTAGATGTTCAGCCCCGTCCAAGTCCACTAAGTCCGTCCGTACATGGCTAGTGGAGTCAGTAGGATAGCCTACATTTGAAGATCCTCCTTTTGCGTTGGTCGGTCGGTAGTCGCAGCAGGGAGGTAGCGGAATGCGAAAAGTGAACTACTTTCATCGATCGTCGTGTCGTTGAGTTAGTTTAGATTGGCGTCACCGCCGTCCCTGCCACACTATTCGGAAGAAAGCGAGAGTTGTCACGGTTGGTTCGCTGGTGTTGACGGAGTGCGACACGGCGCGGCGCGCCGATTGTGATTGACTATTAGCGATTGACTGCGGTTGGCTTGCGCTGACGGAAGCCCCTTAATGGCTGCGTGTCGTCGTTGATGTCATCGTGGGGATCATGTCGAGTTCGATTATGCAACCGCATTGGAACGAAACATCGACGATCGACACGATCGATGATGGCAAATGACGTGACGGCGATGAAGGCATAGGCCTGTCGTTCAAACTGGTTATGCAAGACTTCTAAGCCTAGATGAGATTAAGAGTTATGATTATGTCAAAATTCAAAAAACTCAATCAATGTCGGCCACAATTTCTGGACATATTCTAAAATAAACATTTTATGATATTTCTGCACTGAAAGTGAAAGTCTTTCCAAATCCGACGACAGTCATGTTCCTCTTCAAATCACGATCTTCCAATAACCTGCATGTCACACGATACAAATGTCACCACCACTCGCATTCCCTTCGTGCGCCAAAGCTTTCAATGGTTCTTTGTTTACATACAATTATCCGCTCGGGTTCCTCTCCTAGCATACTTTTTCACTTATTCAACAACACCTCGAATCACTTAAAACCCCTAGAAACCCAATTTCCCATCGGGCGAGGGATCCCCAATGCTTCCGCATTGGTACCGTAGAAGCGGAAGAAAATGCTCCTCTACACGATGAAATTCGATTCCGACATTTTCCGCAACGTTGTTTGTTTGTTTTCGTTCGCTGCACTTCGTCTTGCCGCGCGCCACGATTCGCCACAGCAGTCGATCGGATCGGTGCAAAACCGAACCTCCCCCTGCCTGGTGCAAGTCAATACAGCGGAGCACGCTGCAGCTGCCTCAAACTCATGCACAGCAGACCGACTGATTGTAGTAGGCGGTGGAATTATAAACAAACCACTCGCGCAAGCGACCGTCGTCGTCGGCGCGCGGTGTGCCTCAAACTTCACACTCAATCAACGCGTTCTTCTCGATCCGTTGAACAATGAACATTGAACGGCCCACCGCTCGGTTGATCGAAACATTGCAAAAAAAAATCTGCCTTCACTTGAGGTTTGTGAGAAGAACGTTGAGTTTGTTTATTTTATTACTTCCCGCCTGTCAGCTGAACCGAAGTAAAGTATATTTGATGCTGGATATTTTAAATGCTTTTGGCTTTCCTCTACACTTACATAGGATGTCTAAAGACAGAAGGATCTCTTCAGAAGCGAACTTTTTACAATAAGCTCAAAAGCTCGTAATGACATATTTGGCAATCCGTCTGCTGGATACTTGTTTCAAAATTTTACCTCTCTAACTCGACGGAGGATGGATCCTAAAACGACCTGTCGACTGCATGTTTCAGATCCAGATTCAAAATCAATCTTCCAGTACAATTTGAGTCACTCCTCTTTTTACGCGATTGTGTCTCATCGTTTATCATCTGAAGCGTGAAACGTTTGGTTAGATAATCCCACCGAGTCAGCTGCTGGGAACGCTTCCAAAACTTCAACCTGTCCGCGTGATATCCGATGAGATGAGAGAAACAGAAACAGAAAAATGGAAATTAATTTCGATTCGATGCGGTTCGATCGGATCGAGTAGAAAGTTTTCGGAAGTGGTGATCGATCGATCGACCGGGTGGTTGCGCAATCCGCTTGTTCAGCGAAGTGCGAATGGCTGTGGGCGACGAAAATGATATTTCGAAGAAGAGGTGGAAAATTGGAACTAATCGTGAGGAGCGTGCTATTGTTTATGTTTTGCTGCGGTCCAAATGAATGGAGATTTTTCGGCGCATGGTGCGATATTGCATCATACCCGTTTCGGGTGTGTGTGTTTGACGATAAGGTAATAAATGGTGATTCGAAGCTGGTTTCACTTTCGTTTGGGAAGATTTGATGTGAGAAGAAAAAGAAAATTTCTCATAAACAAGCATTAGTGGATTGATGAGGCTCACCACTGTGACCTATCGTTTTTAAACATTCCTTCATTGTGGTAATGTAAAATAGTAAGAGGCGGCGCCGTTGATAGGGTGGTACCATTTTGACTCAAATCCCGAACAGGAATCATATTCCGAACAGTTTTAGCTCCATAAAGCCTTAATTTCCATCGGTTTTCCGTACTGTGGATCAAGATAATAAAAAAAATTAAGGTCTTATAGAAATAATAGCATGAAAAAAGACGAAATGGCCATTTGAAAGAGTTTTCGGAATATGAGTCATGTTCGTAATTTGAGTCAGAACGGTAAACGTGTCTGCCTCTCACCCTTGTAGTCCTTAGGTACAATACTGGTATAATCCCAGTTTGCATAAATAATTACATAATTTGGACCTTTTTTTCTTTCTCTCTTTCTTTATTAGCGAGACTTTTAGTCCAATTAATATTTAGTTTCCATTAAGGGCATGTAATGCTTAAGTGCTTCATAATAAGTAGGAGACGTTTCAACATCTGATTTTGTCGAAATTAATAATATCGAGATTGATAAAGTGGTTTTCAAAAACGATCCTATTCTGATTTTGTGCTATTTAGATTCAACCTAAAAAGAAAAAAAAACAGACGATTTTCGAAATAGAAAATTACTTGTTTTTGCGATTTGTCTTAACTAAAGTAGTGGAGTATGCAGAAGCTATCATTGCCACATTGTATGAGATGAGGAAGGTGGATGTGTGCGGAGCGAAGATGGTAAAAAATTAGTGTTGCATGAATGGTGCTCCTGTAGTGCGCGTTGCTTCGGTTAAAACAAGTGCGATCCACCTCAGTGTGCAGAAGCCATCGGGCGAGCATTGTGTACATGGAGTACGCATTGGATTGTTTATCAGGCGAAGCACATTGGATACAGTCGCTGGGTTGATTTGAAACATGATTCTCGTCTTGTTGTCTTTGAAACAACTTCGTACAAAATATATATTTAGTCACTTCTCAACTAAGTATTCCATTCCCGTGACACTCACGGAAATGCAGGGGATTTTTCCATCCTAAATTGACTGTGAAGACGTACCCAGCACCGTTAATGAAACTGCAAAGTGGGTACAGTGAGAATACATTTCTTATCCCAAGAAGACTATTCAATTAGTCCACTATGCATATTTGTCTTGATATTTGTTGTTCCTCGATCAATCATGACTTGCAGTAACATACTGTCAATCATGATGAGTAAACCCATCCGTCACCAACGAAAACAAAAATCTGTTTGGCTGTACATTTTTTTTGTCTTTCAAAATTTTTGTTTCGCAATTTTCACCAAAAGAAGCGGAAATTCGGTTATTAGGAGCTTTATGGATTTCCAGGATTGGCCACTTGGTGCCGGAGTTATTCCGGATTTAAAAAAGGTGTTCGCTGTTGGCTATTTTCTAGAACATATACTTCGAAAAGTATTATTTAAGAATTTTGAATGGCAACTACGCATAAACTCTGCCAAATTTGATCAAGAATTTTATCGGTCCAAAATATACAGGCCATACAGGTTACGGACGTTCTACTGGATCCTCTTAGGGGGTCACTTTACTTATCTAGGCAAAAAATACCATGCGACACATCAAACTTCATAATTTCATAAGTTATGGCAATCTTTTCGGTAGGTTTGTACTTACTACACCATATTTCGACCGATTGGAACCGGTAAATTGATTGCGGAATATAACCAAATCCTGTTATGCAGCAATCCAACTTCATAATTTCAAAAGATCGGGCATTTTATGGTAGATTCTTATTTTGTCCATATATAAACCTATTGGAACTAGTTCGAATGGAGAAAAATGTTACCAATCATATAATGCAATAATTTTCGAAACCATGCTGGACCAGATAGTAGAAGCATAAGTACTAGTGGCGCTGTAGTCAATTAAATTATTTTGCTAAATTATGCTTCAACAAGCTTCAATTGGCCAACATGTATTGTATACATCATGTTGTAGTGCATATTTTGTTTCATCACCAACACATGTTTGACACTTGTACTACCAGTACTTTGGCTGCCAGGTCGAAGTGACCTAGATGTCAGTCACGCGAACAGGAACGACATTAGCAATCTAATACTTATGCATCTACTGACCAGATCGAGAATCAAACTCGTCATCTTCGGTTTGACAATGCGACTGTATTGCTCGCAAGTCTGGCTGAATGCGGTGCTTGCCTATGTCTCAAAATTGATCCAAAATAAATACCCACAATCACCCGTCAACGTACTCCAATCGATTCAAATATGGTCCAGCATAAACAAAACTACACACTTAAAATAAATCGCCGAATTCGGTAAAATTTTACCGAAATCTCAACAGCAGAACTGTTCGGTAAATAATTTAACTGATTTTCGGTGATTTTGACAGTTGAGCAATGGAAAAAAATACAAAAAATCTGTAAAATAAATTACCGAACAGTTCTGCTGTTGAGATTTCGGTAAAATTTACCGAATACGGTGAAATGAATTAAGTGTGTAGCATAAAAATGTCACTACTTTTGAAATCATAAACTTTAAAACAGTCAAACCTCCATAGGGTAAAAGTTCCAATAGTCGTGGGTGTTCCTATAGTTGCGGTAGTGCTATTTTTACAAAATTTACGTCTCAAACGCAGCAACCCATCTAGTCTACCAATTTGTTGACATGTCAATAGACGAAATAACAGAAAACAGTTATGAATTTCCCGTAAAATCGGTAAAGTATCATTTAAATACCTTAAATTTTTCTCAGCCTTGCACCAATAGTTGCGGTAGTGTTCCCATAGTTGCGAGTCCCATATGAAAACAATGAGATTCGCAACTATAGGAACCCGAATTAAAAATTACCGCAACTATTGGAACACTGCACCAATAATTGGAGGCACCATTTTAGGAAACAATGATGGGTGTTGCTGCAATTAGCTCAGTTTTTGGATGAAATATAATGAATAACCTTTCATATGCACACTCGAGGTAAGTGGAATGAAGTATGGACTTGGTGTGAACCAACAAATAGTGATAGAACGTGCTTAGTTCCTCCACTATTGGGTCTTTTACCCTAATTCGATCTTTTGTGACTCGATATCGACTGATGGAAGCAAATTATTCTATTTTTAAAATGTTTTCTGGATTGCTTTAATGGTCCTTTCAAATAGTCTTCCAAGGATTTTATATTCCATATATAGATATTTCCATGAAACGATGCACCCTTCATAAAGAAAGCAAGGGCTGCCTTTGCGAGTTTAAGAAATATCTGAAAAAACAGACAGATAAGTGAACGCACCAAAATACGAATTTTCAACTCTAAAGCGCATTTTACACCTCCCGTGAACGTGAACGTGAACAAACTGTTTTTCGTTAATAACTTCTTGATACATACTCAAATCGTGAGGGAATCATGTTCAAATGAAAGGCAGATGCTGTATTTAGTAGTGAGATGCATAAAAACATGAAAAACATCAATAATATCAGATTTATGAGCATTCCACGGTCATGCCTGTGAAATCATCGTGAAATCGTATCTGCGGTGAACTCATCGCAAGTGTAAACGCGACGGTGAAGATGAACGTGGAGCTGTGGTGAATTCAAAAATACAAGGAGAATAGATTGATTTGGATTGGGAGTTCACACCGACCGAGAGTGTCTACTGTTCTCGTTGAATCGGTTTCGGTGGGTTCCTGCTTTATGTGTCGCTGTCGCTCATTTTAATACTCCTATCGGTTTGGTCGGAAGGAAACTAACTCAGTAGTTTCTCATAAATGAATTGTGTTTCTTTTTTTATTATTTGGTAATATTATTTTTTCTTTTTAAATATTTTTTATTTTAATACTTCAATCATTCGTATATTATATAATTATATAAAAATTTATATTTTCATAGATAAATTACTTCATTCATAAAAAAATTAGTTCATTATTTTTCTTCTTCTTCCTCTTCAATGGCTCTATATCTATGAACTTTTTTCAAATAGGCGTAACTGACCTTGAAATTTGAAACGGCTTATTCTCTCTTAATTCTGCATATTTGGTGCAACTGACGTAACTACCAGATAGATCGGAATCTATTCTTCCTGTAGGGCACATAAGTTCACCAAAATAGTTTGAATGAAGAGCACAATCGCTGTTCCAAAAATCAAGGTCAGAATCAATTAGGCCCATTTGAAAAAAGTTCCTAGATATTACCACTGAATCTTGGCCTGCTTCTTTACTCAATATACCATTAACATTTCCACAGTTATTATTTGTGGTTTCTATTCTGTACCCGTCCATTGCATGGATATGTGTCTTATGTTGCAAGTACAAAGATAAGCTATGGCCAGTGAGTCGAGATTGCCGAAAACCCGAAAAAAAACTTTTAGACCGCAACGAAAATCGAGAATACTCCGCCTTTGCTGACAAGGCTAACTAGAAACCATTGTATGTATTCATAATTTTATTTATTTTTTAATTTTATGATTTATATTTGATGTAATAGTTAATTTATATGCAAAAGAAATACGACTGGAAGATTTGGTTTTTTATTGGTGTTTTATTTTTATTAAATTATATTAATTTATACGGGTCTCCAGTTAGCCTTGCGAGCAAAGGCGTAGGATTCCCAACACAAATGGCGAGTTCGATTCTCGGTCCGGCCTAGAATGTTTGCGGTTGGAAACATTATCGGCTCCCTTCCAGTGTATCTATTTTACTTGCCACACAAGATACATACTTATGCGATTGACAGCTTTCAAATTATTACTCTAGAAGGTAAGCCAAGTTTCAGTGGAATGTAGAGCCAATGCACAATAGGAAAATCCGATTTCGAAGGAGGAAATTTTTTTTAACTTTCTTTACGAGCGATTTAAAAAAGAAATCAAGGGCTTATTCGAAAGAGAATTTTCCAAGAAAATTCAGTGACTGCTGTTTCATTGGACGTGGAACACTTCTGTATGTAGATATTGAGCATGTTTTGCCCCAATGTTCCATATATCACGAGTTTTCATATTTTTCTATATTTTATCTTTAGGAAATTTCTCTAAAATTGTGTTCATCTCTTCACTGTGGATCCATAGAGGTGCACTAAGTATGGTAATAGTTAGAAATTTAAGGGATATAGGGGTCAAATAGGCATCATAGTGCATTTTATGTGAATTTTTCATTTATTCTGTAAAAATAAATAATATTTACAGATAATTGTTGATATTATTGTCTTAAAATGTTGTACAGACATTGATAAATGTTTGTGAAACAATAACTAATGAAGTAAATCATTTCGCAAATGTTTTGTTTTGTGATTTATTGGATAAAATACGATTTTTAAATACTTCTTGATAGAGCCGATGCCGAACATTTCCAAACCATACCCGATCGCACAACTAGACAAGAGTTATCATACTATTTGAGAGTCGATGTGACAATAGATATGATGAGATCGGAAATATTCTTTTCTCATGCCTTTTCGCCCAAATTCCTCTATGCAATTATATAGCTCAATAATGGTGAGTTAATAGATGATGGAGTAATATTAATTTAATGATAATTTGTCAATTATACTATGAAAATAACAAATACTCGTATATTGCATTGAAAAAAAAATGATCGAGGGGTTTTTGAGGTCAACAAGCTCAGAAGCTTATTTATTATTAAAAATAAATTCACAAAAATGCGCTTTGATGATTATTTTACCCCAAAAACACTTTAATTTTCAACTTTTGCCAACAAAATATGTATAGTGCTTTTTGAGGATCCACAATGAAGAGGAAAACACAATTTTAGTACAATATTTTAAAGATAAAAGGACGAAAAATATGAAAAAATTGATTTATGGGACATTGGAGTAAAACTAGCTCAATAACTACATACATGTAGTATCCCGCGTCTATAAAAAATCACTCACTGAATTTCTTTGAAAATTTTCTTTTGAATAAGCTCTCATACTCCTCTGTCGTCCGTGAAAAAAGTTATCCTATTTTGTAAAAAAAAAATATATTTAATGAGCTTTTAGACTTGTATGACCCCAAAGTCCCCTATAATTCAATACATTCAATGAAATATATGATTATTTGTTATTTTCATTATATCATTGGCAAATATCATTTAAATTAATAGTATTTTCAGTTTCGCTGGTAACAAATCGCGTCGATCACTTTTTATGCACCTTTAAAATCGTCGCCAAAATCTTCAATTTAAATCTGTGTTAATGCAAAGCCAAATCATTAAAACATGCAAAAAAAAGTACTCAACTTCTGGAAATAATCTGATTATTGAAATCAAATAATTTTGTTCGTAGTTGATCTGACAGATCGTATGGCCATGTTTGCTGGCGACAATTTGCTTTGCGACGATTTCAAATTGACGCGGCCGGAAAATTCAAATAAAATGCATTTTGACGCTTATTAAACACCAAAACCCCTGAAATTTTCAACTTTTTCCAGCAAAATATATGTAGTGCCCTTCTGTCGATCCACAGTGAAGAGATAAACACAATTTTAGAGCAATGTCCTAAAGATGAAATGACAAAAAATATGTAAACTCGTGATGTATGGGACATTGGGGCAAAACGAGCCTCATAACTACATACAGAAGTGTTCCACGTCCTTGATTCTTAAATTCTTTGGAAAATTCCTTTTTGAATAAGCCCTTAATCTCTTCTGTAAGTTGTCCGTAAAGAAAGTTATTGTTTTTTCCTCTTTGGAAAGCGGATTACCTAGTGTGCAATGAAGGAAAAAATATCATTTTTTTGTGTATTTTTTACAACACCATCATTATTGTTCATTAATTATAATTTGTTCATTTGCTGATTTATTGAGTCACTGATTTACTACACACTTAAATCATTTCACAGATTTCGGTGAATTTTGCTTCAATTCACCGAAATCTCAACAGCAGATTTGTTCGGTAATTATTTCACCGATTTTCTGCGGTATTTTCCTTTGTCCAACTGTCAAAACCACCAAAAAATCTGTAAAAATTTTACCGAACAGTTCTGCTGTTGAGATTTCGGTGAAATTTCACAGAAATCTGCGATTTATTTTAAGTGTGTAGGTTTCAAAATAAATTTATTGATTTATTATTTTTTGTTGTTGATATATTAGATTTTTGAGTGATTATATTTATTTATTTATTTTTATTCAATAATTTATAAATTCATTCATTTCTGAATATATTAATCTAAAAAAATATTCATTTATTAGTTTTTCAAATCAATAATTTTGTAATTTAATCGATTGTTCATTTTCTAATTTATCAACCCATTAATTTGAAGTCATTTGTTTATTTATTAATTCTTTTGTTTATTCAAAGTCTTAGCTACATTAGTTATAAATGCTTGGCATACTTTTTCTGCTTTGCTTCTACTGAATCATTTGATATGCTTCCGATATGCTTGTGCATCGTCTCTGTCGTTCACGGTGAACAGATTTTCAGAATGATTTTGCCATTCGAACGTGAACGAGCTCCGTGGAATTTTTTTACCTGATTTACAAGAGAAAGCTTCTCTCCTCTCTGATATATACACCATATACGCCATATATCCACCACAGCAATACAGAGAGAATGAAGAATCTAACAAGATGTGTAGATTGCCTCTCTGTCGTTTTCATCCTGCCTGTCTGTCTGCCCTTGTTTTTTTGGTACACACATGCTCGTATGCTCTTTGCGTTATGACCATCCACGAGGTACAGATATTAATAATAATTATCATTCAGAATGTTTGTAATTAGGTATACCTGTATGAGTTTATTCAATAAATTTGTTTATTTGAAACAGTTTATGTGAGTAATTTACATAATTTGGATAATGACTATCAACAAAATCTTAGTACAACCAAAATTATTGAATACATATTAAGACTTTCAATAGTAAACACAACAATTAAATACGGTACGGATATACGATACGTGATCAATTGAATTTTATACACGAAAAGTTGAGCAAAAATTGGGATTTTTTATTGGCGAACTGGTCAAATATTCAAACATTTATTAACACTATTCTAACAAATGAATAATAAATTTAAAATAAAAATGAGATGAAGAAAAGTTTCAAACAAATGTAAGCAAAAAGAGAAAGTCAAAAATTATATCTAGCAAAAGTAAAAAAAAAAAATAACTCCTCATCAAATTAAACTTGATACTACATGTCAAAATCAATCGTTCAAATGGGATAGAAGTCATTAGATAGAAAATTAGAAGAAATTACATCTCTTTTCGTAAATTCGTATTTTCTTAACTATAATTGCATAATTGAACATTATTGTATTAATGCGTGGAACAGAATGAATCATGTGAATTAAATGCTTCATGGGTAGTTTTGCCAGAACTTCTTTGATGCGAACCAGTCGAAAGATAATATTTGGATTCATGTCAATTGATCACCGGAACTTGTTAATTCAGCTTTGAACGGTGCCAAATGTATACATTTGGTAGCACAGTTGAAAATTTGCCATTCAGAAATCATTAAGTATATGTACCTACTGGCTTTTCATAACAAAATTCCCGAACATTTAAACGAAAAGATGATTAAAATTAAACAACTTGATCAACATCGTTCCGTAGATTACCCACTCAAATAATTCATATACATATATGCGACAATATGTTTCATTTTTATTTTCTTCGTTTACTACTGCACACTTACTTGCTGCCTGCATTCGTGGGCAATAATTCAACACTTCCAACTAGACTCGATTGTCCACGACGATGTTCACTGTGAAATTATCGCTCTTTCTCACCTCTTGTTCATGTTCATGTTCACGGGAGGTGTACAGAGGGCTTAACGTGAAATCTGTGCTGTTATATGCTAGCGAAACATGGTGTGTATTAGTGGAGAACACTCAACGGCTGCAGGTGTTCATTAACAGATGCCTGCGGTATATAATTCGGGCCTGGTGGCCTCACAACTGGATCTCACACAACGAGCTCCATCGTCGTTGTCACCAGAGGCCGATAGCAACAGAAATTCGGGATCGGAAGTGGGGCTGGGTCGGCCACACTTTACGTAGGGCGGAAACGAAATCTGTAAACAAGCATTAGACTGGAACCCAGCGGGACATCGCAGCAGAGGTAGAACCAGAGGCTAATGGCGGCGAAGCCTCAATAAAGAAATAAAAGAAGTCTACCGAAATCTAACCTGGCAACAGGTTAAAGCGATAGCCGGGCAACGCTCAGGATGGAGATCTTTCAAGTCGGCCCTTTGCACCACCGGAGGTGTACAGGATCCATAAGTAAGTAAAGTAAGATGCTCCCTTCTTGGTTCAAATATGATCGAGGAAGTACAAAACTACCAAAGAATGCCATGATGGTGGGGTTTGCATATTTTCGTGAAGTGACCCATCCGTTATTCAGAATATAGGCCACATTGTGGACCGATCAAATTCCTGATAAATTTAGCATGGTTTCGGCTTAGTTCAAAATATTCTAAAATAATAATTTCCAAAGTATGCGTTCTGGAAAATGGCCAAAAGCTAACACCTATTTTAAATCCGGAATAACTCCGGAACAAGAGAGCCAATCCTGGCATTCCATAAAGCTCCTGAAACATGAATAAAATCTGCGTCTTTTGGTGAAAGTTTGCGAAAAAAAAAAGTTGAAAGACAAATAGATACTTAGTTTCGTTTCCAAAGGATGGTTGATAACGGAAGAGTTAATTTCGTCTTCACTAAAATAATGTTTTGACATTAGCAGTTGTCAAAATCTGGGTAGCTGCCGAAGAATTCTGCAAAAATATCCAATTTCTTGATGAACGACACTTGTTTGTTTTTGGATTTGACATAATGACGGGAATAAATATTTATATTAGGCCGCTACAAAAAAAAATTAAATCTATGTCCTACTGGTCTCCGACAGGTCAAAGAGGGGGCATATTGAAAAATAAATATTAAAATAAAATAAAAATGAAAAATAAACTCCTTGAAAATTCTCAAAATTATCTGATTTTTTTTGTTATTGTACGTTTAATTTGAAACTAGAACCAGTGATTTGAAATCGCCGTTCGAATTGCCGGTCGCTAAAAGAATGAGAGAGCTTTCACAGCTGGCTTTGAAATTGACATTTTTTGTTCACGTTCGCATTGGAGTAACGCGTACGGACATTCTCTCTAAATTCCAGAGCAAGTGAAAATGGCTCAAAAATACTTAATGTTGTTATTGATACCATATTCTGTTATGAACTAGCCCTGCATAAGAGGTAAAATACCAAAGGAATAATACCAAAAACTAATATGCACAATACTTAAGCCATAACAAACTCAGCTATTAAATTGAATTTCAATACCAAATGCATAACCAATTATTATTCGTTTGGTATTAAAATACCTAAGCATGGCATGCCTCAAGTATTCTGCATATAAGTTTTTGATATTTTACCTCTTATGCTAAATCATACCAATTTATGTTGTCGAGGTCGTCACTCCTGCTCGGGTTGGAACGGTGATATAAAAGCAAAAACTCTTTGGAATCCATCCTTCGACTACATCCACGACACCTCCTCAAAATATTATTTTTTGTCAAAAAATTCGAGGAGGAAGCCATAATTGTTTTCTAATATTTGTATCGGCCTTACTTCAAGAAGTGATAAACGTTCTAGTCTTTTTCGATTGCAGCTGAAAAATAAGGAGATTTCAAGATTTGTTAAAGTATTTTATTTTTTAAGATCATTCTCCGGAGATTTATTACATGGAATCCTTGTTTGAAGTAGAGCTCTTCCTACACACTTCGGTAACTGTCTAGTCACATCTTCCTTTTAATGATCTTCATGGGAACTGTTGACAGTTTTTTTTTCGAAAACAATAGCCCTGCAAATAAAGGATATATGTTTTCTTTTCAGTCGGCAATCGAAGTCGATTCTTCCAAGCAACATCCATAAAAAGTAAAATGTTTTGAGTGATGATGATGGAAAAAATAAATATAATGGGGAAGGTGAAGTTTAAAAAGTTTTTTTTATTGAGAACAATAATTAATCAGAAGTGGCTTGTTATGCGGGGTAACTTTAAGCTTTTAGAGGAATGCATTTACTTGCCATTAGATGAGTTTGTACAAACTTCGTCGAGTCAAGTACGAGACACTAAAGACGACTTTACTGTTGAGGTCAAAATACGTATCTGTCAAAGGTACAATAAAGTAGTGGAAATTAATGGAATTGTACAAACTCGTCTTATGACAAAAAAGAAATAAACATTTATTTTGATAATTTTCAGAAAAGGACTATTAATAGATCAACAGTTTGTATTGGAATCACGTGAGCATCTCCATATGTTTGGTCAGCTAAAGTCTTGCTAGATACTGTTTTTAAAGTTTAATCATAAGTTACCTCCAATCAACGGAAAGGATGTCCCAGAGGCAGATACTATTGGACACTTTCACTCATTTATGTTGAGTGAGGGATTTTGTTTAGGTTTGTTTGAGTGATAAATGCAGAACTGATGAATGATCGACTTTGTCATATTTCGTCTTGCTGCATATCAGGCCCACTTGTCATAAGACGAGTTTGTACAATCCCATTGAATTCCACCACTTAATTATAGCGGGCTTTGTAGTCATATGGCTACTGCTTCTGCCTCATACGCAGGAGGTCGTGGGTTCAATCCCAGGTCCGTTCCATTCTTCTACTTTGTATCTTTCTCTATATTTCTCATGTTCTAGCAATCGCTAGAACTGGAAATGGACTTCCATACCGTTTCCATTACTATTCCTATACCTTCAACTTTGAGTATTCCAACAGTAATCTGCTAGAATTGGAAATGAACTATAGAGCTCGTTTCCTACATCCAATTAGAAATTCCATCAGTTATCTTCTCCTATCTATCACATTGGCAGCTCGTTAACCAAGACGGACCTCTGCCTCTCCAACCTAACCCAGAAATTCCAACAAATTCCGCAAGAACTCGTGGCAAGTGCAGAGGTATATTCGGCTTGCAGTGGGCGAGTGATTGCATCATCATTTCCTCCTCCTTCCCTACATTGACTTGCATTCTGACGTGGCAGGCGCCAGTATGACCTAACAAATGAGATCACCAGTACTTGTACATTGAAGATGTGTGCTAGTCCCAAGCAAACATCTGTTGGTTCCCTGTGCAAGAACAGCTGATCTGGTCATAATGGAGTAGCAACTACGAGCAGACAATCAAGCTCAAGCTCAAGCTCCCATTGAATTCCACCACTTAATTGTATCTTGACAGATACGTATTTCGACCTCAACAGTAAGGCCGTCTTCAGTGTCTCGTACTTGACTCGACTCAAAAGGCTTCACGAAAATCACGAAATTTTTTTTTGAGGTTTTGTCTGGCTTTTCGCCACTGAGCACCGTTTAGATTCAAATCCCAAACAGACGTCACATGGAAATGTATCTCAATCATTTCGTTATTATTGCATAAATAAACTATTTTTTTCGGCAGGCCTGCATTTATAATTCCTCAACATTGCAATTTTGTATTTTAGTACATTAAGGATAGTGTTCCAACAGACACAAAAACCCCTATGAATTTTACATAAAAAATCATGCCCATAAATAGAATGTCATTTCAAACGGAGTATAGCCTACATGTTTACAAAACTTAATGTGAATCGACCGTATTACATGCAAGTTTTTAGGTCGATAAAATGATATTTATTTCGCTTTCCGATTGAAACAATTGATCTATTAGTCACTTACACCTCTTTGCGTTTGACAAAAAATTTACTGGTTTTGTTCAAGTTGTGTGAAAGAGTTTGTCAGTGATAATGGTTAATTGCAATCAAAATTAGTCTTTGTATCGCATCAGTATTCGGATCGCTGATCTAAGCGGAAAATACAACACTGCAATAAAAAAAAAAAACAAACAGATAACAGCCAGCAAGCAGAGAAAACGCCTGCTGAATTCGAATGTCAGTCAGTGGAGAAAGTTTATTTAACTAAAAATTGTAATCTTTGAAACTAACGTATATTAAGAGCACTCCTCGCGGAATCCAATTTTCGAAGTACTCGCGTTTTCCAGGGCACACAATTCCATACGGAAGTAACGCAAAACTGTCATTCTTATTTTTTCACGCATGCTGCGACGCAGCAAAGCTGAAACAATAAAAATGACAGTTGTGCGTTGCTTCCCTATCGAATGGTGTGCCCTTGAAAACGCGAGTACTTTAAGGTCACTCCTGACGGAAACCAATTTTAAAAGTGCTCGCGTTTTCGTTTTCTATTATTTCACGCATGCTGCGACGCAAAGTTAAATCAACAAAAATGACAGTTGTGCACCGCCTCTGAATCGAGTGGTGTGCCCTTGAAAATGCGAGCTTGGATTCCGTCAGGAGTGACCTTAAAAATTAGATTCCGTGAGGAGTACCCTTAAACATAAAATTTCGGTAACAATTTTTGAATACACCAAACCAACTCCTCCTCGCTTGCTAACCAATTTGAAACAAACAATTAAAATTCTATCTGCTACATTCTACTTGGGTTGTTTAGTTTTAGTACATCGAACTATTATCGCGACCACTCTAGTTTCGACCGAATTGGTTTCCCACCGCTTTGATGTGGAGAAGGGGCGTTTGGCCGAAAGACATTCGGCTGAAAGGCATTTGGCCTAATGCCACTTGGCCCTATACACGTGAGGTCGAAAGTTATTTAGCCTAGTTGCATTTGCCCGATTTGTGATTTGGCCGAACGGAATAAACCAAAATTTTATTCAGACAAACTGATCATTATGCCGAATAGGTCATTAAGCCGAAATGTCTCACTTCTCGGATATCATGTCTCACTTCCTACTTCTCACCTTTACTTCTCGCTTCTCAGTTTTCACAATGAGTGAGCTAATAGAATAATAAGTGAAAGTAGGAAGTGGTATATGAGACAAATTACTTTTCATTTCTCAAAGTGAAAAATAGTAATGAAAAGTGAAAAGTGGATATGAGATATGAGAAGCGAAAAGTAGGAAGTGAGATGTGAAATGTAAAAATGAAAAGTAAGATGTTTCTCGTTTTTTCCGGTTTTCACTTTTCACAGAAATAATAAATAGAAAGAAATAATTTTTTTACTCTGCTCCCCTGATATCCCACTTCTTATTTCTGTTTCCTTACTTCTCATTTCTTGTTAAAAAAAATATTTTGAGCTTTTTAGTGAAATGTTTTCACCTGTCATAAGACGAGTTTATACAATCCCATTGAATTCCACCACTTAATTGTATCTTGACAGATACGTATTTCGACCTCAAAAGTAAGGCCGTCTTCAGTGTCTCGTACTTAACTCGACTTGAAGTCGAGTCAAGTACGTAACACTGTCAAGATACAATTAAGTGGTGGAATTCAATGGGATTGTATAAACTCGTCTTATGACAGGTTCTCATTTCTTATATTTCACTTTACAATTATCAAAAATTTCTTTACACTTTACATCATTAATGTTTGGCCAAACGAAAATAGCGCCAAATGAAACTTTCGTACATATTGCATTTTCTGCCAAACGATTTTTTCGGAAAAAATGTACTATTTGGTAGAGGGACCTTTTTCGGTCGTATGTCCATTTCGGCCAAATGAATTCAGCCAGATGGGTTTCGGCAGTATGACTTGTTCTGCCAAATAATATTTCGGGCCAAATGGCCTGTTCGGTTGAAAGCCTTTTTCAAAAAAATTACATTTCCCGCCAATTAACCAATACGGGCAAACAACAATTCGGCCAGATGGGATTTTGGCAAGATGGTGTAACTCTTCGTGACGTTTACACGTCTGTGGAGTGGACGTCCAAACGTTCCTAACTAGCTCACCGGGACAACTTACTCAGGGTCGACACCAACCTGCTTAAAGGAACACGCGAAAACCAAAAATTGAAAGTGGACGGTACAAGAACCAAGGACATGCAATGCATTATCTAGCTAATTAAAGAAGCATTGCAAGGTTTAATTCATCTTAGCTTTATGTTTATTTTCTTATTTGTTTAGGGTTAGTGGTTAGGGTTAGATACGTTGCGGCCGATTGAGGAGTTGGGGCCCATATGGGTGGCATGCTTACGTGGGGAGATCGATCTCTGAAACCTAATTTCGAATTTGGTTCTTACCACGGCGTTGTTCTGGAAGGTTCTGCAGACGGGGGCCGTTGCTGTGGCCACCGTATCGGGCCGGATTAAGCCGGGTTCTTAAGATGGTCGTCGAATGAGATTCTGTCTTGATCTGAAGTCGATTTCTGGCTGGTACCGACGTGACGTCAGCGATAGAAGAGACCAGCAGGGTAACAGAGGCCGGACGGGGTTCACGATAAACCTGATGTCGCCAGAGATGGCAGAGGCTAGCAGGCTTCTTATCCTTGGTGTTGGTCCACGTGCCAGTGCAAAGGAGACTCCAGTAATGGCGGCAATCGCGCGAGATTAGAGATGCGGCAAATTAGAAATCGGCCACGTGTCCACGCAGAGAGATCCTAACAATGGTGGCAGGCGAACGGTTTCGTCGTGGAGGTCACTCTGAGCGCTTGGTCAGAGGCCGCATTCTTTTTTGTGCAACGAAGATCCCCTGAGGGCGATAACTTCGTGTTTCTCAGCCGATCGCAACCTTCTAGGAGCGTGGACTTCGGCCAAACCTGGTGGAAAAGATGGCGTCTTTCTGCTATTGTTAGTTGATGTTATTGGAGCTTGACAACAAAGTTCTGTCCACGTTAATGATCTATTAACCTTCTGTCTGTGCTCAAAAAAACTTACGTTGTCTGTGCTCTGGGGTCAAATTGACCCCAAATTGAAATTGCTATAACATTTTTAATGTTTGGCCGATTTTGGATTTTTGGGGCTGTTTCGAAAGATAATTTAATCATCTTTCAGGTCGTAGCCAAAGATTGACTTTTAGTGGGCGGATACATCATGGGGAGGGGTTTTAGATAACAAGGGTACAAAAACAGTGACTTTTCATGATTATTTTACTTATATCCGAAAATCCTACCCATTTTGAACTGCACCTTTTTAATAAAGGTTTTGCAGCAGCGCGTGTGCATTGGCATGAGGCGTTGATAAGTTTAGAACTTGGCCGCCAGGTGGTGGTATATTTGAATTCATTATTTTAGACTACTCAAGATATTCCGATATATGGAATTCTCCTCAGTGTCAATATTCTTATCGCACAAATCTAAAATTTGTTAAAATGGCGTCTTGATCGAAGCTCGTCTAGTGGAATGGACTGTCTTGTGACGGAAGTAATAATTGGGAATTTTACAAATAGGCGGCAAATTGGTAGATCTTTGGCTACGCATGTAGACCCAAAGGCCTTAATTCCAGAGTTTTCTTGGATGACCTAAAACATATTCTGTGAACACATTCTATTATTAACAGCATCGCTGGAGCAGGTTGAATAGAAAGAAAACTTTTGATGAACTTCACAACATTCATGTTTGCCAAAAATGCTACAAACCAAAATACATCAGATCTCACATGGAACAATATACTCAAATATAACAGCTCACTAGCGCCGCATCTTGGAAGAAGTGCTCATTATATTGAGCACCGCTTTGTAGTCCTGGACATCCTGAACAATGTTGCCGAATACAACTTGGGTGTAGGCATGATGGATGGTTTGTTTTTGAGGGATATTAACTCAGGCGGTCATTCATCCCTAGAAAGTGGTGTAGGCATGAGGGATCTCAAGCTAAAGCAATATTTCAAATATGCAAAAATATTGTAAGTATACTAGCGCGGCCTATTTGTAAATTTCCTAATTACTTTTTGCGTCACATGACAGTCCATTCCCTACCAGACGAACTTTGTTAAAGACGTCATTTTTACAAATTTCAAATTTGTGCGATAAGAATATTTACAATGAGGAAAATTCCATATATCGGAATTACTTGAGTAGTCTAAAATAATGAATTCAAATATACCGCCACCTAGCGACCAAGCTCTAAACTAATCAATGCATCATGTCAAAGCACACGCCTTCCTGCATAACCTTTTTGAAAAGGTGCAGTTCAAAATGGGTGGGATGTTCAGATATAAGTAAAAAAAAAGCATAAAAAATCACTGTTTTTGTACCCTTTTTTACGAAAACCCCTCCCCGCGATGTACCCGCCCACCTATAGTCAATCTTTGATAACGACCTGAAAGATGATTAAATTATCTTTCGAAAGAGCCCCAAAAATCCAAAATTGGCCAAACATTAAAAAAGTTGTAACAATTTCAATTTGGGGTCAATTTGACCCCAGAGCACAGACAACGAAAGTTTTTTGAAAAAAGTACACTGTAGCGCATATTTTCAAGATTTTTCAAGCAAATTTGCACCTAGGAGACAGATCTCGGCGAGTTTTACCAAACTACCAAAAATTAGGAGAATCGGCTGAAAACTAAAAAAATGGCAGCCACTCAAAGTGGCCTGGGGTCATATTGACCCCAGAGCACAGACAAAAGGTTAACGACTGACTTTTCACCCTCTCATTCGTCGTCTTTTTTTCGATTTCGCCCTTGGAGTTGGGGTTACCTGAGACAACTTTGCTTGGGGTTCCACAGTAGCGTGAGTTATTACACTATTAAAGGAGGAATAGTCATTTTATTAATAAAATAGATTCCTATTCCCCCTTGTTGGCACTAAATGCAGAGTTCACATCTTTTTGGTAGTTTTTTTTTGTAGTTGTTATTTTTGGATGAAAGTACGTTAATTCTCAACGAGGTATAGTAACCGTTTTTTTTTTTTTGGTAAAAATAAGTTTCAGCCTAGGGGCCCTCCTTAGCCGTGCGGTAAGATGTGCGGCTACAAAGCAAGACCATGCTGAGGGTGGCTGGGTTCGATTCCCGGTGCCGTTCTAGGCAATTTTCGGATTGGAAATTGTCTTGACATCCCTGGGCATAAAAGTATCATCGTGCTAGCCTCATGATATACGAATGCAAAAATGGTAACCTGGCTTAGAAACCTCGCAGTTAATAACTGTGGAAGTGCTGAATGAACACAGCTGCGAGTCGGTAATGTCCCAGTGGGGGATGTAATGCCAATGAAGAAGAAGAAGGTTTCGGCCTTCTTTTATATTTTGAATCTCAGACTGTTGGACATTGGTTTTTTGAGCAATACTTCTGAGATGTTGACATTTTGAAAAGACCAACACAAAATTACGTTTTGTTTGTTGTTTTCATCGTCATCAAATTCACTCACCCAATGGATTTTGACATCTGAGTAGGGCGATCTTTTGGACAAAAGCTCAAATGTAAGAATTTCTCAAAGGAGTTCATTTACATGGAACTTTTGTTGTATAATTGTGTTCTTTGTTCAGTGAATATCCTTCCAGTCCATTGTGTCATTGGAAAAAAATTGAGCAGTCTTTTTTATTCCAACTTAATGTTAAATTTAGGTACCGTATACCATTTGTGGAATGCCTTACACTGCCTCTCATCCCGCATCCCTAATCTGGTTCGACATCTACATGATACACGTAATTCGGCGTCTGGTTAAGATGGTTGTATTCATTTTTTTTTTTTACAAAAATGTTATGTAGAGATTTTCAATTCAGTTTTATTATATCAGTTGCAAATGTTCAGTCCAATACTGTATTGGCGAATAAATATTGCTTGAAGAAATAGAAACATATAACCCAACCCCGTATTGCTAACCGTTTTAAATAAATAGCTTCTAGCATTTTTGAGGAGAGTTTCAAAAATTCCTCAGTATGCTTTAAAAATGCGCGTTCAAATATCATCTTTCTGCCTCTTCTCCTTCATGTAACCTTTATTTGCCAATATCAACAGGATCTTGACATAAAGCTACTGCTTCATCCATAAATATTGGTCCAACACCGTGCAGGAAAAACATTCCCACATCATGATACTTGTATATTTACCACGTTTGTATGATTGTATTGTGTACAAAAGTTTTAAAGTAGTCGTGCTCAGCCTTTTTCCTCAGATCCAATCAAATTCACTTTCAATTCAACTGTTTCCAGGATACTCGTATTTTATTTTTTCATTTTCTGGGCCATTTTTGTTGAAATGGGGTTGTTTTTTGGTTTTAAGTGGATTTAAGGGGAGCCAGGAGTCGCTTTAGGGTAGGCATTACGACTTCCTTGGGAGTAGGGAAAAACGATCCAAAATGCCACCCTTAAACTTTTTCGAAGTTTCAACCAATATAAACCGAAATATCGTTTTATTTCAATATGCATGCACATAATTTACCAAACTAGTTTCATATTCCAACGGTCTCCTGCTCAACATTTTAAGGTTTTTGTCACTTTCTAAAACATTTAAAATTTGTTTAAAACGCATTTGACGTGGTGCAAAATGACTTACTCGAAAAAGAAATAAAGGTGAACGCATGGTTGTTTGTAAAGTTTATTTGATTTATCGAAAATTTTGCGGAAGAGATAAAAAACTTGATTTTCGGTGAATTGTAGCAACAAGATAATCGAATACAAAACACTTGATCCATGTTAAGCATTACGAGAGAATCAATGTGATAAGCATCCTTCTTCACGGAAACGGCGATTGATGGCACAAGAATAATAAAATTATGCCACTGTTTTTATTATTTTGTTGCACCATTTTAAAAACATTCGTAAATTCTAATGCATCCTGTTCAGAATGCTTATTTTAAGAGCTTCAAATTGAGTGCAAATATTTGGCACGATGGCACAAGAGCTCAATTTATGATGTCACATTTACTAATTTCATTGTGGTAGTTAATGTATTCGTTTGCAAATTTGATAACTGGGTATTCTTTTTGTTTTGTCCGTCCGTTATTAACATTATTGACATTACATCTCTATTAACAGCGAGGTTTCTGGGCCAAATTATCATTTTTTCATTTGTCTACCATGAGGCTGACACGATTATACTTTAATGCCCAGGGAAGACGAAAAACTACCAACCAGAAAATGCTCTAGCCCGGATCGGGAATTGAATCCAGCCACCTTCAGCATGGTCTTGCTTTGTAGCCGCACATCATATCACACGATTAAGGAAAGCTATGTCCCGTCACTTCATGTAATAATAAGAAACTGAATGTGCCTATCAACCTTTTTCCAAATATGAACAAATTTAAATTTACACCTTCAACCATGCCGAGGTATTACCCTCCAACCTTTTGTCGTAGATGATAAAAAAATTACTTAATTACTTAAAAAGTTTTTTTTTTTAATTTATCGATGGGATTTTGGTTTGAAAAAATATTTGAAATGTCCCTACCTTTAGAATTTCCGCTTTTAAATACTTCAAATTTTCTGAAGTTTTGGGCAATTTTTTTTTCTGAAATTTTCAAAGATTTTTATTTTTGGAATTTCCAGTAAAATTGCTAGGTTTTTTTTCTGAAAGTTTTCCGAAAAATTTCGAATCCTTAGAAACATGGTCAGAATATGTTCGAAAATATTCTTCAAATTTTTTCGATTTTTTTTTTAATTTCCTTGACGAAATTTTACTACGAATATCTTTGATTTTTTTTGGGATAATTTCTCGAAAAAACTTCGGAAATCTTTTGCAATTTCCTCGGGAAATTCTGAGAAGTTTCCCAGGATAATTCTTTAGATTTTCACTGAAGTTCGTTGAAATGTCCTTAAAGAAACTCTTCATGAATTTATTAGGGACATATCAAACATTTTCCTTGGGATAATTTTCTGAACTTTTTTTGGCCAAATTCTTCGAAATTTCCTCCGCAGCTTATTCTGATATTTGAATACTTTCAGGGCAAGAAGTGCTGCAGCTGTCCAAGAAACATGATCAATGTTTGCTTGCTTTTTATAATCCTCTCTACGAGCCTAAAAGTGTGACAATCTTTTTTTGTAATGTTCACTTCTGTCTGCTGTAAACATGTCCTCTATTGTGGATTCGAAACACATTTTCAAAAATGTAATTTTGATGACATTTTTTTAATTAAAAACACTTAAAATGAAACTTTATACTGATTATCTGGCAACAAAGTCTAAAAGCTTCAATTTGTTCATAATCTGCAGCTTTGCAGCACTTTTTATTAAGAACTTATGGTCATCATATTCATAACACAATACGTGGAAACAACTATTGAATCATCTCTGTTGGAATTTTTCAAAATAATAAATTAAAAGACAAAGACAATTTACACACAACTTCTAAATTGATCCCATAACGAATTCGGAGTATTTCCAATTAGCATCCTGAGACTAATAACAACTTCAAATATTCGTGTTTCTTGGCTTGAACCAACACAAGTAGTACCAGGTCGTTCACATAAACTTCTGAGGAAATGTCGAGTAAAATTGTTTAAATCAGTAACAAACAAATACTATAATTATAATTTCCACAAATTAAAACCAACATTTCTAGTGTCTAAGTGTCTAAGCTTTAGACACAATTTAATTTAATTGGCGAATTTAAAGATTGGACAATCATTTCATTGCTTTTATTGCTGAGCAGCTGGGTGCGGTGAAGGTCGTTTAAAATGCTCAAATCGATATTTGAATTGTAGAGGTCTATGAATAAAACTAAATGTATAATACCGATGTTTATTTGAACTTTTAAAACCCTTTCTCATTATCCTTGTTTTTTTTTTTGTATTTTTACGGTGTTTTCTTATGTTAATGTTAAAATCGGAAACAAACTTTTTCCGTCATTCTGTTTCAAGTAATGCACCTCATTTCTCCCATATTTCAATTCGACACAAATTATTAGATTCTGAAGACAACTTAATCAGTGTTCAAAACATTCAAAACAACCCCAATTATGCTTCAACCGTGATTGGGCGCGATCCATCATTTTACGATCGCCAAATGACAGCCTCCAAATCATAGTGCATCAATCTTCCATCGAGTTTGACACGACTCAATCATGCAGATTCTCGTTTCCTCGTCTCCTTCGGCACGATTTTAGGAAGCACGATTTCGACTCACTCGATTCGCTGTGGATAGTTATAAGAGGGGGTGCACAAAATGACATTGTCGTTTTTCGACTTTCGTTCCCGTTGCTGCCGATGATGACGATCAGCCGATGAAATTAAGCCGAACTGTGAGCGAGCAGTTGCTTGCTAAAGGTCATCGAATAGGAAGATAGTCGTCGGTAACGACAGCCGGCAACGACAAGTGGAAAGCAACGCGGAACGAGACGGGTGAAATGTCACCAAATGAAAGTGAAAATGTCAGCTCCGAACGAGTCTGTGGGGAAGCGGCGAGCAAATAACTACAAAAAAACGTTAATGAACCACTGACGATGCTTCCGTTGATGAAGATAATGGTGACGGATCTTTTCATGAAAAGATTATCTTCAGTTCACTGATTTTGAACTGCATATCAATTCATTAACGACCATGCCGATATGATCTTTTCAAGATCTGATTCGGCGAGTAACCGAAACCTGTTTTTCGACTTCGAAACTGACGACGAATCGATTGGGCAGTGAAAGTGAAGCAAAGTCTACCCCCTAATTACGTTCAGGGGTGGACCACCGAATTAAGCGAACCATGCTCCGGCGTGTCGAAAACCCAAGTGAATAACTTTTCTCCTCGTTTAATAAGACTTTGTTTTGGACCCAGCGATGTGGCTCCCTCGATCTTTCGCGTCGAATGCGATCGGTGGCGTCTCTTCCTGAAGAAAAAAGACTGAGGGGTTGATCAGCCGCCTTCCTTATTACTTGTTTTTATGATAAAATTTTTGATACAGATCTAGAGGTGAGCCAGCCAAGAGCTGAAAACCTCTTTAATAAAGACGATAATAATAATAATTTTTGATACAGATTTACAAAAAATCCAAATTAGATGTCATGAGACGTGTTAGTATTTGCTATCAATCATGCAAAAATCAAATTTATTATTTATGAAATTTTGTGTTTTTGAAGCGCTCACTTTCATGGGAGGTGAATATCAGGCTGAAGACATGAACAAATGCCTTATTATAATTTTGGATACCTTCTACCCCATATGATTGATCCCTCCGCGAACATGATCCCGACTACACCAGTGAAGTGGGCCATTGCGAGCCCAAATTAGCCGTCCACCGAAATCGGAAGAAAATGAATGCAATCAAGATAACGCCAACCAGCTGAGCTTTTTATGGACCACGCTGGCTGGTTCGACCGACAGAAAGGGGTTGCGTAACATTCCGTGATTCGGGAAGGCGGGCCATTGCCGTTTGCGTCAAGTGAGCTCCACGCGCGAAAGCAGACGAACCCCGTTAAATGCTCTCAAGCTCGCACCGCATCGGACCCATCCGCGTGGACTTCGGGGCGCACCTGCCGAAATTTGTTTTGACGGCTTTTTGTAATTCAAATGAGCGTTCGCCGCCGCTCGCCGTCCGGTGCCGAAAAGTGGGAAACAAAAGAAAGGAAAAAAATGCAAAAAAAAAAATCGAAAGTGAAATGACTTAATTTCGACACACTGAATGGGGCTCATCCATCTATTTAGTGCCGGTACTTTGGGCAATGACTAAACTATGTACCGCTCTTTTTTTTTGGAGGAAAATCTCTGTGGGGAACAAAAATGCGCGAGCACAAAACAAAAGCAATGAATAATCAACAGAATGAAAAGTGTTGTTTGACTGAGTGGGTTTGTTGATTTAATTTCGGCTCACAACTTCAGATACAATGGCTGATAACGGGACCTCTGCGATTTTTTGATTGTGCGTACGCGTGGGTAGTTTCCGAAATTGGCCGCCCAACCACGGACGGTCTTCACAGGCAGGGCGTGAGTGAATAATGTCACCGCGGCGGTACTGAATGGAAATCAACAACGGGATCAGTTTTATGGGACATTGTAATGCTAAATGGGGGCTGTCAGTACTGTTGAAACTTGGGTATCATTGAAAACAGGTGATGTTCAGGTGCGACTAAAATAGCCGGATGAAAGTTAATCGGCTTATTTTGTATCTGAATTAATTGAAATCTCGGGGTATCTTGAGTCGAGTCAAATATGATAAAAATTCGCATGACGCTTTATGAATTGACCAGAGGTCCATAAATTAGTTGAAAAACTCGTATTTGTATTTGATCACTCGTAAGTGATCGAACATTCTTATAGTGTTTTGAAATTAATTTAAATTAGTTTGTGCATCAAACTGATAAAAAGTTATAGTTTATTGTTGGCTGTTGTATCTGATAATATTGTTCACGGGACGTATTTTCATAAGATCGGCAGAAAAAAAATTCTAAATCAAGCTTGAGACTCGAGAAAAAAAATGAAAACTCAAGTAAAGAAATTTAATGCATATTGACTATTTATTGGAATCATGCTAATTGAGCAATTTGGGAGAATTGTTTATTTTATTAGGGAGCTTTCCAGTCCATGGTATAATTCAAGAAAATATGGGAAATGTGACAAATCGAAGGCACTCTACACTTCCTAAAACTGAGAAATTAAAGCATAATAGTGAAGGAAATGAGCAGTTCATAAATAACATTATTTTTCTCATTTTCTCATTGAAAGTGCAAACAAATTACTCAATTTACAACGAAATCTGAAAATGTCTATTTTTACTCGAATGTGATGCTCCAATGAGTTCCTAATGTTTTGCCTTTCTCGTACAACAAAGTTGTACCGAAAGTCTATCATTTCACTCCGAAAACGAACTTTTTATAGAAGCTTCGGAGACCCATAGTGTTATATACCAATTGACTCAGCTCGACGAACTGAACACATGTCTGTCTGTCCGTGTGTATGTATGTGTGTATGTGTGTGTGTATGTGTGTGCACAAAAGCTAAGAAAAACATTAGACAACTTTACATATAGCAATCCTTAACCGATTTTCTCGCAACAAGTTTTATTCGACAGGAGGCAAAGGCTAGCTGATCACTATTGAATATTAAAACGATCGACCGTTCCGTTTAAAAGTTATAAAGAAAATGGTATATCGAACCGTATTCACCATATAAGGTTGGTGTCTTGGCTTAATGCGAGAAAGGCAGTATCACTACTCGGTGAATTAAGTTGGGTTTTTTTTTAGGATAATCCTTTTAACTATTTCGGTCGAAATCCATTTGGCCGAAAGTCACTAGGCACGGAACCCGTGTGGCCGAAGATTATTTGACCGAAATGGATATACGGCTGAAAATGTTTTTCAGTCAAACTTGTCATTTGGCCGAATATGTCAATTGGCCAAAAACTTCATTTGGTCGAAAGAATAATACAACCGTAAATGTCATTTTTCGAATGGGTCATATGGCCAAAATGTCTTTTGGTCGAATAATTATGCATGAGGAAAGTGTGAAATGATTAACGATTATTGAGAAGTATCAAAAGTGAAAAGTGAGAAATAAGAAGTGTGAAGTGAGACGTCTTACTCTCTCATCACACTTCTAATTTCTGACTTCTCACTTTGAAAAGCGAAGTAAGAAGTTAAAAAATTAAGTGAAAAAATCAAGAGCGAGAATGAGAAGCGAGAAATGAATTCTTCTCATTTCTCATTCCTCACTTTTCACTTCTTATTTTTCACTTCTCAGTTTTAATTAACGCAATTTCCACATTCACTATTGTTATGCCAAACTAGCAACCGAAATGGACATACAGCCGAAAATGTTTTTCAGCCGAACCGGCATTTGCGACCATACGGCTTATTGGGTAAAATGACCTGATTAGCCATTCGTCATTTCTGTATGTCTCTTTCAGCTGACCTTTCATACAAATGACATTTTCAGCCAAATAAAATTTGCGACCGTTCGTCATAACGACGTTTCCAGCCGTATTACTTATTCGGCTCATTAAGTCTCAAGGCTAAATGTCTTCTTTGGCCAAACGTCTCATTCGGCCAGTTTATCTTCGGCTACTAACCATTTCGGACAAACGTTCAATTCGGTCAAACGGAGCTCGGCTACATTACTTCTGGCTTACCGTCCTATTCGACCAAGTGGCATTCGGTGAATTGTTTTCCGGCTGAAAGCCATTTGGATGAAGGCTGCTCGGTCAAAATATGTCATTTGTCTATTCGAACCATTACACCGAAAATATCATCTGGCCGAAATGGTCATTAAGTCGAAAATGTCGTTTAGCCGAAAAGACCATTCTGTCTAAAAAAAATGTTTGGTTGAACAGGCCATTTGACCGAAATTGCCGTTCGGCCGAAAAGGTCATTTGGCCGAATATGTGATTCAGATGAATAGGTCACATCACCAGAAACGTCGTTTGGCCAAACTGGTCATGTGTTCAAAAATTTTATTTGGTCAAATGGGTTATATGGCCGTTTGCCAGTTTCGTTTGCCAAAAGGCCACATGGCTGAACATGACGTGTGGCGAACTAATCATCGTTTGACAGAGTTTCACAGAGAATAAATCTTAGTCTTGTATTACCCATACAAACTACACAGTCAGTATTGAAAAGCATCTTTTAAATGTCGATTGTGTTTCCGAGCATTTTCTTGTCAGCATTAACCTTCCAGGACTCGCCTGGTCCTGGATCACTCATGCAGTCCCACTTGTCTTGGGAACGACAAGCGAGCTTTTTTCGAAGGTGTTGTACCTTTTACAAAGGCGCGAGTCACGGAAGGTTAATATTCGCAGCATATAATAAATATGCCACAAGTATTACAACGGCCAGGCTTGAAATTGGGAGATAATTTGGCAAACAGATTATTCAGTAATGAAAACCATGATCAGCGATGAGCTTCGAGTTCACAAAAGGAAGAAAGAAGGTTTGTCTCCCTCCTTGCTGAACCTTTAGGAGCAGTTCGATTGGAATTCATTTCTAGAGCTCTTTTGCGAAATGTCACTACCTGTCAGCACTATCCCCTTCAATTGAACCAATGGCTCAATTTGTCCCCGTCCTACGTTCCCATTCCTGTAATATGTATGCGAATCCAACAGTGAGCATAGCGATAAGATATTTTCGTGAATGAACAAATACTAAATATATGTTTCACGCCATAAACAATATAATCAGAAAGTGAGTAAATTTCCAGTATTTAAATTCGTTGTGCAGAAAATTGCAGAAAGAGAAATCTAATTCTTAACAAAATGTTAATAGAGCTAACCTTAATCAAGGTTTTGCTTTCAGAGTTATCTTGCAATGATGTAAAATATGCAATGCTTCTGCGTTCTTTTATATTGTAAGTATCTGACAGTATTTTATTACTGTCTGCTCAGTAAGCAAATCTATGTCTCTAAGATCGAATAAATCGAATACGCTAATCGAATCATGCATTATAGCTTTGGTTGGAGTATGTTTGGGTAAAAATGAACTTCAATGCACTAGAAAGGTTAATAAAAAATGAGTAAAAATGTTTAGCGTAATTATCTCAACATATTTTCTGTCTATCATGTGGCTAATATAATTACATTTTAATGCGCAGAAAAGTCGAGAAAATTTCCGATCCGAAAATTTCTTGAACCGGACCGGGTATCGAGCCCTTTAGCTGACAAGCCGGTCTTGCTCTGCGCCGCCATCACCGACAGTTTTTGCACGCCACAGCCGACGTTTTTGTATCGGCGCGCCGCCGTTTAAAATTTGTCATACCGGTGGTCTATAATTTTCCACGCTGATTCAAATTTGAAGAAGTCCGCAGAAGTCCGAAATTTCCGTAGATTTTCCCATTAGAAAACTTCGAGTGTAAATTCCAAAGGATTTCCCATTGAAATTTGAAAATACTTCTAGAAATAGAATTTTTGAACGGAGTAGAGTCTTTTGGCAGAAAGTCGTTTTGCCGAAGGCCACACACTGAAGGTGTGTAAAGCGCTTATATGACCAAAAATAGTCCTTTATAGCTTATATAGCTAAAAATGTTTATTGGTAAGAATGAAAGTTGCTTGGCCTAATATATTGTTTAACCAAACAAACCATTTGGCTGAAGCCCATCTAGTCCAAAATTATTTGATCGAAAATCTTTTGATCGAATAGTTCCTTTGGTTGAAAAAAAAACAGTTTTCCGAGTAGCTCAATTGGCTTAAATGGTCGTGTGGCAGAAAGGGTAATTTGGACAAGATGGACATTCGGCCGAAAAAGGAAATTTTCGGGCCAAATGGCTCTTTCTGCCAATCGACGATTTCTACCAAACGACATTTTCGGCCAATTGACCATATCTGCCAAATGACATTTACAGCCAAACGAACTGTTAGGGCAAACAACTTCTCGGTCAAATAACCAATTTCGCCGAATGTGCCTTTCGGCTACTTGTCGCTATCGGCCAAATGTCATTTTTCGTCAGACAAACACCGTTTCGGACAAACGTTCATTTCGGCCTTAATGACTATGGCTTGATGACTTTCGGTCCAACGTGTTATTCAACCCAATGGCATTTGAATAAATGGATTTTCGTTGAATGATTTTTGTCCAGATAACAGATAGGGTAATTTTGTCCAAGGGTGTCAAATGTGACATTCGCACCGAACAAACCTTCAGGCATAAATCCATCTAGCCGAAAATTTTGTTTGGTTGAAATGAACATACGGGCGAAATTGACGTTCGTTCGACTGGACATTTGGCCGAAGAAGTCGTTTTACCAAAAAGGTTTTTTTTTTGCCGAAATTGTCGTTTGGCAGAAAGGCCATTTGTGCGAAAATATTATTTGGCAAAGCAGGTGGATTTTACACGTAAAGTAATCAATATTTACATTTTTATTCAAATAGCCCTTTCTTGCAAACAACCATTTCGGCCTTATAACCTATTCAACCAAACAACCATTTCAACAACCTTTTTCATTCAAATCCCAAAGAATTTCCCACGGAAATACCAAACAATTAACACTTTGGAGTTTCCAAAAGAATTCTCAAAACTTTAATATAGTTTACATATAAAACCAGAAAATCATTTTGAAATGAATATTTTGCCAAGCTCGGAGAATTTTCGGTAGAAGTTCATTAGAAACTCAAAAGTTTCTTCCGTTGAAATTTTGAAAACATCCTTTAAAAATTCAGGAAAAATCTTTAGCAAACGAACGTAAACATATCTCCACGCCGATTCACGCCGCCGGCTGAAATGGCTGTCGACGTGACGTCGAAAACGCCACTGCCGCCGACCATGACAAATGCCACCGCCGATTTTCGGACCGGCGCATGGCTAAGGAAGGCCCTGAGTTTCGTGCTATGGAACATGAAATTGCTTACGAATATGTGCTCTGATGATTTCAACTTTATTGACGATCTTGCATGCGTCATTTATTGGAAATTTTATCTATTGGGTCTTCATCGGAAAGGCCTGTGGGAGATCGGGAACTTCCGTCGAATTCTAAAAGTTCGATCCAAAGCTTCGCAATTTTTCCATAACCATTGACATGTGACATTGTGACATGTGAAAATGAGAAAAGATGAGTGACAAGTGAAACGCCCCACTTCTCAGTTCCCATTGCTCCATTCTTAATGATCACTACTTTGTTTTCGCACGAAGAAGTGAGAAATGAAAAAATGGGACGTCTTACTGCTCACTTCCCATTTCTTACTTCTATCTTCTTATTCTAACTTCTTATTCTTAGCAGTGAGAAATAAAAAGTGAGAAATGAGAAGTGTGGAATGAGAAGAAGTTAGAAATGAGAAGAACTTCTCTTTTCATAAGTATTTTTGTGGTTTGTGCTAACGTAAGAACGACACGACACTCAGAAGAAACGCGACGCAAGACAAGGCATAACATTTAAAGTTTAAGAACTATAGTCAACAATTTAAAAAAATACCTTTTTTGTACTTATCTTTTCTTACTAATCTCGCTGAGCAATAGTTCAAATTTTTGTTTTCACTACGAAAAATAAGAAGTGTTTAGTGATGACAAATGACAAATAATCACTTTTACTTACTTCTCACTTTACACTGTGAAAAGTAATATGTAAGATGTGGACGTCTAGCTTCTCATTTCTCAATTGTTATTTCTCACTTCTTATTTCCATGTATCACTGTGTGGAGTGGAAGATAAGAAGTGACAAGTGAGTTTTGAGTTTTTGATTTGAGTTGTGAGATATGGGAAGAAATTTGGCCATAAGTTAAATGACGTTTTGGACTCAAAACTCCCTGAGTTGATATTGAAGGGATTGTTGACTCATTGGGATGTGAAACGAAAACCCTTGGGAAGCTGTTTGAATAGATCATCACAGAAAATATTTTTAATATACATTATTTTGCTTTCATGAGTCGATGTCAAGTCATAGAACATCGACTCATAAAAGGTCCACTGTAAAAGTGTGCCACATTTAACTTTTGGACAAATTACTTTTCATTTCTCACGTTTCACTTATCTGTGATAAGAAGAAGCAAGAAGTAACAAGCAAGATATTAAGTGAGACGCACGGTGTAAAAAAATGGATTATTACCCAAGTAACATTTCAAGTTTTATAACGCTCTTGAAGACCATAATTTACTCTTTAAGAGTGTTATAAAACCAGTATAAAACTAAAATGTTACTAGGGTATCGAAGTTTCATTTACCTCTGATTTTTTTTCACAGAAAGTTGGGCAAAGTCGCTAGAAATACGGGGTGTTTAAAAATATTTCGAGGGCGATTTTTTGAAAAAAGTGATTTTTATTGTTTTCTTCCCCAATATACCGTATAAAAAGTGAATTGGTAACTGGGCAATTGATAAATTATTGTTCTTAACCTTCAAAATTAAAAATATACATATTTATTGCCTTTTTTGTATAGAGAACCTATCTTGAAATGGATTTAAAATTCTTAAAAATATGTTTTTAAATCATGTTTTCGGATATTTTTCTTATATTTGCATTATTGACAATTTTTTTAATTTTTTTTCAGCAAGTATCATCTATTTCTAGACTTGTTTATCAGTTGTATTCACAATTTTTTCTTCCGACATTCACACTAGATGGCCAGCCCTTTGCCAGTCTGCCAAATTTTATGAGGTTTAAAATATTATATAATAATCCATCCACACTTCTCACTTCTTACTGCAAGAAGTAAGAATGAGAAATAATAAGTGAGAAGTGTTTCATTCCCTACCTTCTTTTTCTCACAGTGATGAAAAGTGAATTGGGAGACGTTTCAATTCTCACTCCCCTTTTCATACTTTTAACATCTCACTGTGAAGAGTGAGAAGTTTTTTTTTATTTATTGTCTTTATTAGGGAGACTTTCAGTCCGAGGCTGGCTCGTCTCCGGAAGAGTGAGAAGTGATTAATGCTTACATCCTTTTTCTTACAATGATAAGTTACAAGTGAAATGGGAGACGTCTCACTTCTCACTCCCCATTTCTTACATTTAACATCTCAGTGTGAAGAGTATGAAGTGATTAACGTATTCATATTCATATTCTTATAGCATTTGATTCCCGGTAAGATTTGCCATGATTTTCCGGATTTTTTTTCTAATTAAGTGAATTGTAATAAAATCTTTTTGTAGTTTTCTCGGAAATTGTAGAAATTGTTTTTGGAAATGCCGCAGAATTTTTTGAGAATTTTTAACTTCTTTGGGAAGCTTTTCTAATTTTTATGGAGAACTCTTCAAAAATTCCACGGAAAACTCTTCGAAGTTTCCACGGAAAATTTCCACAGAAAATTTTTAGGAATTTTCTCCAAAAATGTCTCATGAATTTCATCAAAAAATTCTTTGGAATTTCCTTGATTTTTTTTCCCTTTGTTAACTTGGCTTTCTCAGTCTATAAACTCAAGGACGGTTTATTATGAACATTCTCGGCGTTTTGGCCGATTGGTTTTGGCCTTTCTCAAGGGTCGTCTTTTTTTTTTATTTTCTCGGGAAATTCTTCGGAATTCACACGGGAATCTATCGGAATTACTAGGAAAAGTTGTTCGGAAAATTGTAATAAATTTTCTCCCGAGTTTCTTTGGACTTGCGTCTACAAATTCTACAAAAAATTATCAGAAAATTCTTTGGAAATCCACAAATTTTTCTTGGTTTTATTCGAAAATTTCTTCAGAATTTTCTCAGAGAATACTTCGGAAATCCATTTGAAAATTGTTTGAAATTTCGTTTGAGTTTTTTTAATTTTTTTTGGAAATTAAATGTAATCGAATGTGTACGGGAAATTCTTTCATAATATTCCTTAGAATTTCTATGAGATGTTTTGTGGAATTTCACAAACAAATCTAATCCATCGTTGTTATAATGCGCTATTGAATAATGTAGACTCCCTCAAATTTGATCCGGCGTGAAAAATTATACATCAGCGGCGTGACAGATTTTGAACAGCAGCACGCCTATGTGAATATGTCGGTGGCAGCGTATCGCCAAAACTGGTGACGACGACGTGGCCCGGCGGCGCTCACATCCAATGAGGACTGAGAAGTGAGTCTCTAGCCTCTTATTTCTCGTTTGTCTTTTCTTCCATCTTATACCCTTTTATCACTGTAAAAAGTGGGAAATGAGAAGTACGAAGCAATTTATGAGATTTGAGATGTGAGAAATGCGAAGTAAAATTACGTTTTCGATCACATGACTTGTTCAGCATTTCCGGCAACAGCATTTCCGGCGGCGCCAAAATAAAATTTCCATAAAGAATAAGGAATGTTTCACAGAAAATAAGACAATTGTTAATGAAGAAATAAGGGTAGAAGTAATATTAATCAAATAATAAATTTCTATAAATAATGCAAAATTTTCATAAACAAAAAAGAATTTTTCAAAAACCAAAAAGAGCCATTTTCAACGTAAAAATTGTAACTACAGTCAAACCTCCATGAGTCGATATTGAAGGGACCATCGACTCATAGAAATATCGAGATGTGGAATAGGAAATCTTTGGAAAGCTCTTTGGAGGGACCATCACAGTAACCCAGAAAATATTTTTTGATATGGAATAATTTGCTTCCATGAGTCGATATCGAGTCATAGAACATCGACTCATGGAAGTTTGACTGTATAAGATATGAACTTTCCACAAAGAAAACAATATATTCCTTTAAAAAAATACGAAATTTCCATAAACAAAACAATATTAGCAATAAACAATGTCACAACTAACACCAAAACATTTAAAAAATCTACAAAAAAAATCAATAAAATGCAATAAATCAACACTTTTTTCTTCTTTGGAAAACTCTTTTACGTTTATAAAAATTTTGCATTATTAAGGCATATTATAATTACTCCTAACCTGATTTCTCCATGGGAATTTATTTTTTATTTCAGGCATTTTTGAGTTCGTCTAAATGATATTTTCGGCCAAATGCTCTTTCTGACAAAAGATCATTTCGGCTAAACGGCATTTTCGGCCGAATATAACCCATATTATCGTCCGCGTAAAGGTTCTCCCAACTACACGCGATGCGATTCTGTCGCCGTTGGTATGGAAGCATAAATGGAATCACTTAGGTCTGGAGGAACCTTAATAATGGCAGTGGTTAGCTTAAACGTAAACAAAACAAGCGTCGAAAGTACGATTTTTTTATTACCTATGTTAGAAATTGTCATATCTGCCATTATTGCATATCAATCTTCAACATCACGTTTTCTATTTTGAGTTCTAGAAAGATGTTAACTGAAGTAATAACCGGCTTGTGGTGTCTAAGCTTTAGACGAAAATGATCAGTCATTGTTCCAACGCCAGATGAATAGAACTCTACGACAATGACTGTCAGAACGGCCTGCTTTGCAGTCATGCATTTCAACGCTAAAGAAGTGCAACTTTAAAATATTGGACACATTACGTTCGGTCGACAGGAAAAAAATTAATCACTGGTCACATAATTCTTTCTATAACGAAGAGTTTTGCATCAAAATACCTATATGAGTTTGCTATTGCAAGACAATGAGTAATATTATCGCAAAGATTAGAGTTACTTGCCCCCTGGTTTAAGCCAATACGCAGTAAAAATAATAAATTTGATAATACATTTAGGTACATGAAACTTCGTTGACTTGTGAAACTCCGTGTTTGAAGCGGCCACGTCCTTTGCCGGGTGGACAGCACTTTCTCTCTCCTCTGTCCGTTTTGTTCAATCCCGGATTTACATTCTTTGTCTGAACCCAGTCACAGCAAGTCCCAAGTGCTCGCCTCAGTTCAAGGCTGCAAATTATTGAGGCGCGACGATCGTGTGGGTTTTTCTTACGGCGCTTATTCCAAGCATCAAACCCACAGTTTTTGTAACATTTTTGTTTTATTGTCTTCTACAGAAGGTAGATCGCGTGCGAGGTTTCCTAAGTTTACCTCAAATTACTTCGATTTGCATACATTGAATCTCAATATTATCATATAGTATTTAGAAATATTGTTCTGGAGTTTCATTTGCTATGCTTTATCTGAAAGGCTAAACAATTCGCAAGATTTCTTCTTTGCTTATTCGTATTATATTCACAATGTTTGTATATAGAAAAAGTGGAACAGAAAATTTATCAATTTTTTTGTAGAATACCGGCTCAATTGTATAAAAACTGGTCTAGAGTACACCGCTTTTTTACTCACGAATTTCGAACACGGTATAATTAAAATGATTTAATTTCAACAATGCTCGTTTAAAATTTCTCCAAAAATTATTCGACGCGGGACAACTACAAATTATTCACAGCCTCTTGCATCAGTAAGTTAATAATTTCCGCCCCCTAAAATTGGTGACCGCATATTATCCATCCGCCGCCAAGCCAGTTGTTCCTAATTGTGTGCCATAAATTTTCGGACCCGTCAGAATTATTCATGATCCGCACTTGGGCTCCTACACCATCACAACCAAAAACAGAAGCAGAAACCGAGACGAGAAATATCAACAACTTTCACTCTTAAGCCGAGTGATTTTTTTTTGTTTTTGCCCCATCCGTCTAACCATCTCATCATCATTTTTTGGTCGTCAAAAATTCACTCAACCACTAAAATTCACCTCCGAGCGCGATAAAAAAAAACTAAAATAACTTAAACCCTCCCCATTCCCTAATGTCAATTCATCGTTAGCGGATCTCCCCGCGCATCACCCGTGCCGTGGTTTTGCGTCCCTTGCGCAAATATTTTCTCCGATCCGGCAACCGCGTGCGGCCTTAGACGTCGTCGCGGGTGACATTTACCTCCTCGGAGAACTGGTTTGATACTTTTTATCCCACTGCTAGAGTCCGCGAGTCCGAAACCGAACCGACTATCAGGTATCAGGTGTCTTGCTGGCTGGGGAATGCGCCCCCGGGAACGAAAGTGCCTACCTTCACACAAAGCTAGAGACCCTTCCTAGGAAGGGCCGGCCACGATCAACGATGGCTGGGACAAAGGTCAATCGCCACGAAGAAATATGCAAAAATCGGCGGACCCTTTGGGACCCAACCCAGTCGGTCGGTCGTCGACAAAACGGAACCGATCCGAAAACGAAAAGGTCCGACCGAGTTAGTCATAACTCGGGTATGAGATCGCTCGACTGATCGCCGCCCGCTCTGTGGCTCGTTGAGTTGTTGTAGGTGGTGCGGATTAGCCGGAGCCGGTTGAACTATTGCTCTGATATTTGAAGGTAACGAAACCACTTTCACTCGGAATAGCTGACTGCCCAACCAACCAACTAACCAACCGGACGGACGAAAGAAATGAATTGGCAATATCATTTTGAACAAGCACCAATCGGTTGGTATGGTGGTTGGTTTGAGGAGTTCGAAGTTCGGGCTGCGAGTGGAATTTATGTACCTTTGAGGGAAAGAAAATTTGCGACAGCACCGTCCGAAGGGGTACCCTTCCTGGTTATGGTTGCGCTTGTGATACGAATAATAGTGGAAGACGCGAGGTCGTGAATCGTGCTAATGAAGATCTCGATTGCCGGCTGGGGACAGATTTTATTAATTAGGGCCGTTCAGTGGAACCGTGTTTCTTCCGGGGGATGAGATGGGCGGAAACAAGGAACGGGACTCATGCTGTGTTGGGGATTGTAGATTGAAGTGCTTACGGGAGAAATTTGCATGATTTGTAGATGAATGTTTGCAGATGGTTATAAGTAATCCGTTTTACTTGAGGCTAAACATGTCTAAGAGTAAGATGACGCCGGGAACCACAAATCAAGTACAAAAGACCATACGAAAAGTAAATGAAACAGCTTGAGGCTCCCTCAGACTTGAACGATTTCATCGGCGACAACCAGTTGTCGTTGAGTCGTTGCGTCGATGCGTCCATACCAACGGCGACAGAATCACAGTTGCCAAGCGATAGAATCGCGTCGCGATTGTCGCATCGCGTGTGTTTGGCGGAACCTTTAAACTTGATATTGATCGTAAGTCCAATCCTCGCTATCTTCCTCTTATAAGACACAAAAGCCTCTTCCACGGCACGGCGATCAATCCGATAATAAGGCATTGTATGAGACAGATCGAATCAGCTATTTTTCTCGTGTTTATCTACTTTGACAATTAGTGGGAGCCTGTTTGTTTGGTTATTTCGCGCTGAACATTACAATGGGTCGCATCATCAATTCTAGCTGTTTTACTTTTCGGTTACTAGGGCTTTATGTTGTTCATTCGATTTCCAATACGTGCCGCGAAATTATTCATAAAAATTGCATTCTAAACATAAAATACGATAAAACGATACAAACTTTATTCTGTGTCCGGACCTAACGGATTGTTCACGGAGAATCCTACCAAAACAATGCCACATAAACACTGCAGTGTCGCGGAATCTCGATGTCAAATGAGCATTTTGACCCGAATGTGAGCTTAACAAATGAATACTGAGCAGCTTGGAGCATAACCAATATATTATCATTTTCGAGAGAAAGGGAACCACCCGCACAGAAACGAGCAGTTGATTTTTCTGAATGTTATCATTAGAAAAATATATTTTCTATTAATATTTAAGCAGCTTATCATACTTCGAGCTCTTTAAAAATCCTGAGTGAGCATTAATTGAACAGTCTCGCAGTAACTGTTTGCATCAAATCGGCAATCATCGTCTGCCATTTAGAACTGAGCGTCTTACTTGATGATTTTTGATCATGAGTTTTCTCCTGGTTGTTGGTGCACAATCTTTGCAACACCAATGTGCCTTTCAGTGTAGGCTCCATTTGCGAGAACTGTACAGCCTGCCATAACGTGATCTATACTTTGAGATGATTGGTTCAACATTTTGTTGCAAAACGCCCACAATCGCTTAATGGCATTACCCTGTTCTGAATGGCTATCATGTCGGCTTCGATTACCGACGAGAGTTCACTTCGTATCAGTCACATGTTAACAATTTGCTGCTGTTCAAATTAATGAAGATGGACACCGCGTACAACTTTAGCTTTCCATGCTGCAATCTTCTCCTCCACAATCCGTAGTGAATGCTGTAATCCTCCTGTGCAAGGTGCAGAGCACTGTAACCTATATCAGAACAACAAACTGCTAAGTAAACTTCGAGTTATTTAGAGTTTTCTACAAAGCATTGCATCAGCCGTGGAACCTGTTCGACCCACAGTATTGCTGTTCCAGAGATAACTTTCCAGTTTCCTGTTCAATTTTCAAACTACCGTAGCTGTCACTTCATACTATTTATCTGCTGTTAGGCATGGCATTCTACGATTACAACGCCAAATATCAGATTTTTGTTTCAGTGTATTGAAGATTTTTAGGTTTGCGGTAGAATTTTGACAGCCGCGGAAGAACTTTGCGGAATTCGCAAAATGGTAAATTTTGAAAAGGCCCACAATACCTAGATGTCAGATAATCCAGTCCACTCTTTTGCCCGTGGTAAGCTGATCAATATTTCTGGCGCTGATTGAATGAAACATTTTCCTCAGCTTTTTCTCAAAGTCTACTAGGTCCGTTTGGCTCCATTTGGCAACTTCAAAACTATACGTCATCAGAGGCATGGCAAACGTGTTCTCTGACCGAAATTTCCGGCCCTAGGACTGCTCTTTAACGGCGTGTTTCTTCCTCGATGTCGTCACAGCCAGTACTGAAAAAAAACGATGATTGTCATAATTTAATCAAGGAAAAAATTTTCATTTTACTATTACTTACATCGACACTCAGCAGATAGCTTCGTCATTGACTCGAAAACGAAAAAAAATAATATCGACTGTGGCTGAAATGAGTATTTTGAATTGCGGTTAACTTGAACAGGCAAATGTTTATTTCACTTTATATACCAAACAGACGCATGTCTTTTAGTAGCCGGACTTCAAAATGTTAAATCCATGCTGCATTACAATAAAAACTGTCTATTTCTATTTTGAGATTTCAAATTGAGTATCAAAGTTGCCAAGTTGAAGTTCAATTTCGACACCGCACGCAACAATGCTGATCCCGAGGGTCAAAGTTTGCTATTGAGTGTGGTTGAAGTGACTTTTTCAGTCACTGGTCATAACACAGCGAGCAAAATGCCTTTTTCTTTCTCAGGTGACCAAACGATAACACCATGGGCCTTTTGATCCCTTTCGCGTGAAAAGCACTCATGAAAGGATTTTGTGCTTTATGTAGACATCACAATCTCAATTTTTTTAAATATCTTTATACAAAGAATAGCGTCTAAATTTTTGTTGAATACCTTTCATCGTTCATGTTTCTAAAGAGAGAATGGCACATATGTAAATATTACGTGACATCTCTCATTGTATTTGAGAATCTCCAGCTTTCTTCTTTCCTTAGCAATTGCTTTCCAGCAAGTCCCCTTTTGCATGATTGCTGACATCTGCTGTTCCTAGAGATGCTTTGCCACTTGGCGTTATACGGAGACCAATACGCCTGGATGGTGAGTCGATTCCAGATGCAATGGGGGGCCGTGACAGTTCATGGTTGAGGACTGCATCCTCGGTATCTGTGGCACGGAATTGCGTTAATACTCGTCCATATGATAGACTAGATCACGCAATAGCTGCTGATCAAGTTGTGAGTCTTCCGGTGTATTGGTTTCTTATAAAGGTACCTCCACTGATGTTATACATAATCTTGCTTCTCCTCCATCACATACGTAGCATTGAAAAAAGCACTGGGCTTCGCCTTGATAAATAACTTGCTCTCATATCCCTTTTCTGTAGTTCCTTTTCCACCTCGAATTTAATCAATTTTCACTTGAAAGAGCATAATATTAAGCATGATTACACTCTTTCTTGTATTCACTACATACCTAACTGTGGAAACGCTTTGCCAAACTTTCCGAAGATGCGACTTACTTATGGATCCTGTACACCTCCGGTGGTGCAAAGGGTCGACTTGAAAGATCTCCATCCTGAGCGTTGCCCGGCTATCGCTTTAACCTGTTGCCAGGTTAGATTTCGGTCGACTTCTTTTATTTCTTTATTGAGGTTTCGCCGCCATGAGCTTCTGGGTCTGTCTCTGCTGCAATGTCCCGCTGGGTTCCAGTCTAATACTTGTTTACAGATTTCGTTTCCGCCATTACGTAGAGTGTGGCCGACCCAGCCCCACTTCCGATCTCGAATTTCTGTTGCTATCGGCCTCTGGTGACAACGACGATGGAGCTCGTTGTTTGAGCAGCCGTTGAGTGTTCTCCACTGATGTCGATCTTGGTACCGCCGTCTGACGCCATTTGGCTACCAAGATATTGGAAGCTTTCAACATTCTCCACTGGTTGCCCGGCTACTGTGAAACTGGAAGGAGTCACCGTGTTTACATCCAACGATTTGGTTTTGTTGACGTTGATGACTAAACCTGCCGAAGATGAGCGCTCGGCAAGGTCGTTAGGCTTACTCTGCATATCAGAGCGCCGTTGCGCGAGAAGTGCAACGTCATCAGCCAATTCGAAGTCGTTTAGGTGCTCCATGGTTATAGGCTGCCATAACAGCCCGCGGTTTGGTTCACGGTCAATCGCATCTACCAGAATCTCGTCGATTACGATGAGGAACAGTAACGGTGATAGAATACATCCTTGCCTCACACCAGCTACGACTCGGATAGGATCGAACAGGACCTCATTGTGCAGCACTCTACACGAAAAGGCCTCGTACTGTGCTCCGATGAGGCCGATGGTTTTCTTAGAAATTCCCTTGCGTCTCAGGGCGCCCCACATATTCTCGTGATTGAGACGGTCGAAGGCTTTTTCGTAGTCAATGAATACCAAGTAAAGGGACTCTTGGAATTCGTTGACCTGCTCTAGAATTATGCGGAGCGTGACAATATGGTCCACACATGATCTTCCGGCACGGAATCCGGCCTGCTGCCGCCGGAGAGTCGCGTCGATCTTCTCCTGAATCCGATAATTTTGCATAGAGCTTTGAGAACGGTACACAGCAACATAATGCCTCGCCAGTTATCGCATACAGTCAGGTTACCCTTTTAATGCACCTTGACTATTTAAGATACCGCATCCAGTTGACCGGGAAAGTGGATGCAGTAGTTGAGCGGATGTCATGGGGTCAGCTTTGAGCATCTCGGCTGGTATGCGATCAAATCCTGGGGCTTTATTTGATTTCATGCTTTGGATGGCTGTTTGAATCTCTAGCAGTGATGGAGCTTCGGTATTGACGTGTTTTATACGTCGGATCGTATGCAGATCATGCCGAGGTGGTCATGGCCTGTCTGGCACTTGAAAAAGTTGTTCGAAGTGCTCGAACCAACGTTTCAGCTGGTCAGTTGGGTCGGTCAATAACTGATCATTCGCGTCTTTCACAGGCATCGTTGCATTCATCTTCGCCCCGCTTAAGCGTCGTGAGATATCGTAGAGGAGGCGAATGTCCCCGGTTGAGGCGGCTCTCTCTCGTCGGCCAGAGAGTCTGCCCACGCTCGCTTGTCCCGTCGACATGAGCGTTTTACTTCCTTCTCAAGAGCCGCGTATCGTTGACGGGCTAATACTTGGGCTCCTCTGGTTTTTGATCGCTCTATCGCGGCTTTGGCTTCTCTTCGCTCCTCTATCTTCCTCCAGGTCTCATCGGTGATCCATTGTTTTCTCTGGGTGCGTAGTTCGCCCAGATTGTTCTCGCTGGTGGCGATGAAGGCATTCTTGATGGCGGTCCATTGGTCTTCCACGCTGCCACCTTCCGGAATATCTGCAGCACGCGTCTTCAACTCTTCAACGAAGGACCGTTTCACCGTGGCATCTTCCAGTCGGCGTGTGTTGAATCGTCGTCCAACTCTTTCCTCCTGCCGACGAATCCGCGCAATGCGCAAGCGTATTTCACCGATGAGGAGGTGATGATCAGACGCGATATCGGCACTACGTTTATTCCGTACATCAAGAAGGTTTCCATTTCCGGCTGATGCAGATGTGGTCGATTTGATTTTCTGTAAAGCCGTCACGGGAGACCCACGTGACCTTGTGAACTGGTCGATGAGGGAAGAGCGATCCCCCGATCACCATGTCGTTATTACAACAAAATTCTGCGAACAGCTCTCAGTTTTCGCTCATTTCTCCGAGATCATGGCGTCCCATAATGCGCCCATGGTTCGAGTTGTCGGATCCGATCTTCGCATTGAAGTCGCCCAAACAGATCATTATATCACCCTTCGGAATTCTATCTACGACGGCATTGAGTTGACTGTAGAAGTTCTCTTTGTCTTGCAGATCGGCAGCATCGGTTGGCGCATAACATTGGATTATCGTAAGGTTTCGGACCCGTGTTCTAAATCTGGCAACGATTATCCTTTCACTTATAGGTTCCCACTTCATAAGCGCAGAGTGTGCCTGAGCGCTTAGTAGGAAGCCAAATCCGCGATGCCGGGGAGCGTGTTCAAAGTTTGGCCAACGAACCTCACTCAGTCCCAGGATCTCAAGCTTCATGCGACGTGCCTCATTGGCAAGTTGTGCCAATTTACCCAATTTACCACCACATCCTAGGCAGACCCCACAGGACGCATTCTCTCACTCTAGCTGATGTCAGAAGGACAACCAGCTAAGTACGCAACCCTTAGCTGGCGGTCAATTGTCATCGGAAGACCCGTGGAAGCTTGAGTATTGGAACTTGTGAGGACCAGAGCTATGTTAGGCGCCCTTTCCCGGATGTCAACTCACCATTTCGTAGCCGACGATGCGAGGCCTCCTCTCATGTTCGTAGTAGACGCGGTACACGAATTGATTCAATATTGTTCGAGAATCATTTTCTCACTCACTCACTCTCACTCTGGTTCTTTGCTTATTTGTTGAAGACTATTGCCACACCACTGCTGGATGGCATTCTACTGTCGATAATGCCCTTTCCATCATAATTACGCAATAGCCTCGTATGGGATTAATCAAGTTTAAAAATCATTTAAAAATGAAGTTTTTAGCCGTGTTGAACAGGATGGTTCTAGTTTAGATTTCGAGATGTAAGCTTCAGAACCACGCCGAAAATGAAGTTTTTTTTCTCAGTTCGCGTCGAGCCGTTGAGAAGAACATGGTGGTGGCGATCTTGCTACTGATGGTTGGGCTTGACATAGCCTAGCTGGGAATCCTAACGGCCTTTTAGATGCTACCTTGCTTCAGAAATGGCTGAGTGTGCTGGAAATCGTTTTGCCGGAAAGCGAATGCCTCCTAGCGTTCTTGAATGTCTATTTTTTTTGTTCCTTTAGCATCAGTTATTTTCGTTATAGTTTCCGACGAGTTTTTATGATATTTCCTAATGCCAAAATCACGAGTAAGGTTGAGTAAATCATGAAAATCTATTTTGAATACCTTATGCGATTCAAATGTATTCGTCAAACATCCATCAAAATCCATTATCATATGATTTCATCATCAGCCTTTTCTAAAAGGCCAGTTAAAAATAAGAACACGTCGAACACAATATAAGGAATAAATTTTATAAAAATGCTTTAGCTCAGAATCAGGAAAATTAGGAAAATGCCGTTCCCCTCCATACAATTCATGCTCGAAAATTTAAAAAAGCACACTGGGACAGCTCCCAAGCAATGTATTAGGATTTCAAACAAAAGCCACTAGTAAAGCCCCTGTTGTTATTTAAAACGTAGATAGCACATCACCTATACATCATCCCAGTAAATTTAAATCCAAAACAAATACACAAGGAGCAATCTTTCCAAGTTCCTCCAAGGTTTCTTCGGTCCGTTCTTTTGAGCGGAATCCAACCTGCTTTGGCTAGCCTTCCGATGCAGTCTTATTATCTTCATGCAGTACTCCATGAATTAAAAACGACCATATTATATACGATTATTATCATAACACGATAATCTCCGCAGCACCACACACAACAATTATCGTTAAAACACTCTTTTTGGATATTTCCGGTTGATTTTGATTTGGTAGAATGATCATTTAGCCGAACAGGTCATTTGGCCGAAAATGCCGTTTGGCCGAAACGGTCGATAAGTCGATAACAAAACACTCAAGTTTTCAAGTAGAAAACGAAATACGCATCTGTTGATACGTAGTGAATATAGTGGAAGTAAATGGAACAGTGAAGTATTTTTAACTTCTCAACTTCGAAACGGTCGTTTAGCATAAAGAGTCATGATGACCATGCATTTCGAAGTTGCTACTCCGTGATTGACCAGAACAATTGCAATTGCAAAGGGAACCAATGTGTGGAAGCATGGGATTTGCTCTTCAACCTCATTTTGCACAATCCGAGAGCTCTAGTATTTCAAATGGTCAATAACGGCGCTGGGCACGTCCTCACTATCTGGGATGGGAAGGAATTGATTATGCAATCACTCCCCCACTGCAAGCCTAGAACAACTCTGCTCCCGTGACAAGTTTACGCGGAATTTTATTGGAATCTGGGGGTTATAGGTTCTATGGAAGAGGTTCGCCTTGGTTAACGGTTTGCCAATTTGATAGTAATGAAAGGGTGGTATATTCTAATTGGATGCCAAAAATGTTTTTCGATAATTTCGAATTCCAACAGGTACCTGCTATAACTAGTCAAGTTGTAGGTATAGGATAGAAGATGAAAACGGTACGAAAGCCCATTATATGGAATATATGGAAAGATACAAAGTAGGAGAAATGGAACGGGCCTCTGATATGAGGCAGCAGTAGTAGCCATATGGCAACCAAGCATGTTGTTTTAAAAAAGAGTCATTTAGCCGCCCGTGATGAACTCAATCCTAAAATTAAAAACACGTTAATAAAGGAGAAAAAAATTCATTTGGCCGAAAATGTCGTTGAAAAGTGAGATGCGAGAAATGAGAAGCGAGAGTGAGGGGTGAATAACGAAGAGTGAGAAGTATGAACTAAGACGTCTCACTTCTTACTTCTCACTCCTCATTACTCACTTCTCTTCACTCTATGCGAAAAGTAAAAAGTGAGAGGCTTCATTCTCGCTACTCATTTCTCATTTATTATTTGTTACAGTGGTCCTTTCTACCAGACGACCATTAAAGTCAAACGGCGTTTTCGGCCATATGACCTATTTAGCAGGGTGGAGCACACTCAAAATGATTTTTTCGAGACGTAAGCCCCCTGAAAATAAAGTTTTCTGCTCCCAGAAGCTACTGTAAGCATTTCAGCCAGATCCGTCAAGTCAAAGTGGATGCTCAACGAGGGGGAAGTTTTTATGGGAAAAATCGACTAAATATATGAAAAAATGCATACTTTCAACTTTTTTACCTCCAGGTGGCGCTGTAGTCATTTAATTTCGCTCATTAGTGAGATTTACAATTTTTACATTATTACGAAGAGGCTCCCGAAATTTCACCAAAAAATTAAATAAAATTTAGAATGTAGAGCAGTGTTGGTAAAATCATTCATAAAACTCAATCATTGAGCGCTCCCGTGCGATCTAAAGGTTCCCCCAAACACACGCGATGCGACAGTCGCGACGCGATTCTATCGCTTGGCGACAGAGATTCTGTCGCCGTTGGTATGGAAGCGTTAATAGAACATTGCCTGCAGCGATTCAACGATAGAATCGCGGCGACTAGTTGTCGCAGTCGCGGCGATGAAATCGCTTAGGTCTGGGGGAGCCTTAATTCGTTTGTGAATTTAAAGGAATACATCACGTCTGAGTTTTTCATGCTAAAATGAATCATGGGTGAACTCATTTCGCTCCAAAAAGTGTTTAAAAACAATTGGGGGGAATTTTTTTGTTTATACACGCAAGAGTATTTATTGTTCTATGTGTTAAACGTAATTTCACTCTTAATTTACGAAGGAGAACAAAAGAAAACCTGCGATGATTCAAATGGATGATTCGACTCATCCATGATTTTTTAGGTGCTGCGTTGGGTGCATTTTGACTCACGATTGATTTGAATCGTTCATGAGTTTTGAGATTTTGAGTTTTTCCCAACATGTAGAGTAAATGTTGGTTTTCCAGCTGGGGGAAAAGATTAGCCATTCTACATGCAAAATCTATCGGATCGATTTGCTTCGATTTACTTGGTTTGTTTGATACTAGTTTTGAAACTGACTGAAATTAGATAACGAGGTGAAAAAGTGGAAAGTACGCATTTTTCCATGTATTTAGTAATTAGTAACTTCACGCTCGTTGAGCATCCACTTAGACTTAACGGATCTGGCTGAAATTTTTATAGTAGCTTATGGGAGCAGAAACTTTATTTTCAGGGTGTTAACAATTATTTTGACTTGTTTCATATAAGAGTGGTCTACCTTACTATTCCGCCAAATGATATATTCGGCAAAACGACATTTTCGGCCAAATTGCTCTACCTGCCAAACGACCGTTTCGGCCAAACGGCTTTTTGGGTCAAAAGCTAAAAGACTTATTCGGCCAAACGACCTTTTCAGTCAATTGTTCATTCGGCTGTATGACCTTTTCAGCCAAAAGATTTCTGACCTATTGGTCTGTTCGGCCAAATTGAATTCGGCTGAATGCCTTCCGGTCAAACGGCTCTTCCCCCGTGAGAAAAGAGTTATTTGATATGTAGTTTTCTTCCTAAGTTAAAAGCTTCAGAAGCAATTTAAAAAAAAATCATGTTCAGCAGCCTCATCACGTTTAGTTAATTGACTTTTGACCAATAACTATGAATTCTTGAATTCGGAATTTTGTTGAGCTGATGAGGTAATATAGAACGAATGCAAACATTTACCGACAATGTGGAGCTTCAAATATTGGATATATGTGACAAATTATTTTAGTCCAACGTTCACCGTAAATGTAGAGCTGACCATCAGCAATGGTAAATGATATATAAGGGCGTAGCTGCGATAATGATTGCTTTATTTTAATGACAAAGAATTGCCTCATGTGTACCTTAATTTTAATCAAAAATTTACCCAACTAATTAATACTCTTTCGTCTGCCATTTAGAATTAGGATGTCCGATGCTTCTGTCGAGTAATGACAATTAAATTTGTGAAAGATACGAAAGTATTGTCACAATTCGTAACCAAAACTGTATCAATATGAAAATTGTAATCAATCTATGTTCAATATAAATCCCAATCAGCTCTATGATAATTAAAAGTTGAATTAATTGGAATATGAATAGTTTCTCGTGAGATCTCGAAATTCATAGAAAGGTGATCAAAATCAAACCCATCAGGGCTTACAAATTAGCAACTTTAGCTAACCAAACAGCTAACTTTAGTAGAGTTAGTTTATAACGATGTTTGACTTTGAAGTCAATTATGAAAAAAATCGAGTTTTTGCGTGTTAGCATTTGAAGATCGGCATGCATCGAATTCAAGCAAACAGCTATTAAGGAAAATGTCCCAAAATCTGTCCCAACCGAAACACCCAATGTTTCAAAAGCTTCAATTTCAAGTGAGAAAAAAACAGTTCGAAACTAAAAATAGCGTGTTTTACGTGAATTATTTTTTATACTACTAGGTACTTGTGGATTTGTTTTTCAGTTTTTGCCACAAGACTTGGAAAACAGTACTCCATTTCGTCAGCAGCACACAACAGTGAGCAATTATCGTTGTAGTTCGTGTGTCATTTGCTTACTCTGAGTTTCTCCTAACTGACGACTGATCACACCGATCCCCGTGTACTAATGGGCGTGGAAAAATGGAAAACTGCAGCTGGGTGTGATATTTAACGGCAAACACTTTTCGAAACAGTCAACAGTTGGTCGCCATTTGGATTCGGGCCAAAGCCCGCGTTGCAATAAACTTTCTGGCAAGACGATGTGAAAATTTGAAACCCCTGTGCATTAGTTGTACTGCAAATATAAGAAAAAACAGATGACGTATCTGCTACATTGTTAATGGAGATCGAAGCCATTCCCGTTTGGTTTATGGTCGGTTTTCCAATTTGAAAACCGCACAATAAACAACAACAAATTACCGCTGGACGCTTAGACAAATTACATCTGTAAACAAATTCTGCACATCGGTCAAGGGGTATGGAAATTTGCCAATTCGCTAAATGCATCATTTTTTATGCATGCATCTCATTGATTTGAAACGCGCCGGCGACGTTGGACGAAGATAAACAAACCCCATATTTGTGGGCAGCCCAAAGAAAAAAAACCCAGTGAACCCGGAGTGTATGCGACAGAGAAAAGTGGAGTAAGTGAAAACCATTATCGGTTAGCGTCACCCTTCCACGGTGCACTTCTATTCCGTTTTTGTTTTTGCTTCAAGCGTGGTTCGACTTAAACGCCTCAGGTGATCTAACTTAGGGATTGTTGTGGTTAAAAATTTGAGAGCTCATCATCACTATTTTTTTCTATTTTTTGATATTATTCTATGTAAAATAAATCTCACACGTATTGAATTTTCCCTTTAAGTAACACATATTTTTATTAAAGATCACGGAGTGACAAAATAACATTTATATCCTCACATCCATGGATAACCGAGTTTACAGAAAATAAAAGCTTACTAAAGTAAATTTTAAAACCTGACATCGCGCGAAAACAAATTTTTTCACCACCTTTTTTAACGGTAATCAACCTTAGTGCAACACTCGGTGCTTGCAATTCATACTTTCTTCTTGTGCACACACTTGGGGAGCCTTGTGCGCCGGGAGTGTGCTCTTCCTCCAATCCGGCAAGTGCGGCCTGCGGGGAAGACCCCAGTCTCACACGTCTCAAGCCGCCGCCGCCGATCGGCCAACCATGCAACCAACCAAGGAAGACTGTTGTGCAATCCTCAACCGCAAGTGCACATAATTGTGATTATGTATTTTGCAACATTACCACACTGACTGAGGCACACCGTTGGGGCCATAATCTCTGCAGCAACGGGTTGCAGTCAGTGGTGAGGTGAGGCAACGGTTTTCGCGATCGTTTTTTTTTGTGTTCGTTGTGCATGCGTGCAAATACCGCTTTGGAGATGGAGAAGTCCTCGTTTGGGTGAGAAAAAGGAAATTTGATTAAGAGGATCGGGGGTAGGCGGGACGTTGGCGGTGTTGTTGTTTACCCACTTTTTTATTGCAATTTTATGAGTAACTTGGAACCTAATCACGATGCATATGGAGGATGTTTTTCGTTTGCCTAATGGCATATATATTGCTCGGGAAGGAGACTCACACCGAGTTGTTTGGGAAAATGTTGCATCTTGATGCTAATTTTTGTTCGAATGCCGGACTTGCATGACAAAGCAGTGAGATCGAGAGAGAAGGGAAAACACTTTGGCGTTGATAGTATCGGCATAGGAAACGTGACATTTTAATTAATGTCTGACAAGGAAATATAACCTTTTTATATTTAGAAGGATGATGCAATGTAAATATTTATCGCTTTTAATTTGTTTAATTTGTCTTGAATTAAAAAAACACCAACAGTTCAAAATGAATTACCCTTTGATACATCGATTTAAGAAATGCTACACTTTGACAAGTTTAAAAATTAAAACAAAAATAAAAATATAAAAAATAGGAATTTGAAAAAAAAATGAATGTTGAAAAAAATAAAAAATTTGATTATTTAAAAAAAATAAGAAAAAACAGAGAATTTTGAAATTTGAAAATTTGAGAATTTGAATGTTTAAAAATTCGACATTTTAGTCTTTTAATCACTGAAATCGATTCAATTACCCATCAATCGACCATTATCGAATACAATTCGTAACAACGCATATCGTTCACGTTCTCGGCCTCACCTCGACCGTTGCGTTGAGCTGCCGGCATTATGCCACGCTCTGAGTTAGTGCCACGCATTGTCACTATCCGCCCACCGTTGTTGGCCAGGTTGATAGTCGCACCATTCGGCATCGCATGCCGCCAAGGTTCGCAATCTCTGGGTGCTGGCTCGGGAGAAACGCGAGAGGGCATTGTCACCATTACGCAGATGATCCGCTCTGTTCGTGCGTTGTCTCGGCCCTGTCCTCTGACCAGCCAAGCTTCTTCTTCGGAAGCGGACGTAGACCTGCCTTGAGCTAGATTCGAACTCGTACAAAACAGCTGCCGAGCAGAGACGTATGAGTGTCTAACTAACCTAACATAACACAATTTACGATAGCAGAGTTAGGAGAAAAAAAAGCATGATTCTGTGATTGTTTCGCCCAGCAATTGTGTCGTTTGTGCGAAGGTTTCATTACCGAGGGGGTGGGTGCCAGTTCAGAGAGTCTTCGTCGTCCATCAGTCGGTCGATCGTTGGGTCGACTCTTTCCTGGTTTGACGCCGGCTGCATTGTTCTGCTGCTGCTTCTGGTGGTATGGAACTGGTGGCGCATAAATGAATCATTCGAACGGCAGTGCCGACTTAATGATATGAAAGTGCGGATTACAGATGGGAGCAGGGTGGTGGGAAAACTGCGGATCGTGAAAATATAAACGAGCTGACTGGGGTGGGGAACAATGGGTACTTGAAGCAAGCATGTGCTCTGCCAACAGCCGACTTAGTAGCTACTATGTAAATATCGGCTTGGGCTCGGTTGGGCGATAGAAATGAAGCTATATTGGGGGGAAAATATAATTGGCGGAAGTGCTACATTGCGCTCGTTCGGTCGTGAATCGTTTTCCGAGCCGAGTTTCCAATATTAGATTAGCCATTCTGAATAAGACTGGCGGCGGAATGGGGTTTCGTTGTCGGTTCGATAATGTTGCGTTTGGATTAGATGCGGATCAAGCAGATGATACCAGGCCGGAAATATGTTTACACTGGAGTTAATCAGCAGGGTGGAATGTGGGTGGAAGGCTTTTCCGGCGTTTGATTAATTTCCAGATGTGTTCGGGATGCTGGGGGCGTTAAGATATGCATAATGATTGGGTATTATTGAGTATTGACGTTATTAGAAACTTTTTCTATGATCTGTGCCGTTATACTTTAACCGTTTAAAAAATCAATTAGGTTATGACGATCATTTTTGGACCTTTTAAAACTTTGAATTCTAACTACAAGTTAGTGAATAATTACTCAATTCTTATATTAACACTTTAGTACGATGACTAATGATCAATTGTCAAACTAATAATTAAACCTACTTCACTACATTCCATAAATGTTACGAAAGCTCCCAACCACGGCGATGATGGCGATCATGGAGCGACAATTATAGCCCCATCAACATAGTTATCACATAGATCGAAGTGTGGTCGCCGTCTCCGTTACCTGCTCCTTTCGCTAGAAAATTTATCATCCGTCAGCTCATGAAAGGTGAGCGAGATGTGATAAGTAGCAGTGAGGGGTCGAAGAAAGTGAATCGAGCCCTGCGGAAGGGCTCGAACCGCTTCTCCAAGATGTGTGTAACTCAGCCACCGTGGCACTGGGTGGAATGATATACGATCTTTCTCTCCACCACACGGGTGGAAACTTGAAAACTGGTTGGTTGGTTGATTGGATGGTCCAGTGACCAACACAAATATTAGCTTGCCGGTGACGATATTTATATGGGCCCAATGAAAGCAAAGGAAGGAAGAGATTTACTACGTTGATTGATGATGGATGGATGGGTCGAGTTTGTGACGAGCGACGGCGATTGATGCCCAGTAACCTGGTTTGGACAGATGAATGAACAAGTTACATAAAGAATAAATCCGTCAGTTGAAACTCCTTGATTTTTGAATTCAGAATATACACGTACACTCCCGGCCAAAAGTTTGGGTTCACCGTCGAAAAATATAGGCAAAAGTTTTTGGTCGTATTTTCGCCGTCTTACATCCGATGTCGGGTATTGTTAGCTCGATACAAAGAATATGAGTAGATCTTGCACCGTAGGTATTTTAAACTAATAGCCTATTCAGATTGGGCTATTTATGACTTTGTTAAATGAGAGGGTATCCAATTATTACGAGGTGTTCAGACTGCAGCAAGATAATATATCTTGACGTTTCCATGTTTCCTCATTTGCACGCTAATATAGGGTTGAATTCAAGGAGAGTTTTAAAATTTAATTTGCGAAATCAAGCATTTGTGTGGCGACAATCGAACATTTTTTTCTGAACAAAGCTTCTACGAAAAAAAATATAAAAAATATGGAAAGGGATTTTCGAAGAATATTTTAAGCTCTCATTAAGGATAATGAGCGAAGCTACATTCATTAGTTGGGTGCGCCGTTCTTCGGGGAATCAGACTATTCCTCAATTTATTTTTAAGTTTAAAAAGTATTTTGATTCTGTACTTTGATCGAACGGAGATTTGAAAGAAAAATTTAGATACTTTTGGGAATTCTCACAAATAAATAAAAAAAGGACGATTGGACCAATTTTCAAGAAATATTATCGAACTAAAATGTATTTCCACCAGTATCTCCATGTATGAAGGGCAACTCAGCAATTTAATTTTTTTTCAAAAATGGAAACTGAACCATTGCGTTCTACTCGACAATCAATAATACAGCTTCTAACAAAATCGAATCGTGTGAATGTGATATAATTTAAACTGGATTTTGGATGAATTAATGCATTACCAATCCATGTTTTATTTAAGGTTATTCTACTTTATATATACATCCCATTCAAATCGTACAGTTGTCCCACGTGAAAAATGTTGAAATCCAAAGTATATTAAGCCATTCAAGGAGCAGAATTGAAACAATTTATGAAATCATGTTTATTCATCAAATATATTCGTTTTACAACCAGTCCTACGTTTTAAATTGTCTTCCGCATTGGCCCTTGAACTTTGAAAATTTATTCGATTTGTTCTATTAAATCTAGGTTTAAGTTAAATACTTTATGTTAATTCTAGAGAGCATTTGTTTTTTAAACAATTCATGTTGAATAAGTGGAGACTAAATAATTAAATATCATCATTATTTTTCATCATATAAAATGCTTTCCACAAAACCATCACAATCCGAGTTATTCTTCAGCGCTCAGAAGATTTCCATCTAACATGCATTCGACCCTGCTGCGACAGAAAGAGCATGACTGTCAACTACAAAACGAAATGAAAACAGAGAGAATTTTCTCTCTGGCAAAGAGAGCGTGACGCTTGTCAGTTTTGTTTTGTTGAATTTCTCCCTGCATTCCAGTTAGAACGAAAGCTCTCTCGTAATAATTGTTCGTAATAAATTCTTTATGCCTCTTTTTAGCGCGTATCTTTTGACAGCGCAAAATGTATGGAATATTACGTAAATAATGACATCATAAAGCGTATTTACCCTGAAACGCCAATTATTATGTCATTAATGGCGTAATCTGAATAGGCTATAACAATTTCCAATTTTGTATGTACTAAAATATTATATTAAGATACTTATTTTTCTTATATTTATGTTGTAAAAATATGTTGCTTTTTTCTCAAAATTGGGCCCACAAAATTTCGAATAAAAAAGGGAAATGGAACCCAATTTTAATCATCTTTGAGGGTCATTGATGATTTTTCGGTGGAATTTTTTTTGTTTTATTAAAAAAAATCAAAAAGTTTACTCAAGTGCTGTCTTTTTGAATAAATAAATTTGTAGGAGTTCCTGAAGAATCTGATGTAGAATTCTAAAAGACTTAATAGAAATGCATGTTATCAAGATAATGAACAAAATAGATGAGCTAGCCTGGGGCTGCAAATATCTTCAATAAAGAAAAAAAAAACATTTTTTTAAAAAGAATATTATTGTAGGATTTTTTTTAGCGTTCACATTTTTTGCTCTTTTAGAACTTGTAGTCGTTTAAAAATAACCTACCAAGAACTCTGTAGAACGACGGGAATAAATCACCTGAAACATTTTGCACAGAAACTGTGAAGCTTTGTAAATAATTCTTGAGGAGTTCCTCGAAAGGTGTTTCAGAGCTTAGCTTAGCTTGATTGATTGACTGTACACTTCGTAGTTGTTAGTCGTGATTGCGCGACAAACATCAAACATGCACCGATAACCGATTGAATTGCCTTCAGGGCTATCTATAAACCACGTTGACCGATTTTTTACATTTTGAAACGCCTCTCCCCCTAGAAGAGTTTTGTAACCTTTTTTAAATTTCATATCAACAAAATATCATATGTATTGCATGTGTTGTGCATGTTCACATTTATGACGCAAAATAAACAAAAAATAACATGGTGATTATTCACGTGTTAAGTAATTCAGTATTCAAATCAATTTTTTGAATAAAAATAACAAAAAATAAATTTTAAACAAAACAAAATCTAACTGAACAAAATCAAAATCAAATAATTTTCCTGTCTACGGCTGCTGAAACCAAATCTCGAAGTCAACTAGTGGACTGTTCGGAGGATTCATTTTCTTCTAGAGGTAAATATGGAGCTTATCATTTTCTTTATTAATAGATCTTCTCCCAGTGTGGAGTTCATCATGAAAATAAGCAAGCGGGGGGCTGCTGAAATTTGTCACTGCAGACTGCGATGGTCCACCACATGCACTGACGGCGAAAGGCCAGTGATTTCTTTGATTAATATTTTGGTGGCTCTCCCGCATGCGGTTCATATAAAGCCTACTTCGATGTTTTTTTGCCATCTTTGTCACATCTTTTCTGAGTCACCAATACGAGTGCACTGCGAATGCAACATAAACAACTCCTAGAGGGTGAAAATTATATAAAACAAACAAAGGCATAGACAGTACCTTGTGCAAGTAGCATTCTGAATTATTGAGCAAATAAGTTGAACATTCTTAAGTTTAAAGCATGGAATCAAGTGTAAAATAGTTTTAATTCATAGTTTGTATTGGGGTAATTTGACACTGGGGGATAAATTTATCCCCCAAAAAGGAACGAATAGACAAACCTGTCAAAATCCATAGTAAAAAAATTGGATGTTGGTGCTCTGGTTTTCCGCGAGCGGTAATGGCAGCGTGAATCCACTTCATCAGCACCGTCTTATTTATCACATTGGTCAGAATGCTCGGAACGGTGGATGCAGTTGACCTCCACAAACGTTAAATCAGAGACTTATTCACAAGCAAGCTGGCGGCCATTACCGCTCGCACAAAACTGGATGGGATATTATTTTTCCATAATACTCTCTGAGGACCATTTCACTGCCACACAGTACACTCCACTACCGCCGAAAGTATTTGGCATTCCGTCGCCACCGACTTTTTTTTTTGTATCGACGCGCTGCTGTTTAAAATCTGGCATACCACTGAGCTATAATTTTCCACACCGATTCAAATTTGTAGGAAACCGAAGAATTGTTAATACAAATTTTTACGAATTTCAAGTCGAATTTTCAAATCATTGTCCGTGGAAATTTCTGAGAATGTCTCCTTTTACATCTCTAAAACTTCCTCATGGTACTCTAAATTCTGCGATAATTTCCTTAAAAATTCCATGCAATATCCCGTTTAAAATTTCGTAGAATTTTCCGTAAACATGAATTTCCCGTGGTACTCTAAAAATATTGAAGAATTCTCCGAGAAAGTTTCAGAGTTTTAGCGGATATTTAAAAATATTTCCCTTGGATTTTTAGAAGAACTTCCCATGGATTTTTTTTCATGCAAATCTTGAGCAATATTCTGAGGAAATTATCAGAACTAATTTAATGTAGAAGTTTTGGAGAATTTCCAGTGACAATTGCGGTGAATTTCTAGTTTTATTATAACTATTAAGATGGTAATTTCGGAGATTTTTCTTTATGAAAACTCCCGTGTAAAATTTTAACAATTTTCTTTGGATATTCCGAATAATATTCATTGACAATCAGTATTAAATTGCCTTGGAAATTCCGAAGTATATCCCGTGGAAATAATGAAAAATAGATTACGTACGACATTTGGAAAAAATCTTGAAGAAATGTCGAAGAACATGCCACTTCCGTAGAACTCCGGATGGAAATAGGTATCAAAGATTTTTCCGTGGAAACTTCAAAGAATTTTTTGTTTCGATTGAAATTTGAAAAACTTGTTGAATCTTCAAAGAAGTTATTGTGAAAATTTTTCATATTTTCCCATGGAATCTCCAAATAATTTCAAGTGGAAGTACAGATTTTTTTTCCAATAGATTTTTTTTTTCATGAAACTCCTCACAGAGGAGTTTCTTAAGGAAGCTCAGAATATTTTTATGCCAGAATACAGACTTTTACTTTAATTAAACTCATTAGATTTTTCCGTTGAAGTCTTGAAAAAAATCCGGAAAAATAGAAAAAAAAAGTAAAAAATATACTTTTCACATAGGTGCTGTATTGATTGTTTTCTACAAAAATAAAAAATTAAAGTCTACGTAGATTATTGATAAAATAACCCCCTCGCCCCTCCACCCACATTCGCAGACAAACGTTGACTTTTCGGAAACCTCACTACTAAGAGTCTACGTGGTTTATGTACAGCCTCTTCTTGGGATTAGAAACCTTTTCTCTTTGTTTCATAAATTCATAAATTTTTTTCGTGAAGTTTCATAAATTCAAGACCAATAACGAGGCCAGTTACGTCCTCGCAGTCAAGAAAGAGAAAATTAGCTCAACACTCTCTGATGAAACCTCTGCAACTCTGTGAGCGCCTCGGAGAAATTTATAGTTAGCGCCTTGGAAAGCTATTAAATCATTATTTTGTACGAATTTATGTCAAAACAATTCCTTACCCATGCCGTAACCAAACGTTTTGCCTACTCTTATTAATGTGCGGAATTAAGCGAGCCTGGATAAAGCATTTGCATTTTTTTTTAAAATAATTTGTTCAATCTAAAGCAAACTCATGTTAATCCAATTTCTTAAGATCAATTCATTTGGTATCTGGTAGATCGCAAGGAATATGCGATTCTGTCAGGTGGGACGCTTATCCAAAAATTTGAAAACTTCTGATCTAAAAACATTATAGGAAATTGCTACTCGCCGAATTTCACATATCTGGGGGTTGAGCTTACGATTTTTAGATCAATAGCCCTTAAGTCCTTATACGTCCAGTTGGATTTCACCTTTCAACTTTCAGATGGTGAACAAGCTTCAAAACTATATCCACGATGCTTCAAATATGCATTTCTCAATGTAGCTTTTTCCATAAAATATGTTCCATGGCTTATCATTATTTTTTGCCATTTTCACATCCCAAATGAATGGCTTACTATTTTCTTTTGCCATATATATTCTATGGCTTACCTTGAATTTTTTTTGCCATTCTGTTTGTTGTCTGTGGCTTGCCGTTTTTCTACCACTGACATACTTTGGCTTATCATTATTTTTTGCCATTTTGTTTAAAGAGACATTGGCTTATCATTCTTTTTTGCCTTATTTCGCTTCTTTACATCAATCACATAATAAAGTTTATAGGCTTGTCGGGGAGCAACAACTACACCGTTGTCGTAGCACAACGATTTGTCTACCATCTCCATGGAAAACAGGCTTTGGACGTCGATAAACATTCAGCGTCCTTCCGCCTCAAGAAACGAACACTGAAGGATCTTCATTTATATTAAATCTCAATCTAGAATTCCCTGTCAGCCTACTGGGATTGAATTTCGAATTCCTTCTCATTAGCCTACTAGTATGCTGGCATTTCAAACACCTACTACGATTGAATTTCAATTCAAATTCAAATTTCAGTGAGTAGAAAAAAATGAAGAGTGAGAAGTGAGACGTCTCTCTTCTTATTCCTAATTTATCACCTTTCAAATCACCTATTTGGCCAAAAGACCCTTTCGGCCAAATGAACCTTTCGGCCAAATGACCCTTTTGGCCAAACGACCTTTTCGGCCGAACGACCCTTTTTGTCAAATAACCCTCTCGACCTAATAACATTTTCGGCAAAATTTCCCTTTCGACCAAACGACCCTTTCGGCCAGATGTGTTTTGGCCTAATGGTTCGTTCGGCCTAGTGGCATTCGGCCGAATGGGTTTCGGCCAAACGACCCTTCCCCAGTTTTCTGTGCAAAAATAACGATCAGTACTGAGATTTCCTGTTTCATGCGATATTTACATGAAGCTCTTTCTCACTCTCTTTGAAAGCATAAACAATGAAAAGAATTGTCTCCATTTTTTCACAGATTTTTATTTCGTGTAAGAGCGTCAAAGTATTTGTGAATATGTTGTCTCTTCCTAAATAATGTTAATATTACTACCTTTAACTTGGAAATCAGGATCATTATAATGATTTTATTGACTAGTCATCGTCGTTTGCTCAAATCTATCTGACTGAATGATTCAGAAATTTAGATAATGTGCATAGTGCATAATATGAAGGATAACCGGGATCTCGCTACACTTTCATTTGGTCTTTTGAAAATGTAAAATGCTTCTGTTTTTGTTTTCACATGAAGATCACGAAAAGTAGCAGTACTGAAACGATATAAAAGATTAAATTTAATCGAGATCAGTTTGTTCAAGTCTAAGGACGTCACAATAAAACCTAGTCATGCAAGTCAATCGAAAGATAAGACTTTGCTTTGACTCAATTGAACTGTGTGTGACTAAATTGGAGGTGTCAAAAAGTGGGTCTAAAATGTGTTGCACTGTCCTGAATAAAGATTCTCATCATTTTAGAAAGTTGAAAATCTCTGTGATTTATTAACAGTATTCCATAAATGAGACGTTGGGAACTTCCTTTAGGGGTTTTAAATTGGACATTTACCCCACGTATACGTTAACATTAATAGAAATAATAATCACTACAAATCTATCAGTTGATGGAATCATAGACGTGTTCCTTTTGCGAACATATCACAGCACAGTCAAAAAGGTGTTCGATGCGACTTTGCGGAGTCCCGACGAAATGTCTTAAGGATGAATTTTTCAGGATCCAATAGACCAGTGCATGATGACGTAGGTTGACAATTCACAGAGATTTTTCACCGGGACTTCCGAGCTTCCGATAAAATTGTTTCGTCATTTTATTCGCATGTAAATGCCCGTTGCAATTGATTTCATGCCGAATGCAAAGAATATCACTGAAATTTTCGGATCACAGCAATTTTAAACTAAAAATATGAATTTAATTTTCCCCTCATCGATTTTTCTTCTAACACCTTGTAAACAAGCTCTGTGAACTGTCAGAATAAGTGAGGTTAAGTTAGAGTTTGCATTGGTCTATTCTATCCGACCTCGCGCTTTCAAGGGCACCACTTTCAATAACTACGAAACGAACAGTTGCGATGACAGTTGCTCGTTGCCTCCTGTTGCCTCTTTGTTGAGATTGGTACCTCAGAAAATGCGAGGTGAAAATTATTTGGATTCTGGACAGTTTCACCTTAAGAAACTTGAAACATATTTGTAGTAAAAGCACCATTTTGCACCAACAGTTTTGCTGAATAAAAGCACCCCAAGACCCCAAAACGAACTACCGAATATTGGCCCTTTCTAAAATTGTTAGGAAAAAATAGATGTTTTGAAGCAAAATATCCTTAATGGCTATTAGGATTCGAGATAGAATTTTAATAAAATATTTTCGTTTTTTTTTTAAGTGTCAAAGATTATCTGTTATTTATTGCGTAGTTTGCACTTCTTTAGACTACTGAGCGAAAATTATTTTCTCAGTGACGATCCCTCACCCCACTTAAAACCATAAGCATACTTCGATGTAATCATCGGTTTTCTGGAGTTTGTTTTGTTTACTTTTACTTGTCACTGGCCTTTATTGAGAAGTCAACTAATTTATTACATTCGTAAGAACAACAAAAGGATCAACCGTTTCATAAGTGAAGCCGTGTTATCAAGTATCTCGCGATAATTAGATAGCATTCTCATCATATCCCATACTGAATGGAATCATATCGGAGAATTAGTGCAAGTTCTGACGGATTCAATAAAAATGAAAGTCGTTACTCTGCCGCTGTACATAAGCATAATGATATACATTTCGGCTAGGCTTTTACGGGCGATACTGGCGCTTAGGGAGAATTCAATTACAGGAGTTGGAATGAAGTGACCGGAATCTAATTATCAGACGCCGACTAGCTTCTAAAGAGAAAGTTCTCAATCCAATGTGTTTGCGACCAACGAGAACCTATTGGAAATAGAAAAGCTTGACTTTGGACAAACATGCTTCTAGAATGTGGATGGACTAAATTTCCTTAAAAAATGCTTAGGTACAATTTGGGGTTTTCAAAAAGTTTTCTGGGAAGCTTGTGTAGATATATAGAGACAAGATCTGCTTGGGATACTGTTCCCATCCTGTTTTACTCAGTCAGATCTAAAACAAATTGCTTGATGTTTGGATGAAAATCGGACACTTCCGCTGTAATATGGCCTTCGTAAAACGTTGAAAATGGGAACAGATGTGCTGCCCAAATATATCATTTAGCTATTGGTCGTGTTCCCAATCTCAAGTAAATATTTGGACATTGCTGGATTACTTTTCGTAATGTCAGTCTTTTGTAACTGATCTTCTTCTTATTCATCTGCCAGATTACTGTGATTGAGGAGAAGTTAACTGTCATCTACGATTTTCTCAATAGTCTAAAAAATCGTAGCACACACAATATTTGGAATAACATTTCAAGGGATGTTCTACAATTTTCATTTTGAAGACATTAAAAATCCTCACTGCTTCTATATTGTGAAAAAGAATAAAAGGATTTACTGGGCTTACGGAAATTATTCAGAGAGGACCCATGATGAATATCACAAAAAATTGTGATACATACTCCGTTATGCATTTCGTATCAAGCATCTGAAGTTTTTCTATAAATTGTATCGATTTCTTCTCCATGTTTCATAAAATCGTAATGTACATACTTCATAGGCAGTCTCGAACAACATGCAACACCCTTCATGCACTGACAGCACGTTCTATGGGTCATTACGCGCCAAGTGACCGAGAAAAAGTGAAAACTTGCAGGTGAATACTATGAATTCCAACCAAAATAGGTATATCTACTTACTTTGAGCCTACATTTCGAAAAAGAATTTGATCCGACCGTTTGAGCCGCCCCTCCGGCCTAACACTCCTCCCCGTTTTTGTAGATTTTTAAAAACATGCCATTTTAAATAATCGATAGGGGAAGAGGCCCCAAAACGCCCCCCGATGCAAAACGCCTTTTGTGGTTTCCCTCATATTTACCGTCATTAAGATGTCCGTACCAAAACTAAATCTAAAATTATGTAGGATAGGCGAAAAAAGTTTCAAAATAGTGCATAGGAAGGTCGGAAAAACCGAAAATTTCCACATTTTGAAGAAACATCTAACATTTTGGCGAGGCAAAACGCCCTAGTGGCAATAACCTGCAAAGTACTTGCGTCTCCACGGACTATCCATACTAGAATGCTGATTCGCCGACGCGTGGTACTTTATTCCCTAGGAGCTGCCAGCTAAAAGGCGTTTTGCCTCATGAGTTTTCCGACAACAGAATATCACCACTTTTTTGAAATGTGAATATTATCAATATGATTGAGATTTTTGACAATTTTTTAATGGCATCAACTAGCTATCTTGTTTAACTGATGCATAATGTAAAAATACCCATGAATAGCGTTACAAATAAGACAGTAGAGCAGTGTTTGCTTAGCTAGGGCATATTGCCCCCCCTTCCCTATCTCCGCCCCTGATAAAGCTACAAAAAACGTTAGTACCAGTTTTCCGCTTGAAATTTTGTGAAGATTT